>NC_071989.2:89350000-89975000 GCF_028885655.2 Pongo abelii | reverse complement strand
AGTCATGTGGGAAAATGTAATTATAATGCAGCTAGAAAATAAAAACAGGCAAATCAAACCAAGCATTGTTGCATCATTAAAGGAGAAAATAACCGTTCTGAGTAATTTTCCCATGGAATTCGGAACAAAAAAAAAAAAAGAATTGGAAAAAGGTTTGGAAGAAACCACATGTGATTCTTTCCCCTCCAATTACAACAAATTTCCATAGTTCTCAACTCAGCAAAATGCCTGAACCAAAGTTTGGCAAATAGCAGAAAATAAAGTTGTTAATAAAATAAAAAATTCAAGTCCAAGCCTTCCAGACAGAGCCAGGTTGAATAGGTTCTTGTATTACTTAAACTAGGCTTGGAGACATTGATTCAATTCCTGACTTCCAGTTTCAGCTAAAACTATCTAATTAAAATTCAAATTAAAAAAAAAAAAAGCCCGCTTTTCACAGCCCACAAGTAGCAGCATCTATAGATCTCCAGTTCCCTCTGATATAAAATGCTAGAATAGAATATCTCTTCCTTTGTCAGCTCCTTGGCTCAGTCACACAGACATAAATTACCAAACCATTGCTGTGGCTACAGTGCTTTATGATCTGCTGTCCCTCAAACCCACACCTCTTCATGACTGTCATGTCTCAACCCAAAGGACAACCACGGCAGCTGCTATTTGGACCAAGAGCCAGGCCTGTGGCCACACAGACCTCGCCTTCAAAGGGCTGCTAAATGCAGGGTCTTGTTGGGTTAGGAATGTTTCTTCCAGGCAGCCCTAGCACGTGTGGGGTATATAAGGGATCTTGCAGAACGGCTTCCCACGCATGGCATCCTGGAGGACCTAATGAGGTGTCACATAAAAAATACTCCTTAATTAAGTGACCTCAGAGGGGGAAACAGCAGGTGGGCAATGTCAGGGTGCTACTGGCAGGAAAATCAAATAGATGTTTATTAGCTTTACCTCATCAGTAAATATCACTGCCTTGGAGAATGAAGAAACACAATAAATAACACTTAGTATGTTGAAACACTGGCCTTTTAGTGCACACAACTACCCCACCCAGTCTTCCATTTGCTCTGCTTTATTTACAGTCCCTTATATTAAACTCATACACTAATTAGTTTTACCCTCATTAATTATTTGTATTTACAGTTAAAATATATCACATCTTCCTAGGTGAAATGTATTTGAGTATTTGCTGAGTCCTACTACGTGCCAGGTGCTTCTTGCTGTATTATCTTCGGAAACCTTTATACTAACCAGGTGAGGCTGTGAGTTGCCCGACATCATTCAGTTATCAGGTAGTAGAGCAGGTATTCAAGCCTCCGTTCCATGGCAGCTGCCACCCACTATTGACAGGACCCACTTTCTCCCCCGTCTTTGTCGTCTACTACTTTTAATTTGAGTGTGTTTCCTATTCTTTTTGGAATAATCTTTTTGTGGCTTTTACCCACTGATCCCTGCTCTCTTCATTCTTCTGTTTTCTAAACTTTTCTCAGTTCTCTGCACTTCTTTCTTTATACTCTTAATTCTTTACCCTTCCCCTTTTCCCTTGATACTGGGCACCTCAAATCCTCACATTAGCAATACATCAAGAAAAGACACAGACTATCCATACCATCTACCCTGACTCCCTCATTTAAAGAAACCAATGACAGGAAAAGTTAGGCAACAAATCCAAGGGCCCACTGATAGTCGGGAGTTGGACTCTGTTAAAACACTTCATTGTGAAGCCATTAGGCTGAGATGGCTCCAGCACCTTGGGTTATATAAGCAAACAGAAACCTAACTCACTGCAAGCAGTAAAACAAAACTTAGACTTAACTAATCAGAAACCGCCAACTCACCTCTAGCTAGGGATTTCCCACTTTAACCAATGAAATATTTTCTTTGTCTTGTTTTCAAAAACACATTACAAAAGTTTATCTTTTCACACCTTCAGGGGAACCCTGAACTGCTTACAGTCTGGTGCTGCCCAATTCATGAACTGCTATCTGTTTAAATAAACTTATTACAATATGAATGTGCCTAATTTTATGTTAATAACAGTATAAAAATTAAACCTTAATTTTCACTTTGGTGCTTTTTCAGGCTCTACAAGTTTCCTCTCATGTTCCTTAACCATAATCACACTAGTACAAGTCCACTTTTCCTCACTGAATAGCTTTCCTGGAGATCTGCACCCCCACCTGGGCTGTCCTGTTCAGCACTTTCAACACGTGTGCATCAGACTTGAGCTCCCTAAGGGCAGAGACCTTGGTTTATTGGCTTTGTGTCTCCAGCACTTGACACTGAGTTGGAGCCTATAAAGGACTGTTGGATGAATAAACGAATGAATGAATGCATGAATGAATGAATGAATGAATGAATGAATGAATACTGTTTCTTCACAGGTCCCAAAACACACCTTCTCCATTTCTACCTACACTGTCTTAAAGTTCTCCCTGCCTTTACCCCACTGGTTTATTCTCCTGGTTTATTCCATTTACATTTCAAAGACAAGCTCAAATCCCTTCTCTTCCATTGAGCATTTGCAAAGCACTCCAGCTTACCTGGATTTTTCTCATCCCTAGTCTCCTGTAGAAATCGTCCATCTAGGCTGGGCATGGTGGCTCCCACCTGTAATTCCAGCACTTTGGGAGGCCGAGGCGGGTGGATCACAAGGTCAGGAGATCGAGACCATCCTGGCTAACATGGTGAAACCCCGTCTCTACTAAAAATACAAAAAATTAGCCAAGGCGTGGTGTCGGGTGCCTGTAGTCCCAGCTACTCGGGAGGCTAAGGCAGGAGAATGGTGTGAACCAGGGAGGTGGAGCTTGCAGTGAGCTGAGCTCGCACCACTGCACTCCAGCCTGGGCGACAGAGTGAGACTCCATCTCAAAAAAAAAAAAAGAAGAAAAGAAGAAAAGAAAAGAAAAGAAACCGTCCATCTAGGCCAGGCAAGGTGGCTCACACCTGTAATCCCAGCCCTTTGGGAGGCTGAGGTGGATGGATCATGAGGTCAAGAGTTCGAGACCAGCCTGACCAACATGGTGAAACCCCGTTTCTACTAAAAGTACAAGAAGAATCACTTGAACCCAGGAGGGGAGGTTGCAGTGAGCCTAGATTGCACCACTGCACTCCAGCCTGGGTGATAGAGCAAGACTTCATCTCAAAAAAAAAAAAAAAAGAAAGTTAGAAAGAAATCATCCATTTATATAGTTCCATTTAAAATTTTAAAATTTAATTATATGCAGTTTGCTTCATTCATGTTAGCCTTATCAAAAGATCTTTTGGAATAAGTACCAATTCTTATATTAAAATAATAATTAGTATTTAGCTAGAGCTTTGTAGCTCACAAAGTACTTTTTTCACACAATATTATCTCCTTTAGTCCTCTCAGCAACCCCACGGGGTAGGTACTGGATGCATCTGCTGTAGTTCCAGGTGTGCTTCTGGTAGTTCTGTGAGCCTCAGAGCCAAGGCTCTTCCTTCACGGTGCTGCCCTGTGCCCTGTGGGGATTACCACTGATACACTTGCCAATGGACAAAAGAATTGATACATACATTCAGCAGCACTTCTCATGTTTTTAACTATTTGTTTTTTGAAATTAATATCCCAACACTTCCCTAATCTACGTTTTTCTATCTTTCATTTAATCTTAATCCTCTATTTCCCCTTTATCCCTGTCGCAATAAATTAGGTGCATAATTAGAAATATGGGTTCCTTTCACTCTGCCTTTAGATCATAAACTCATTGCACAGTTAACATTTTAGGGTGATTAAAGCCGTTGCCACATTATCTACTGTCAAAGAAGATTTAGGGTTTGGTCACAGAGGCTACCTGAGATTATCCCCTTTTATTATACCACTGGGGAAAAGTAAAGATACTGGTGCGTGCTTGTTCTACTTGAAAGACAAGCTAATATGAATCAGGTTGATTGGAACTTATTCCCAGGTGATTATATTTTCTCCTTTTAAAAGAACTTGGGTCACAGAAGTTCCAAAGGAGCCCAAAGGAGGTTCTTGTAAAAGAGCGAAGACCCGTGTCTGTTGGCCTCTACTCAGAATCAATGCCCAACAATGATCCTGAATTTAAGGAGCTCTCCACTTGGGCTAAGTGAACACTAACACTTTCATTCTGCCAGTGGATTTTGTTGCTTTGGGTAACAACTTTGCATTTCAAAATTCTTTCCCCTTGGTTTCACCAAGTATATTCTCTTACAAAAATTTGTGATCTAATTGCACTTTTTATAACATGAACTTACATGCATATTGTAATATGCAGTTACCATGCTTGGTCTAGGGACAAGTTAGGGGCAGCCTGAGAGAACAAACGTTATATAAGAATTAAGGTATTTTTAAATGAAATCCTGAAACTATTCCATATGATACCACAGATACATATCATTGTACATTTGTCAAAACTCATAGATTGTATGACACCCAAAGTGAACCCTAGTCTAAACATGGACTTTGGGTGATTATGGTGCATCGATGTAGGTTCATCAATTATAAGAAATGTACCATTCTAATGGGCGATGTTAATAATGACAGAAGCTATGCATGTGGGGGGGGCAGGGATATATAGGATGCCTCCCAATTTTGCTATGAACCTAAAACTGCTCTAAAAAAGTCTTTTTAGAGAAGTCTATTTTAAAAAATAAGTTCAACTTCTGCTAATATACACAAATACATGCACATGTTCAATACTATTCTTTGTTTGATAAGTCAGAAATATTCATATACCTTGATTGCAAATTGTTTTTACTTTCACATGATGACATTTCAGTGAAAAAGAAACAATGAAAAGTGGATTCCAGTAAAGAGGCCAAGAAACCCACCGAAAGAATTAAGTCTGATTCCCAATAACTGTGGAAAAACCTCAACAGAAATTCAGCCAGCTTATGGTCAATTTTAAACTTAAATTCATCTTCAAGATTTACTAGCTAGAAGAGATGAGTTGTAGGAATCGATGCTTGCACAGCCTTTTCCAATCTTCACTCATAACCATCCCTTAGGAAAGAATGCTTTCTTTTATTTTCTGCCTTTTATCCACAACCTGTCAACAACCTCTTCCATGCAACTGGCAAGTGAAAACCCTCTGTCAATAAACAGCTCATGCACTTGTCTATAGCATCGGGGAGCTTCTTTCTCAGATTCCCCACATGAACAAAGGGGATAGGGCTCTTTCTTGGGCAGTTCCAATAAAGTCACTTCAGCCACTTTATTAGAAACTAGCTAGACAAGGCTAGGTGCGGCGGCTAATGCCTGTAATCCCAGCATTTTGGGAGGCCGAGGCAGGTGGATCACGAGGTCAAGAGATCGAGACCATCCTGGCCAACATGGTAAAACCCCGTCTCTACTAAAAATACAAAAAAATTAGCTGGGTTGGTGGCACGAGCCTGTAGTGTCAGCTACTCAGGAGGCTGAGGCAGGAGAATCGCTTGAACCTGGGAGGCAGAGGTTGCAGTGAGCTGAGATCGTGCCACTGCACTCCAGCCTGGTGACAGAATGAGACTCTGTCTTAAAAAAAAAAAAAAAGAAAGAAAGAAAGGAAGAAACTAGCTAGACAATTAACTAGACAGAGCTGTTTCTCTGCTGCTGTGTCTACTCTTGCCTCAGCACCGGCTTTCTGAAGCTCCCAATGTTCTAATTTTTCAAGTCATTTGTCTACTTCCAAATGTCCTTGGTAGAAGGTTCTAGTGATAAATATATTATGACTGAACCAAGCTTTCCCTAGTTTATTAATTCAGATGAATTAATTGATTTTTCAAACATGTGCTTCCTGAGGCCCATAACAACTTCTTTCAACTCCAGATTGTCAAGCACTCACATGTGTGTTATCCTTGGAATTGCAACCAGTAAGAGGGAAAGTAGAATGGCCAGAAAGCAGAGAAGGAAACCTGTTATTCTTAGAAAAATGTCAGAAGCCATCTCTTATCTCAAATCAACAAAGACTGTGAAAGGAAAGAGAAAAAGAAAAATGAATATTGTATATAGGCATAATCCATCACTGTAAGTACATGTCACAAGAAGGTCCAAGCTTGCTTCTGTTTTCTAATAACATTTCTTTGCCCATCAAATAAGAATTAAGATTCTTATCTTGTTATGGTGGCAACAAGCCTTGCTTTAGGATGGAATATCATTTAGAATTTGTACTCAGAAATTGTCTTGACATTTTTCTCTTGTCTACCTGAAGAGAGAAAGCCCAGGGGAAAAAGAAGTATTCAGAGAGCAAAGACGTATTGAATTCCTTTTATAGGAAATTTGTAACTCTTCTTTTCATCACTGGTTCTTCATATTAGGAAGAGCTGGAGATAATAATTGTGAGGTTAATCAGAATACAGGTCTCATGTAATGCATTTCATATATCTTCTAATGATTCCTAGTAGATCCTAATAGGTTAGGGAAAGTGGTCCATTAGCTGCTGTGTCTTCCATCTACCAAATCCTTTCCCACAGTCCTTGGTAAATTCCCCAAATCTGCCTCTTTTTTTTTCTTTCTTTCTTTTTTGTGAGACAGAGCCTTGCTCTATCACCCAGGCAGGAGTGCAGTGGCACAATCATGGCTCACTGCAGCCTCGACTTCTCGAGCTCAAGCGTATTCCTTCTACCTCAGCATCCCGAGTAGCTGGGACTATAGGCACACGCCACCACACCCAGCTAATTTTTGCATTTTTATTTGTTTGTTTGTTTTTGGTTTTTGTTTGGTTTGGTTTTTTGAGATGGAGTCTCGCACTGTCACCCAGGTTGGAGTGCAGTGGCACAGTCTCGGCTCACTGCAACCTCCGCCTCTCGGGTTCAAGCGTTTCTCCTGCCTCAGCCTCCTGAGCAGCTGGGACTACATACACGTGCCACCAAGCCAAGCTGATTCTCGTGGTTTTAGTGGAGACGAGGTTTCACCATATTTGCCAGGCTGGTCTTGAACTCCTGACTTCATGATCCACCCGCCTTGGCCTCCCAAAGTGCTGGGATTACAGGCATGAGCCACCGCGCCCGGCCAATTTTTGTATTTTTAGTAAGACAGGGTTTCACCATGTTGCCCAGGCTGGTCTCAAACTCCTGGCTCAAGCAACTGTCCGCCTCGGCCTCCCAAAGTCCAGGGATTACAGGCGTAAGCTACCACACCCAGCCTCTGGCTTTTTTCCAGCCACAATCAACTTGTATCCAATTAACTAAGTCTCCAAAACTTCCCATGCTCCCAAGAGGAAGTGAGTAGAGATATAAATGAAACAAGATTGGCTATAAGTTAATAATTTTGGAATCTGAGGAGTGAGGGTTTATTATACTCTTCATTAGCTGTAGATATATTTTTATGTATATTTGAAATTTTCCTTAATAAATATTTTACAATAAAAAGTCTAGCTATCAATCATCTCAGTCAAGTGCAGTTTTAAATAATAAATTCTGAGAAAAAAAATCTTCAAAAAAATACTATAGCATCAATGCTACTCTAAATTCTGTCCTTAGGCAATATAAGCCCTTTCTTGCCCCTTACTGCAGGTAATTCCCATGACACACCCTTTCCTCACCTTCTCTCTGCCCTTCTCTTGCACTTATAAAATATAATCAGTCATTTTGACTGGAGTGTGGTGGACTCTTGGTTCTATGATTCTCAATAGTATACACATCTCCTCTTCCAGCTAGGAAAGGCAACCCCTAAAGGAATGGCTTTGCCAACTGACAAATTAGTTGGGGAGATCATTTGTGGGCAAATCCTCTGTAACTCCAATGTAGTAGATGCTGTTGGTGCCCTCCTCCGATCCCCTTCACCAGCTAGGACATCAGCCTCTCGCTGCAGAGAAGGTTGGCCAGGGCCGTGCTGGTAAACGTTTAACATCTGGCTGCCTGTGGAGTGGAAGGCCTGGGATTTGTAGCTTTTGTTGATTTTCATGACGTAATGCTTCCGTCATGGCCGACTGCAAGCTGTCAGGGTGAAGTCACAGAAAGGGCATTTGGGAAGTGATGTGCACACAGCACTTGTGAGCTGTGATGAGCTGACTCTAGCACACCATGACTGCATACAGCTTATAGCTGTTCCTTTCTCTGGGGAATTGCCTCCTGACTGAAGACTGTCGCCTTTCAGCCTTCACCCATGGATACCTGTAAATAATGACCAACTGATATGGGTGTACAAAATTCCAGCCCCCTTGCCTCAAGGTGGGTCAATTCTGTGGTGTGAATTATTCATCAGAACCCGCCCACATGCACACAATGAATCAGATCACAGTCCTTGAGAAGACAACATTGTACAGCTCTTTGCCCTTTCCTCTCCTGCATCTCTCTCTTATTAGTAGGTTTTTCCCCCTAAAGAATATGCCATGCCCTCAGGGAATTGCATGCAGCTGAATGCTTGCCTCAGGCTCTGCTTCAAGGGAACCCACCTGAGACACATTCAAAACGTACCCCAAGGGGTAAGCTTTCCTAAAATTTCCCTCAAATACACTCCAAATAATACAAAGAGACAATTCTAATCTTAGGAGATACAAAAGTATAGCCCAAAGCATCCAATTACAGATCCCACATTTTTAAAGTCTTTTTTCACAGTAAAAATGCATGCAAAATTTTAACCTATGTTCCATAATATCTCTATTTAACACTAAAAATGTCATATTTTTCTCCAGAATTCTTGTGTAGAGTCAATGTTCCAAGATGCTAGACTATATATGTCCCATGGCTGTTCCAACTAAGAAGGTAAGCATGCCCCAGTCAGAAAAGCCTGAATAATCTTGAAAGCCACTCAAAGCCTGAGTGCTCAGCTTTCAACTCGACAATGAGCAGTGTGCATTGCCAATCCTCAGAGACTGTCTCTTCAGCACTAGAAGGTCAGAGCAGACCTACTCCAAACACAGTATTAGTATATCCCAGTTTCTCCTTTAATCAGGAAGGAAGGAAGGGAGGGAGAGTAAAAAAAGAAAGGAATTCAACCACTGAGAGTTAGACTTCAAAATGATCTTCATGTATTCTTTCGTATCTTCCTTTTATAGATGAGAAAACTAAGATTTGGAGCACAAAGTAATTTGCTGAAAGTCAAAAAAGCAGTTAATGCTGGAACCAAGAGCCCCACAGCTCTGGATTTTCAGGCAGGTTTCTCTGCTTGCCCATGTTGCCTGCCCAGCTTCTGAGGACAACGTTGACTGTCCTGTGAACTGGGGTCACTCAGTCAAATGCCTCTGCTGATACCCCAAGGTTGAACGGCAGTTTATTTAGCATGGCAGCTTTCAGACTCCAAGTGTTTCTGAGTGTGTGTTAGAAACCACCACTTCATCCAAAACTGGCCGAAGTGGAGAATTGTTTTGTACTTCCCAGCTGTATTTCCTTGAAAATAGACGGTCTGAGAATGCCCTCTGGTGCCTTCCTACTGTGTCTTCAAGCACTTTAGAGGCAGGAGGTGGCTGTGGGAAAGGATGAAGAAAAGCTAGGCTCCTGGAAATGGTTTTTTCTCTCAAAAAATGTGGCGTGGGTGTACTGTCAGCAAACCGTGGCAGGATTCGACCAGGAAGTTGGATAAAAACATAATGTGTGGTTATGCTGCCTCTGTTGCATTTGCCTTTTTTTCTCTAACAATGAATATAATTCTTTTTAATTGCACAATTATTTAAATACTTATTCAAGTCATATTATATTAATACAAGGCATAGAAACAATAACAAATTCGTAGGCATAAAAATCTCTGACACAATTTTAATTTAGGCATATCCTTTTCTGGTTTTCTGCATAATATGATTACCATTTCCCAAGAACATGAGCAAAAGCACACTTCCTGGGTCCTCAGAATGGAACGCACCTTCTCAAGTACACTGCCACTTTATTTTTAATGACATGTATTTGAGAAAAAGAAGATTGACACTTCTTCCCCGAGATGCTCGCCTCAAGAAGTTGAAAGGAGCACTGAGTAGAACAAAGGGGGAAAAAGCAATTAAAGGCTCTCTAGGGCTATGACCTAGATACATTTGTCCTTTTTGATCCTTACATTGATCAGAAATATGAAATATAAGATTTGGGAAGGAGAGTATCTACTTTAGCCCTCCCTCACATCAGGACTGGTCATAGCAATACCTGTCATTTATTGAATATTAACTCAATGCCAGGTAATATAAGCATTTCACATGAATTATTTAATTTAAATCCTCACAACCACCTCAGGAGATAGGTGCTATTATTTTCTGCATTGTGTAGATTAGAAACTTGAGTCATGGAAATATTAAATGCATTGCCCAAGGTCACTCAGCCACTAGCAAAGCCAGAACTCAAGCATCAATCTGCTCGGCTCCCAAGCCCATGCTTTTAGCCCTCCGGATATATGAGGTCCACAACTTTCCTAAACAGCCTTCCTGTTCCCTCTCCTTAAATTCATCCAAACAATGAGCAAATCATTCTATTATCTAATAGCTCTCATTGCTTAAATCACTCCTGTTAGCCCATATTTGGTAGCGGAGGGATGCAGCAGTTTGCTCCCTGTTCTACTTGACCTTCCTTTAAATATTTGAAACCAGATATCAGGTCACTAATCCACTTTCCCAGCTTGCTCTTGTCTAGCTAAACTGTCCCAAGGTCCTTCAACTGTTCCTTGTTTAAGTCGCTTTTCAGGCCTTTCACTACCCGGGTTCACTCCAGCTGTGTAGCAACTCTCCCCACAAAATGGAAATGCGATAGCTGGTACTGAACAACTCCCTAAATGTAGTCTGACTATAGCAGGGCATAGTGAGACTACAGCCTCCTTATTACCAAAATCATTTCTAATTAAAAGGCATCCCTAATTCTTACAGCAGTTGCATCACATTGGTCATTCGTGTGGTGCCCACAGCCAACAAAAACCCTCAGCGTTTCTCCCACAGAAAGTAAGATCTTCCCCCAGCACAAATGCACACTAAAGTTCTGAACTAAAATGAAGGTTTTATTTACTTTAAACTTCATATTCTTATTTGTTCTGGTTTCTAAATTTTTCCTCACTATTGAGATCATCCAAACCTCAGGTCAAGATGGCCAAAAAGGTGAGGTCCACAGACGGCCCTGAAGCCTCCCTCCCAAATGGCACCACCTGGAATTCAGTGCCTTTCACATATCCCTGTCCAACTGGCCACGAAGCCTCCTAGCTTCACTGTCACTCTGCTCATGTACCTTCATCTTTCCCACAAGGACGTCATAAGAGACTCTATCAAACGTCTTCCTGAAATCCAGACACATTTTGTCTGTGGAATTTCCCCTCCCCACCAGTCTCCCTATTCTATCAAAAAAGGAAGCAAAGTTCGTTGGGCATATCTTGTTTTTAAGCAAACCCACATTTCGCGAATCCATATTTATACATACCACCAGGCTCAACGGGATGTTTATTTCAGAAAATGAAAGTTCTTCCAAGAAACCTAATTTTAAATAGAATAGAGAAATAACATTTTAGCTACATTTTTTCTCTTGTAAAAGCACTGGAAAAAACATATATTTTCAGGTCCATCAATACCACCATGGGGCTCAGCATTTATGATAGTATTTAAGTGATAGATGCCACTTAAATACTAAATTTCCAAAATATAATTAAACTTTGACCACAACTGCATTAATCAGGATTGGAACTTTACCTGCATCATACTTTAACCAGAGAAGTAAATCTTACCAAGGCAATTTGATATCTGGATTGAGTTCTGTATTCAGAATACATTAAATTCCACCTTCTAAAACTTTCTGGACAATGACCAGAATGTCTGCCATTCTGGACAATGAAAATTGAGCTGCCATTGAAAGACTTCGATATCATAGACAAAGATCCCATTGCGTAAGCATACTATACATACTAATACCAAGAAAAAAAAAAGATGAGGACATTTTTTAAAGATATTATTTATCGAAAGTAGTGTACCATATATTTAGAATATGTCAGGATGTTCTGAGAGTTTAACAAATGTGAACTCACTTAATCCCTGAAACAACCCTTAGTGATAGTCACTTTTATTTTCTTCATTTTTAACAGAAGGGAAAATGAAGGCACAGACAGGTTAAATGACTTGCTCAAAGACACACAGCTAGGAAGTGGCATGCAGCCTCAACAGTGAAAATTAAAAGTGTTATGCTTAAAACTTGAACAAAAAAATTCATAGAGACTTTCCATTCTGTCGCTGGGCATTCTCAAAAATGTCTGAAATACTTTTACATTTCTCCTCACTTCAATTGGCAGTGTTATGTGTTTCTTCATGAAAGAATAAGTTTAAAAGGTAAGAGAATAAGATAAATACATTCTGCAATGTTAAAGGTCACACATGGCTGGCTTGAGTTTACCATTCTTGGGTCCTTGAGTTCAATTCACTGACTTCAATTCCTGATCCTCGTGGTAGCTCCAATGTCTACTATTCTGCTGGGCTGGTGCTTGGTAGGTACTAAATAAATCTTTATTGAATTCAATTAAATTAATTTGTTACTGAGGCATTTCAGGCTGTGCCATATAAAGATATTAATGATAGCCCTAACATTTACCTCAAAATACTTTCCAAGTCTTGTTAGCTTACCCACTCATTTACAAAAGATTTATACTCACACTTCTATGAGTAGGATTTACGATACTTAGCTCCATGAATTAGATTATACTTTTAAGAATTTTAAGAGTTAACAGTCACAAACCCCAATAGAATATTCTAATATGGCCATATTTTACACAAATTCGAAATAGTGTAACATGAAAAATTCATATAGTCTCTTCACACTCAAAATGTGAAGTAATATAAGTGCCTCAAATTTAAATTCTTTCTGAGGATCAAAGAATTTTAAGGGTGGCAGGCCAAATGAACAGTAAAACTGAGTTCAGGATATGGCCTGAATTATTCAAGTTTGGAATTAAGCAGTCTTTAAGGCCACATCCTTCTCATAAATGCCACCAGCCCCAACACATCACCAAGGGACAACACAAAGGAAGCACTGCTGTATAACAACTTGGTGGCTGAAGTCTTGGAGGCCAAACAGGCTCAGAAGCTTCAAGCCAAAGCAGCTGTCCTCAGCCTCTCAAAAATCTATGCGATTACAGAGACAAATGCTGAGACACCCAACAGGAAGATGAAAATTAAACTGAAGAGACCCATGACCAAATTGCACCCACGCATCCAAATGTTGGTGGTGCTAGCCCTGAAACAGTGGGCTCCCAGGACTCAGAGAACAAGTTATCCATCTCCCCTCTCAAACTCTCTAGCCCTTATAGAACCATAGGCTCTCAGACTTCACCTGGATGAGAAACCACAGCTCTCCCAAAGCCTCATCATTTCAGGGTGAGAGATGCTGACAGATAAACAAATTATCAAATGACAAAGTGAGTTTAGCCTTTGTGCATTGGAAGCAATGGCTGGAAATGTTCATTACCAATTCCACAAAGACAGGCAAACATTCACACTCAGAGAGAGAGACAGAGAGAGGGATAGAGAAAGAGTGAGACAGAGAGAGAATGAGTAAGAGTCTATGGTTTCCCTTTCTCCACTGTATGCCCAGTGAAATTGTCCCTGGTATTTAAGAAAGCAAGGACAGAATGAAAACCTAAGAAAAAAAAAGGAATTGAGGTAAAGACCGGAGTGACAATGAAAGTAATGAAGGTGGAAGTCTTTTACAAGCACTTGTGAATCTGAAGCAAGAAGTAGCTGCTTTTCTTGGGTTTTATCCTTCCAGTGGCCTTCCTAATAGGGAAAAGCTATAAGCTGGTCACTTTTGGTGCCTGTATCAACCTTGTAAGACACACTAAATTCTCTCTGTAATGCATAACTGTCAGCCTCTCTCACTCATCTGGAGTGATTTTTCCAATTAAGCATGACAGGCATTTCACTCAAGCCCCCTATTCTAACTCGGGGGCTGGGTCCTGAAGAATGAGACTTCAGTGGCTGCTGACGCTTCTTTTGTCACACAAGCCTCTCTAGACAAACAATATTGACTACAAATTTGTCAGGACTTTCTATGGCCATCAATCATGCCTGCCCTTTTGCCTACTTGTGCACTCCTGTATTTCCCCTCAATCCCATGCTTAAAACAAGACAAAATTAAACTCAAAAGTGCAACCCTCAAAGTTAGAATCAGCATAAATCCTGGAGTATCTGCAATTTGAATATTCATTTGGCACAACTAATGTACTCCTTACTCCAGAAATTAAAAGCTTTAAAATGATGTACTGCCTCAGAGAAATGGGCACCAAGAGTTTCATGTCAGAATGCTTTGCTGTTTGTTGTTTTTTGTGCTTGTGTGTGTGTGTGTATGTGTGTGTATTCATTCTTACATGGGTTCTCAGAAAGTACAGGCAGACAAAGGTCCAACTCACAGGTCTCAAACTCCAATGGCTTCAAGGCTCATAGAGCAGAGATGCGGGCAGAGTTAAAAGCATTTGCTGTTGTAGAAATCGTTATGTATTATTAAGAAATAGGGGTGTAGAATGTCTTTTTCTTTTGGCAGAAGCCGAGGCCCTGAATCCTGCCTGTATGAATGACATGTAAGCTGTGGGCCTGTGATTCTTTTTTCTGTTCTTTTTTCTTCAGTTTGGCTTCATCTCAAGAAAAAAAAAAAAAAAAGTACACATCTTCCCATACGAGAGAAAGGATGACTTACAGTACTGAGCGTGTGTATGTGTGTGTGTGTGTGTGTGTGTGTGTGTTGCCCTGAAGTAATGCCAGCATCCAGAACTGCAACCTTACCTTTTTAATCCTTAAGAACCAGAGACATAGTTGCTCCTGCTCAGCAAAGGCTACAGCCAGTTCCAAGAGCTCCATTAGGACTTGCGTTAGGACCAGGCCACCACCACAGTGAGCTCCAAGGTGGGCTGGTCCACGTCTTGTGATCAAAATGACTGATACTAGCACCAGAGTGTCCATCATTATAGTTTCTTCTTTTGCTTCTTGAATGAGAAGGAATGGGGATTTTCAATTAAAGTTTTAAAATATCTTCTTTCTTCAAGGTCTTATCAGCCAACTTGTCAATTGTCTTTCAGCTCAGAGGACAGAAATTCACGGAAATAGGATGTAGGCATCCCTTTTATTTGTCTCCTCCTGCACCTCTGCCACTTGCAGGCACAAACTGTCCTCAAATGGTGAAAGATCAGCTGTTTCCCAGCATCTTTGGGAGGTGCATATACTATTGCAATGCTGTGTTTGCAAGTTCATTATAATAAAAGAGAAATTCAAAATGAGTACATGTAAAGCAGAAATTTCAGAGCCCCTCAGTTAACACGGTCATTAATTTACCCTTCTTCTTTTTCTTGATTTATGAAACTACTAGTTGCAAACTGATGTCGATTCAGAGCAGAAACCAGGGTGGACAATGGATCTCAGCATCTGACTCTTTTGGAGCAGCTGTCTGAACCACAAGGAAAAATGATCAGGCCTGAAGCCAGTGGGAGAATCATAACAGACAATACAACCCATTTGTTTAATGAAGAAAGAGTTAGGCAACCTACTAGAAACCACAGGCCTGATCTACATTTTTTAAACTTACGACCATGTCTAGAAAAGTTACTTAACCCTTCTGTGCTCCATTCTTCCAAAGCTCGGAGCTCCATGAGACTTACCCAGAGCTCCCATGTGACTATATGCCTGCCCCACCTCTCCACATCTGCACAACTATCAAATAACCAGCAAGGAAAGCTTTATTTTAAAAATGAAGATTCCTTGCCTTCACCCCAGGTCACATCCAGGCCTATGAAATGGGAAATCTGCCTGATGGGGCATTTTTACCAGGAGAATCTAAATGAGCAACCAAATTTAGAAATCACTAGGCTGGAGCAGAAAGAGCAAACACACAATCCAAGAACCACTTCCCCTACGCCTTTGTCCATGACAGACATTAATAATCAACATGAGCACTCTTTCCCTCAGAACCCAGCCAAAGCTCAGGAGGTCCAGGCAGCCACTCCCAGTCAATGAGAGTGGCTGGCTCACAAATTGAAACCTTTCTGCCATCCCTGAGTGAGAACCCAGCAGTCCACCAGTACTGTGTGTTCAGTCGCACCTTTTACCCAGCATCTAGAACAGCTCAACGTATAATCCTTTTAGGTTTACAAAATCTTTTCAAACACCTGATCTTCTTTGAGCATCCCAGAAACCTTGTGAAGTTAAAAGGGTATGTATTATTATAGCCACTTGACTGATTAAGAAACTGGGGGTCACAGAAGTTCTTAGTCTTGCCCAGAGTCAGAGAGCTGATGAAGAGTAAGGACAGAAAATCCACCCAGATCTCCTGTCTCCTAGACCAGCATTCTTCCTTCTGTAACAAGCTGGGCATGGAGTATTGAGGGCAACATTACCACCTGAGCTTAGCAAAAAACAGACCATACAGCAAACAGTACAGAAGGGGAAGGTGGGCCAAAGAGGTTTAGTAAATTGACCAAGGTCACAAAGCCTTAAAACCAGCGAGCAAGAACCCCAAGCAGGTCTGTCTGACAAATCTCTGTTCTGTGCTCTTCCTGTTTAGATGGTGTGTCCTCCCAGATCAGCACAGACTAGGAAAGAGCCTTTCCTCTCCTCTCCCTGAGTTCACTCTCACACACCCTGCTCTTCTGGCCCTCCTCCCAGCCTATTTCCCTTGTTTCCGCTGGTGTCATCCTCTCAGCCACACTCACCTCTCCACCACCCACCCCCCTTCTTGCCCCTGCAACTTCCTTCCAAATGCAGGAGGAAACCGCCCAGCTTACTCACAAGGGCCCCAGCCAGCAGAGTGCAGATAAGACAAGCACCTTGGCAGCGAGACGCGAATATAAAATTGCAAACAGCTTTTGAAGTTACAGATCCGTAATCTTCTAAGCCAAAGAAGAGGGGTTTGCCTCTTCTCCCCCTCATCTGAATCAACACTCCAAAGGACTGAACTGAGTCCAGCCAGCTTCGGATGTGATCTCACAAGCCCGCCTGCCACACATGCATTTCCAGCCTGTCGCCTGAGCAAAACCCCCACACGGCTTGTCACCACTTAACACAGGGGACATGTTTCTACAGAAATCAAAGCAAAGAGATGTGTTTTGCTGCCCTTTCATGTGCTCAAATACATCCTGACTGACCCGGTTATGCCCTTAGTTGAAGAAACTAAACACTTTCAAGTTTAGAAGGGAAGATGCTCAGGGTTTCTGGAAGATGGGCTGACTCACCTCTACTGCATAGTTGCCTGTAACCTTGGCTAAGTTACTTAATCTCTTTCATCTCAATTTTTCCATCTGTAAAACGGGACTCTACCAATGGCACTTTCCTTTAAGATTCTTGTAATTATTAAAATAGTTGACTCACATAAAAAATGTAGGGCAATGATACACAGTCAACAATAAATATTTACCATCACTGTCATTTTAAAACAGAAACAAAAGATTTGAGGACGTATCCACATGACCTTTGGAATTTAGATGCATTCCAACAGGTCCCTGTTGTATTTTAGGTTCACAGTAAACAGGTTTTGATGATCAAACCTAAAACTCGGATGTTTCTGTCATTATTATTTTCAATGGAATGATTTGCCTAGAATTAACAAAGAACAAAAATTATGAAAATTTCTTTTAGAATTAAGTCAGCATGAGATAACACTGCTTGCGGAGATTATACATACTTCCTTTAAGCTTCTATATAGGATACATTTCTCCAAATTTTCTACAAAAAAGCATGTATTATTTAACATTGGAAAAATTAAAATAATAGTACATAATAAGATGAAGCACATTATGCCTCGTAATGTATAAACACGGATATCTACAGGAAATGTCAATCAAAGCACAAATGAGTCCACTAAGATTGCATCATGGCTTTCCCTACTGGCCCAATCGGACACTTTTTTTGGAAAGTTTTAGAGACCTAAGTCTCCACATCCAAATGGAAATGAGCCCCAGATATTACTCATATATTATTGGCAGTACTTTCTGCCCAGAGAATGGCAAAACAAAGAATTTTTTTGCAAATGGAGGCCACCACCTGGATTTGTGTATGCATGAGCCTCAGCCACACGAGGCCTGTTTAGGGCTGATCTGCCAACTGCACAAAGACACACACACACACACACACACATGCACACATGCACACATGCACAGCCCAAACACTGAGTTTCATTTCCACTGTTTTGTGCCTATGGAGTACTAACAGATATTGGCAGACCCTATTTCAGTTTTTTCTCCATGAACTCTGGGTATTTCAGCTTTTTTCTCCCAATTGTTGCCCAGTCGGGGTACTTTTTCAATGAGTAAAATATTAATTCTTGTAAGTCAAAAAATGCTAGTGTCCTACAAGCATGCAGAGCAAAGTTTAAAAACTGATGTTAAAACCCCCACTTTGAAGTACATACTCAAAGATCAGGAGCTGTGGGGAATCTAATTTGTTCTTACGCTCTATCAGGTGGGTCATTTGGCATGGGACAAAAGCCCAAGGGACCTCATACATTGGCTGCTGTTTGGTGGTAAATTCTGAGCTACTCAGAAGCTGAGACATCTGAGCCACTTCCACATTTGAACATTTCTAGTATATTTTTAAAAATGTGTTAAAATACTGCTACAAAAATTATGGTATTTTTCATACATTTACATTTAGCAAATAAGTGTTTTTGTCCCAATAATAATTTTAATAACCATATGCACACCATCTTTTGGAGGAAGATTTAAAAGTTCAGCTTTGAGGCCCTTCTTCAATCTGAGGTCCAAGACAAATGGCCCTCTAACCCCACCCCTGTAATGAACCTGAGTAAACTTGAGCAGAAGACAGTATGAGGACCGCATTACTTTAAATGCTGATGTGAACTCAACTCCATCACCCTCCATCCTGGCAACAGTAGAGGAGTGGGAGATCAAAGGCCAGGATGAGGGTCTTCAGATCAAGAGCTGCCCAGGACCCATGCAACCCTTGAGCCACATTTTCCAGAACTTGTATAGGCACTTGATGTCCAAAACAAGAAAACATATCCTGAAATAGCTTTCTCTGCTCTTAGAATATCAAGTTGTCAATGGCATTGTTCTGTTCTCCAACTTCCCCCCAACCCCACACCTAGGTTTTGCAATTTTCACCCATAACAAGTTGGTTCTAAGACCTCCAAATTCAAAGACATCAAAGAAAGATATTGTTCCTCAAAGATGATGATATATAATACTTGTTTTTCCAAAGCCCCTTTAGGGTGATCAAAAACAGATAATGATAGCAACCTATGTAAATATATGTCAACAGGATGTAAATATGATTCCAGGCTTTGGGCCTTATTGGGCATTCATTTAATGACCACATGGTACCAGGTCCCCTGAAGCATAAAAGCAGAAAAGCAAACCAAAGGCCTCTGGGATTCTAAGTCTTACTAGTAATGAAAGGGAGACGAGGAGAGTGATGCAAGAGCCTTCTGTGAGTGATGTCATGACAACCTCAACATCCCTTCCTCTGTTCAGGGAACATGAAGATGCTAACCTGGCAACTGTCAGTCTTAGCTTCCCACATTCTCCATAATCTGGTCTCACAATGCCTAATACATCTTGCATGTGACAAATGTTGACTGGCCTACATTAGTGCTTTGAAAATAAGTTAAAGCTTGGATTCAGAAAGCCTTTTCATTCTTTTTTAATTCTTGCTGGGTAAGTTTCCTACTTATAGTCTTCATATATGTTCATTTTTTTTTTTGAGACAGAGTCTCACTCTGTCACCAGACTGGAGTGCAGTGGCACGATCTCAGCTCACGGCAACCTCCAACTCCCTGGTTCAAGAATCTCTTGAACCAGGCACGCACCACCATGCCCAGCTAATTTTTGTATTTTTAGTACAGACGGGGTTTCACCATGTTGTCCAAGAGGGTCTTGATCTCTTGACCTCATGATCCACCCGACTCAGCCTCCCAAAGTGCTGGGATTACAGGCATAAGCCACCGTGCCCGGCCACGTTCAGTTATTTATTAATAGTTGGGTCTACCGCAAGCTATATAACAGACATCCAAACATGTCTGTCATGTTGACTTCCCAGTTGTAAGAACATGTTCCCTGTTGTTTCACTTTGTGGTTTGAAGGTTTGAAAAAAAAAGTTTCCAAAAAGAATATCAGAGTAAAGAAAATGCAGAAGGATAGATACATGTAATTTAAGAAAATACAAACATGATTCCCCAAGGAAAAAGAAGGATCTGGCATCAATTGAAGTCTATGCCCACCTAAAAGTAAAAAGCCAAATGGAGTTGTTCATTATAAATACATGTGTCCTTTTGCACAATGAAGAAATGAAATTTGCTGTCTCCACTCTCTCCATTGAGAGAACTGAATACAAATGCTATTTTGGGTCAGAGATAAAACAAACCCACAGCCCATTGCAGGAAGCCATCCTTAGCAGAAGAGATGGCCTCCCGAGAATACTGGACCCAGGAAGTTGATGAGCTTTCGCCCCACCTCTCTGCTCAAAAGACAGTTTATTCTCTCCCCCTTGGTAGATATGCACTTCTAAATCTCAGCCACTCACCTAATTTTCTGTCTTGTAAGCAAGGCTTCAAAAGAAGGCTAGATGTGCCTTCTTTTGTGTTACTGAGAGATGTGCACAATCCTTGAAAATTGCAGAAATAAAGAACATATGCACTTTATAACATTCTCTTCAGTAGGGAATGTTCTGTGTTCCAGCAGTACCAACCTCAGGAGCTCCAGGATATCCACTGTGAAAACACGGGCAACCCTACGGGCCACTGGTCTTCCTTTGACCAGATGAGAGGTCACTCCCTTGGAATGGGTTATACCAGTAGGCTCTGGCCACATTGCCTTCCATATACTCTACCCTTCAACCCTGTGGTAAGCACCTTTTAAAAGAGCTAAAAGCAATTAAAAAATATACCAAAGGCATCAAGGTGGATTATCAGACTACTGTCCCCTGATGAAAAATAATAACAACAACAGATGATGGCTTTCAAACAAGCTGAGAAAATGAACTTTATTTTTCTAGAAGTATTTTTTAATTTTTTTCCTAGTCCCAATGCACTTTGTACTTCTCTATTTATCATGCACTTTGTAACTGCCTCTACATATCTGGCCCTCCTATCAACAGATGAACTTCTTGAGAACCCTGCCCTATTCTTCTTATTCATCCTCATATTCATAGAGCCTTCAGTGTAAGAGGAAACTAGTAGACTCTCAATAAATGTTTGATGGACGGATAAATGTAGGAAAAATTAATGTACATCAGAGTGCAACAGGAAATAATATCCAAAATCCTTGAGATAAAAATGAAAGACCATCAAAGTAAAAATTTCCCATAGCTAATGGTCCAAACATTAAAAGAGAACTTCATTGTTCTCCAGATGTCATCAGTGATTCATTACAAATAATTACATGCGTGTTCTAAATAATGGAATGTTGAAATGTACAATTGTCATCACCGGCACTATCAAACATGTTGGACATGCCCAAAATAGCTACAGTCCATATGACCAGGAAGAGAGTCACATCAAGGACTCCAGAGGTGATAATATCAGTGTCCCAGGAAAGTCTGGAAGTCATCGTCTTGAACAGGAAGGCTTAAGGAAGCTGAGGGCAGTTTGTTCACTTGACCCCAGAGTCGGGTTACACACCCTCAGCACTTACTGAGGGGCAGGAAGTTGGAAGAGGACCTGGGGTCAGACCTCTGCAATGGTGTGAAGTAGATGAAATTTGTCTTCACCTCCTCTTTCATTGCCCTCCTCGTCTCCCCACCAACCCTGATCTGTCATCCTTCGTAATCACAATGGCAAAGGCCCAAAGGAGTCACTCATACTATGGTATAAATAACTCATTATGATTGTATAAATTAGGCTTCCACAGCATTTGCCTTTTTAGTAGAAGCAGTGCTGTTATTCTGTGTAATAGCAGAATTTCTACCATCAAAATAGCAAGGGACGTATTTGAGGGATGATGGTCAGTGCCAGCTTGAAGTTGAGTAGGCAGCTACCCACTGAAGCAGCTATATGCATTTTTTAATTTTTAGAAATTGAAGACTCAGGCCTTGGATCTCTTGTGACTACGTGACTATTCATGTTGGAAAAATAAACATTTCCACCTCCTAGAGTGGCTGATAGCAAGAGGGTATCAGGCTTCAGATGTTGATTCGTGATTCTCTAGAGACCTCTAGTGGTCAGAAGAGGAACTCACTTTTGTTATGAACAGAAAGAAGATGAGGGAATGCTGACCGGTGAAAAATGAAGGCCTACAATCTGGTGATCGCCATTAAAGAAATATTTGGAACTTTCAGTAATGGAAGGTTTGAGTCATTTACTTTCTCTCTCTCCTTTCTCTTCTGTATCCATGCTACAATCTCATTTGTTTGCTTTAATGCCTTGGAAGGCGCTTGTCCTTACTGTCCTTATTATCCATTTTCATTGCTTTATCTGGGTCGGTCGTCCCCACAAAGAAAGCAACTTGCCCTTCACAGGATCCATATTTCCCTCATGAAATCCATGGGCTCCTTGGCATCTCTTGGTCTTGTTACTCATACCTACATGTGCTCCCAGATAAGTACAGGAATAGGCCATCTCTCTCCTTATCTTCACCCTTATTCTGCCAGGAAAGTGTTTCTTATTCTGCCATTGAGATGGACTGTCCCAGGGAATTAAATTTTAAGAGGTGCATTACAGTTACTGCTGGTTTCTTTGTTCACTGTGAAGCTCAAGAAACAGAAACAGCCAAGTTTCCAAGATATATATTTAACAGGAGAAGAGTCAAAAAAAAAAAAAAGATTTAAAATGGCAAACTTTACAGGAAATTCAGAGACAACCCTTCCCAACAAATAAAAATCATCCCCACAGATTTGTGGTAGAGACAATATAAGTGACTACGTTAACCTGAAGCCTTTATAGGTAGACTTTTCAGTTGCTCTCTTTTGTTTGCCTATCCCAATTTTTATTATAAAACTACTAAAATTATATAGATATATACATCATATATTAAGATATATACTCACCAATGTGTACAAGAAGGGCATTCCTCTAAAATTAGATTGCAGCTCTTCCTGGCGTTGAAGTAATCACACCCCAGTAATAGAAAGAGATGGAACATATCAACAGGAATGGGGTGTGGGCTGCAAGTTCACCATCTATCAATCCTACCTGAGATCCTGCTTTGCCTTAAGGTTCAATTCCAAGACCATGAATAGATGTTTCTTTTTTTTTTTTTTTAAATCCCCACTGCAGATGAAGCCTTTCTTCCTTTTTCTGAGAGGTCTGAATTTGAGACTCAGCATGGGTCAGGCCAATAATAGAAGCAACAGACCCCAAAGGACCTCCTCAATCTGGACCCATATTTAGACAGTGTCTTCTCAGTTACAGGAGCATAGGATTTCCTATAACCCTATCAAATTAATTATTGGTTCAAAAAATCAACAGAAACATAGTTATAAATGGCTAATTAATAGGGAGTTGTGTCGTAGTAGTTTATGGCCTCGGAGAGCTTTTTAAGCAAAGGGTTAAGGGGAGGAGAAAAAAGGAGCAGGAAACCAACCCTTACTTTGGTTGGCTCCCTTAGCTCACCTCAACTTGGAAAGAGCAAAGCCGACTGAACAACGTTTGACAATATTTCTGTGGCATTATCAAAATCCAGGGCCATGATCTTGATATAAAAGCAAGCTAGTTTCTCTGACACAAGTATTTGGTTATAACAGGGTGAGGTTCATTATAAAAACCACCCATTTGTTAATCACTAAAATATTCATTGAATGCCTAATATATGAAGGCTATCACACTGAGTTTGCAAAAAATTTTGGTTTTATACTGCTTCCATTTTCCAAAACCATAAGAATGTGTTTATGTGTAGAAAATAAAAATTTAATGGTATTTGAAGAGCTGATACCATAATCCCTCTTAGGAAAGAAATCTTTCTTTTGGCTACAGTGCTGTGGGAGAAAGTGAGCCCCTGAAGGTCTGAGGATCGTAAGAACAAAACAGTGAGGCAAGGGCTGTGCTATTCTCCCACTGCTCCACCACAGGACATGAGAGGGCTTTGGTGTTGCTCCAGGGTGAAGAAGGAGGAGAGAGATGAAGAGCCAAACAAGTGAGGCGGTGTGAGGATGGGAAGTACGTACAGCCAGGAAGTCAAGGAAGAATCCAAAAGTGGTGAGCTGACTGACTTTTAAGAAAAAAAGATGGTCAAAAATAAGGATTGCTTTAAAAACAAGAACTGAAGAGCCAGCAAAGCTCAGATCTCTGCCCCGAAGCCTCCCCTAACTCTCCACCATCCACCCAGTGCCCCTCTCAGTCTGGAGAGTGGCGCCACCTACAGGGTTGTTCCCAGAGACTATTGCTTCTGACTCATTGCTCCAAGTCCTTTCAGGCCCTGCCAACCCAGCCCATGCCAATTGTCCAAGTCTTTAGAAATGCATAAAAGAAATAAGCAATTTGGTAAATTAGTAAATTCTTCTAATTCAGCAAATTGGTCACTTGACAATTGTCAAATTGGTTTTTGGGAAATTGGACAGCTTGTCCTAGAGCTGGGAGAATGTAATCATCTCCAGGCTCTGGCAAGTCGACCCGCCATTCCACTCAGGTCAGCGCTTTATGCTCACTCCTTCCATTCTCCTTCTTTCCCTCAGTAAATGTCAAAGCGCCTGAAATTCAAGAGCCAGCCCTCATTCTCTGAGAGAGGGTCAACAGTTTAGACTCAGGCCTGGAGAGATCATATCTGACAAAAAGCTCATATCTACAGGTCTTCTTTAAACAAAAAGTTAAAAGAAAATGACTAACCAGGGCTACCCATAAGAAGAAATATTCGGTAATGAGACAGGCTACTATCAACCCAAGAAGATTATGTGAGAAGTAGCGTAGAATCCAGTGGTTGGAATTCATAACACTTTGAGATTATAAGTGTGTCCCAGAGCACAACTGCAAAGTGGAGTGCATGTGGGTCAGTGGAGGGCCCGCCAGCTCCACCTCTGGTGCTGTATCCACCAGCTGGGGAGGGAAAAATCAAGCCCATGTACAGTTCCTTTTCTCCCCTGGAATCCTCTCATTGCATCATTCAGCATTTCAGCCTTAGATGCCACGAAGGGGACAGTGCTCAGACCCTCTGCCCTTCAGAGAGACCATCCCGTACTCTGTTGCTGAATGGGAGACCACACGGCTCCTCTGGGCGACTCTTCCAGAACAGTCTGGGACTGAGCTCCACCACAGATCCTGGGTGTGGCTGGTTCACAGGCTTGGACTGCCCAGAGCGGAGCTGGCCAGGAAAAACAGGGCAGAAGGAATGTTGGTGGCAGGGAGGAAGCAGAGAACAGTATCTGCTCTTCTTACCTCATTCAGGCCCCTTATTACTATCTCTCTCCTTCACCAAGAATATAGAGAAAGGTAACAGACACTGAAGAGAGGTTTTACTGCAACAAACAGGAAAACTTCAGATGGGACCATTATAATCACACAAAAATCCACAGAGCACATGACACCCCCTTTGGCAGCCCCCACACTGGACCTACCAACACTCTGCATCCTGAGAGCCAGAGACACGTCTGCATAAATGTGCACCAATAGCAGTATTCAAGTCCCATGCTGGGAAAGAGGACATAGGTAAGTGTGTATTTCCCCTATCAATTCACCCACAAGTCCTAAGGTCCTGCCTAGCACCAAGCCACAGAGGGGGCTCTCGGACTGTTTCCATCCAGGTAGGAGGCAGAGGGATGACCAATGTACCCAATATCACACCTGGGATCCCCCTGCTTGGGGCCATCTGAGCAGCAGAAACAGTAACCTTAAGGCTGGCCTCTGCAGACAGACTGGGAGCTTACATAGAAGGAGGGCCAGCAACTCTATTCTCAGGCTTAACAAGTACCTGGGTGTGGTGGCTCATGCCTGTAATCCCTTTGGGAGGCCAAGGCAGAGGAATCACTAGAGCCCAGGAATTCAAGACCAGCCTGGGAAACATGGTAAAATCCTGTCTCTATAAAAATTTCAAAAATGACCCAGGGCTTGGTGGTGTGCCCCTGTAGTCCCAGCTACTGGGGAGGCTGAGGTGGGAGGATCACCAGAGCCCGGGGGTTCAACGCTGTGGTGAGCCATGATTGCACAACCGTACTCCAGCCTGGGTGACAGAATGAAACCGTGTCTCAAAAAAAAAAAAAAAAAAGAAAGGCGATGTTATCATGGAGAAACAAAGGCCATCTTTGGCCCTCTAAGGACATTTGGTGGGGAGGTAGATTTGTACAATTCAACATATATGAAACTTAAAGCAAAGGCCAGAAGAATAGTGCATGGCTAGTTCTCTCCAGCAACTCTTGGAGAGACACAGCCTATTAATAATTCTCCTTCTTGGATCAGGAGCGGGCCACAGCACACGGGCAGCAGGATCAGATGCTCAGCATGGAGCTGCCATAGACCCACCGCCTCCTCTGCAGCTGCATGTGTGCTTTTCAGAAACCACCAAATTCAAAACCCCAAACTGCCAAGGTCGAATCTTCCGGGAAAGGCCGATTCAGACTGCGGTTATTCATGTTTGAGGAGTTGCTCTGAATTTGAGAGGAGGTCTGACATTCTTGACACTAGGCGGGTTGGGGTCAGCCTGACAGGGACAGCAGAAAGAGACCCGTGGTCCTGTGGGAAGCCAGCACAAGCCTGCCAAAAACAGCCTGCTCGACTGTTTCCCAGACCTCAGCTCCTTCCACTGCCTGGGCTCAGATGAGAACAAGGCAAGAGAACAGAAATGGTTCAGATTTCATCCTCCAGCCCCTGAGCTACAAAAGCTCTCAGTCACGCAGCTTCCTCCTGGAGTTCACAGTACGGCAGGCCCCAGATGGCATGAATCACCACTCTGTCGCCCTGGCTAGGCCCTGGTGTGGAGCGCCGTGAGAGTTCACACTGTCACCCTTGTTATGAAGACAGCCCCAGCACAGAGTGCTTCTGTCCCAATGGCACATTTAATTTCAAATTAAAGTTACAAAAGCTGAAAGCGACCTCTTCTCCTGGAAACAAAACCATGAGTTTGAGAGGGACTTTGGCTCCCACAGGGGCCTTGTCTCTCTGCACTGGAAGAGACTTTTAAATGTCTTCCAACAAAAATCAGGACTTGTCTAGAGGGTTCCCTCTGTCACCACGCCAGCCCTCAACATCTTTGCTGTTCATCAGTGGGTCCCCTGGGGCTCGTCCCATAACCACTCTTGGGAGTCGCACTATAAAGTGTGTCACACTGTAAAGTGTGACTGGGGCACACTGAGTTCCAGGACCCGGTCACCCTTCACAGAGTCTGAAAGACCAAAACCATAGGGAGAACACACAGAGAGCTTGAAGGTGACCAGCTGTTCCTCCCAGGGCTGGGTGGGCAGCAGAAAAGGTGGAGGAGAAGGAGCATAGCGCTGAAGAGAGAGCAGCTCTAACCACCCTGTCCTCTTGGCCAGACAATGTCCGGCAGATCCAGGGCGGAGAGTCCAGGCTCCTTCCACAGGAAAGCAAATTCCTATGTCAACAACCAGAGAATCAACCCATGTTTGCTGATCACCTCTGATGCCCTTCACTGACTTAAGCCCCATGAAGAAAATGGAAGCACATGGCATGGTCTTCAAAGAAGCAGCATCTACCAGCAACACAGCACATGGAGGCGGGAGGAGGGAGCGGGGAGTAATTGGACTCCACATCCAGTCGGCCTGGGTTTAAATCCGATTCCACCACTTATTAGCTGGAAATTAGGACAGATTGTTTCTATCATTATTCTCTCATTTGCAAAATAAAGATCACAATAGGTCCAGCCTTGTAAGAATTGTGGGAATTAAATGAGTCTATGCACATAAGGTGCCAATGTATATAAATGTCAGCTATCCATTCGAAAACAACAAAATATTCAATATAAAGCCAAATTCAGTAATATGACAGATGTGAATCTTAGCCCACATTAGCTCACAAAGCTAGGTGAGTAAGAAGGACCACTTTTTCTTTTTTTTTTTTTTTGAGACAAAATTTCACTCTTTCACTCAAGCTGGAGTGCAGTGGCATGATCTCAGCTCACTGCAACCTCCGGCCCCCGAAGTTCAACTGATTCTCCTGCCTCAGCCTCCGGAGTAGCTGGGACTACAGGTGCCTGCACCACGCCCAGTTGATTTTTGTACTTTTAGCAGCGATAGGGTTTCGCATGTTGGCCAGGCTGGTCTCGAACATCTGACCTCAGGTGATCAACCCGCCTCGGCCTCCCAAAGTGCTGGGATTACAGGCATTAGCCACCGTGCCCAGCCTTTCTATTTTCTTTAAATCAATGTGAGTCCAATTTCAGTACACAGAAAATGCTATCACAGTCCTGCTGGGGTTCCCTGCCTCCCAGGGCTAGGCCATACACAGCCCTGGGACATCAGGAAGGTGTTCTTCATCCATCTGATTTCTGCTGCAGTACCTGATGTCCCGGCCCACAGGAGCCTGTCACGGCCAGCAGCTCTGCCATCTCCTGGCCTCTCTTGGGTATCAGGAGCCTCTGGCCAGGCTGGAGACCTTGTGAAAGGGTCCAGCCCCCTCAACACTCCCTGTCCTATCTCTGAGGTCCTTCTGCTGGCCCAGGGCCCTGCCCAGATTTACCAAGCTTTATTATCCGTGTCCCCTTTGGGGAGTCTCTCTTTTCTCTTCTTGCTTGTCCACAAAGGTACCCTCCATGGTCCCACCCCTTCCTCTCCATCCCATCCAGGACAATTGACACAGTCACTGGACAAAAGGCAGGAAGATTCCACTTGAGCAGTTTCTATTATCGTCCCCGAGGTAAAGATTCCAAAGTCTTGCCAGCAGCCTGCTTAAATGGGGAAATGGAACATGCAACAAGCACAACACAAATCAATATCCCAAGATAACATTCCACTGTCGTAGCACGCCAGGAAATAAATGTCAAATTGTGCCTGGCTGAGGCCAGGTCACCAGCAATCAGAACTTTTAAAATATAATTGTGTTCCCTATCATCTCGCCTATGCAAGCTTGGGACAGAGTAGTGCAAATATATGGTCCCCTCAGCAGTGTGAAGGGTTGTGAGGTTTCCCGTAGGGAAACTGACTCCTTAGCAGGGCTCTGACACAGGAAGAAGAGTTAGTCTGGAGAAGGAAAGGAAGCTGGACATTTTATCCAGAAACTGGAGCAAGGACAAAAGAAAGAAGGTAAGAGTAATGGAGGAATAGAAAGAGATGCAGAGTATTTCTGCAACCCAAAGTATCAGGTAAAGGAGTACCCTTGTGGAGTAGCCAGGGGCAGCCACCAGAAAGCAGGGTGACCTGCACCAAGCAGCTTGACCATTAACACTTGGGTCTAGCTTTGAGACCAGGGAATGAGGACCCCGGGTGGTGTGGCAGGAGTTTGCAAAGCCTTAGGGTGAAGAAACATATTTAAAGATAAATAATTTTTAAAATTCTGTTTATAATAAGGTAAATGTAGGTTTATTAGTGAGCAGAATGTAAAATTTTAGTAAACTGTAAAGATAAAAGAGGAAAAGGTTTTCACTTATAAACAAGATGTCCCATGTTCCCTGGGGACTGCATTCATCCTCCTCAGTCTCTAAGTGTATTTCTGTAGCAAATTTTGAGGTTTACATCAATAGCTTTTTAAAATAAAACCAGGATTCCTAGTTTAAAAAGAAAATAAATTTTTCATAGCTACCCAGTAACACACACATACCTGAAACAAAAATTTTGCAAACATTACTTACTCTCATCTTATAAGAGTCATCTGGGCTGGGCACGGTGGCTCATGCCTGTAATCCCAACCCTTTGGGAGGCTGATGAGGGAGGATCACCTGAAGCCAGGAGTTGGAGACCAGCATTGGCAACTTTGGGAGACCCCAACTCTACAAAAAAATTAAAAAGTAAAAAAATTATCTGTTTTTATCGTATTCAATCCTAATTTATCCTAAATTTTTTCTTTAAAACTCTGGTCACAGAGGACTAACCTGACTTCATAACCCAGTGATGGGTCCCTACCCACAGTAGAAAAAGTGATGCCATCGTGGATATGAAGCCATTGAAGGAATATCAACAAGGAAGGGCCTGGTTGGATTGTTACTTTAGTAAGTTATTCTTTGAGTTATGTGGAGTTTGACTTTGCGGCAGATAAATGGAAGGGAACTGATCACGCAGGGGGTTCTTTTGATTCTCAGGGTGATCTGCAATGAGGGCTCACACTACAG
This sequence comes from Pongo abelii, assembly GCF_028885655.2. Lineage (NCBI taxonomy): Eukaryota > Metazoa > Chordata > Mammalia > Primates > Hominidae > Pongo > Pongo abelii. The sequence goes on along the minus strand of NC_071989.2, from coordinate 89,945,029 downwards.
CAGAAATAACAGAGATAAAGAGAAGGCGATGGCTGCAAGGATTGAGGAGCTAGAATCAGGAGGACTCGATACTGGATTGGCTGTGGATCTGAAAGAGCAGGGAAAGTCCAGAATGGCTCCCAGGTTTCTGCCTCAGCACTGATGCACCATCAACTGAAAAGAGAGTGAAGCGCACAGGTCTAAATGGGCCAGATGGGATTCCCTGGGTCACTTTGCGTTTGAGGTACCTGAGGGATGGCCATGTGGAGACAGCTGCCATTTGTATATGCAAGTCCAAATCTCTAGGGGAAATTCAGAACCATATTAATACTTTGGAAACGTCTGTATTTGAGTAGCAATTAAAATTTTGAAAGTGGGTGTGGGCTGGGCATGGTGGCTCACACCTGTAATCCCAGTACTTTGAGAGGCCGAGGCGAGCGGATCATGAGGTCAGGAGATCAAGACCATCCTGGCTAACATGGTGAAACCCCGTTTTTTTCTGTACTAAAAATACAAAAAAAAAAAATAATTAGCCGGGCGTGGTGGCGGGCGCCTGTAGTCCCAGCTACTCAGGAGGCTGAGGAAGGAGAATGGCGTGAACCTGGGAGGCAGAGCTTGCAGTGAGTCGAGATCGTGCCACTGCACTGCAGCCTAGGGACAGAGCAAGACTCTGTCTCAAAAAAAAGGAAAAAAAAAAAAGAAACTGGGTGTGATTCCCCAGGGAGACTTCTGTAATGCCCAGCACGTAGAAGATTGTTTCACCTACCTTTGTGTATGTTATCATATGTATATACTATTTTACATACAGAACTAATTAATTGATGTAATATTTTACCCATCTCCCCACAACCCTGCACCACACACACACTAACCCTGGAAACAAAGTTCACAAGATAACCCCAAACCTCACAGTGGAACTCAGAGTGGGAAGACACAAGATTGCCATCTGTCCCATTACACCAGTGTGCGCCTCCTCTCTGGTATGTTTGTAGCTCCACGAGGCTGGCTGAAGACACACCTGCCAGCTTATTGCTGTGCCCACACATTCAATTCTGTGCTCAGCATAGTGCCTGGAACATAGTAGGCACTTAGGGAGAATTATGGAATGAATGAAGCGGTAGTCCCGCCTCCATATTTAACCATCACATCCATACATCTGTGTACTTTGGGGTCAGAATTTATGTGTGGCTGATAAAAGGGAGACATTTTTATATTAGAAAAAAATGCTCAAATTATGAATAAATAATGCAGATTGCTTGGAAATGTGTCTAATTTCTGGCAAGATATGACAGCAATTAGTTCTGTATCTAAAATCTCAATATATAATGACAATAAAACAATCTTCTAAGTGAGAATACAATTACTATATTGGTAACAAATGTAAGAGTTGTGCTTGACTGAGTTAGATGAGTAATTCCCCTGTTGTGACTAAAATGAATTTTCTTATACAAATACATCATCACTTCACAAAAGTGTCACATTACATAGTTTTTAAAACTATCAAAGTAACTGATTCAAAAATATTTTAAGACTCTTAAAAATACCTGTGTTAACTATGTAGTAAATAATAAGCTGATAACATCAATAAATCATTTTATTTTAAAAATATTATTACAATTTTTTATTTAAAATAAATATAAACAGTAGCTGCTTGAGATAATTTTGTGTATTGCTTGTCGCTAAGGTAAAAAATCATCCAAAACCCTCTTTCAAATTTCTTACAAATGGTTTTTAGTTTGATATTTCAGTCCTTTATGTACACATAGAAGGACCCTAATCATATCTTTATTGATAGAAGCATAGAGACTATCAGTTCTCAATACTGTATTATGGTATCTTTAAGAATATTTTTGTGTAAACAGGGCTATATATGTCTGTGTGAACCTTAACCTGAACTCCCAAAGGGCAATCAGCATTTAAAACGTCCTAACCAAGAATTATCCCAAAGAAACCTGCTGTAAGCAGCTTTAAAGATTGCTTTCCAAATCTGCACCAGAACGTTGCTTAGCATAAAGGATGTTAAATAAATTTTCAATGGTAAAATAAGAAGTGCTCCAGGTATGTGGTCAGATGAAAATTGTATGTAGGCACCTCAACCTTTGCACGAACAAAGTATAAAAATCTCCGCCACTTGCTTCAGTGTGAGACCCTAGCTCTCATCTAGCCTTCCACCGCTTCGTGATGGACTCTGTTACCTGTTCAAACTCGAAGCTTTTTCCTCCCATTCCAAGAATATTGTTCTGTTTGCCTTGAAATGAACTTTCATGCAGGGTACTAGTCCAAGTGCCTAAAAGGACAAAGACTTCATCAAGTTTACTGGAGCAGACTGCATGATTGCTTACTAATAAACATCCAATTATATACTAGAATTCTGCCTGAGACTTACTTTCATTGGTACGTAACACCTGGAAACTAGGGTGTGAAGAAAGAGAGATCCAGTTACCACTTCCTTCTAACTGTTGGAGGCTACCAGTAATTACCACATAAAACAGACCAATTTGGCTCACAGGAGTTCTCAAAACTGTAGCTGAGAGACAAGCAAGGAGACCCAGAAATTATCTGGCTGTGTCCCTCTTCCAAATAACTGGAAACCTGATCCTTTCTAAAGTCTGAACAGCCTCAGAAAAAGTATATATAAGATGAAACGCATAGAACAACTGAACTAGTCTAGCCTTCACATTACAGAGGAAAGAACTTCAACAGAAAGAAAAAACTAGAATCTTCCAGGAAGCAAGAGATGGCCTCGTGCATTGTCTCAACACAAGCCTGAGCCAAACAGCAGAGAAGCGTCAGCCCCCTTCTGTCCTGAGTGGTGGATCACCTTTGACTTATCTGTGGTGACTGGAGAGTAGTAGAAAAACTTCCACTCAAAAGCATTGTCCCGTGGGCTGCCATTTAGTTACGTATGTTCTGATGTGCATTCTGGGTTTGAATGGATGAAACCACTAGAAGAAATACAGAAAGACCAGGATGTTTGTTGAGAGTAGGTCTGCAGCTGAAATTTCACCATCAAGGGCTCAGCCTTTTGGAGTTCGCATGACTCTCTTGTGTACAGAGATACCATATTTATTCAGCAAACATTACATGAGCACCAGTTGTAGGCCAGGCACTGTACCAGAAATGACATAGAAATGAAAGAGACATAATCCAACGGTCACCAGTCCTGGGGAAGCAGCATGTTCTCAGGAACAACTTCATAGGACTTTATTTATCTCCTGTTTTCCTCAATGACAGGAAGGACCTTGGACAGTTTCTGATAAAAAATTACTAAGGGTAGGACTACAGAAAATGTGCCAAAAAATAATAAGAAGAAGGGGAGATACTGAAAGAGGTTCCCTCCAGAGGCAGCCTTCACTGCATCACCTCAGTACCCTAGGACCAGCCCTAACCCTAATCGAGGCAACTGCAGTTATTAGTGAGGTGGGGGATGAAAGGCTGTTGGTAAGATGCAGCTCTAACAGGGACTGAGTAGCTCTTGTCTTGGAAAGAAGAGAAATGCCATACTTCTTCTCTGCACATTGATGCTCTTTACTATTTTGTCCTAAGTCCTTTCAGGGAAAAGAGGCTTCTTCCATTCCATGTCCATCGACCACGTGAACTCAGAAATGCCTGGTGTTCATGCCCCACAACGTCTCCAGTGAAGCAGAGGTAGATGAAAGTCAAATGCATCCTGTCCCTCCTGCCAAGTTCAAAAACAGACCCAGATCGGGGCCAGATGTGTAAATCAGACCGTATCGTATTTTCCCCCTCCAGAGCTCTGCTCCTCTGAGGCACTCAGAAATGGGGGCAGGTAAATGCTGAATTGCTGAGGAATTTTTCCTTGAGATAGAGGAAAGGGTTTTCAACTCAAGGAGAAAGGCTGAATTTTCTGGTGCTCGGGATTAGGCTTGCCCTTGGCAAAGGACTTAGAACTGCTTGGAAAAAGCAAAAAGACTTGTTAGACATCAAAAAACTCGGAACAATGCTTTAATGATTTCAGTGTAAGTGAATCTTTGACACATATGGATTAAATTTCCCTTACTGGGCACATGCTACAACACTGAAGAAAAATATTCCTGACAAGTCACATGCTCAGTTCACCAAATGAGTGCAAACAATGCAACAGATCACCCATGAGGTCCAATTTTATGCCATTTCCCAGGCCCTTGTCCAAGCTCCTTCGTAAGGGGACCTCAGAGTGGACAGGAGGAACACGAAAGCATTGACTCCTCAGGCTCCTTCCCCTGGTCCTCCCTATCCTCCTACCTTCTCCCAGGACTGGGATCTAAGCCTCTGGCTACAATACCAAATGCATTGGACTGAATAAACTGAGACCTCAAGATATATCAAATTTGAGATCTAAAATGGCTCAGGCAAATATAATAAAATACTAGACCATCTTTAAGTACTCAGAGCCTAGAAGCAACTCACAGGTGTTGTACTTCCATTTGAAAGACTAAGTTCTTGGTTTACACACCTTTCTCTTTTTAAAAAATTTGTTTCCATTTTTTAGAAATGGAGTCTTGCTTTGTCACCCAGGCTGGAGTGCAGTGGTGTGATCATAGCTCACTGCAGCCTTCAATTCCTGGGCTCAAGGAATCCTCCCGCCTCAGCTTTCTGAGTAGCTGGGACTACAGGCACGCACCAACGCACCTGGCTAATGTTTAAATTTTTATAAACCATTCTAAACATGTTGATGGTCAGTGAAGATAAGAAGTCATCAGAACTGGCCTCTGCGTGTTTCCTTCATGACAGATACTGCTTGTTGTGACTGGCATAAGCACTCCACTCCCCAGAGCACACATGTAGCAGTGGTGACCCCAGACAGTCAGGCATGCCACAGGAAGCTGGACAGATTTCCCCGGAAAAACAACTGTGCCTTGTCTTTGCCACAGTTGGATTTGCTGCTACTCAAGAAAGCCCCGATGACAACACCTTGGAAATCTGCAGGACACCACCCAGCTCTGCATCTGCTGGGAAACGTTTGGCAACATAATCTCCTAACCTGGAATTATCTTCAAGGATTTCACATCCAGAGGCTTCAAAACCTTCCCCGGCCCCTGGGAAAGTGCTGACAACAGCAAAGGAAGGAACAGAGCCTGCAAGGTCATATCGAGGCATGTGAACCAGACAGGCTTGCAGGGCTTGGCTCTACAGAGGTTTGCCTGGGCTTATAAGAAACCATATGGCAGACATGCACAGATTTTCATGGAGATGGAAAGATTCGCAAAAATCATCTTTTTCATGACACGATCAAGAATGGGAAAAGCTCATGGGAATTGAGCAAACTTGCAGAATATACATGAGGATTTTTTTTTTTTTTTTTTTTTTTTGGAGACAGGGTCTCTGTCTGTCACTCAGGCTAGAATGCAGTGGTACGATCATGGCTCACGGCAGCCTCGACCTCCCAGGCTCAAGCAATGCTCTCACCTCAGCCTCTCAAGCATATGGGACTCCAGGCATGCGCCACCAGACCTGACTAATTTTTTAAAAAATTATTTGTAGAAATGGGGTCTCACTGTGATGCCCAGGCTGGTCTCAAACTCCCATGCTCAAGCAATCCTCCCACCTCAACCTCCCAAAGTGCTGGCATTACAGGCATGAGGCACCATGCCTGGCTGATTATCTTAAAGACAATAATTTTTAGCATATTGGCAAGATTATATAAGCCTTTGTCCATTTTGAAAAATAAAATAATAAGCATCTAATAGGGTAAAAAATATTTTAAAAATAAAATAAGAGGCTATGAACCATATAGACTTGTTAATCCTCCTTTTGATCCACTGGGTCCTAGCATGATCTCATTGGTGAGAGAAACTCAACATTTTGAAAGCTGATTTGTCTAGTCTCGGCCTAGGACAAAAGCTAAGACTGTCTTATTGAAAAAAGGCCAGGTGCGGTGGCTCACCCCTGTAATCCCAGCACTTTGGGAAGCCAACACAGATGGATCACTTGAGCCCAGGAATTCAAGACCAGCCTAGCCAACATGGCAAAACCCTGTCTCTACTAAAAATACAAAAATTAGCCAGGTGTGTTGACGCATGCCTGTAGTCCTAGTTACTCAGGAGGCTGAGGTGGGAGGATAGTTTGAGCCCAGGAGGTGGAAGTTGCAGTGAGCCAAGATCACATCACTGCACTCCAGCCTGAGTGACAGAGTGAGACTCTGTCTCAAAAAAAAAAAAAAAAAAAGAAAAGAAAAAAAGAAGGAAAGAATACCAATACATCCTAAGAGATACCATCAACATTTAAAATCCATAACTTTGTGACATCATAATTTGTGCACACAAGAGAAGGTCTACCAAAAATATGAGTCCAAAAGACTCAGAGCAAAATTATTCTGTACAATAATAAGTTTTATGTTTGTATAAATCAATAGTAATCCACAGTAGACAACACAGTCATGACATTAAAAAGTAAAGAAACTAAAGTTCTTTTTAGTAAGTACCAATAAGGCTGACACATTCCAAACCCGGAGGAGTTATTGAATCTGTTAATCTAAATGTAAATCTGGGCTAGGGTGTGAAATTCAGTGCCATGAGGTTTATAGACTATTGAGGAGGAAGAATAGCTTTGAAATTGTCCTATTATTCTCTGGACTTAACTGTCCATGACACTTCTCCAACCACATAAAAAGCTTTGAAAATGCAATAAGAAAGAAAAGTCAGTCATTATTACAAATTAAATGTGTTTATTGTCTCATCTTTGGGTCCAGCCTGATTTTTATTTTTGTATCTTCTAGAAAAAGTCATTGTAATTATTGCTAATTCCTAGCAGCGTGCCCTATGAATTTCTTATAGTTTGTGTGCACAAAGGAAAGGAAAAAGGAAAGGAGGGGAGGGAGGGAAAGAGGAAGAAATAAAGGACTGGCAACATATGATGCATTTCATGAGTTATAAGTGATTGGACTGCATATAGGGCTTTACCACTGGACTGTGTGTTTGAAAATCAGAAGTAAGATGAAAAATATAGGGGAAAGCTGAGTAAAGACTTATAAAAGACAAATAAGAATGGTTTATTTCAGGGTATAATTATTCTCATGGAATGAACTGAAATGGAATTTTAGATGGAAGGAGTAGGTAGATCCCAGATAGTTAATATTAAATTTTTTTTTTTAGTTTCCACACTGTATTTCAAACCAGTTTTAAACTGCCCACACTATTCCCAAACTATTTGATTGCATGTTTCATCATTTGCTGAGTTTAATCATTTCCATAAAGGAAGCAACAAATGATGGCCAAATGAAAACAGAAACTTCAAGAGCTGGGACATCATTAGTTAGTGAGGAGCCCAGCTTCTTCCCAGGAAGCCTGCTCAGCTATGGGTTCCAGACAGAATAAGAATCTCTCCTGAACTTACACAACCCTAAGTCAAGAATGAAAAGTGGCTAATAGGAGAGAGACAGATGAAAAAGGATGAGCTCTCGCTAACTACTCAGCCAAGGTTTTTACAGGAAGCAGCAATAAGGGTTTCATGTATTTCACACTTTTCTCTAGTATGGATTTTACCAGATTTCAGTAAAGACACATGGCAATATTTCTTTCTGGGCATTAACTTAAATCTATTTTTCAATTCTTATTTTTAGACATCAATTCCTGTGGTTGGCATTACAGAAGTGTTTCTGGAACGTGGCCATGTTGCCAATGATTTTTAATGGATGCCAAAGGAGAAAAAGCATTCTAACTTGGAAGAAATACTTTAGGCCGGAGAAGAAAGTGCAAGGCAGTCTAAATGCAAACCATTTATGTTAAACAAATGCAGCCATGCTGAAACAATAGAGTTAGTGCCTTAGTCAAAGAATATTGTGACATGTTATGGATATGGAGACTTGTATAAGAAATATAAAAATGACCTTTTTTGGTACTGGGGAAAATGAGGATATTTGCCTCAAATATTATGCTGTGGGTTGAGACCCATTCCTAAAAAAGTTAGAAAGCTTTTTTTCCTTGCCAGTCTAAAACAGACACATGAACGAGAATAGCTGGGGTGAGCAGGCCTTGGCCATTTAGGCATGTGGGCATGGGATGAGTCATGGGAACATGACAAAAGGAAGTCCAAAGACCTGGGGTCTTGTCCCAGATCTGTCATTTGCTAAATATGAACCATGAGTCAGTACTCATCTAAGCTTCTATTTCTCATTAATAAGAATGGGATGATTTTTATGCTTCCACTCTCAGGGTCCTTAAGAAAGGGGTTCTACGCCAGGTGTGGTGGCTCACGCCTGTAATCCCAGTACTTTAGGGGGCTGAGACGGACGGATCACCTGAGGTCAGGAGTTTAAGACCAGCCTGGCCAACATAGGGAAACCTTGTCTCTACTAAAAATACAAAAATTAGCCAGGCATGGTGGATCATGCCTATAATCCCAGCTACTCGAGAGGCTGAGGCAGGAGAATCACTTGAATGCGGGAGATGGAGGTTCCAGTGAGCTGAGATCCTGCCACTGCACTCCAGCCTGGGCGACAGAGCAAGACGCTGTCTCAAAGAAAAAGAAAAAAGAAAGAAAAGGAGATCCAGTACCATATCAATGGCAAACCAGTAATATATTTTGGGACTAATAATAAGCCCTCATAAATTGAACCTCTTAAGAAGTAAACATGTCTTTCTGGCTTAAAGCAGCAAAACAGAGCTTCGGCTTTCCAGCAACTTTTAGTAGAACAAGTGGGAGAGATGTCAGAGAGTACTAACATTTAAGAACTGCAAAATATTAAGAATGAATGTTTAATCTGAGTGTTGGTCAGAGTTAACGTCAATCTTTTTGGTGCCCAAGGCACTGACGGTCAGTTCAGCATCTAGTCATGCCTAAAGGCACTTTGAGTCTAATGCAGCCTCACTCGATACCACCTTATAGGTGATGTGGAAAGTCTAACAAGGCTCAGTCTGGATTTTTCTCAGGCTCCATCCTCCTCAGTCTCACTTTGACAAAGCTCTTGAAAAAAGTTCAGCTTATCTGACTCCAACAGGGTGTTGAGTTTCTTATGTCAGAGCTCTTGAAATAAGGAACTATTCTTAGCTGGGTTTACTTGGGAAATATTTAGCTGTGGTTGTTAGCTATTCTAGGAATGAGACTGGCTTTGGATGGAATCAGGTTGGCGTCTCCACTAGAAGAATGTCTGTTCTTTGAGGAAGAAAGCATGGGGATTGTAACTTCAGTTTGAATGTTTTAAACTATCTTGTGGGTAAATAGAAGTTCCTGCAACCCAGTTCCTCAGCATAATTCATCCATGGCTCTGTGCTTACTTACAAAAGGTGAGGCAAACTTGCAGTCAGCATGACCCTAACTACCATGTTGGTTGGTTACGTTTACTATCTTATCCACTAATGAAAGACAAAATTCTTAGGTGCAACGAAAGTCACTGAACTCCTGAAACATACCCTAAACATCTCCAGAAGCAGTTTAGCATAATTCCTGGCACTCAATACTGGCATCAGTGCATGGCCTACTCCAGTGTCTTAGAAGTCACAGATAAATAAATCAAATCAGAAAACCAGAGGGAGAGACTTTAAGAAGCAGGAGATAACCTTAGAGCTCAGTTGGCATCTGAAGGCAGGAAAATATGTAGGCAAACTGCCTAATTGACAAGTTGTAAACCAGGATTACAATGCTGTAATACAACTGAATGGCTCATAGATTCATGGAATGTCAGAATTCCAAAGGCAATTGGAGATGTGATGTTCGATAAGAGTGAGTGATTATCCCACCAGACCCTGAGCAAGACCTGCATTTGAATTTCCTCACCAACGTGTCTCAGAACCTACCAGAGTATCTGGCACATAATAGGTGCTCAAGGTGTATTTGTTAAATACATGACAAATAAATGAGTAAATACATTAATTTAACAGCACTTGTTCCCGATGTCTGTTTTAAGGATGACAAATGCTCTATAGCATTAATAACAGACACTGCATGCTTGCTTTGTCTCACAGCATTTGAAGTCTTAGATACCATAAAACTAATTTAAATGGTTTGCCTATTTTCTCACACTTCGAATATCAAATTTGTAGTGTTCCTAAGCCCCCAAAAATGCTGAGATTGTGAAATCAGCTCCAGCAAGAAGTTATTAAAAAAAAAATAACAACAGAGCCATAGGAATCTGTATGAATTTATAGGCACAAAGCCTGAAGTCAAGAGTATGCGTGATATGTTAACCAAATGTATGAATATTAATACAATACATATTATAATTAATTTAATATGTGCACTAATATTTAGATGCTATTATGCTACACAGGCATTTGATAATTCCTGACAACATAATTGATATCACCTTGACATTAATAAGAGAATGTTAAGCTTATAAAAAATTGCGAGTTGGTCAATGTTTATATACTGTTCGTTTCTTTAAATTTGTTATAAAAGCAAAGATGTCCTATAGGAAAAATAAGAATTATGAGGTGATTAAAAACAGAAATTGGGCATTTTTATATCTGCAAGTGAAATATATATCTCTATTTCAAAATCCAGGTTTTGACTTCATGTTCACTGAAGAAAAAAGAGGGGAATTTTAGCAATTATCCAGATATTTCAAAAGGGGAAAGATATTTTTGCTTATCCCACCAGAAATTTCATACAAAACTAAGGGCTGGCATGTTCCACATGATCCGGGCAAAGCCCATTTTCTAAAAATTTGGTAGTTACATGTAATGAGTAATTTTTGTTCCATGGGAAAATTTAGTTTTATTGTGATTCACTGGTCAGCTATGGAGAACATTTATTATAAAATGGGTTATATTTTATTATATTACTCATTGAAAATAAAAGAATATATAAAATAAATATGTTGATCTAGAGAGACAGAAGAAAAAGCATTGTTTATTCACCAAAATATTAAATAATAAACGTATATCTTTCACTCTAAATACAAACGAATCTGACTAGATACAAAATGCCTAGTCTACTCATGGTAACTGTCACACAGACTTTGAGAAATTAAACATCCACATGATGGGAGATAAGGCTGGCTTCATCCTGTTCTAAATCAAGTACCAGCTCATGGAAAAGCAATGAATCACTAGTTTTCTTTGAATGAGGAAGAAACAGATTGTGTGTGTTAATCCATCTACTTAAAATGGAAATATTTTGAAGATTTTAAAAAGGAACTCTGGATCCCAACAAATAAATGCAGATTTGGGAGAGTCATTTATTTAAAAAAAAAAAAAATTGGTGTGTCTACATTTTCCCTACTGATGACTGCAATCAATTAGGTAACATAATGGGCAAAACTTGTTAGTAGGATAGAACTGGAAACAAATTATTTTTTCTGTCAAGTTTTCTATTGGAAATATTAAGGAACAAATGATGTCTCTTGGAAAAAACTGAAGACAACACCCTCTTTGGCAATCAGCTGTGGGTTTTCTTTGGTCTGATTTTCCCTGTTTTCCATGGCAAACAGGATTTACTTGAAGATGCCTGTCTCTGATCTGCCTGGCTATTTTCCATGGGAGTCAGAGCTCCCTGTCTGGTGATGAGTTTGCTTTCTCACAAGTGGGGATGATACCCTGAGACCTAGGAGACCCGCTGCCCAAGGGCAGTGAGCATCCTAAACAGATGAACCAGAGAAAGAGAAAATGTTCTCCATAACCAAAAGCAAATGCAGAAAGCCAGGAGGAAAGAGAAACTCTTGGTTCCAAGGACATAGACATTGGTTCTGAGAACATCTGCTGCCTTGTGAAGAGTGTATCGTGGAGAACACAATCTTTTTGTCTCAATGGGCATCTCACAAGGCCTACAAAGCAAGGCCCCAGAGAAGCTGTATTAAGAAACAGTGCAGGAGCCTAATTCGTTTTCTATTTCAACAAATGTGGCTGTTTGGTAAAACTCTCCTGACTACAAAGGAACCATCTGGGACTAATTATGATATCTAGCCTTATTTAAAACTGTCATTTCATTCTGTATTTTGAGTTCCTCTAATGTAGCTAATTAGGGTTTCTCCCAACCCTACTATAATCCCATATATATTATTATATTATGGGAGATATATATATATTTGGAGGCATATATATATATATTCCAAAGCTTTTGAAGAATTGTGCCAGGATTACTACTATTAGTAGCAAAGAGTTAGAAAGTTTTCCGGCAATTTTTTTTAACTGAAAGTCATTTTCTAAGGTTTCTTCAACAGACAACAGTAATAGCTGCAGGACAAATTAGTGGCTTACACCATTAGAGCATCACATCTGGAGACCATGACTGCAGTGCACTCGTGTCTCTGTCAGCATATGAGTTGTTTGCAATAGGACACATTACTGATCCAGAATAAACGTGGCCCCGCCCCTTTGGGTCTATAGAAAAACCCCAGGGGAGCCGTGAGACCATAAAGAGCTTACCTTCCCCCCGAAAGGTTAGAGACTAAACTACATTGAATAAGCCCTTTCTCTTGCAGGCTACTGGCTAGAAGTAGATGGCTCTGTAGTGGCATCTTTCCCACTCAGCTATACTTCAAATCATTTTTTGAAAGAATATCTTTAAAGAGGCCTCAGAGTTCTCTGAAGTCCTTCTACTGCTTTCTTTCAATTGCTAACTAGAAACTGAATGTAGAAAGGAGATAACAGGAGTTTTGGGGATCTCTCTTAAACCACAAGGAAAGGCAAGACATCTACTGAAAAAGTAGAAAACTGTCATCCTGGTTTATTACAGAGTGGTTTCCTTTTCCCACAAATAACTCTAGTCAACATGCTGAGAACCACCTCAGGACCATGACATTTGGGCATAGGTCTCTTGATTCCACCCTTCTTTCCTGCTGGCTATTTCCCTACCCCAGCATGGGGCAGAGCCAGGCAAAAGAGAAAGAAGAACAACTTGACTGAGTGTGGATTTTCTGGCAAAAGTTTAGTGAAGGACAAGGTTCAACCTAACTTCCAAAATAAATTTTTCAAGTGTTATTGGTACAAACTCAGTCTGTTCCCCATTACCACAGAGACCAAGAATTAACTATAATTTTGCTTCTATTTGATTCCCTGTAAGGACAAAACCACACTTTTAATGCCAACACATGCACAGTCTAACATTACAGTAAACGTTTTTCTGACGCATTTACAGATTGACAAAAAGAGAGAGAGAGAAAGAAATAAACTAAAACATTTGGCTAGGGCTTAGTTACTTCATTGAAAATCAGTAATATTTCAGAAAGTGGTACAATGTAGAAATTACTAAATCCATTCTTTAAAGACCCTCAGGTTAGAGTCTCAATTACTAGAAAAAGAAAGAAATGCAAATTGTTTATTATTTTCACATGTACAGTAAATTCAAAAAATTGTACTTCTTTCAAGAACCATATGGGACAGGCTTTCTTTTCATCAGGAGTGGTTTTGCTTGTTATGCCAAGAGCTAAAAAGATGTTTTTAATAACCAAAGCCAGTTTGTTATACAATCTGTCTGGATTTAACTTGTAAGAGAGATGAAGATCCCTTGGGTAGAAAATAGAGGGTGATGGGGGAGTTGCCTGAGATGACAGAAAAGTAGTGCAAAATACACAAAGATGATGATAAAAGATGATTCTAAAGGTAATCAGCTTACTTGTGGTTGGTAGAACTCCTGCATAGTTCATTGAGGAACCGTAGGAGGTGACTGGGGCTCCTTTTGTCAATGTGATCATGTTCTTTATGGGGAGAGTGTAAAAATAAATTGTGTGCTGGCAGACATGTCCCTTAAATACCTAAGTTTGGCGCGTGAGGAATTCACCCAACAACAGCCTCAGAGGATCTCAGAGAACATGACTCCTCTTTAAACATGGCTTTGGACAAAGGGAAGGCCAGCACCCTGTCTCAGATTAGGAAAAAAGAGTTATAAGAAATGAGAATGATCTTGAGAGGGTTGCCCAAGTGTGTTTCACTAGACCAGAATTTCAAAAAAAGATACACCAAAAACAAGTACCATAGCAGGATGAAGTTGTCATGGTCCATGATGAAATCAGAAAATTAAGGAGAGTATAGCGCATTTTTCATAAAATTAAACAAATTTGTATTAAGAGCTACTCTTTTATTGTAAGGTATATCCTTCCTATATTTCTCAAGTTAGAATATGCTTTATTACATTAGCTTGAATCAAAGGAAACTGCCAATATTCAACTGCTTTTGACCTACAAAAACAACAGTTTGCTAGCATTCAACCTAACATTAAATGATGATAATTGGATATGGGAGATTCTAATGGCCTTATGTGGCAAAATATAGAGCTGGTAACCATGTATCAGTATCTAGATTTGGTTTTGAACGTTGTTTTTTCCATAAAATCCAGAAGAATAGTCATAAATATATATTGCCACTAAAGGGCATCTTAACCGGCAGACTTCTAGATTTTGAATGTGGTAAAATGAAACAATGCCCTCCCCTCCCCCCGCCCCTGCCAAATAAAAAGGAAGATAGATCCAGCTGCGAAACAGAATGTCATGGTCATTGTTGGAACCAGCTCTTTATAGAGAGAGGGTATAATTCCTGCATCTTGGGACACCAGGAGCACCAGAAAGACATGAAACAGCCCTGAGCTAGGGTCTTTCCCATCCCCCGCCCCAGCCTGGTAGCTCAAGAGAAAAGGAATTTGCTGCTCACCCGCATTCATTTTCCTCCAATGGAAGGCACAGAAGCTGATCGGCCACTAGACAGCAAAGGTAAAACTCTACTGGTGACTGGGTAGAAAAGAAGTTCCAGAAACTCAATAAGGTGGCTTCTGCCAACAGTAGACATGAAGAAAAGCGATCCAGCCCTCTGGTTCTTATAAAAGAGGAATATCCAATGAGGGCATTTTTGTTGACCTTGCCAATCACTGCTCAGGCACAGGTGACTGACCACAGTGAGCCAATGGGATTCCCTCTGAGTGGGAATTTGGATTTGTGGGAGGTGAGCTGGAAGGCCCTGCAGAGACTAAGGCTGCCATTTTAGAATTAGCACAATGAGCCTACGTGCAGGCAGAGAGCTGCCCAGACCAGCTAGGTCGTGGAGACCCTAACCCAGTGGCGCTAGAGGAATTAAAGACACACACATGGAAATACAGTGTGGAGTGGGAATCAGAGGGCTGACAGCCTTCAGAGCTGAGAGCCACGAACAGAGTTTTACCCACATATTTATTGACAGCAAGCCAGTGATAAGCATTGTTTCTATAGATTATAGATTAACTAAAACGGGAAACAAAGGGATGGGCTCTGGATAGTTATCTGCAGCAGGAACATGTCCTTAAGGCACAGACCCCTCATGCTATTGTTTGTGGTTCAGGAACACCTTAAGAAGTTTTCCGTCCTGGGTGGCCCAGGTGTTCCTTGCCCTCATTCTGGTAAACCAACAACCTTCAGCGTGGGCATCATAGCCATCATGAGCATGTCACAGTGCTGCAGAGATTTTGTTTATGGCCAGATTTGGCGGCCTGTTCCCAACAGAGAGCTGAAGAGAGGAAGCAAACATGCAAAAGCCATGAGAGATCTTATGCCAAAGAGAAATAGATGGGAAGACACCAAGGCAGAGAAAGTAGGACCCTTCATTCCATACTGTATTCCAAAACCAGGTTCAGTCATTCAAGAAGACCTAGCTGGGTCTTGAGATCCAGACCTTGAGACCCATGAGATAGCCTGAGACTAATTTTTCTTTACATAAGTGAGCTGGAAGAGGTGGGGGAGGGGGTGTCTTAATTTTACAAACAAAAGATCCTTGCTAAATTGTAAGTTTGTAAGTGATCTATAATATTTAGCAGGAGAAGAAATGAGGTTATAAGTAGAACTGGCCAAAAGTTGTAGCAACCTGACTTCCATAACCAGGCTTCGTGAATCTGAGAATTAAGGGATGGAAATAGGAGTAACCCTCTCACTAGTACCCCTGATGATTCATTAGCAAAGGTTTTGCTTCCCATACTTGCAACTTTCGGCTTGGCTGGTTTTGATTTCTTAGTTACAAAGAAAGAGGAATGCTTCCACCAAGAGACAAAACAACAATTCCATTCAACTGGAAGTTGAGACTGCCACATAGCCACTTTAGGGTCCTCACACCTGTGAATCCACAGGCAAAGGAGTTATGTCAGTGATTCCCAACTGGGAGTGGTTTTTGTCTCCCAAAGGACATGTGCAGTGCCTGAAAACATTTTTGTTCATCACAACTGGAGGAGGGGATGCTCCTAGGTATTATGTATCTAGTGGTAGAGGTCAAGGATGCTGCTAAATATCCTACTATGCACAGGATGTCCTTTCCCTCCCCCACTTTACATCCCCTCCCTCCCTTCCAAAAGGCCTGCCCTGCAGACATCAAATTCTAGTGTAAGATGTGAAGATAGGTTCACAGAGACTATTTAACCAGCTACTACAATTGTGTATAATGTTAAATCTCTATTCAAAAATTAATATATATAGTTCAGCCATTGTGGCTAAGAGTTGAACTATCATTTGACCCAGCAAATGGACGTATACCCAAAGGAAAATAAATTGCTCTACCAAAAAGACACCTGCACTTGTATATTCATCACAGCACTATCACAATAGCAAAAACATGGAATCAACCTAGGTGTCTATCAGTGGTGAATTGAATAAAGAAAATGTGGTACATATACACCGTGGGATACTACACAACCATACAAAAGAATGAAGCCACATCCTTTGCAGCAACATGGATGCAGCTGGACACCATTATCCTAAAGGAATTCATGCAGGAGCCGAAAACCAAATACCACATGTTCTCACTTATAAGTGGGAGCTAAACAAGGACACAAAGATGAGAACAATAGACAGTGGCGACTACTGCAGGGGAGGGGAGTGAGGGTTCGAAGACTATCAGGTACTATGCATTATGCTCACTACCTGGGTGGCGGGATCATTCATACATCAAACCCCACAACATGCAATTTACCCATCTAACAGACCTGCACATGTACTCTCTGAATCTAAAATAAAAGTTGATATAAAAAATAATGCACACACACAGACACACACACATACATTTATACAGGCTCCTTCCATGGCCCTGGAAGGGTCTCTAGCATTATGATCTTTTTGGAAAAGTCTTAAAAATAAGCTATTTTGAACACAGTCAGTCAACTTTCAAAATTATTTTGAACACAGTCAACTTTCAAAATTTGTAACTAGTTGTGATTTGTTTTCTCTTTCTTAACAGAGAATCACCTTCATACCTAGTTTATACTCGTAATTTCATATTCATTCTCCTAGAGAGGGCCTTCTATAGGAAGGAAAATAATATATGCTTCAAAATCTGCACCTGGCCCTGCAGAGCTCTAGCTGCACTTGAGGTCAGTTCAGAGCTGATATCCCAGAAAACAAATCAAATGACCCTTTTGCAACTGTAGGATGAAATAGATGCAAACTACAGAGGAATGAAGAAAGCAAGTCCTGAGTTCTGACCTCAGGCATTTAAACATGAAGTGAATTCCACCAATTTAGTCTTCATTGTAGTTTGTATTACAAAAATACCACTCTAAGAAGAAGGGCTGTCCTGGAAAATCAGGTTCAGTCTCAGAATATGCACATCCTCAACAAGAAGAGGGACGCAGCTGAGGGTATATACAAGGAGCTCAAGAAAGAGGCTAGAACATCAAAATCTTCATCAGTGCATTTTTCTGGACCCTGGACCTTCCCAAAGAGCAGGGAAATTACTAACATGTAAAGAAAGTCTCAGATTTTATTGGAATGATTCATTGAAGTGGAAATGGAAAGTGCCTTGTTTGAGGAGAACATTGAGACATTGAGTAGGTTTCTAAGTTCAATGTCACACATAAATGTGACAACCAAATTTTAAGGCCAGAGATGGGTTTTGCTCAGAATTGATGTCATTGCTGGCTAAAGATGAACATTTTGGGAAACACTTTATCACTTTAAAATACTTGGAAATAAAATTTAGCTCCTTAACCAAAAACTGCAATAATATGCATTCTACAGCCAAGTATTTTACAAAAAAAATTCTTCACATTTCTAAGTTTTTCTGTGACAACTTTTACACTGAAGAAATAATATGTATCTTTCATGACCTAAATTATAGATACTTTAGACATATTTTATTTTCTAACATTGTAAAGCCATTTTTATCTCAGATCTAAAACAGGATGGATGGATGGAGAGAAGGGAAGGGGGTTGATAGATGAAGAGTTGTTATGCTGCAGTTCGAGCTAGGTGGCAAAAAAAAAAACAAAAACAAAAAAAAAACTTCTTATGATGGAGAAAGGCTCTTCTCTTTAAGAGCAATGCCATCCTGAGCATGTTGGTTGTGAAAGGTGAGATTCCTAGAATTCAACCTACATAACAGAGTTCCAATAAAGAAGAATCGAAGTGTTCGACATGATAAAGAAAGAAGATTTGGAAGCCTTTGATGGTGGGCTGGGAAGAGAAGGTTTTTAGGTCTCTGAGACTGGGGGATGCATAAAGAATTTGGGGGAAGAAAAAGAGAGATCCTCAAGAGGGTGAAAGTTCAGGGCCAAGAGACAAGCATGGCCAGTGAGAAATCTCTGTGAGAGGGATTAGCATTAAATGTCCACGAAAAGAGAATTGGGAATGATTTCCTGCCTTAGGCCGTAATTATCCTATTAATTCCCCAACTTTTAGGAAAATCTGTGGTACTCGTGCCAACATCAGGCAGCTGCTCTCATAACTGAGAGAAGGTGAAGCCACCAGCGAAGTAACTGAGAACCACCAGAGGCAGGAAATCAGAACCAGAAGGCACAGTGAGAATGTGAGTCACTGCCACGCACACCCGGTCCACCATCCTGCCGATGCCCAGCTACGATGGGGAGCAGACTTACTTCTCACACGAAAGGGGCTCAAGCCACTTTATAGGAGAGTAAACTAAAGGTTAACGCAGAAGGTCAGAGGATTTGGGGACATTGGGTAGGAAGCATCAGAGTTACATGTGTTGCAAATATAACAACTAATTTGATCACCTATATTTGCCCTATTTTTCCTCAATAAAAATTTCAGAAGATTCAAACCGCATTTTAAATTCCATTTCTTTGGAACTAGAGGTTTTGCTCTGGACCATTTGGTTCTTATAAAATGTTGTTGATCTCAGGAGCTAACAGCATCACATAGAAACATTGCAAGTTCTATCGCACTGAAAGAAATCTGAAATAAAGGCAAATCGTCTCAATGAGTTACACAGAAATGTTGGGTCGATTCATTTAATTAACCATGACCTTGAGGTGTGAAGGCATGGAAGACACAGGCAGGGACACAGGCAGAAGGATAGCTGCTCAGTATCCTGCCTAGAAAATTGTGTCCCTTCAGTGTCTCCTCTGAGGAAGGGCAAGTGGCTGTTCCTCACCCGCCCCCAAGAAGGGGATCCTGTAACACTCTGGTTCCTCTGAGGACCTAGCTCCACCAATTTTCTTCCCTCTCTAGTATATATTTGTTTAAACTTTCCCTATTCCCCAGTTCCTCCAACCAGCGCAGGGGCTCCCAACTGCAGAGGCAGTCAGCCTGGTGGGGTGCAACACTGTGTGGCTTGTTAGCCCTGATTTCTTACGCTGTTTATATAAATTAAAGAGTATTCCAGAGCTGCTCTGTAATATCACTCTCATATTCCACAATGCTTTTTTGAGTGAGAAAGCTCTAGTTTGCTATCTGGAAATTGTCCGTAGCCCACAGCCTATCTCAGCTACCCATGGACATTTATGCATCAGGGATCTCAAAGGAACAGAATGCTGTAAAGCCCGAAAATTGGGATACAGGGTATCAACGTGTGGGCATTTCTGTGGGAGTGTATTACACATGGGAACCGCATTATTCATAATGTTGCAGCAGGCAAAACAAATACCTCATCACTAATGCCTTACCCTACAATGTGCTCAAGTTTCTTCCATCTTATTAAAATCTTATTAAAATGGTTGCCTTAAATCCTTTCTGAAAAACTCTAAAACTGCTAGATATAAAGCAAAGCAACAAATAAATTTTAGTTTGTCTAAGCCCCTGTGTAAGTCTGTTTCCAATAGGGAACAGATGGCACCCTCAAATTAGGATAATTTAAGTGGGGTTTAGTTAAACAAGAATCTTTTATAAGGGTCCCAGTAGGGTGTAGGAGAACCACAAGGGATAGTGTAGTGACCTGGGGCTAGTAGCAATGGAGTAACCATCCCTGAGTCGAAAGCAACAAGGGAAGAAGTTGCTGAAACACAGAAGGAGAGAATGTGGAGGAGGCTGTCTTGAAAGGAACAGTGAACGTCAGAGAAGGGATGAAACCCAGTCGAAAGCATTCCCTCTGGGAGAGCCCCAAGGGATAAATATCCTGAGCTCCCTCTCCTCCCTCTTTTCCATGGAGTGTGATGTTCACCAAGGACTTCCTATTGGGCAAATGCAGGAAATAAACACTCCTTAGTTCTTTTCTCATTCGATCTCTCTCCAGCATTTGACATGGTTGACTACTTCCTTCATCTTGAAAGCCTGTTTTCCTTTGATTTCTGGGACACTACTCTTTCTTGGTTTGCTCTCTTCCTCTCTGATTTCTCCTACTGTAAATCTACAGATTTGTCTTTCTAGTCCTATTCCATAAATGATAGTGTTCCCCAGGGGTCTGTTATCAACCTATCGTTTCTTCTCGGGTGATCTTATTTATTTCTTCACCACTACCACCTAGTTTTCAACTTTGCCCATATGCCCATTACTACCTGTCTTACTTTGGTTTTCCCTAGAAGTATATCCTGAAACAGGGATGTAGATGCAAATCATTTGTTTTGGCAGTGATGCCTGGAAATGCCATTAGGGGAGTGGGGAAGGGAGACAGGGAAGAGAAAGGAGCCCATAAAGTAAACATTATTAAGCAAGATTCCTCAATGGGTGAAAAGAGCTTAGTCCTGCTGGGAAGCTCCAGGGAACAGGGTAAAACATACTCTAGAGTTATCCCAGGCAAAGGGCAAATGAGCTGCAGTGTTTGTACACAATCCCTGAGAGTCATTTGTTGAGGGCTACTCCCAGAAAGCATTAATTCCTTACCCCTTCCAGCCTGTTGTGACCACAGGTAGAGAAGCCCCTGAGGACAGTTGTTGGCAATGGAAAGATGTGCCAGAATACACCAAAATGGTAAGTACCAAAGCAATATGGGTGGAATACTGACAGCATCTGCTACCTTTCTAAATTTCTGTTTCTGGTCCAGATCTCTCTATTTTTCCCCTGATCCACACAACCAACTGCCTACTTGGACCTCTACTGTCAGACTCCGGGGGCCTCCCACTCCCACCCTCACCTGTTTTCTCAGTGATTGCAGAGCCTGACACCACCATCCTCACAACTCCAAATCAGACACCTACCATTCATTTGTGATTTGCTAATTGGTTGCCAACCTCCTAACACCTCTCTTAGATTCTACCTTCCATCCCACTGTGTTAGTTCAGGTCCTAATATTTTTTGCCTAAGCTATTGCAACAATCTCCTAATCAGCACTTCTCTCCCTATTCTATTCACACTTCCACACCATGTAATCGTCTTGCTCGAAATCCTCCAAAATCTTCTTAAGGGCCTCTCAATTACCTCAAGTCAAGATTCTAAGTCTTGAGGTGAACACAACGATCTGGTCTCTCTCTTCATCTCCAGCTTTTCCTTCTTAACTCCTCTAAACACATTCTATCTACCTACCCACACACATGTGTTCGTAGCTCTCCACACATGACAGAGCCTAGACTTTGCATATGTGTTTCCTTCTGCCATGCTTTCATCTTGCCTTCAACTCCAATTTGTGTCAAACATCACTTTTTTTGCCATTTTGTTCCAGATCTCCAAGGAGACAGCTCTTAGGCTATGTTTCTGCAGCACTAACAATTACTGAGCAATAATCACATATCTAATGGGTTTATAGTAAAGGTATTCATATGAATAGTGTAGGTTCTTTACCTGAAGATTGGAACATACCAGAAGTGATCCAAAAAGCTGAAGACCTAATGGATAAGCATACAATTGTTCATAATAATGCTCAACATCAGACATAAAGATGTTTAAGATGTCTCTTTTTCACTGAAGATTCAAGTTATGAGCAGACTCGGCTCTGGGAATCTACCATGATGGTTCGAGTAAGGCTTTTTATACCAGATCTAGATTATATCATCAACATTGTTATTATGCAGATCAAAGGGTACATCAGTGGATTGTCTAGCCACAGATGTCAAAGACCAATTTACCATTAACAAAGATAATCTAATCTGATTAACACTCCTGCCCATCAGCCTTTTAAGGTTACTGGGCTGCTACTCACCCTCTGCCACTCCAGTGTCTCAACATCCCTATGGAAACTAAGCATTCTGTTTCAAAGGTAACATCTACCTCCACCCGTAGCCTAGAGACGACAGCCACCAGGTCACTTTTCAAAAGTGCTGATGCCACATTCCCAATGTGTTCCTCAGTGCTATGACAAAGGGAGTGTCCTCCGGGCCTTTACAGAGAAAAATAGTTATGGGGAGGGAGAGCTGTTCACGCATGATAAATGCATTCCTACATCCCAATCATTTAAGTTACTGCATTTCACTTCTTTCTCTATCTAATACTAAGAAATGACTGATCCCTCCACTTCATTTAGTGTGTGCCACTGTTGAATCTAGGTTTTAAACAACAAACTGAGCAAACTGTTAGGAACACTTCCAGCTGCTCAAACCAGCACATTTAATCCAAAATCTCTGGTGAGAGAACCCATATCCAAAAAATTCATCCAGTCTAAAATTATACAGCTCATTCCCTGGGCTGGCACCTCCAGAATGCATTACCATACATAATCTCCCAAATCTTTTGTGGCATAAGTTAGCAAAACTATTTTTGCAATTTGATTATCACAGATTTGACTTTACAATTGGTTCCCTGGTATATGCCAGAATGTGACTCTAATTGCCTAAAGGCAATGAGGAAAATTGACACCCCCTGGCAAGACAACTATTTCTGGTGAGGTCATCACAGTGTTTCAAGCAAGGCAGGAATAGCATTGTCTCACAGGGGTTACTTCTGCTAACAAGAAAAAACTTAGTGGAATTTGGGAGTTCAATATTTTTAAAAAGTTAAATCCTCTCAAAAGTCACTATTCTATTCTCAACATTCCCCTCTTTTTTTTATTTTTAATGTTATTTTATTTTTGAGACAGGGTCTTACTCTGTCACTCAGGCTGGAATGCAGTGGCAAAATCGTAGCTTACCACAGCCTCAAATTTCTGAACTCAAGTGATCCTCCAGCCTCAGCCTCCTGAGTAGCTAGGACTACCACTCATGCCACCACACCCAGCTAATTTTTTTTGTTGTTGTTTGTAGAGACAGGATCTTGCTGTGTTGCCCAGGCTGATCTCGAACTCCTGGGCAAAAGTGATCCTCCTGCCTCAGCCTCCCAAAATACTGAGATTACAGGCATAAGCCACTGTGTCTGGCCTATTTTATTTTATTATTTCTAGAGACAAGGTCTCACTCTGTCATTCAGAATGGAATGCAGTGACATGATCATAGCCCACAGTAACCTCAAACTCCTGGGCTCAAGCAATGCTCCTGCTTTAGCCTCCTAAGTAACTAGAACTATAGGTGCATGCCAGCACCCTTATCTAATTTTTTAGAATTTTTTTGAATAGACAGGGTCTCACTATGTTGCTCAATCTGGTCTTGAACTCCTGACATCAAGCGATCCTCCTGCCTTGGCTTCCCAAAGTGCTGAGGATACAGGCATGAGCCACTGCTCTTAGCCTGTCGGTGTTCTTCTGTTTTGTGATCATTATGCTTGTGTTCATATAAGAGATCCAGCAAAGCTATGAATTTCACCTGTAATGCAGGCAAACAGTTTGCAGGATCTGACCTGTGTCTGATTTTCCACCATGCCGGCCCTTTGACAAGATATAAGGGATCTCTTTAGATGAGTCATAGAAACTTCCCAGACTGTAAGCCATTGGGCACAGTTAGAAAGAGCCAGTCTAACCTGCAGCATATCATCCATACCCATGGTGACTATCTATCTCAGTTTGCTTGGCACCATCCTATTTATGTCTGCTATCTGAGAATTGTTAACTACACTCATTTTCTCTTTCAAAAGTGTCCTAGTTTGAGCAATACATTATGTTTACCCTTCACATACCTGTAACCTAGCAAACAACCACTTATAACGCCAGTGGATGCTCAAGGGAACCACAATAAAAATCTGTTTTATTACTGAATACCATTCTCTAAGGCTGACAGTTTCCACTGGTTTAAAGCCAAATGGAGTTGGATAATCAATCACAGATTTGCATTCTCTTGAGAGTCTGTTCCCTGCAATCCTCTTGGTACTAACAACTACATAAATCAGGATTCTTCACTGCAGACTACAGAATCAACTCTGTTATTAAAACAGAAAGAAATTTACTCTAAAGTATGGGATCTTACAGAATTCTGAGAGGGCCAGAACCAAACCTACATTCACAGCCAAGAAAATTGCAACCAAAATAAATGCTCAACATGAGACTGTCCCATCAGAAAACTCACTGTCATTATCATCTACTGCTTACCACCTAGGATGGGACTAGACAGCAGACCCATCATGACAGCTGCCCAGAAGATTTTCTTGCTCTGTGTGTGACCCTCCACTGCACTTGGTTCCCGTCTGCATTCTAAGTTTTGTGTAGGAGTATCTTCTTAGTAGAACGTAGGTCCTGTACCAAACCCTACCTGGGAAAATGCAATGTCGTCGTTATATTTAAGATCTCTTTAAGACAGAAGGTATATTATTAGAGACGCTTTGGTGAGGATGAAGGTTGAATCAATCTTCAGTATCTGCCAAGAGCTGAAAAGGATGATGAGGAATGCATATGAAAGACAGCGATGGTAAGAACATCAGTGGTGGCTCCAGAATTTCTATTAAGGAAGCATTTAAAGGGCACTATCTCATTGGAAGGAATATCAGGGGATATGTCTCAAAGCTGTGTTTGCATAGCAAGCACACTGTTATTGCTTAGCTCTACTGTTTATTCCAAGTGGACCTATGAGAGCTCATGGAGGTCTAAATCGGACAAGTGAGACAACCCTGGCCCCTTCACCAGATGGAAAGGTAAAATATGGCCACGACTATTACCCCTACTTCACAGATGGAGCTGTACTGCTTCTGAACAGCAAAGTAAAGGACAAGAAGGTCCTTAAATAAAGTGCTCTGCCACATGGACTAGAGTCCTCCCTCAACATTTCTATGAAAGAGAAAAAGACTATTTTTAAAACAAAATTGGGACATAATATCTAGAAATGCAAATTATGTTACAAAATAGTTTAAATTATGAACTTCCAGATAATCTTGGTTTATTATTTCTATAATTATCACATCCAAACTGGCACAGGCAAGGAGGACCAAGTGTGTTTTCCCTTCTCTGTGTTGCCAATCTTTCTCTCTCTCTCCCTCTCCCTCCCTCCCCTCCTCCTCCTCCTCTTCCTCCTGCTCCTCCTCCTCCTTCTCCTCCTCCTCCTCCTCCTTCTTCTTCTTCTTCTCTCTCTCTCTCTCTCTTTCTTTTTCCCTATTTGAAATACCCCTTTGCTTTCAGGGTACTTGGAGGCAACTAACAGTCATATTTGTCTCTGTGGGATCCCTGAGATGCATTTTTTGATTGCCCCAAGTCTACCTAAGTAGGCCAGTGGATGGTTCAAAAATAATTCATTATCTATTTCCTTTTTTTGTTTTTTCATTTTTTTTGTAATCAAGCCATTTGGTGAAAATCTGTAATTCACAAGTCAAATAGCACAGAACAGAAACAACTTTCGGAGCCCACTGTGGACGTGGTGGGGGCCAGCCTGTGCTGCTAAACATAGATTTTGCTGATCTGTTGGCTTCTCAGTTCATAGCATTCAGCTCCCTGGCTCCTCAGCAGCTCCTTCTCTTCAGCTGTGTCTCGAGCTTTCAGCTGCAAGAAGTGGGCAGGAGAGACGATGAGATCGTATTGTCGGTCCAGATACCGCAGGTAGATGAGCATGTGCAGGGCATAGGCCAACACCAGCAGCAGGACCAGGGACATTGCCAGGCCGATCAGAAGAGCTGGCGAGAAGGAGGAGGTGCAGTCTTGGGCCTTGGTAAATCGTCCCCCCTTGATGGCAAAACCTTGGATCTGCAGGAGAAAGGAAGGAGCTGAAGTGATACATCCCTTCTCTCCTAGGATCTACTTCCCAGTTGGGCTGGCAGTTCTGGCCCCTAGGTAGCCAAATCTAATATACTATCACCATATTTGCTGAATAATGTAACCACACAATTTGACAAATGTGATTGTGCTTATGGGAACAATGCAACTCAATCTTAAAACAGGACTGACCCAGAAATTCTGGAATGTATGGATGTCATAACTAGGAGGCTCATGAAATTCAAGACTCTGAAATAAAACCTTGATTTCAAGGCTCTGAAATAAAACCTCTTTTAATCTGATCCTTAGAAATATTCCAGTTCATGTAAAAACCACAACTGCTGGGGTGTCTCTAAAATTCAAAGCACACTCAAAATTTTATAAGGGTAGTATAAGTTTCACAAAGATTTTAAGTCTCTGTTCCTCTGCCTTTGATTCTATTGACAGGAATGAGGAAGAGTCTTTGAAAGGCGATATCATGATCCTTAGTGAGGTAAAACATAAGTAATAATCATAAAAGCTAACATGTAGTGAAGGTTTTTGTGCACTATATACTGCCTTAATTTGTTTAGTAGGCAAAGAGCCTATGAGTAAGTTACTATTTTATTCCTACTTTATGGATGAGGAAACTGAGGCACAGAAAAATTAAGTAACTTGCCCAGAGTCACATAACAGTAAATGTTGTGACGGTGTAATTGAAACCTGGCAGTGGGCGTCAGACTCATACTCCATAGCTCCTGGTGGGTTCTGTCTCTTCCTCCTCCCTACCCTCTCTCTCTCTCTATTGGTTTTATCATACAGGCTTTGTCCCATTTTTGGAAGAGGTGGATACCAGCCCCTCCTTGCATCCTACCCATTACATTTAATGGCAAAAACCGCAATCACTTTTGCACCAACCAAATAGAAAAGCTTCCATTGTGTGCAGATGAAATGGTATAATTACTTGAAAGGAAGAGAGGTTCAAATTGAGAACTGGCACTGATATCTAATACTGTCAAAATGAAACAGGACTACAGAGCAATTACTTTAAAACAAGAGCCATCGCTTGTGGAAAACAGCTCCCTGTCTAGCTGGCTTTAAAAGTATGACCCTACACAGCATTTCCTCATTCAGACGCCTACTCAGTTTTTGAAGAGTACATCAGACAACTGAACTATCCATGAGTGCTTTACTGAAAATTCACTGTGATGGCTTAAGTGAGCACTTTGGCATTGTCCCATGCTAAAATTATTGAGGCCGCTCATCACTCCGTAGACACAAGGGGCCTTGCTCGCCCAACTGTCTGTGCTCTCGATTGAACCCAAAGCAGATCCTGAAGGAGACTCTTGTCCTGGCTTCGGGGATCCCTGCCCCGCACCTCCTGTAAAGAGACAAAGTGACCTTCTCTTCAGACTGGTGCCTGAAGAGTCGAGCTCCTCCATGACAAAAGAGGACCTCACTTGATTCTGCAACTCCAGCCAAGGAGAACGTCCTCAGGTTGACTGACACTTAATTCTTTTTTTTTTTTCTTTCTTGAGATGCAGTTTTGCTCGTGTCACCCAGGCTGGAGTGCAATGACAGGATTTCGGCTCACTGCAATCTCCACCTCCAGGGTTCAAGCGATTCTCCTGCCTCAGCCTCCCAAGTAGCTGGGATGACAGGCACTTGCCACCATGCCCAGCTAATTTTTGTATTTTTAGTAGAGACAGGGTTTCACCATGTTGGCCAGGCTAGTCTCTAACTCCTGAACTCAGGTGTTCCACCCATCTCAGCCTCCTAAAGTGCTGGGATTACAGGCGTGAGCCACCACGCCCGGCCAACTGCCACTTAATTCTTAACAAGACTTGGTTGAGAACAGTAAGTGTGGAGAATGCCCGAAGGATACATTGTCCACCCATTTCCTAGACTAGAAGTTATACAGACACGCTGTTTCTAGCCCACAGGTGAGTTTTGTTTGACCCAGTACTCGGAACATCCTGAAAATTTCCTGCGAGAATCTACCATTCTAGCTTCTGTTGAAAAGATCCAGCAACACCAGCCCTGCATTCCTACAAAGCAAAAATCAGCTGCGGTTGAATGTGTAAAATGCTCATTGTGATGAAGGCTACCCTTTGCCACGGTCCCAGCCCAACTCGCCAGTTACCCAAGGTACTTGAGTTTGCCGCACCGGCCACATCACTCTATACTCTATTGCCACCATAAGCCAGGCCAGCAGAGCTGTGCATGTGGACAGCAGCCTTTCGTACACACACCTCAGCTACCATCACCATCACCTCCTCTCCCCTGGACTGAGCTTGTGTTCTGCCATCTCTTCGCATGAAGGGGGTTTCAACAAGGCCCACCTGTCCTCCTGAAAGCTGGGTTTATAATAAGAATGCTGATAAGGATGCGTACATCTCACACCACCAGGGATGAATGTGCTTATCCCAAGCACATTGGCAGTAGTCTTAGGGAGCCTGTGAACATGTAACTGAGTGTTTCTCATACTGGCTGCTCCAGAACTTCAGAGCCAAATTCCTGTGCCGCCTCCAGCCAGTGCAGACAGATGGTCTCGTGGTTTTGTATATTAACCTCACTGGTGGCTCTAACTGACATTTTCTTCCTTTGTGTTTCTCTACCCCCAAGTCTTTGCTAAATTTTTTCTTTTAATTTTTTATTATAAAATATATATGATATAAAATTTATCATCTAACCATTTTAAGTGTATACAGTTCAGGGATATTAAGTACATTCACATTGTTGTGCAACCATTGCCACCATCCATCTCCAGAATGCTTTCACATCTTGCAATACTAAAACATTACTCCCATTAAACACTAACTGCCCATTCCCTCCTCCCTTCAGTCCCTGGCAACTACTAATCTACTTTCCATCTTGGGGTTTGACAACTGTAAGTACCTCATATAAGTGAAATGATGCAATATTTATCCTGTTGTGGCTGGCTTATTCCACTTAGCATTATGTCT
This sequence comes from Pongo abelii, assembly GCF_028885655.2. NCBI lineage: Eukaryota > Metazoa > Chordata > Mammalia > Primates > Hominidae > Pongo > Pongo abelii. The sequence goes on along the minus strand of NC_071989.2, from coordinate 89,916,138 downwards.
TCAACATTCATTCATGTTGTAGCATGTATCTAAATTTCCTTCCTCTTTTTAAATTTAATTTTTTTTGAGACATCTGTCACTCAGGCTGGAGTGCAGTGGTACAGTCTTGGCTCACTGAAGCCTCGACCTCCTGGGCTCAAGCAATCCTCCCACCTCAGCCTCCCAAGTAGCTGGGACTACAGGTGACACCACTATGCCCCCAGCTAATTTCTTTTTTAAAAATTGTTTGTAGAGATGGGGGTCTCACTATGTTGCCTAGGCTGGTCTCAAACTCCTGGGCTCAAGAGTGATCCTCCTGCCTCAGCCTCCCTAAGTGCTGAGTTTAAAGGCATGAGCCACCACACCCAACCCTCAAATTTTCTTCATTTTTAATGCTGAATAATATTCCATTGTACATATACACTAGATTTGTTGATCCATTCATCCATTAATAGACATTTGGGTTGCTTACACCTTTTGGTTATTGTGAATAATGCTGCCAAGAACGTAGGTATAAACACAGGTGAAAGCTGTTCAAGTCTCTGTTTTCAATTATTTGGGAGGCAGAAGCAGAGTTGCTGGATCCCTTGGTAATTGTATGTTTAACTTCTTGAGGAAACTCCATACTATTTGCTGCAGCATCCACACGGTTTTACATTCCCAACAGCAATGCACAAGAGTTCCAACTTCTCCCTGTCCTTGCCAACACTTGTTATTTTCTGTTTGTTTGTTGTTGTTTATAATAGCCATCCTAATGGATGCGAAGTGATTTGCCTATTTTTGAAAGTAATTTTTCATAAGCAGTATTTCCATAAGTCAACTAAGTCATTTCTGGAACAAGGTACAGGTATAAATCAATCAATTCCCCCAGTCTAATTAGGCGAAATTATTTGTAAAATATTCCTTGTTGTCATTATATCCTCACTGCCATTTCTCTATATGTATATATACAAACACGCATACACACATGTATAGACATACACATACATAATATAAATAATATTTATAAACATTTTATACACACACACACACACACAAAAGAATCCTTGTAAACAAACTGTCCAGAATTTGAGTTCTGCCTCTACCATTTACCAGTTATACTCCTTAGAAAAATTATGTGATTATCAGAGATTCAGTCACCTCATTCATAAAACCACCTTGCAGCATTATGGTAAGTTCTGAAGACAAAGTACATAAAGTAACGACCACAGCACCAACACATACGGGACACTCACAGGTAGCAATTATTGTTAGTCCATGCCTGGTGCACTCCTGAGTGTTTCCACATATCTTAGGCCACGTATTCTTTACATTAATAAAGATAGGTGAGAAATTGAGAGAGGTTAAGTAACTTGCCCTGGTGGCTGAGCAGTAATTTGAAACCAGGTCTGTCTGACTCCAAAATGGGAGCTCCTTCCCTACCCCAAACTGCCTTTCATCCACACCACACTTCTCTAAGCTTGGGAAGGATGGAAGGGAAGAATAGGTATATATGCCAATGCCCACATATATTTGGAAAAGATTGGGATGTGCCCATAAGAGGTACATGCAAAGCCCTGCCTACTATTTCAGGGAGTGGTAGGAACAAGCTAAGCTTCATTCACAGGTAAACAGGATAGAGGAACTTGACAGAATGTCTCTCAGCCTAAGATTCTGGTGGTGAAAAGGAATCTCTTACACCCCATTCCTTTCTCCAAATACTTTCAAGAAGATCTTTGGGATATTTTTGACTCCCTGCTGACTCCCTTCCTACTAACTGCCAAAGCTGTCACTCACACTGCCGATGTACTTCTTATCTTCCCTGATAAGATCACTGCGCCACTCCCTGAAGGAAATAAAATAATTGTCCGCTAATGCCTCTCCCCAGAAGGGCCTCTCAGTACAGGAAGTGTCAGTCCCTGGCTTCACCCACAGCTTCACTAGGGCTTAGATGGCTGGCATTCCTCACTGATAATTCTTCGTGCTGGATAAAGCTGAATGTAAAAGCAAGCCTTGGGTAGGAGGTGGGGGGTACAGGGAGATAAAATTCTCTATTCTATTCCACTTTATACCTTAAAAGACAAAGGAAAAAAACCACCAATATTCTTTTAAAGGCACCTACTTCTCTTTTCCTTAAGCATCTAGGTTTGTTTCAGGTGTTTTTAAACAAACACTGAGCTCTTTTGGTACCAAAAACGCAGGTGCATTGAGCATAAGTTTTAGTTTATTACCTGGAAATCAATAAAAGCGACCTCCCACAGGCTCGACCCATCATCCATGTCGCTGGGCAGCAAGAGGGCCTGGTCCCGCTGCAGGCTGCCCACGCGTTGGCAGCGGTAGGAGTAACCAGAGGGAGCATATAGGCCAGTTGGGTTAAAGACTGCTTGGATTGAATTGTTGGAAATGATCTCGACTCGGCGCAAACTAAACCAACTCTGGATGGACAACTTGTTGTAATTGGTAAGGATGAATCTGAAAATGGTTATAAAAACAGCATTACTCCTAAAGAACTTTTCCCACGTTTACTGACGCAAGGCGTCGTCTATGAACTGTACAATGGCGCCCTCTTTTGACAGGCGGCAGAACGGGCTTGGGGAGAGGCTTCACTTTTGCTGCAGAGACTACCCTGGATGGATGGAAAAAGAGCAAATGACAGGGCAGCCCCCAAAGTGGACAGTGCAAATTCCTACCAAAGAAAAAACACACAAAGTTTGGGTTTGTTTTGTTTTGTTTTTCCTTTTCTAGAATCAACACTTGATTATGTGTTTATCATTCAAAAAATTTGAGAAAAACTTAAATGGACATCAATGAAGAATTTGCTAAATTGTGGTTTAAAATAATAGTAATAGCTCTCTTAATAACTTCTGTGTTATGTATGTGTATTGTGTTTAATCTTCACTTCAGTACCATGTGATAGATAATGTCCTTATTCTAACTTCACAGCCGAGGAATCTAAGACACAAAGGGCTTGAATAAGCTCACTTGGAGAGTAAGTGTCAGAGCTGGGCTTCAAATCCAGTCTTAACTCTTGGAATGGACTGTTTTCCAGCCATGAAAAAAGTCATAATTTACTTTTCATTATCATTTTATTTCCATTTTTAAAAAAATATGTGACTGCATTTAAAAAAATGTCTGGAAGGATAGAGATTAAAACATTAGTAGTGATTGCAAATGGTGTTTAGATTATTGATGATTTTCATTTTCTTCTTTCTGTAGCTCAATATTTTCTGATTTTTCTGTTTTCATTAGTTTTTCTTGTCTCTGTTTGGCTTCTTTGCAAGCAGACCCTAAGACAAGGGTGTGAATATAAGAAATATTCAGAGGAGTTTAGTCATTCAAAATACGCAAAATGGAGAGAGAAGAAATGACAGAGGAAGGGAAGGCAGCTAAAAGAGGCACATTATTAAGCAAGTTTCCAATGTGGACAAGCAGGGCTTCATGGCCGTGATGGAACCTGGGAGCCAGAGTACAGCACATGCTGCTGAGTTACCTCACCTGACGGGGAGGGAGCTGAGGTGTCTGTATGTGTCCTCCAGTCATTGGCTGAAGGCTGCTGGGCCAGGGACTGGGGGCAGTGGGCCAGAGAAAGCTTTTAGGCAAAGAGAGGTGCGGAGCTGAAAGTTCAGCAGGTAGCTACAGTGCTCTCAAATGGAAAGGACCGTGTAGATATTCGCGGGGTACTGACAGTTTCTGCTACATACCTTTATCATCAGAATAAATAATAATAACAATAATAATAATAAAGCTATTTTTCATTTTGGAAAAAAGTGGAATTACAGATCAAAAATATTCTCCATTTCTAGATCAAACAGACATGTGTGTCTGGTCACCTTGTGGGATTCTATTTACTCGTAAAGTTGCTCTGAAAGATGATGACATGTATTTTCTAAATTATGATCAGTGAAACACTAGTCTCCCATGATATGTAGACAAGTGTTCTGAGGAAGAAGCCTCTCCAAAATTAAACACAGGAAACACTGAGTTAGTCAAAGTTACAAAGTGCAATAGTCTTCCTTAAGATTATTTTTTCTCAGAGACTTTAACATACAAATTTACACTGTGAATTGCCAAGAGGAAGACATGGTTTAGAGTCGTTCCCAGACACATTTGACCACAGAATCTCCTTTTCGTAAAATCTTATAAATATTTTTACAGAGCAGAAGTGTCCCATAGAGCAAAGCTTAAGAAAGACCGCCCTAGCACAATCCTGCTGGTTTTCCAAATAATGTTAAAGACACAACTACTTATCTCCACTCACAAGTTTGTCTTATAGGAAGGGAAGCACTGTATTTTTATAAGAAAAAAAAGAAAGCCTTCAAATTGCTCCCCCCACCTCAGGAGCAGTTCCTAACTGCTTGGCTAAAGTCTCTGTTGACAGATGCATCCTTTCATACCTAAACACCAAAAAACTGTAGGCCTCTGTTGATTGTCTGCTGGGGAATACACGTAATGAGGCTTTTTCACTGTAGTTAAATGGTAAGTGTGATTCATTATAAGAAGCTATAGAAAATAATTCCAAACCGGAGCCCCAGCCCTTAGAGCTTTATTTCTATTGTCTTCTTTTCTCAGAGGAAAAGGATATTACATTCTCAAGATTGGGAGTTTTCTAAGTCCCTAATGCAGGCGGCATGGGGGTAGGGGAGAGGGAAGAACTATGGGTATTTTGGTAGAAACTTTTAGAAAGAAAGCATTAGTATAGGATTCCATCATATCACAGCACCAACTTTTCAGTGTAATTAGGTTGATGTGGCATGCGATGTGTCACAGTGCTTGGGCATATAGCAAGCCCTTGCTTCGCACATGTGGAATGAATAAATTCTATAGAGCTAATCTGAAGTGCTGAAACTGCGATACTCCAAAGTGGTGTCCTACCTACCTTATAGCAAGACTTCTGGGGTTTCCAGCATCACCAAGCTTCAAAGACAACCTAAGAAAAGGAAACAATGCAGTCTATGAAAATAGGAATGACCCTAACTTCATATCTACTCAAAAATTATCTCAAGGTGGATCACGTAACACCTAACACGGAAAATGTACAGAACATTTTTTTAACCTTGAGGTAGGCAATGGTTTCCTGAGAAAAGTACAAAGGTATGAACCATAAAAGAAACAACTGATAAATTACATTTTACTAAAATCCAGAACTTTTATTCTTCAAAAGACACTGTTTAAGAAAACAAGAAAGGCAAGCCACGCAATAGGAAAAAATACTCACAACACGTATACATAAAGAACTCTATCCAGAATACAATAAATAACACTAACAACTCAACAAAAGATGGCCCAATGTAAAAATCATAAAAATTGTCAGAAGACTCGAGCATGTTTTAAAGAAAGATATACAAATGGTCAATAAGTACATGAAAAGATGCTCAGGACCATTAGACATTCGGAAAATGTAAAATAAAACCACAATAAAGATAACACAGTAAAGGAATCAGAATGGCTAAAACATTTTTTAAACTGACTCTTAAGCTTTTAATACCTACATTTATTCCTATTTTCCTAAGAGTAAACATAAGATTTCCCAGAGCAAAGACAGATGAATTGACTTACTCATGGGAACAACCATATTGGTTCCCCCTTCTAATCCAATTCTCCCCAACCCAGGCAGCATGAGAAGAGCCAGATGTCATCCTACACATATTGGGATTTGTAATACAGATGAGCAACACCAAAATTATGAATCTGGGAGCTTATATAGGAGAGAGACCGTGGTTTCCTTCTCACCTCCCAAGAGAGGGAGAGAAACATTTGCTCCTCTAGTGTCAATAAATTCTCCTTAGGAAGAGAAGAGGCATGATTAGTCTTTGGATGAAAGAGTTTAATTAGCCTTTGGATGGAAGCAAATTGCTCACCATAAGGAGACAAATGGCTGCAGGTCTCATACCCATGGTATGTAAATAAATATCTCCAAGGGGAGGATAAGATAAGCCTCTCTGAGTTTCTAACCCCTGGAACGTCTCTATGGCCTTGAGTTTCATTATCCCTTGATACATGAACACATTCCTCTCAAGAGGTAAATCTCTCACTAACTGTAACACTTATCTTTTAACCCAGTTCCCAGTAAAAATTTGTTCAGAAATTCCTAAACATGCAGAAATATAAAAATGCTTTCTCTAGTCTCACTCTGACCATACAAAGTGTTAGTGAGAACGTGAAGCAACTGGAACTCTCATATGATGCTGGAGAAAAGGAAAAATGATGCAGCCACTTTCAAAAACAGTTTGGCTGTTTTCTAAAAAGGTAAACATACACATACCATATGATCCAGGCATTCTACTCCTAGTTGGAATGACAGTTAAGAGAAATGAAGATACCTGCTGCCACAAAGACTTGTACATGAATGTTCATAGTGACTTTACTTGGAAAGTTATGCAAAAAGTGAGGGAAAAAACAAATTTCTATCAACAGGTGAATGGATAAATAAGTTGTGGTACATCTATAATATGGACTACTACTCAGCAATGAAAAGGGAAATACCATTAACACATGCAATAACATGGAAGATTATCAAAATGATTAAGCTAAGTGACAGTGGCTACAATAAAAAAGATTACACACATGTGATTATATAAAATTCTAGAACATGCAAACTAATTGATAATGATAGCAGATCGGTGGTTATCTGGAGATGTGACAGTGGTTGGAAAGACGCACTACAAAGAAACACACAGAAACTTTGGGGCATGATGAAAATGTTTGTTGCCTTTTTTTTTTTTTTTTTTTTTTGAGACAGGGTCTTGTTCTGTCGCACAGGCTCAAGGCCAGTGGCATAATCTCCACTCACTGCAACTTCCACCTCCCAGGCTCAAGCAATCCTCCCACCTCAGCCTCCTGTGTAGCTGGGACTACAGGCATGCACCACCACACCTGGCTAATTTTTGTATTTTTAGTAAAGACAGGGTTTCATCATGTTGGCCAGGCTGGTCCCTAAACTCCTGACCTCTGGTGATCTGCCCATCTTGGCCTCCCAAAGTGCTAGGATTACAGGTGTGAGCCACCATGCTAAGCCATGAGGATCTTTAAGTATCAGGCACTGTGCCATCAATTGGGAACACAAAGGAGAAATACAACTTGGAACAAGAGCTGCTCAAAAAGGAGCTCTTTTTACTCTTTCAAGTGTTCTACTCTCACACATGTAAAACGGATTCTGAATTCTTGAGGCTATAATTGCCTAAATTCCAAATACACACAGATGCTGGGATTATGCTCTATTTGCAGGGCTTTCACTATTTAAAAAGACTTCCGTAGCAAATCCGTCTGCCAACAATTTGCCTCTCTCTGAACATTTTGTTTCCAAGAGCTAAAACGTGGTCATCTTTTTTTAATCTGTGCTTTTGACCTTACATGGTTATGTCTTTGTTTTGGTTTGTTATTTCAGCAACTCCCATTCTGCTTCTTAAGATCTTAAGATTTCCTTGCCAGCACCACAAGGGCATCTGGCTCATCCATGCAATTCACAGGAATCAGCCACTAGGTCTCAGCTGACACCTCCCTTCCTGGAAGCCTCCTGTTGCTCCTCTTTGGGCAGGCTGTCCAGGATGCCTGCAAACTCTGTGTGCAGGACTCCAGCAGGTGGACGCTGCACACTGAGGGCTCACACCTGAATAGAATTCTAAGCAGTGACCAAAAAGACAGTCAGGTTCTGCCCAATCTTTCATTTGCGTCCTGTGAGACCTGAAGCTTACTGAAGAAATTAGACATTATTTCACTCCAGTTATCATGGGGATGTCAGGAAGGAAAAGAATGCTACTACTATTAATACTTTGAACAGCACTTGACAAGATCTCAAAGTGCTTATGCATATATTTCCTCATGTGTTTTTCACAACCTTGTCAGATAGGGCCAAGAGGAAGAAGATAAATGGTCATTTTTAAAGATGTTTTAAACCCCAGCTCTATGAACGTACACGCTCCATGACTTTAGCAAGTTTTCTAACCTCTGTGATAACTGCCTGTGACTCTGAGAGTTACTGTGAGTAATAACAGACATGGGCCTATGAAGACCTTGCACCATGCCTGGCCCACAGTAAATGCTCAAGGCCTCATAACTATAACGAATAGATGCCATCATCTCCATTTGACAGATGATGATCCTACAGGTCCTGCCTGTAAAATCACAAAGCTCACTGGTAGAACTGGGCCTAGAAGCCAAGTTTTCATTCTTTCCGTCTCTAGGTTCCCAGTAATCACAAGATCTCTAAAACCCAGCAAAAAAAAAAAGCTGTATGTGCCCGGGCGCGGCGGCTCAAGCCTGTAATCCCAGCACTTTGGGAGAACGAGGTGGGCAGATCACCTGAGGTCAGGAGTTCGAGACCAGCCTGGCCAATATGATGAAACCCCATCTCCACTAAAAATACAAAAATCTAGTCAGGCGTGGTGGCACGTGCCTGTAATCCCAGCTACTCAGGAGGCTGAGGCAGGAGAATCGCTTGAACCTGGGAGGCAGAGGTTGCAGTGAGCTGAGATCATGCCATTGCACTCCAGCTTGGGCAACAAGAGCAAAACTCTGTCAAAAATAAAATAAAATTAAAATAAAATAAAATAAAATAAATAAATAAACAAACAAACAACTGTAGGACCCTGATTTTCTCCCACAAATGCCCTAGGGTCAGGATAAATGGAATCAAGGAGAGCCAGTCAGCCATAGACAGGCAAGATTATCCCCAAGCAGGTGGCCTCTCTCCTTGCAACTGACCACAAATAAAGAGCCCTGTGGGGAATTAATTAGCACCCCAGGAAAAGGTTCTGAGCTCTCAGCCTCCCATAGTCTCTTTGATAGCCTTGGATAGTTAAGCTATAACAGGATAAACAAATCTGAGAGGACTCTAAATGCTTCCACTTATATTTCCCTAAATCCCTAATAAAAGATTGTCATTCTGAACAGCAAGATACTAAGATTTGTAATATGACTTTTAATTTTATATTAATAGAATCCATTTTTACCCATCGTCAAGAATTTTTAAGTGAGAAGTAAAGTTCAGGAATAAAAGGATCTTTCCAGCTAAAAGTACATAAAGTAGAAAAAGAACACACACACACACACACACACACACACACACAGTTATGCTTTATATAAAGCATCCTACTCATCTAAACCAAACCAGAACAAATGCAGAGAATCTTCCAAAAGGATCTATTTTACCAACAAATGTTGAAAGAAGGTTTATAGAAAGCAAGCAGGACATGCCAGATTTCCTCTCCCTGGACCAAAATAAATAAAAGCAAAAATTTTTGCTTGGATGACTGAAAAGCAGAGAAAGGCATTGGAAATTGATTTGCCCTTCAAACATGTTATTTGTTTAATCTGCTTATCTCAAATTATCTCAAATCAAAACTAATTATTCCAATCATTTTGAAATGTCCTGAAGAATTATCTGGAATTTAGCCATTAAAAAGTACCCTTGCACATTTGCGAACAGGCAATATTCCACTATTTCAGCACACTGACAGCCCCCTGCCCCCACCTCCGCAGAGTCAAGCATTTGTCCTGGCTAGTGTGTCACCCACTAGAATGTGTATGACCCTGCTGGGATATGTGATCTCTTCCCTGATAGAATAAAACTAGTTTGACACCTAACATTTGGAGTTGAGACCAAGCCTGGAATCCTTTGCTATTTTCAAAATGAGTTTGAGAACCCTCGCTTTCCAAAGTCTCATTTTCTACAAGTTATTCTGACAATTAGTAAAAAGGTTCAGAAGAAAACTGCCGGGAAAATATAACAATTTTTTTTTTTTTTGAGATGGAGTCTCGCTCTGTCACCCGGGCTGGAGTGCAATGGCGCGATCTCAGCTCACTGCAACCTCCACCTCCCAGGTTCAAGCAACTCTCCTGCCTCAGCCTCCTGAGTAGCTGGGATTACAAGCACCCACCACCACGCCTGGCTAATTTTTGTATTTTTAGTAGAGATGAGGTTTCACCATGTTGGCCAGGCTGGTCTCCAACTCCTGACCTCAGGTGATCCACCCACCTCAGCCTCCCAAAGTGCTGGGATTACAGGCGTGAGCCACCGCGCCCAGCCAACAATTTTTGAAGTTAACTTCTGACTTGTTCCTTTATTTTAGACAGTAAATACTTCCTCAAAGATGGTGTCAGGGTCCCATACAAAGAAGCCTACTGTTTTTTTCTGAAATGACAAAAAATTTGAATGCAGATTTAACAGAATGCAATAGCCCTAGGGGCTTCTTCAAACTGAGAGATCAACTTACCTAGCACTTTCTTCACTGCAATTTGAGTTGTCAGGGTCCACTGTTACCTTCTGACCAAATGCCTCATATGTAAGGTCCAGCCAGGTTTGATTCTTAAATTTAATCATTATTCTTTTGGCCCAGAAGAGAATGCAAGGAATTCCATCGATGGAGACATTAACTGGGCCATGATGGTTGAATGCATTCCAAGGTTCTTTTTCTAAATGCCCTTCTTTGCTCAGATTGTAGTTGAGAGCCTAATTAACCAAATAAAAAGAACGTAAGAGATGAATTTGTGTCTATGGTACAAAAGGCTTCCTAGAAATGAAAGAGCTAATTCACATTCCGTAATGGTAAATACATGCCATTATACATTTATTAAAACCCATAAAATGTAGAATACAAAGAAAGAAATGTACACCAATTACTCTAGTGTAAATACAGATAAAAGAAAAATTAGTTAATAGAGAGCAGCAACTTAAGCTTATCAGTAACTAAAGATTATTATTATAGCAATAAAAGTGAAGCTGAATATTGTAATGAAAATATAAGAGAGCAAGTAAAATTAAGTATTTTAGGTTTTTCTCAACTATAAGATTCCATAATAAACAGAAAACCAAATACCACATGTTCTCACTTATAAGTGGGAGCTAAGCATTGAGTACACATGGACATAAATATGCAAACCATCAAAACTGTGGATGACTGGAGGATGGAGGGAGTGGAGTGGGTTAAAAAACCACCTATCGGATACTATACTATCAGGATGATGGGGATTCATACCGCAAACCCCAGCATCATGCACTATTCCCACGTAACAAATCTGCATATGGACCCTCTGTATCCAAAATAAAAGTTGACTTTTAAAAAGAAGACATTCCATAATACGTTTCCCCACCCAAATTTGAAGCAAAAATATGTTACTTATTAATACAATTATAATTTATATTTTCACAGAGCACAGACATGATTGAAGTGTGTTTTTAAGTTTTTTAGAGCTAGATTACAATCTGGTTTCCTGACATAGCCATACCTGTGTGATTGGTATTGTTGTGAAATTCTGGACTGGTTTCATATCTCCATTATTCCGATCTGTCAAATAAATAATGATGTGGTTACCAAATGCTAAATGTCATTTATTAATGTAATTGAGTGGCAATGCTAAGCACTTGTCACATATATCAAGCTTGAGCCCCTTTTGGCTCATAATTTAGAATGCACTAGTATAAAAGATTTCACATGAGTGACTCCTGGTACAGACACCATTGGTCAGGGAATTCTATCACAGAAAAAGCCCTTCTCCACCCCACAAGGAATCATGTGGGAAACTGGAGTCTTACCATTCTTCATAACCACTTCTTTATTTGAAGATGTTGGAGAACTGAAATTAGAAAAAAACAAAAAAACTAAAAGATGCTGAATAAATATCTATAATTCAGATGTTACATGAAATTTTAAGAAGTATATTTCACTTTATTACATCTCAGAATAGAGGAGCAGAAACAGCTTGCCAAAACTGTTCATTTCTTAATAGTGAATTTCCCATTTAAAAAGTAATATGTCTCTCCTCTGTTGTCTCTGCATTTAACAGAGAAAGTAACATATGTTCTTCAAAAAAAATATGAAAAATAAAGAAAATTTTAGAAAGAAAATTTTTATTTTATTTTTTATTTTATTTTATTTTATTTTATTTTATTTATTTTATTTTATTTTATTTTATTTTATTTATTTTAGACGGAGTCTCACTCTGTCACCCAAGCTGGAGTCCAGTGGTGTGATCTCGGCTCCCTGCAACCTCTGCCTCCTGGGTTCAAGTGATTTTCCCGCCTCAACCTCCTGAGTAGCCGGGATTACAGGCATGCACCACCACACCCTATTAATTCTTGTATTTTTTGTAGAGATGGGGTTTCACCATGTTGGTCAGGCTGCTCTTGAAGTCCTGACCTCAGATGATCCACCCACCTCAGCCTCCCCAAGTGCTGCAATTACAGGTGTGAGCCATCATGCCAGGCCAGAAAAATTATTTTAAATCAAACCTGATTCTTATTCATTGAATAATATTATGGGGGGGCCTACTATGTGCCAAGCAGTGTGCTACATGCTAAGGTTTAACCAATAACAAATATAAAATAACAAAGTAATAAAGCATATAGGACATTTTACAGTGAAATTTTATACTACATTGCATTGTTAATATATCAAAGCCAAAACATCCAGCCTTTCAAAAAAATGACTGACTCAATTACCAAAAAGTTATATTGGAAACTTATCAGCATATAAATTATGATATATATCCTTGTGTTTGTGTGTGTATATATGTTCTCTATATGCATACAAACACAAACACACACACACACCCCACATATGTATATAATTTACTTTTTACAGTTTAAAAATGGATTTTTGTGGACATACTGTTTTAGAGTTTACAATTTTTTATTAAAACTATATCACAAATATTTTCCATGTAATTATATACTTTTGACACATTTTTAATGTCATGTGGTATTATATCATAAAAATGTATCATAATGTATTTAACCAAATTTCTACTCTTAAGTATTTAATTTGTTTTCAATTTTATTAGCATTATAACAATACCACATTGAACATTACTGTGGATTGTTTGTTCACACTCATGAGAAGTTCCTTAAGATAAATTCCTTGAAGTGAAATTTCTAAGTTAGAAGATATACACATTTTTTATTACAGGATATTTCAGACATACACAAATATAAATAGAAAAATATAATAAGCCCCCATGTACCTGGACCCATCATTCAACTTTAGTAATTATCAGGTTATAACCAATCTTGTTTCACCTACAAGCTCACTCACCCTCTTCCCCCGTGTGATATTAGTTTGAATAAAATATCAAAAATTATATCATTTCAGCATATATATCATTTCAGCATATATCTCTAAAAGATAAGAACTTTTAAAAATAACAGCACAATTACATCTAGAAAATAGTGATAACTATTTAACATAAAATTAGTTATCATAAATTGCTTGGGGGGGAGGAGCCAAGATGGCCGAATAGGAACAGCTCCGGTCTACAGCTCCCAGCGCGAGCGACGCAGAAGACGGGTGATTTCTGCATTTCCATCTGAGGTACCGTGTTCATCTCACTAGGGAGTGCCAGACAGTGGGCGCAGGTCAGTGGGTGAGCGCACCGTGCGCCAGCCGAAGCAGGGGCGAGGCATTGCCTCACTCGGGAAGCGCAAGGGGTCAGGGAGTTCCCTTTCCAGGGGTGACAGACGGCACCTGGAAAATCGGGCCACTCCCACCCGAATACTGTGCTTTTCCGACGGGCTTAGGAAACGGTGCCCCAGGAGAGTATAGCCCGCACCTGGCTCAGAGGGTCCTACGCCCACGGAGTCTCGCTGATTGCTAGCACAGCAGTCAGAGACCAAACAGCAAGTCGGCAGCGAGGCTGGGGGAGGGGCGCCCGCCATTGCCCAGGCTCGCTTAGGTAAACAAAGCAGCCTGGAAGCTTGAACTGGGTGGAGCCCACCACAGCTCAAGGAGGCCTGCCTGCCTCTGTAGGCTCCACCTCTGGGGGCAGGGCACAGACAAACAAAAAGACAGCAGTAACCTCTGCAGACTTAAATGTCCCTGTCTGACAGCTGTGAGGAGAGCAGTGGTTCTCCCAGCACGCAGCTGGAGATCTGAGAACGGGCTGACTGCCTCCTCAAGTGGGTCCCTGACCCCTGACCCCCGAGCAGCCTAACTGGGAGGCACCCCCCAGCAGGGGCAGACTGACACCTCACACGGCCGGCCAGGTACTCCAACAGACCTGCAGCTGAGGGTCCTGTCTGTTAGAAGGAAAACTAGCAGAAAGGACATCCACACCAAAAACCCATCTGTACATCACCATCATCAAAGACCAAAAGTAGATAAAACCACAAAGATGGGGAAAAAACAGAGCAGAAAAACTGGAAACTCTAAAATGCAGAGCACCTCTCCTCCTCCAAAAGAACGCAGTTCCTCACCAGCAACGGAACAAAGCTGGACGGAGAATGACTTTGACGAGCTGAGAGAAGAAGGCTTCAGACGATCAAATTACTCCGAGCTACGGGAGGATATTCAAACCAAAGGCAAAGAAGTTGAAAACTTTGAAAAAAATTTAGAAGAATGTATAACTAGAATAACCAATACAGAGAAGTGCTTAAAGGAGCTGATGGAGCTGAAAACCAAGGCTCGAGAACTACGTGAAGAATGCAGAAGCCTCAGGAGCCGATGCGATCAAATGGAAGAAAGGGTATCAGCCCTGGAAGATGAAATGAATGAAATGAAGCGAGAAGGGAAGTTTAAAGAAAAAAGAATAAAAAGAAATGAGCAAAGCCTCCAAGAAATGTGGGACTATGTGAAAAGACCTAATCTACGTCTGATTGGTGTACCTGAAAGTGATGGGGAGAATGGAAACAAGTTGGAAAACATTCTGCAGGATATTATCCAGGAGAACTTCCCCAATCTAGCAAGGCAGGCCAACATTCAGATTCAGGAAATACAGAGAACGCCACAGAGATACTCCTCGAGAAGAGCAACTCCAAGACACATAATTGTCAGATTCACCAAAGTTGAAATGAAGGAAAAAATGTTAAGGGCAGCCAGAGAGAAAGGTCGGGTTACCATCAAAGGGAAGCCCATCAGACTAACAGCGGATCTCTCGGCAGAAACCCTACAAGCCAGAAGAGAGTGGGGGCCAATATTCAACATTCTTAAAGAAAAGAATTTTCAACCCAGAATTTCATATCCTGCCAAACTAAGCTTCATAAGTGAAGGAGAAATAAAATACTTTACAGACAAGCAAATGCTAAGAGATTTTGTCACCACCAGGCCTGCCCTAAAAGAGCTCCTGAAGGAAGCGCTAAACATGGAAAGGCACAACCGGTACCAGCCACTGCAAAATCATACCGAATTGTAAAGACCATCGAGACTAGGAAGGGACTTCATCAACTAACGAGCAAAATAACCAGCTAACGTCATAATGACAGGATCAGATTCACACATAACAATATTAACTTTAAATGTAAATGGACTAAATGCTCCAATTAAAAGACACAGACTGGCAAATTGGATAAAGACTCAAGACCCATCAGTGTGCTGTATTCAGGAAACCCATCTCACGTGCAGAGACACACATAGGCTCAAAATAAAAGGATGGAGGAAGATCTACCAAGCAAATGGAAAACAAAAAAAGGCAGGGGTTGCAATCCTAGTCTCTGATAAAACAGACTTTAAACCAACAAAGATCAAAAGAGACAAAGAAGGCCATTACATAATGGTAAAGGGATTAATTCAACAAGAAGAGCTAACTATCCTAAATATATATGCACCCAATACAGGAGCACCCAGATTCATAAAGCAAGTCCTGAGTGACCTACAAAGAGACTTAGACTCCCAAACATTAATAATGGGAGACTTTAACACCCCACTGTCAACATTAGACAGATCAACGAGACAGAAAATCAACAAGGATACCCAGGAATTGAACTCAGCTCTGCACCAAGCAGACCTAATAGACATCTACAGAACTCTCCACCCCAAATCAACAGAATATACATTTTTTTCAGCACCACACCACACCTATTCCAAAATTGACCATATACTTGGAAGTAAAGCTCTCCTCAATAAATGTAAAAGAACAGAAATTATAACAAACTATCTCTCAGATCACAGTGCAATCAAGCTAGAACTCAGGATTAAGAATCTCACTCAAAACCGCTCAACTACATGGAAACTGAACAACCTGCTCCTGAATGACTACTGGGTACATAACGAAATGAAGGCAGAAATAAAGATGTTCTTTGAAACCAACGAGAACCAAGACACAACATACCAGAATCTCTGGGATGCATTCAAAGCAGTGTGTAGAGGGAAATTTATAGCACTAAATGCCCACAAGAGAAAGCAGGAAAGATCCAAAATTGACACCCTAACATCACAATTAAAAGAACTAGAAAAGCAAGAGCAAACACATTCAAAAGCTAGCAGAAGGCAAGAAATAACTAAAATCAGAGCAGAACTGAAGGAAATAGAGACACAAAAAACCCTTCAAAAAATAAATGAATCCAGGAGCTGGTTTTTTGAGAGGATCAACAAAATTGATAGACCACTAGCAAGATTAATAAAGAAAAAAAGAGAGAAGAATCAAATAGATGCAATAAAAAATGATAAAGGGGATATCACCACCGATCCCACAGAAATACAAACTACCATCAGAGAATATTACAAACACCTCTACGCAAATAAACTAGAAAATCTAGAAGAAATGGATAAATTCCTCAACACATACACCCTCCCAAGACTAAACCAGGAAGAAGTTGAATCTCTGAATAGACCAATAACAGGATCTGAAATTGTGGCAATAATCAATAGCTTACCAACCAAAAAAAGTCCAGGACCAGATGGGTTCACAGCCGAATTCTACCAGAGGTACAAGGAGGAGCTGGTACCATTCCTTCTGAAACTATTCCAATCAATAGAAAAAGAGGGAATCCTCCCTAACTCATTTTATGAGGCCAGCATCATCCTGATACCAAAGCCTGGCAGAGACACAACAAAAAAAGAGAATTTTAGACCAATATCCTTGATGAACATTGATGCAAAAATCCTCAATAAAATACTGGCAAACAGAATCCAGCAGCACATCAAAAAGCTTATCCACCATGATCAAGTGGGCTTCATCCCTGGGATGCAAGGCTGGTTCAATATACGCAAATCAATAAATGTAATCCAGCATATAAACAGAACCAAAGACAAAAACCACATGATTATCTCAATAGAAGCAGAAAAGGCCTTTGACAAAATTCAGCAACCCTTCATGCTAAAAACTCTCAATAAATTAGGTATTGATGGGACGTATCTCAAAATAATAAGAGCTATTTATGACAAACCCACAGCCAATATCATACTGAATGGGCAAAAACTGGAAGCATTCCCTTTGAAAACTGGCACAAGACAGGGATGCCCTCTCTCACCACTTCTATTCAACATAGTGTTGGAAGTTCTGGCCAGGGCAATTAGGCAAGAGAAGGAAATCAAGGGTATTCAATTAGGAAAAGAGGAAGTCAAATTGTCCCTGTTTGCAGATGACATGATAGTATATCTAGAAAACCCCATTGTCTCAGCCCAAAATCTCCTTAAGCTGATAAGCAACTTCAGCAAAGTCTCAGGATACAAAATCAATGTACAAAAATCACAAGCATTCTTATACATCAATAACAGACAAACAGAGAGCCAAATCATGAGTGAACTCCCATTCACAATTGCTTCAAAGAGAATAAAATACCTAGGAATCCAACTTACAAGGGATGTGAAGGACCTCTTCAAGGAGAACTACAAACCACTGCTCAAGGAAATAAAAGAGGATACAAACAAATGGAAGAACATTCCATGCTCATGGGTAGGAAGAATCAATATCATGAAAATGGCCATCCTTCCCAAGGTAATTTACAGATTCAATGCCATCCCCATCAAGTTACCAATGACTTTCTTCACAGAATTGGAAAAAACTACTTTAAAGTTCATATGGAACCAAAAAAGAGCCCGCATCGCCAAGTCAATCCTAAGCCAAAAGAACAAAGCTGGAGGCATCACGCTACCTGACTTCAAACTATACTACAAGGCTACAGTAACCAAAACAGCATGGTACTGGTACCAAAACAGAGATATAGATCAATGGAACAGAACAGAGCCCTCAGAAATAACGCCACATATCTACAACTATCTGATCTTTGACAAACCTGAGAAAAACAAGCAATGGGGAAAGGATTCCCTATTTAATAAATGGTGCTGGGAAAACTGGCTAGCAATATGTAGAAAGCTGAAACTGGATCCCTTCCTTACACCTTATACAAAAATTAATTCAAGATGGATTAAAGACTTAAATGTTAGACCTAAAACCATAAAAACCCTAGAAGAAAACCTAGGCAATACCATTCAGGACATAGGCGTGGGCAAGGACTTCATGTCTAAAACTCCAAAAGCAATGGCAACAAAAGCCAAAATTGACAAATGGGATCTAATTAAACTAAAGAGCTTCTGCACAGCAAAGGAAACTACCATCAGAGTGAACAGGCAACCTACAAAATGGGAGAAAATTTTCGCAACCTACTCATCTGACAAAGGGCTAGTATCCAGAATCTACAATGAACTCCAACAAATTTACAAGAAAAAAACAAACAACCCCATCAAAAAGTGGGCAAAGGACATGAACAGACACTTCTCAAAAGAAGACATTTATGCAGCCAAAAAACACATGAAAAAATGCTCACCATCACTGGCCATCAGAGAAATGCAAATCAAAACCACAATGAGATACCATCTCACACCAGTTAGAATGGCAATCATTAAAAAGTCAGGAAACAACAGGTGCTGGAGAGGATGTGGAGAAATAGGAACACTTTTACACTGCTGGTGGGACTGTAAACTAGTTCAACCCTTGTGGAAGTCAGTGTGGCGATTCCTCAGGGATCTAGAACTAGAAATTCCATTTGACCCAGCCATCCCATTACTGGGTATATACCCAGAGGACTATAAATCATGCTGCTATAAAGACACATGCACACGTATGTTTATTGCGGCATTATTCACAATAGCAAAGACTTGGAAGCAACCCAAATGTCCAACAATGATAGACTGGATTAAGAAAATGTGGCACATATACACCATGGAATACTATGCAGCCATAAAAAATGATGAGTTCACGTCCTTTGTAGGGACATGGATGAAATTGGAAATCATCATTCTCAGTAAACTATCGCAAGAACAAAAAACCAAACACCGCATATTCTCACTCATAGGTGGGAATTGAACAATGAGAACACATGGACACAGGAAGGGGAACATCACACTTCAGGGACTGTTGTGGGGTGGGGGGAGGGGGGAGGGATAGCATTGGGAGATATACCTAATGCTAGATGACGAGTTGGTGGGTGCAGCGCACCAGCATGGCACATGTATACATATGTAACTTACCCGCACGTTGTGCACATGTACCATAGAGCCTAAAGTATAATAATAATAATAATAATAATAATAATAATAATAAAAAAAAAAAAAAAAAAAAATTAGTGTTTAAATCTCCAGTTTTGTCATAAATGTCCTAAAGATTTAACAGTTTGTTTATTGCATATTTTAGGTTTTCCATAAGTTTTACCTACAGTATATGAGAATGCAAATCAAACTCTATACTTAACAATTCCTGTGATATAAGGTCTCTATATGTCACTATCATATAAATTCAACATTTTTATAATTAGAGAAAGATACATATTACGTGATATGTATACAAAACATAATTGTAGCTGAAGAGTTACTAAATCTATATCATAGTAAAGTGCTTTAGAATTAATTATATGGAACCAATTACAAATTAAATGCACCATTCTCTCTGTAATATGATCCCTATTATCTAATGAGAATTTCTGAAGATGACAAATTGGTGACCATGATGTCTACTAGTTGCTATTAATAAATTTATGCATGCATGCAATTCATTTATTTTCATCAACTTTATTGAGGTATATAATTTATGTACAGTAAATTGCATTCATGCAAATTATACAATTATATGAGTTTTGGCACAGGCACATACCCATGACACCACTGCCACAATAACAATACAGAATACTTACAACACCCAAAAAAGTTTCCACTTGCATTTCTGCAGCTAAGAGTTGTTCCCTCCACCCTCAACCCCAGGCAACTACAGACTTGCTTCTGTCACTTTAGATTAGTTAGCATTTTCTTTTTTCTTTCTTCTTTTTTGAGATGGAGTTTTGCTCTTGTTGCCCAGACTGGAGTGCAATGGCGTGATCTCAGCTCACCACAACCTCCACCTCCTGAGTTCAAGCAATTCTCCTGCCTCAGCCTCCCAAGTAGCTGGGATTAAAGGCATGCACCACCACACCTGGCTAATTTTGTATTTTCAGTAGAGACACGGTTTCTCCATGTTGATCAGGCTGGTCTCGAACTCTTGACCTCAGTTGATCCGCCCGCTTCGGCCTCCCAAAATGCTGGGATTACAGGTGTGAGCCACCGCACCCAGCCTAGTTAGCATTTTCTACAATTGCATATAAATGGAATCATACATATTCCTTAGCATTTGGCTTCTTTCCGTCTTATCGTAATGACTTTGAAATTCATACATGTTGTTGCATATGTCAGTAGTTCATTCTCTTTTAGTGTTAAGAAATATTTCATTGTATGGATATGCCATACTTGGTCTGTCTGTGCACACATTCATGAATATTTGGGGTGATTCTGGTTTGGAGCTACTATAAATAAAGATTTAAGAACATTAATGTATAGGAGTTTGTGTGAATATGTTTTTGTTTCTCTTGAATAAATAAACAGGAATAGAATGACCAAGTCACATAATAGAAGTAACGTTTTTAGAAAAGCTGCCAATCAATTTTGGCTTCCCTGTTGTTCAACATTCTTGCTAACATTTGGTATCATCAATCTATTTAATTTTAACCATTCCAATGAGTGTGGGTTGCTAGCTCAGTTTAATTTTAATATCCATTTCCCCGGTGATTAATGATGCTGAGCATCTTTTCTTATGCCTATAGAGCATTCGTATAGTTTCTTTTGTGAAGTGTGCTTAAATCTTTAGCTCATTTTAAAAATTAAATTCATTGACCTCCATAAGTGCTCTTTATATGTTCTGGATGCAAGTCCTGTGTCAGATATACACACTGGAAATATTTTATGGCATTCTGTCTTCCTTTTTCATTTTCTTAATGGTGGTTTTTCAAAGAGCAATAGGTCTAATTTTCATAAAGTCCAATATATTCTTTTTCTCTGTTATGGCCTATGTTTTTGTGTCTAAAAGAAATATTTGCCCAACAAGGTCACCAAGATTTTCTCTTGTGTTTCTCCTAGAAGTTTTTAAATTTTAACTTTTACACTTAGGTCTGTGATCCATTTTGAGTTGATTTTTGTGAGCTAAGGTACTTTTATCATTTTGGAGCTAAGGTTAAAGAAAATGTCCTATTAAGCTTGCAGAAGTAAAAAAACAAGAATCATGCAAGGATTCAGCCAATGCACCTCTCTCACCCCTTCACAGAAGCTAACGGAGGACATGCTCCCACAACGTAAGGACAAAAGCCAACAAAGAGAAAGCACAGGCTCTCATAAACAGCAGATCTCACTAGAAGAGTGGTGAAGCAAAACCTAAGACTAACCATTGTACATCAGACATAGAATCAATCCAGATTGGAGCAAGAGGACAATAAAAGGAAGACCTACAGAGAGATCTCTAAGTGAAAGGGGAATTTGAGAGACCACTGCATATTAGAGGAAAGAATATGTGAAAAGAATTAAGACTATGCATGTTTTGAAACTGCAACTACAAAAAGGCCATTTTTAACTCAAGGGAAAAAGAAACGTTGCCCAAAAAAGAGAAAGAAACAAAATTACACTCTACTAACTAGCTTGTCTGTGAACAATATACATAGTCATATTGATACAAGCACTGATGAACTGAAAGTAGTAATGTAACTATACTGGAGGGATGGGGGGGTGGAGGAAAGAAAGATGAGGACATTGGAGACAGGAACTTTGTCAATAATAAAGGAACTTGTTATAAAATCTAACATGTATAAATGGAGAAATCATCTATGCATATTATTCTGATATTATGGCAGTATGGTGAATTGTATGATTGTTATCCAGTCTTCGTTTCCTTCTCTGGGAGAGGATTTTGCATCCCCCTAGGCCATATGACTTGCAGTTCCTCCCTGTGGGTGGAAAATACTTCCTGCCCCATCATCAGGCTTGGCTATCATATGGACAAGAGATGAGGAAATACTGGATAGAAGGGGGCAGTTCCTGGCAAAGGCCCCACCCTTAAGCCTGGAAACCCATGGCCCTAAATGGGAACAGGCATTCCTGTTTCTGCACCCAAATATTGCCTTTTGGCCCACCAGGGCCCCCTATCCAGTACCCATATAAACCCCAAACCCCAGGCTCCACAAGCAGATGAGCAGATGAACAGGTGAACAGAAGAGCAGCAGAACAGCATGACAGAGAAGGAGAGACGAGAAGCAGCATCTGAATATCTAGAGGAGTTTGGCTGGGGACAGTTAGAGAGGAGAGCAGCTGCTGGACAGCCAAACTCCAGGGGAAGATCATCCCCCAATCCATCACCCTTCCAGCTCCCCATCCATCCTGCTGAGAGCCACCTCCATCACTCAATATAACCCCCACATTCACCATCCTTCCAGCCCTGTGTGACCTGATTCTTCCTGGGTGCCAAACAAAAACCTGAAGTCCAAGAGGGCACTAAGCTGGGTAACACTTAAGCCGTCTGAAGATGGCAGAGCTAAAGGAGCACTGTAGCACACCCACTGGGGTTTTGAGAGTCACAGGCACCCAACCCTAGATGCTACCATGAGGCCAGAACCCAAAAGCACTTGTGCTGGTTCCTGCACCTGCCCATCTGCATGCTCCCCTTCTTGTAAAAGGTTTGAGCGCATGTGGCAGCGGCCAAACAGATGCACCACACCCCTGTTGCATGTCCTGCAAGGGGGGTCACAGAACTCTCCAGTTTCAGCTATACATCTTAATTAGACCAATGGAATATGAGCAGAAGCAACAGTGTGGCAGTTCTGCAGAAGTTGCGAGTGTCTGCATGTGCCTGCCATCTCTTGCCCCATTCCCTCTGTCATAAGAATGGCATGCCCAAATAGGGGCTGCTCTTTCAGTCTGGGACTTGGAATGAGAA
Organism: Pongo abelii; assembly: GCF_028885655.2. Taxonomy (NCBI): domain Eukaryota; kingdom Metazoa; phylum Chordata; class Mammalia; order Primates; family Hominidae; genus Pongo; species Pongo abelii. Next base: position 89,893,251 of record NC_071989.2, on the reverse strand, counting down.
GTGGAAACAGAGATAGAGCAGGGTCACAGCAGCCCATCTGTAGCTGTCAGAAGTAACAGGAGCAAGAAAGAAATGTTTGAGGCTGCAAACTTCTGCAATGTAGGGGTTTTTTTGTTTCTAGAAAAAAGGTGACTAATACAAGCAGTGGCCAACAGAAGAAACAACTAAAAATTTGAAAATGTTTGCCTATAGAAGTAACTAGAAGACAATTTTTCCTTTAATGTGTGTCTTGTCACCTTTTGATTTTTTGAAACCATGTACAAGTATTACTTTGATAAATTTTTCTATTTTAATTTTTTAAAAAGATATCTTCCTTTAGAAATTTATAGATTAGCATTACGGTTTATATTAAGTCTCTTGTGAGTACAAGTTTAATTTCCTGAGCAACAAAAGTGAGGTTCCCATCCAAGTAATAATGAAAGTATAATAAAGATATGCTTTAGCCAAATCATCTAACCTACCTAAACTCCAGACTTTGTAGTACAGGTTAAAATGTAACTGAACACAATATATGAAAGAGGCACAAATATCCAGACATTACCCAGGCAGACTTCGGTCTGCCAGCTATGCTTGCCTTATTTAACCTCTTCCCTTCTCTCTCTGCTCCAGCTACTCTAGCATTATTCAATTCCTTGAACACTTCACGGTCCATTTTTCCCTTAGCCCCTGCTGTTCCCTCCACCTGGAATGTTCTCCATCCTCCTAGTTATTTTCTACATCTCCTCCAGATGATGGCGTAAGTGTCACTTCCTCAGGAACACAATCCCTAACTTGTGCGAGTTCCAATCCCCCTATTGTATGTGCTCATTGCTTCCTATACTTTTCTTTCACAACACATTTCAAAGTTTATTTGGAATAATATATATCATTTGATTAACAAGGGCTTCCCTATTAGACTTAGTCCATGAGGGCAGGGACTATCCCTGTTGTGCTCACCATTGCAGACCCAGCACTTAGCATGGGGCCTTGCTACTTAAAAGCACCAACTATTTTTAAAATGTGTTGCATGAACAAATGAACTAAGAAATTGATGAAAATACTCTGAAATCAAAGTGGAAAATGGGAGGTCACACAGGATTTCTTTTTGGATCAAGAATATACCCAACTTGAGGAAGAAATGTGCAAAGTGAGAATAATGACCCCTACTCACTCTATGTTTAGAAACCGTGTATCGAGCTTAAAATACAATCCTCCTTCCTACAGACAGAATATTGAATAGCCCCAGGGAGTTGAAAGATATTTTAAATTTCAGATCCATTATTTGAAAGAACACACAAAACAACAACTGTTGTTTTGTGAAACATAATGAATTAATGTTTCACAAAATTAATTAATGAATTATGAATGATTAATAATGAATTAATGAGCCATAATATTAGATTCAAATGATCATTGACTTATGTGATTTCTAAGATCTAAAGCTTCTGAAGCTAAAATTAAGCCCATTAACTTTGTCTTAAAAACAGAACCGGGAATTTGCTAATTCTTGGTGTACATTTTACTAGTGTAATACACAAATCAGGCATTTCTGTGTAACCCAGGTGGGGAAACAGAACTAGGCTTTAACCACCTAAAGAATATAAGTCACTTACTATTCAAAAGTGAACCTGCAGGAAAGCACCAATTGACTCAGAAACAATGGAAGAAAAAAATTGTTAATGTCTATATGTATAGGTTTTATCAGTTGTGGACTAAGGAGTCTTTAACCCAAGTTTTGCCAGATTCTCCTGCTTGCTGCTGTCCACTGTATTCACACTAAATTCCCTGAAGCATTTGTTGAGATGGCACACAATGAGTCAGTGGGAGACATGACATACCTTAATTGCTATTCAGATTTTGAATATTCTTTTTTATAGAAAAAGCTCTAAGTGTTCCTTATATGATGTAAAAAGAAGCCAAAGGGACAACAGAAATAGAAACAGGAATTTAATTGCCATCTCTTAACAGTTAAAACAATTTAACACCTTTTCTTTGAAGGACAGGATATATATTTCTGAGGTTTTCAATTTTTTTCTTACTCTTTTCTCACATAATAATGGCAGGGGATACTGTGGAATTAACATTTACTTGTAAGTATAAAAGAAATCTGAAAACTGATTTGAGGAGTCATTTTCTCACAGATAAATACTTTGATACATACTACAAAAGTTTCTTGGATATTTTGAACAAATAACCCTTGTCTCTTATAAAAAAGCTTATATTTTTACCTTAAGCATAAACTCTGGTCAATAATTTTTGTAGCTACCTGTATGATCTAGCCTACCCATTTTGAATCACAAGCAAATGTAGATATGAAACAACATAAAGAAATTACAGAGCCACGTAATTTCATACTTGCATTTAAGTTCACAAATACATTGCTTTAAAAGATGTGCAGTTACTCACCTTACATTCTTCCTGGCAAATATATGGTCCAAGGTTAGTGAAAATCCTATACATAAAAAAATCAGTGAAAAACTAAACAAGATTTTTTTTCCCATCAAGAAAAGAATCAGTTTCTTCAAAGCAAGCACATCTGTTAATTCATAAATGCAAACAGAGCAGAGGCAGTACTTTTCATGCCATGTGACTGACAGCATATTTAACCAATAACAGGGCAGCTTTCTCAGAATGTATCCCATGGTGAGGGGAGGAAGGGAGGGGTCTGATAATGCTGAGAGTATAGCGTGAAACAAATATTTAGGTTTTTAATTATTCATCTCATGGAAAGATTATTAAGGAGCCAATTTTTAAAGAAAATATATTTGCCACTTAAGCTCATTTTAGAAATTTGCATTGTTTTGATACTGTCATATAACTCTTAAGACTTTATTTTATATACTTCATACTACATATATGTCATACTATTATATATTTCATACTACACTTCAGGAAGCTATTAATTTCTCCCCAAAATCTATGAAGTATATATTTTTACATGTATTTTTCAAGTGAATAAATAAAAATCTCGGGAACTTCCCTAAAGTTACATATATGTCCTAGTTCACAGTTTCCTGTTGAATTCATAAGCCTCCATTTGCCAAGAGGTGTGGATAGCAATGGTGAGGAGCACTGGCTTTGGAGTCAGAAGCTGAAGTGCCTGGCCACCTCCTTACCAGTAAGCAAGCTGACACCAGGCAGGTTATTTTCCCTCTGGAGCCTTGTTTCCTCATCTGTGGAGTGGGGACAGACACACTTAATTGTTGTGACGATTAAATGGGATCATGGATGAAAGGCTTTTTTTTTTTTTTTTTTTTAAGCCAGTCTTGCTCTGTCAGGCTGGAGGGCAGTGGCGCGATTTCGGCTCACTGCAACCTCAACCTCCCGAGTTCAAGTGATTCTCTTGCCTCAACCTCCCGAGTAGCTGGGATTACAGGCATGCACCACCACGCCCAGCTAATTTTTGTATTTTTAGTAGAGATGGGGTTTCACCATGTTGGCCAGGCTGGTCACGTACTACTGACCTCAGGTGATCTGCCCGCCTCGGCCCCCTAGAGTGCTGGGATTACAGGCGTGAGCCACGACCGACCGCGCCAGGCCATGAAAGCCTCTTCTTAACTCAATGCTTAGCTAAATAGAGTAGGGCCTATTGTTATTCCTTCCCCGCTGGCCTCTCCTTTCACCTCACTCCCCTAAAAAGCCTGAAAAACAAAACAAACGACAAAATTCCTAAGAGTTGTTTTACATTTTTTAAAAATACAATTAAAATGCCACAATAAAGAAAATCCTCCAAAATTAAAGTGTCAAGTGTCACCATTTGGGGCACTTAGGAACCTTGATGGCTTAAAGACAAAGTACTGGTAGCGGAAAAGGGCTATTTGTAAGTGAAATTTCAGAGATGATGGACTATAGGAAAGCTGGAGTCTTGGTGCTGAGCAGACATTCCTATTCCTCTCACACACCACTTTCTTCCAACATAGTTCAGGGGACCCCAACAGAAAATAAGAAGAGGAGAATAAAGCAGAATGACTAGAGGAAGTGGGAGAACGCAGGAATAAGGAAGAAAGTTGCTAACAAAAATTGTAAAATAAAAAGGGTCGCTGGCCTTAAATGTGGCCTTTCCATGCCCCATCTAATTCCTACTGCCTCCTCATACTCCCTTTTCTTCTCTGTTTTCATTTCACCCAGCTTCTACTCTTCACCTCTCCTTTTCTCTTTCTGTTCTTTTCCTCATTCTGTGGAATTTCAAGTAACAAGCAGGTCTGGATAAGAGAAGTTTAGTTTTAGGTAACGTTGACAGATAACCTATAGGATAACCTGTTAAAGTGGAATGTCAGAAACACAACAAATGATTTTAATATAAGTATGTTCCATGCAATATTTGGGACATACTATATTTAAAATTTAATAATTGTTTATTTGAAAATTAAGTTTAACTGGGCATCTTATATTTTTAGTTTGCTAAACCAGCCAGTCCTAATCTTAGGGAAGCTCAGCTACTCAAAGTGTAAAGTGCATACAAATCACATGAGATTCTGTTAAAATGCAAATTTTCACCCAGTAGGTCTGGAGTGGGGTGTAGGATACCACATTCCTAACCAGCTCCCAGATGATGATGATGGTGATGCTGCTTGCCTGAGAACCGCCCTTTGAGTAGCAAGGATCTAGAACAGTATTGTTCAATAGAAATAGAATGAGAGCTACATATGGAACTTAAAATTTTCTAGTCACATTAAAAAGAAGTAAAAATAAACAGGTGAAACTAATTTTAACAGTATTTTTATTTAACCTATCTAAAATACTATCATTTCAAACATACTCAATTTTAAGGATTATTAGTGAAACATTTTACATTCTTTTTCTGCCCTAAATCTGAACTCTAGTGTATAATTTTAAAAATTTATTTATTTCTATATTTTGTAGAGATGGGGGTCTTGTTATGTTATCCAGGCCGGTCTCAAACTCCTGGGCTCAAGCAGTCCTCCCGCCTCGGCCTCCAAAAGTGCTGAAATTACAGGCATGAGCCACCATGCTACTTATATCTCAATTCAAACAAGCCAAATTTGAAGCGTTCAGTGGACACTTGTGGCTAGTGCCCCCTGTATTGGACAGGCAAGATACAGAACATCTCCTACAGCTGCCACAGCAGTACTTGGTATTCTCTTACGGGAGCAGTGGCAGTGCCTACTCCTCAAGGCCCTGGTCAGGAGAAAGTGAGAGCCGAAGCCAATGACGACCCTGCATTGTGACAATAATGGTTCTGTGAACCCTGAGACAGGACAGTGTTAGTCCCTTAGTAGTTATTACATACGAATCTTTCAGCTGGGCACGGTGGCTCACACCTGTAATCCCAGCATTTAGGAGGCCAAGGCGGGTGGATCACGAGGACAGGAGCTCGAGACCAGCCTGGCCAACATGGTGAAACCCTGTCTCTGCTAAAAATACAAAAAAGTAGCCGGGCATGGTGGCAGGTGCCTGTAATCCCAGCTACTCGGGAGGCTGGGGCAGGAGAATCGCTTGAACTCAGGAGGCGGAGGTTGCAGTGAGCCAAGACCATGCCACTGCACTCCAGCCTGGACAACAGAGCAAGACTCCATTTCAAAAAAAAAGAAGAATCTTTCATGGAAATATGCTTGGGTTACATTTTCAGACACACACACAATATTTTTAATTTAAATAAAGTATCATTTTAATAGATTTTATGTCCTGATCCTAAAATTTTAACATAGTATTCTTTCTGTTGTTGAAACATTCTCCCACTTGGTTAAGAATATTCAAGGCATAATAATTAGTAGCTAGTAGGTTTCACACATGTATTTTAGACTAGAAGTCACACTTAAGATGTGACTGTCTGAGAACAGCTCATCCTGTGACTTTGGAGGAGAAAAACCGTGACAAGAAATGCTAATTGGACATCTTAGAGGCTGCAAAGCACTAGGGTGTCACCTGCCTGGCATTGTACCTTCCCGCTTGGACTGCTGAGGAGCCTCTGTGAAGAACTGTGAAGGGTCTGAGATTTTATTCACTTAGAAGCTAACTAGTTAGCCTGACAGTTTTATGGATGCTGACAGAAGACACAGACTCCTGGGTCAGAGAAAAGGACTTTATTACTCACCGCACAGCAAGTGACACAAGCATCAGTATATTTGGTCAGTTCCCCTTCCCCTTGGAGTAATGTAGGTAGGCCCAGATGGATACTTGCACACACAGTGGGCTTCATTTCAGGAGAGAAACCCCGAGGTTAAGGAGCCCCAGTTTTTTTGTAGTGAGTAGTAAACCTATCTGCCCTTTGCTCTAAGGGGAAACACTACCTCTACTTTCCAATACTATAAGCAAACCTGTCCTTTGCTACAAAGGGGACATGATTTCTACCGTTCAAGCCTTCTCCCTATACAAACATCCTAGAAAAGGTATTCAGAACAAAGAGCAGTTAGGGACTAGCTCACAATACAGGCAGAAAATGCAGAGGCACATGGAAAATTTCCCCTCTACCGTCTCCACAGGAGAACAGGAAGTTGTACAGCCATGCTGCCTTCTTTACAACTGGACACAACTTGGGTTTGCTTTATTTTTTGATTTACTATATATAACTAAATGATATGTTACCTGAATATTTGAATATCAAAAATCTATCTTCCCATGATCACATATGACCATATAGAATTGTGTTCCCACAGGAACAAAAATGGATCTAACTTAAGAATTCTAATATTTACCTTAAGAAGACTAACAGGTGCACAGTCTCTATTCATTCAACGCTCTCAGACCAAAAGTTGCATAAATGTTTAAATCAATTATAATGGTCTTTGCATAGTGATTCAAAATCCAAATCTATGTACCTCCTACAAAGCCCGGCATGGCATGGCCCCTGCTGGTCTCTCTTGCCTCATTTAACACCAGCTCCTCCTCCTGAACACGTTCCAGGCACACTGGCTCGCACTCAGCTTCTCAGCACCCTCAACATGCCAAGCTCCATTGCACCCAAGTGACTTTGCACATACTGTTCTCTCTGTGAAGTCACCTCACACCTCTCTAGCTCTCCCTGTATTCTATTCACTTTCATCATAACATATATCACAATTTGCACTGAGAGATTTATTTTCTTGTGTACTTATTGATGCTGTTTCTTCATCACAAGGCACGCTCTATGAGGGCAGATACTATGTCTATTTGACAGATATATACCTGGAGCCCAAGTTGGTGCTCAGTAAAATATACAGAATGAATGAATGATCCTATCAAAAAATGCCACATAATTAATTCCCACTTTGTGCCACATGGTTATGACTCCCAAGGCCTGAGTCTTTAGGCAACTATAACGGGAAAATCAATTAATTCAAGTATTCCATAGAATTCTGCCACTCGAAAATGGGAACAGACAAAATCCAGGTTACACCAGTTCATAGCACCCTCCATTCCCCAAGGAGCAGAAGGTACTGTATAACTCTTTATCAATTTCAGAGCAAAATTGCTGCCATGCTTTCTACCAATTTTCATCAAATTAACTTCTGCATTAATTAGAATCAGGATGGTATATTAAATAGTTGTAAGTGCTTTTAATTTAAATGTTCATGTTTCTCACTTTAGGTTTCCCTTTGACTTCTTGGAACACAGATGATGTGCCAGATTAATAGCACTTAATTGTGTTCTGGGCTGCTCAGGCTAAAACTAAGACAGGAGACCTGTTCTTGAAACAAATTTGTGCATTCAACAAATACTGAGTGTCACCGTGCCAGATTCTTCACCAGGAATACAAAGTGAAAAATACAGTCCTTGCCCCCAAAATCCTCCCAGCCTAGTAACATGCAGAAATGTAAACAACTTTGGGATATTCACCCAGCAAACCAGTGACCTTTCTTGAGGTCAGCCCCACCTCTTCCCCAGGCAATGGCTGATTAAATGAAGGAGACAAAGTGGTAGGTATATAATAGACAAGACACTCTGATATGGGTTTCTTTACCTAAAGTACAAAAGAGCCTTTATTAGAAGGATTTGCTAAATGACACTTTTAGTGTGGTAATCAAGGCAAGACTAGGAAGAGAGACTTGAGCCTCACACACCTGGGTCCCAGGGAAGGAAAAGGCCTCCACTACCCTCAAAACATGCTCTCACCAGGTACCTGCGGTGTCCACCTTGACAGAGACACTGAGATGAAACTCAAGTTGAGAATATGTGCCATGTGATGTTGCCTTATCCTTGAAGTCACATTTATAACAAGGGCAAAATGAATTATTTGGATATAAATTAGCCAGCACACTTAGTTTCTTTTCTTTTTTTTTTTTTTTGAGATGGAGTCTCACTCTGTTGCCCAGACCGGAGTGCAATGGCATGATCTCAGCTCACTGCAATCTCCACCTCCCTGGTTCAAGCGATTCTCATGCCTCAGCCTCCCGAGTAGCTTGGGACTCTACATGCGTGAGCCACTGCACCTGGATCATTTTTGTAATTTTAGTAGAGATGGGGTTTCACCATGTTGGCCAGGCTGGTCTCAAACTCCTGACCTCAGGTGATCTACCTGCCTCGGCCTCCCAAAGTGCTGGGATTACAGGTATGAGCCACCACGCCCGGCCATGCACACTTAGTTTCAAAGGGAGTATTATATACAACTACTTGGTAACAACTCCAAGATATTATTTTCTAAATAATTAAATACATTTGTGAATTCTAACTTAAAACCCATCTAAGTAATTTTAAAATTCACACATACATAAACACACTATTCCATAGTATGCAAAATGGCTGCATCTATGAACTGGCTACAGAGTCATTCATTTTGGCTATCCTCATAACTAGTAATGATTGCTAGAACCAACGAGATCAAAAAGCAATTTTTAAATCAATAGAAAAATTGCTTCTGTTCTTTTGTACAGCAATACAAACCAAGAACCCCTTCTCTTCTTTTCTTTTTTCTTCCTCTATTTCCTTCCTTTTCTCTCTTGTTCTTTTTTTTTTAAAGGAATAAATTGTTTTACAGTAAAGCCCTTTAAGCGATAAAGTCTTAATAATATAAAGTGTCTGACATTTTGCATGCTTATTTTGGTAGGAATTTTTATATTTATACATCATACTCATTTACATATTATATTTGAATAACCTTGAAGTAATCCTGATGATTTTTCATTTTACTGTGGAATGCAAGGGCTGCAAGAGTCCACTTCTGCCATGCTCTATCACCAAAGATCAACTGTTTCCCCCACTGAACTCATAGACAACACAGATTTGGTCCATCTACCCAGTTCTGAAATCTCTCCAGGGAAGGAGATTCTAACACATTTCTCACATTGCAGTGAGAAAAATTATCTTTCTTTTCCTAGTAAGCAAAATCATCTTTCTTTTCTTAGAACTCAAAGGTCCCTACTGAAATAGAAGCTTATTTCCCTTTGCTTGGTTCTCAGCCAAGCTCAAGAACACCTGGAGAATAACTTTTAATATGCATCTTAAAATTATACCTCCCTTCCAGGAATTTTACAAAGAGCATCAAAGAACAGCTTTGTCAATTCCCCCTAGATCCTACACAGAGGTTTAATTATAATAACCAGATTTTAAAGATCAGCTCTGAATATTAGTAAGATCATATGGCAACACAGACTTATTTCTTTAGTTCTACCTTGGAATAGATGTGAGAAGAAATAATCACTGCACCAGGCAGTAGCTACAATGAGAGGATAAGAAATCTCATTCAGGCCAGGTGCAGTGGCTCACGCCTGTAATCCCACCACTTTGGGAGGCCAAGGTGGGCAGATCACGAGGTCAGGAGTTCGAGACCAGCCTGGCCAACAGAGTGAAACCCTATCTCTACTAAAAATACAAAAAATTAGCCGGGCATGGTGGCGGCACCTGTAATCCCAGCTACTCGGGAGGCTGAGGCAGGAGAATGCCTTGAATCTGGGAGGCGGAGGTTGCAGTGAGCCAAGATCACGCCATTGCACTCCAGCCTGGGGGACAGAGCGAGACTTCGTCTCAAAAAAAAAAAAAAAAAAGAAAGAAAAGAAATATCATTCATTTTGGATAAAGAAAAAATTGTGTTTAATAATTTAATCAGGAAAATGAAGCACTCAACATTCATCATGAGTAGTTACACAGAGCACGTAATCATCGGTCTTACCCTCACTGCTTCTTCATGCTCACTTAAAGCTGTTATTTTAATTTGTCACATTTCCATAGCAACTGCTGCCTCCATTTTTCTAGCTAAAGTACTAGGAATCATTCCCAACCCCCCTAAATGTTCCAGTATTCATCGTCAACATTGTAAAAACCTTTGGCTCTTCTCCCAAAATGGCTAGCTCTGCCCAGGGTGCTATTAAGAATCATGATCACTCTTGACCTAAATCTCCTCATCAACTGATCTAATATATGAAGACCTATCTTTCTTCTTGGTTGGAAAGAGTGGGGTGTCTCTGAGAGAAATCAAATAGAAATGCCTTTCTACCCCAACTAAATGTTAAACCAAATGAGAAATAGCACAAGGGGTAAGACAAGCAGAGGCCCAAATGCCACCTTTATTGGTGTGCAAAGCCAGGACAGAGAATGGAGGAAAGCTTAAAGTAGGAGCAAAATGGATTGTAACTGAGCCCTCCCACCAGAAGACAGACATGGCAGCCTATCCTGGCAGCACTAGGCTCTTGGTGGGAGAAAAAGGCCTGCCTAGGAAAAAAACGGGAAATGCATGCTCTGTGGTCAGGCTGGGTCTCAAAAAGGAAAAGCTGAACATGCTCAGACTACTCTTTCTAAATGTGTTGCAGATGTCACACATCCTTACCTGGCATAGGATGAGTAAAGTGACAGATGGAAACCAGTTCATTAATTAAACTCCTTCTACTTGGAAGATAACAGAAAAGAGGGAAAATTGTTCTCCTTCCTGCTCCCACTCCCCCCACATTGCAAGAGCTACCAAATAGGGTTCTCTAGTGATGGTGTCTCTTGGTTTTCATATACTCTATAGTAACCCAAAGATAGCAGGTTGAAACCTACAACAAAAATACTTTTATCTTAACGATAACTCTCTAGTTTTCCCCATGTTTGTCTATTCTGCTTCCATCTATTTTGTGCCTTATTTAGTTCACGTTCATTAAAATTTTTTCTAAACTTAAAAATCAAAATTCTTCCTTATTACTAATCTGAAAACCAACAAACAAAGAAGTTAAGTTAACTTCTTTAAGTCTCCATTTTCTCTTTGTAAAATGGGGCTAATAGCACCTACAACATAGGGAACAAACATTTTGAGGATTAAAAGATATTATGCATGTGAAATGCTTAGTAGTCCTATGTCTGTCACCAAAATAACACTCAGTACATATTAGAAAAGGTGATGGTGGCGATGGTGACAGTGATGATGTCAGTTCTTTTGCTCTTTCGTTCATGACCTAACTCCAAAATATATCCTGAAGAGTATGACATCTCTCCACCTCCAAAGTTACTACCTACTCCCTCTCACCTGGACTATTGTAGCAGCCCCCTCCTTAAATAACCTGAGGCCTTGCCCCTCTGTCATGGTTCTTCTATAGCAGGCACGGTGAGCATTTTAAAATGTAGATTTGATCTTGTCACTCTCTTACTTTAACCCCTCCAGTGCTTCTCATTACAGTTTGGACACAAGTTGGCCCTGCCCACCTCTCTGACTTCACCTTCCTCTACTTTCCTGCTGCCTCACCGGTCTGCAGCCCCGGGGTCTTGTTTTTTTTCCTCTAACTCCAAGCAGAATCTTTTGGGGGACTCTTTTAGGGAACTTTAGAGTCCAATATCAAAGGATAGTCCCTTCTCCTTTCCGGCTCCAAATTAAGTAATAAGTTCATCACAAAGTGCAAAATTCAAAATTTAACGCACTAAGAAACAAAAATTAAATCCCTTTTTTTTCTTTTCTGAGAAATAGTAATTATAAAACTTGGCTCATAACACACTCTGACCATTGGTTCATGCTTTATTTGTGGGATTTTTAAAATGTATAAAAATGTAATAATTAAGCTCATTACTGAAAGCCATAATCCAACATCCAAATATAATCCAACATCCAAATATGATCCTCACCTCCCTCCACTTAATGTCGCTATCATCCTGAATACAGGATGCAGAAGACCTGAATAGCTCTATCAACCACCTTGGGCCAGTTAATATTTATAGAATGCTCCACCCAACATCAGCAGAATATACTCTCTTTTCAAATGTGCATAGAAAATTCACATATATTTGGAAATTCCCAAATATTTGAAAATAAGTAACATATATGGTTCAAAAAGGAAGTCAAAAGAGAAATTAATAAACATTTTGAATTGAATTAAAACTAAAACAAAACATACCAAAACCTGAGGCATGCAGCTCAAGCAGTGCTTAGAGGGATATGTAGAGCATTAAATATATTAGAAAAGCCTGAAGGTTTCAAATCAATGACTGTAGTGAATTCTATAATGTTATGTTACCTCAGCATCACTTCTGAATATAAGTTGAACTTTCTCATGCCAGAGCAGGGCTTAGTCACACTTGACACAGTTTCCATTTCTCTGCCTCTTCCCAGTTCCTCAATGTGGTCGATCTAGATAGCCCCCGATACAATTGCCTCCAGTTGACAACCTCCCTATGGGGAAGCTAGATACAGCCCCATGGACATGCCCCACTGACCCCCACACCCCACACGGACTGCACGGAAATGTCACAGTAACCATCTCTCAGTCACAGCAACCATCTCTCAGTCACAGCGTGGCCCCACAGAACTCATGCCTGCTTGCTTTAAACTCACCAATGAAAACTCCCCATGGGAAACCTGCTTGGATAATACTTTGGACCCCAATAAATGCTTTAATCCCACAAGTCCTCTGTCTCTGCCTCTCTCTTGCCCCCACCCACTGGTTGAGCATGTGTGTCCCAAACGGCCCTGCAAGGTGTGCTGCCCTATTCTTTCTGGGCTCTGTCAAGGAATCAAACCGCTTCTGTTATGTGGTGTGTTTTGTTGTGCTGCCTCCTCTGTGTTTCATCTGCTGACAAACCCAGACTGCTTTCCTGGTCAGGGCTCTCCTAGAGAAAGGCTATCTTGGTAGGTATAAACTAGACACAGGTCAACAAGGAACCACAGGGTGTCTGCCAGTAAAAGAAGCGTACTGTGAAAGGGACACCTGGGCATGGGTCAGACACTTAGGCATTATTAGGCCATCCATCCCCCAGGATAAAGAAGTGTCCCATGAAATGTACATTGTAAGCATCCATAACCATCAGGGAGTGCGATCACAGCAAGGATGTATTTTACAGCCACTCTCCAGAGAGAGACCTCAAGACCAAATTAGAAAGAATTAAAAAAATATATCTAAGCTTCCACTTTAATAAACCAAAAAAAAAAAGAAAAAGAGCAAATTTAAGTCCAAAACAAGCAGAAGAAAGTAAATAATAAAGGCCAAATGACATTGAAAACAAACAAAAAAAAAACCAGTAGATTGCTTGATAGTACATGCTGAAAAAAAAAAGAAAATAAAAAAAGTAAAATAAATAAATAAATAAAAATAGCAGAAAATTAGTGAAACAAAAAGCTGGTTCTTTGAACAGATCAATAAGATTGTTAGACTTCTAGCTGACTGTGATGGTTAATTCTGTGTATCAACTTGACTGGCCCTAGGGATGGCCAGATTCAACATTATTTCTGGGTGTATCTGTGAAGATGTTTCTGGATAAGATTGGCATTCGAGTCAGGGGACTCAGTAAAGCAGATTGCCCTCTCCAATGTAGACATCATCCAATCCATTGAGGGCTTGAAATAGAACAAAAGGCAGAAGAAGGAACTTGCCCCTTATTTCTCCCTGACATCTCATGTCATCTCATCTTCTCTGGCCCTTGCACTAAGATTTACAGTTAGCAGCCCCAGTTCTCAGGCCTTCAAACTCAGACTGAATTAAACAACTGATATCTTTGGTTTCCAGCTTGCAGACAGCAGATTGTGGGACTTCTTAGCCTCCACAACTGCATGAGCCAGTTTCTCATAATAAATCCTCCCTGTGTGTGTGCATGCATGTGCATGCTTATACATTCTATTGGTTCTGTTTTTCTGAAGAACCTTGACTAATACACTGACCACGAAACAAGAGAGGAAAGAGAAAAGACACAAATCACCAAAATCAGGAATGAAAGATGAGAAATCACTATAAATCTATGGATATTAAAAAGATAATAGGAGAATATCACAAATAGCTTCATGCCATAAGTTAGACAAATTAGATGAAATGGACAAATTCCCAGAAAGGCACATACCATCAAAGCTCACTCAAGAAAAAATAACCTGTATAGCACTACATCTACTAAAGAAACTGAAGTCATAGTTTGGAACCTTCCAACACAAATATATAATATATACATATATATACACGCATGTATATATACATATATACACACATGTATATATACATATATACACACATGTATATATACATATATACACACATGTATATATACATATATACACACATATGTATATATACATATATATACACATATGTATACATACCCATAATAGAATGTCATAACAGCTTTATGAAATAATTTTGAAAACTTAGATGAAATGGATACATTCCTAGAAAAATGACTTACCAGATCTGACTCAAAAAAAAAAACCTACAGTTTTACAAGTATTTCTTTAACTAGTAAAGAGATTTAAGCTGTGGTTAATAATCTTCCCAAAAAGAAAACACCAGGCCCCAATGGTTTTACAGGATGTTTGACTAAATCTTCAAGGAACAAATCATCCCAATTTTATACGAACACTTAGAGACAACAGAAAAAGAGGAAGTAGTCCCCCAACTAATTTCAACTAAGTTTAATATTTATATCATAATCAGACATGATGAATACCTCTTCAAATATTTACGGGTCATACATGTTTCCTTCTTTATGATATGCCTATTCATGTCTTTTTTTTTTTTTTTGGAGATGGAGTCTTGCTCTGTTGCCAAGGCTAGAGCGCAGTGGTGTGATCTTGGTTCACTGCAACCTCTGCCACCCGGGTTCAAGCGATTCTCCTGCCTCAGCCTCCCAAGTAGCTGGGACTACAGGCAGACGTGACCATGCCCAGTTAATTTTTTTTTCTTTGTATTTTTAGTAAAGAGATGGGGTTTCACTGTGTTGGCCAGGCTGGTCTCGAACTCCTGACCTCAAGTGATCCACCTGCCTCAGCCTCCCAAAGTGCTAGGATTACAGGTGTGAGCCACCATGGCTGGTCTATTCATGTCCTTTGTCATGTTTTCTCATTGTATTATTTGTTCTTTTCTTATCGTTCTGTAGAAGGGATTTTTTTGTTTGTTTCTTTTGAGACAGAGTCTCACTTTGTTGCCCAGGCTGGAGTGCAATGGAGCGATCTTGGCTCACTGCAACCTCTGCCTCCTCAGTCCAAGTGATTTTCCTGCCTCAGCCTCCTGAGTAACTGGGATTACAGGCATGTGCCACCACGCCCGGCTAATTTTTGTATTTTCAGTAGAGAGGGGGTTTCACCATGTTGGCCAGGCTGGTCTCGAATTACTGACCTCACGTGATCCCCCTGCCTCGGCCTCCCAAAGTGCTGGGATTACAGGTGTGAGCCACCATGCCCAGCCAGAAATTTTTTAAAATATTAATCCTTTGTAAGTTTTGTGGCTATAAATAGCAATTCTCAGTATGGAACTTGTGTTTCCACTTTCTTTCAGATGTTTCTGATGAATAGAGGGTCTTAATTTTAATATGATCAAATTTATCATTCTTATCATGTGTAGAAACATTTTCCTTTCCTAAGTTCAAAAAGATATTCACCTTTGTTCTCTATTAAGAATTTCAAAGTTTTCTTGTTGATATTTAAGCCCTTAATTTATCCGGAGTTGATTTTTGCTTTCAGTGTGAGACAGTGACACAATTTCATTGAGTAATCACTTTTTGTGTGGCTCCATCTTTTTTAAATATTAATTTATTTTTAAATTATTTATTCTTTAACAAAATCTGCGTATATTTATGGTGTACAATATATTTTAAAATATATATACATTGTACAATGGTTAAATAAAGCTAACTAACATATGCATTACCTCAAATACTTTTGTATCATTTTTCTGTGGTGAAAACACTTAAAATCTATTCTTTTAGCAATTTTCAATATAAACTTTGTTATTTATACAGTTGACCCTTGAACAACATGGGGGTTAGGGATGCTGACCTCCCCACACAGTAGAAAATCTGTGTATAACTTCCGACTTTCCAAAAACTTAACTACTAATAGCCTACTGTTGACTGGAACTCTTATTGATAACATAAACAGCCTATTAACACATATTTCATGTTATGTGTATTACATACCATATTCTTACAATAAATTAAGCCACAGAAATGAATGTTAATAACAAAATTATAAAGGAGAGAAAATTTATTCACTACTCATTAAATGGAAATGGATCATCATAAAGGTCTTCATCCTCACAGTCTTCACATTGAGTAGGCTGAGGAGGAGGAAGAGGAAGAGGAGTTTCTGCTTTCTCGGGGTGTCAGAGGCAGAAGAAAATCTGCCTGTATGTGGACCTACACAATTCAAATCCATATTGTTTGTGGGTCAACTGGAGTCACCATGTTATTCAACAAGTCTCTTGAAAATTTTCTCCTCCTGTCAAACTAAACCTTTGTATCCTTTGACCAACAGCTCCCCAAATCCCCCAAACTCCCAGGCCCACCATTCTACTCACTGCTTCTATCCATTCAAAATTTTTAGATTCCACATATACGTGAAAACATACAGTATTTGCCTTTTTGTGCCTGGCTTCTTTCACTTACCGTAATGTCCTCCAGGTTCATCTATGTTGTTGCAAATAATCCCTTGCCCGCCTTCCATCATACTTATCTGACTAGACCTCAACCCCAGCCATTTAAATCCACCTCCTCACCTATTCAGTTATTTCACTGAATGAATCTGAAGAAATACACATAACTCACTGATGTCACTTCATAAACAGATTTCAAATGGGCTCTCAGAACTGCTCAACAAACCTATTTTCTTGTCAATGCATTTTCCTACCATTCTAGATTAGGAGGCAGTATAAGAGGGGTCAAATATAAGATTACCTGGGTTAAAATCTTACTTCTACCACTTACTAAATATGTGATCTTGGGGAAGTTAAACTCACCAAAGCCTCATTTTTTGTATATCTATCCCTCAGTAAAATTATCTTTATCTGTCCCTCAGTAAAATTCCTTATGAGAATAAAATGAGTTAATAAATATAAGCCAAAAATAGAATCCGGCACATAGTAAATACTATCTAATGCTTGTATTGTTATCATTGATGATGATTTCACATCTTACCTTCTCTCCTCAAACCTTTTTCTCCCACTCTTTCTCTTCACTGATGGCCTTGCTTTTTATTTCATTGAAAAAATTGAAAAAATAAGTCAAAAGTGAAGTTCCACAACTTCCTATCATCAAATCTTCCAATTTACTTGCAGCTGTACCCGTCACTCTACTACCGTACATAAACTGTTATTGTTCCTACAGTTAACTCCTCCACTTGGGTACCCTTCTAGTCTACTTAAGGAGTTGCTCCTGCAATTATCCCCTTTCTCTGCTGAATAACCCATTTTTAATTTTCTCAATCTGATCAGCATATAAAAATGTCATAAAAGTTGTCATCTTAAAAATAAAACCCTCCAACTCCACATTCCCCTACAAATAGGGTGCCATTTCTCTGCACATAAAAAATGTCTTTCAAAAATTGTCTATATTTGCTGTTTAGACTTCCTTCCCTCCCATATTCTCTTCGCTCCGATCCCATCAGCCTTTCACTTTCAGTACTCCGTGGAATCCCCATTTGACAAAGTGACCAGTAACCTCCAAATTTTCAAGTCCAAAAGACAATTCTCAGTCCTCATCTTATCTCTTTTCACACTTTCTCACTCCCTTCTTCACTTGGCTTTGAACAGAGTGTAACATTGGTCACTCTTTCTTCATCTGTTTTGCTTCACCTGCCTTCTCTTCTGTATCACTAAACTTTGATGTGCTCAGGACTCTAATCTTTCTCTGTTCTACCTACAGTCATCACCTAAGCTATCTCAACCAGAGCCATAGTTTTAATACTATTTATTCATTGATTACTCCTGAGCTTCTTATCATATATCCAACTGTCCACTTCACATCCTTGGATGTTTGACAGTTCAAACTTAACACATCCAACCAGAACTCTTCATTGCCTCCTTTGAAATTTGCTCCTCTCCTCATATTTCCCACTTTAGAACTCACCCAACTCACAACTCTACAATTCACCGAAGTGCTGAGGTCAAAAATCATAGTGCTGTAATTAACTCCTCTCTCACATCCTACAGTCCTGAGCAAATTCTGTTCATTCTACCACCAAACAGTGTATCTGACCCAACCACTTTTCACCATCTCCACTGAGGGTCCAAGCTATCATCATCTCTCATCTGAACTACTGCAATACCTTCCCAAGTGGCCTCCCAGATTCATGTCTTTTTCTCCTCTCAACAGCCAGAGTAACCCCATAAAAATATAAATCTTATTTTGCTACCTACTCCCATGCTCAAAACTTTACAATGGCTTTAAATCACCAGAAGAGTAGAAAAAGGCTTCACCATGGCCTACAGGCGCCACATGTTCCTGTGTAACTCTCAGACCCCATGTAATGCCACACGACTCCTCAGTCACTATGCTCCCCTTCTTCGCTGATCTTTCACTTCTTAGAAAGCACTAGCCCATTCTACATCTGCACAGAGATGTCTCCTTAAACTACCTACCCTATCCAGAGTAGCCACCCCCATCCCCAAGTCACTATCACCCATCCAGCTATATTTTCTCTATAGCTCTACAGTATGTAAAAATCATCTATTTAATTACTTAATTTACATCTATCTATCTAGTCTGTCCTCTCACACTTAGAATATAAACTCTATCAGAGCAGAAACCTTCACCCTCTTAATTTAACCGCCATATTCCCGGTAGCTACAACAGTGTCTGGCACATATAAGGCATTTTTAAACATCCTTGCTGAGTGAACCAATATCCCAGAAACCTCTCACAGCTAGTTCATCTTACAGGAGAAACAGTATTAAAGAGTTATTAAATGGCCGGGCGCGGTGGCTCAGGCCTCTAATCCCAGCACATTGGGAGGCCGAGGCGGGCGGATCACTCGAGGTCAGGAGATCGAGACCAGCCTGGCCAACATGGTGAAATCCCGTCTCTACTGAAAATACAAAAATTAGCCAGGCGTGGTGGTGGACGCCTGTAATCCCAGCTACTCAGGAGGCTGAGGTAGGACAATCGGTTGAACCCGGGAGGCGGAGGTTGTAGTGAGCCGAGATCGCACCACTGCACTCCATCCTGGAAGACAGAGTGAGACCTTGTCTCAGAAAAAATAAAGATAAAAATAAATAAATAAATAAATGACTCGCCAGTCAAAATAAACGGCAACTTTAGTGTTAAAGGCGCAATCTGGTTCCAAAGCTTGGGGTTTTTAGTTACTACACTACATTGCTTCACTATATTTTACAATTCACTAGCTGCTTATGAGTATGAATTAAGGCTCAGAAGCCTAATTTTCCAGACTACTTGGAGGACTCCCGCCCCATTCCACTCCACAAAGATTCAGCTCAGAGACTCCTTCCTACTCGGACCTAGCTCCGCCCAGCCCAGCCCAGCCCCGCGTCCGGCTCGCAGTGGCTTGGGCAAGGGCGCCTGCGCAGTGAGCGGGTCCCATGCAACGCATTCTGGGATTGGTAGTCCATGTTCCTCCAGTCTCCAGCATTCACAAGAAAAAGGGGGAAAAAAAACCATGCAAATTAGATATCTCTGAATTTCTTGCAAATTAAATAAGACGCAGATTCTGGCTCAGGAAAGTGATGCAAACGCGTCGTTTTCAAAGGAGAGACCTCAGCCTCGGGTCAGGCGCGGCGCAGACAGCGGCGCGGGGTCCTTGGCTGGGCGGGGCTTGCTCGCGGTGGCTTGTGGCTCCTTCCTACGCCGCTTCTCTCTTTCGCTCAGGCCCGTGGCGCCGACAGGATGGGTGAGCTGTTGTGGCCCGTTTAAGGGCGCCGCAAGCGGGACTTGGGGTCTTGGGGACGGGCGGGCGGATGCGAATAGAGTAGGGCGGGAGATGCCATGGAGAGGCTCCATGGGGGAGGGCCGGGGAAGCGCGGTTCCAGGAGGCACATGGTCCGGCGCGGAAGGGGCCCCTGAGGCGCGGAGGCCGCCGAGGTCGGGGTACCGAGGGACGCAGGGAGGCCAGCGCTTCCTCCCGAGCATTCGAGGGGGGCCTCGTTCTTTGGGAGAACACATCCTCCGGAGCCCTCTTCTAACGTTTATTAGTCGGTTTAGGGGAACTTGAAGGCCAAATGTTTGGCCCACAGGACAATAGTACGAGAGCCAGTCGGCTTAAGGGTTTATTCCAGGTGAAGCGAGTGTCTTAGAAGATGGGAAACACGTAGATGGCGTGTTTTTGCGGAAGAACTAAAATATTTAAATTTTAGGCAAGTGTCGTGGACTTCGTACTGCTAGGAAGCTCCGTAGTCACCGACGAGACCAGAAGTGGCATGATAAACAGTATAAGAAAGCTCATTTGGGCACAGCCCTGAAGGCCAACCCTTTTGGAGGTGCTTCTCATGCAAAAGGAATCGTGCTGGAAAAAGTGTAAGTCCATTGCTCCCGTCAAGTTTTAGTTTATTATATGAATTCGAGACATAAACTTAGGAATTCTTGTTTTGAAAGTAATTGCAGGTTTTTGTGTAGTAGTATTCATTTGGGCATTGTGGGGTAAAATTGCAAAGCGTTTGTTCTATTTAAAAGCTGGTAAAATTAGTTTTTGAGAATCAGGTAGTTAAGGTTTTTATTTAACGTTGGCCTGGGAGGAATTGGAGAAGATACTAGCAATGATGAAGTAAAGAACACAAACACCTTTACTGTGGGAGTTGTTATAAGTAAATGGCACGTGTCAGCTATTGAATCTGCAATCAAATGATTTTTCGACTTGATAAAGCTAAGGTGAAGAGAAGTGACTTGCATCAGAATTAGCTGAGGTCATACACCTAAGATTGAGACATGAAACTGCCAGTATTTGACTGGTTTTGACTTTTTAAAAATAATAATTTCATATAGTTCTATCATATTTGATGGTAGAGTCATTTGAACCCAGACTTTTTTTTTTCTTTTTTTTTGAGACAGTCTAGCTCTGTCACCCAGGCTGGCGTGCAGTAGCGCAAGGCTCCCTGCAACCTTAGCCTCCCAGGTTCAAGCAGTTCTCCTGCCTCAGCCTCCCAGGTAGCTGGGATTACAGGCGCCCACTACCACACCAGCTAATATTTTGTATTTTTAGTAGAGGTGGGGTTTCACCATGTTGACCAGGCTAGTCTCAAACTCCTGATCTCAGGTGATAACGCGTGCCTCGGCCTCTGAAAGTGCTGGAATTACAGGCGTGAGCCACTGTGCCCAGCCCAGACTTTCTAATTCTTATCTCAAATACCTTTTTTCTTCTTTTTTGAGATAGGGTCCCTTGTTACACAGGCTGGCGGTCTTGACCTTCTAGGCATAGATCTCCCACCTCAGCCTCGCAAGTAGTTGGGACTACAGGCCCACGCTGCCCCTCCAGTCTACTTTTATAACTGTAAAAGGTCTAGAAATTTCCCCATTGTGCTAATGAAATTAAGACTGGCAGAAAACCAGGTTGACATCACAGGACTTCAGCTCAGCCATTTGAGGTTAGATTGAAAAGACAGAAACAGTTTCTCATTAGTTCTCTAGTTAATGTGAAAAAATTATCTTTTTCAGAAAGCCAGCTCACAGTGCTATGCCTTTTGTATTTCAGAGGAGTTGAAGCCAAACAGCCAAATTCTGCCATTAGGAAGTGTGTCAGGGTCCAGCTGATCAAGAATGGCAAGAAAATCACAGCCTTTGTACCCAACGACGGTTGCTTGAACTTTATTGAGGTGAGTATTTCAACTCTATTGTACCTTCTGTTCTTGGGGTGGCTTCCCTCACATTTTAATCTGATGCAAGGGAGTTTCCTCACATGAAAGTATTTTTGTGATCGCCACTGACGCCAGAAATAAACTTTTTATTTTATTCCAGGAAAACGATGAAGTTCTGGTTGCTGGATTTGGTCGCAAAGGTCATGCTGTTGGTGATATACCTGGAGTCCGCTTTAAGGTTGTCAAAGTAGCCAATGTGTCTCTTTTGGCCCTATACAAAGGCAAGAAGGAAAGACCAAGATCATAAATTTTAATGGTGAAAACACTGTAGCAATAAATTTTCATATGCCAAAAAATGTTTGTATCTTATTATCCCCTGTTCTCACCACAAAGATCATGTTCTTTACCACCCCCCCCCCCCTTTTTTTTTTATCCTAAACCAGCATACGCAGGACCTGTACCAATTTTAGGAGACGATAAGACAGGGTTGTTTCAGGATTCTCTAGAGTTAATAACATTTGTAACCTGGCACAGTTTCCCTCATCCTTTGGAATAAGAAAATGAGATATATCTGGAATAAATGTGCAGTATTGTAGTATTACTTTAAGAACTTTAAAGGAACTTTTAAAAACTCACTGAAATTCTAGTGAGATACTTTCTTTTTTATTCTTGGTATTTTCCATATCTGGTGCAACACTTCAGTTACCAAATTTCATTGCACATAGATTATCTTAGGTACCCTTGGAAATGCACATTCTTGTATCCATCTTACAGAGGCCCAAGATGATAAATAGTAAACTCAAAATTGCTCCCCACTCTGTTTATTATTTAAAGGTGTCAAGATCTGTGTTGTAATGTGTCTACATTACTGTGTTTAAAATAGAATACAAGCATTGGACCACTTAGTTGATGGAAGTATATGCCAGGCAAGGGAGATAAGGTATATGACAAGCCATGTTTTCAGTGTCTTCTCATGAGGTTGTCAGAGACGTTCATGTCTTCAAAGACCAGTCAGCAAATGAAGTGGTTTAGTGTAGAGACAAGATTGGTTGTGTTTTGATAATTTAAACTAGGTATTGAGTACATGTGGATTTTGCTGTCCACAAATACTTGTTTCAGAGTTTTTATGGATACAGTGGCATGGTTGAAATGAAGCTGTGAACCTTCTGCTTTAAATCTGATGTAAGAAACTCCTGTTAACAAATAGTAAGTATGGGTTAATTAGCTCTTTGATCAAAGCCTAGCTTCACATTGTTTAGGATCTTTGGAAAACAATTGCTTTGGCTGCCCATTTTCCGTAGGATCAAGAGCAGAACCTTTGCCATGGCACAGAAGAACCCAGGTTGTGCTTCATACCTGCATATTCCAGCCTTAGCCTGCCATTTCTCTCCTTGGCTCTTTGCGCTCCAGCAACACTGGTCTCAGTTGGTGATCCTCAAACTTGGGTTCCACATCCAGCCTCAGGACCTCTGTTCCTGTTACTATGGTGCCTTGCCTTGCATGTCGCCTGCTCTTAATAAAGAGCTCGTGTGTTTTCCAGCACACTTGGGCTTATCTCTTGATGATGCTGCTAGTCTCTCCCTCCACAAGGGCGGAAAGGCTGCCTGTTGGTTTGCACCAGTGTTTACTAACGTATAGCTGCAGTCAGTATTTGGCTAAGCTGTTCCCAGGGGCTCAACAGATGCTTTCGGATGAGCCTTAACTGACCCAACCCTTTGTGATGCGGGAGAGATTGCTAGGCCTCGCTCACCAGGCCAGAACCAGGGAAAGAGGCCGCGGTTGCAGCGCGGTTCCAATCCCCGGGCGGCAGGCGCGGGGTGGGCAGCTCTCCCCAGGCGGTGGGGTCCTTGTGACCGCGGGGTGGGGCGCACCAGGAAGGGAGTGGGACAGCGCGGGCGCCCAGGGATGTGGCCTGGTTCCCCTGCCTTCTCAGATGCGTCAAGACACCTTCAACAATGGCTCGCAGCTGTACCCTCTTGGCTGCACCCAGGACGCCCTTTTCACTGCTAAGCAGTCCTACCTGAGGCCCAGAGGCTGCCAGATTGACCCATAAATAATCTCCGGCGCCTCAGATCCAGAAGCGGCTGAGCCTGATCTTAGTGCCTTCTCCTTTCTCTGTGTGGCCCCCCAGCCCCTTTCCCCACCGCCTTGTGTCCGAGGCCCTTTCCTTCATGTATCCATGGAGGAGAGACATAAATACAGATCAACAAAATAGGGAATCCATAAATAGACATTCAGAAGTATGGCCAACGGATTTATCTTAAAACCAATGGAGGAAGAAGAGTTTCAATAAATGATGTGGACTTCCATTTGTCAAAGACCAAAACAAACAAAGGAACCCCAACCTTACATGTAATACACACTTCACTCAAAATGGATCATATATCTAAATGTAAAATGGAAAGCTATAAAACTTAAAACACAGACTATCTTTACAACCTAGGCTTAGGTATAGTTTTTAGACATTACACCAAAAGCACATGCCATAAAAGAAAAAATAGATAAGTTGGTGGATTTCATTAAAATTTAAAAACTTCTTCTCTCTGAAAAATCCTGTTAAGCTGGGCGCTGTGGTTCATGCCTGTAATCCCAGCACTTTGGGAGGCTGAGTTGGGAAGATATTAATAGCTTGAGGCCAGGAGTTCAAGATCATCCTGGGCAGCAAAGTCATACACTCTTGAGGGAAGAGAGAGACCTTCTCATATTGTTTTATAGTTTTATACTCAGTACCTGTTTTAAGAAAAAAGGAAGTGAAATCAAAGACAGGCGGCCCGGCGCCGGGCCTAAAACCAGCCCTGGGCCTGCCTGGCCTAAACCTAGTAGTTAAGAATCAACTTACAACTTAGAACCTGATGTTATCCGTAGATTCCAGGCACTGTATAAAAAAACATTGTGAAACTCCCTGTTGTGTTCTGTACCAGTGCATGAAACCCCTGTCACATATCCCCTAGATTGCTCAATCAATCACAACCCTTTCATGTGACATCTTTAGTGTTGTGAGCCCTTAAAAGGGACAGAAATTGTGCACTCGAGGAGCTCAGATTTTAAGGGAGTAGATTGCCGATGCTCCCAGCTGAATAAAGCCCTTCCTTCTACAACTCAGTGTCTGAGCGGTTTTGTTTGCCGCTGGTCCTGCTACACTTCTTAGTTCCCTGACTGGGAAACAAGGTTACTGACCACGGCCGAGGCAGCCCCTTAGGCGACTTAGGCCTGCCCTGTGGAGCTTCCCTACGGGGGACTCCCGGCCAGCCTGAGTGATGCAATCCAAAGAGCGTTCCGGGTAGGCAATTGCCCCAGTGGAACGCCTTGCCAGAGCAGTGCTCTGGCGTAGCAGGCTCCCGCGGAGGATTAACACGGTGGCTGAACACCGGGAAGGAACTGGCACTTGGAGTCCGGACATCTGAAACTTGGTAAGACTAGTCTTTGGAACTTGCCCCACTCCATCTGAGTGGAAGCGTGGCCTGATCACCCACGGTGTGCCTGCATTGGCACTTTTGTTCTGGTTTTGACTTGAATTGCTGGATACTTTGGTTTTGGTTTTGACTTGGCTTGAATTTTTTGGCACTCGGATTTTGAATTTCGTGGTTTTGGTTTGGTATAAACAGTAAAAGTGTGTGTGTGCCCTCTTTACCCGTTCTTTGTCTTGTGAGTGTGTGTGGTGTGAGCGTGGTATTTTGTCTCAGGAAAAAAACAAACAAACAAACATAGGTCAGGTGCAAAGTAAGCCCACCCCACTAGGAACTATGTTGAAAAATTTCAAGAAAGGATTTAAGGGAGATTACAGTGTTACTATGACACCAGGAAAACTTAGAACTTTGTGTGAAATAGACTGGCCAGCATTAGAAGTAGGTTGGCCATCAGAAGGAAGCCTGGACAGGTCTCTTGTTTCAAAGGTATGACACTAGGTAACTGGTAAGCCAAGGCACCCAGACCAGTTTCCGTACATAGGCAGTTACAGCTGGTTTTAGACCCCCTTCCCCCCCACAGTAGTTAAAGAGAACAGCAGCATAAGCAGCTGGCAGAGGCAAGGAAAGACCAGCAGAGAGAAAAAGAGACCATCTATACCAATTCTAAGTTAATTTAGACTAAACAAAGTCTTATTAATAGCAAAGGATAATTGAAATCCCAAACTGACAAGGTTTTCAACAAAAGTGAAGTTTGCTAAAAGTTAACAGTGTAACATGTATTATGGTAACTTCTAATCTTGTGGCCTTAGACAGTCTGGTCTAAAGACATAAAGAAAGTTCGCTTTAAAAAAAAAAAATGGTTATCTTCAAAAAAAAAAAAAAAAGGAAAAAAAAGGGGAGAGGCAGAATTTATGTAAAAAGAGTGTTATATGGTAAATTCTTGTCCTGAAATAAATTAACTGGTTGTTTAAAAAAAAAAGTTTGTAATAAGTCAGAAAGTTAAGACATGTTGAAAAATTGTCTGCAAAAGTCGTGAAAGAAAAAAGTTATAAAAAAATTTATGCAAAAAATGTTGTATAATTTAAAAGTAATAAGGCCTCCTGAGTACTATTTAAAAAAAAACAGTTTATGTGCAAGGTGTATAAGAAAAGTAAAATATACCTTTGGTAAAAAGATTATAAAAGGGCATAAAAATGTGGATTTTTACCTACATTAAAAAGTTAAAAAAATTATTGTTTTAAAAGTTTAAGAAAGTTTTAAAACGTTAATTGTAAAGAAAATTCTGTGTGTAACCATATTAGCTAAAGTTAAAAAGGTGTCATCCAGTTTTTCTGTGAACTGGACATTAAAGTAAAAATGCAACAGGGTTTTCTTAAAGGATCAACCTGCTCTTTAACAAAAATTATAAAAAGTTAAAAAGAGTCTATAAAATCTTACATGGTCAAACATAAAAAATTGGATAAATATGTCTACAAGGTTTTATTAAAATTAAGTTTAACATTAATAACACTAAAGGTAAAATTTAACTTATCTGGTATAAAAATCATACAAGAAGCATTATTAAATATAAAATGGTGTTTAGCTTTCTTTGGTCTAAAAGCTAATAAAAATAGGTGCTAAAGGAAACATTCATTTTACTAGAGGATCACAGAAGTTAAAGACTTAAAACAAACTTAGCCAATTAAGACAGCATAACAAGATGCAAATGCCTGGTTGAAATAGATCAAATATTCCATCTGCATGTTAAACAAAAGCAATTGTTATGCTTGTGCACATGGCAGGCCAGAGGCCCTGATTGTCCCCCTTCCACTAAGGTGGTCGTCTAGTCAACCAGGCGTAGGCTGCACGGTAGCTCTTTTCCAGGATTCTATAGCCTGGAGTAAAAAGTCATGCCAAGCTCTCTCTGCTATATCCCGAAGTCCCTGTGGGTCAGCCCCTGAGGGCCATCCAGCTTCCGTCTCCCAACACTAAGTTCACTTCGTGTCTCTCACGGCAAGGAAGAGACTTAGCATTCCTTAGAGACCTGAGGGGATGCAGTGAGCTTGAGAATTTACAAGAGCTTATCAATCAGTCAGCCCTTGTTCATCCCCGAGCAGATGTGTGGTAGTATTGTGGTGGACCTTTACTAGGCACTCTGCCTAATAACTAGAGTGGCACTTGTGCTTTAGTCCATTTGGCTATCCCTTTCACCCTGGCATTTCATCAACCAGAAGAAAAACAAAAAATAAGACATCAGAAAGCGAGAGAAGCCCCTTATAGGTCTTTCAACTCTCACATCTATTTAGATGCAATTAGAGCCCTGCAAGGAATACCAGATCAATTTAAAGCTTGAAATCAAATAGTTACAGGATTTAAGTCAATATTTTAGTAGATGACAGTCAATAAAAATATAGATTAGAAAAACTACATCTATTACAACCAACAGCAACGAGCTTTTCATGAGTTAAAAAGAAAAACTCATGTCGGTCCCAGCCCTGAGGCTACCTGACCTGACAAAACTCTTTACACTCTATGTGTCAGAAAGAATAAAAAAAAAGGCAGTTGGAGTTTTAACCCAGACTGTGAGGCCCTGGCCAAAGCCAGTGGCCTATCTCTCAAAACAACTAGACGGCGTTTCCAAAGGCTAGCCCCCATGTCCACGGGCCCTGGTAGCAACGGCCCTGTTAGCACAAGCAGCAGATAAGCTAACTCTTAGACAAAACCTAAAGTCCCCGCATGCTGTGGTGATTTTAATAAATACCAAAGGACACCATTAGCTAATAAATGCTAGACTAACTAGATACCAAAGCTTGCTCTGTGAAAATCCCCACATAACCATTGAAGTTTGCAACACCCTACCCTGCCACCTTACTCCTGGTATCAGAGAGCCCAGTTAAACATAAACTGTGTAGAAGTGTTGGACTTAGTTTATTCTAGTAGGCGCCCAACCTCCAAGACCACCCTTAAACGTCAGTAGACTGGGAGCTGTACGTGGATGGAAGCAGCTTCGCCAACTCCTGCAAAGTGACTCTGAAGAAGACGACAAGCCCTGCTCCAGTCACACCCGGAAGCTGACTGGTCCACACACAGCTGAAGCATGAGGAAACTAATTGCGGGACACATTTTCCTTAAAATTTAGACTTGTACAGTAAGGACTTCAACTGACCTTTCTCAGACTGAAGGCTGTTCCCAGTATATACATCAAGTCACTGAGGTAGGACAAAAGATTGCTACAGTCCTATTATTTCTAGTTATTATGAATGCCTAGGAACTCCAAAAGGAACCTATTTGTATAATAACACCCAGTACAAAGTATGTAATCCAGGAAGTGACCAGCCCGATGTGCGCTATGACCCCTTTGAACCTCCCATGATCACAGTCTTTGAAGTAAGACTAAGAACTGGTCGTTCTCTAAGGGACACAAGTAAAGTAATAGCTAGAACAGAAGAAAGAAAGGTCCCCAAAAATGTAACCTTAAAATTTGATGCCTGTGCCACTATTAATAGTAAACAGCATAGGATAGGATGCAGTTCTCTAGATTAGGAAAAAAGTTACACAGCAGAAAATAAGTACATCTGTCAAGAATCATATTTATGTGAGATATGTCAATACTGGTCTTGTGTCATCTAGGCTACTTAGAAAGAAGATAAAAAAGATCCTGTTTGGCTCCAAAAAGGAAAAGTCAGCCCCTCCTGCACGAGTGAGAGCTGCAACCTTTTAGAATTGATAATCACAAACCCCTCAGACCCAAAGTGGAATAAAGGAAAATATGTAACATTAGGCATTGATGGAAAAGGACTAGATCCTAGTGTAAGCATCCTAATAAAAGGAGAGGTTCAAGAACGCTCTCCAGAACCAGTATTTCAGACTTTCTATGATGAACTAAATGTGCCAGTACCTGAGATTCCAGGAAAAACTAAAAATTTGTTTTTGCAATTAGCCGAGCATGTAGCCCAGTCTCTAGATGTCACTTCATGTTATGTTTGTAGAAAAACTGTAATAAAAGATCAATGGCCATAAGAAGCCCAAGAATTAGTGCCTACAGACCCAGTTCTGATGAATTCCCAGCCCAAAAGAATCATCCTGATCATTTCTAGGTTCTAAAAGTCTCGATTATTGGACAATATTGCATAGCTAGAAAAAGGAAAAAATTCACTCATTCTGTAGGATGACTTAGTTGCCTAGGACAAAAACTGTATAATAGTACCACAAAAACAGTTACACGGTGGAGTTCAAACCACACAGAAAGAGATCCATTCAGTAAACTTCCAAGGTTGCAGACTGTCTAGGCTTACCCAGAATTCCACCGGGACTGGACTGCCCCCACCGGGTTATACTGGATATGTAGACATAGAGCCCATGCTAAGCTGCCTGATCAGTGGACAGGTAGCTGTGTAATTGGCACCATTAAACCATCTTTCTTCCTACTGCCCATAAAAACAGGCGAACTCCTAGGCTTCCCTGTCTGTGCTTCCCGTGGAAAACGAAGCATAGCCATAGGTAATTAAAAAGATGATAAATGGCCCCCTAAAAAAATTTTACAATACTATAGGCCTGCCACTTAGACACAAGACAGCTCATGGGGATAATGGACCCCAATTTACATGCTCAACCGAATCATACAGTTGCAAGCTGTTTTAAAAATCATCACTAATAAAACTGGTCAAGCCTTGACTATTCTGGCCCAGCAAAAAACTCTCAGATAAGAAATGCTATCTATCAAAATAAATTAGCTCTTGACTACTTGCTAGCAGCTGAAAGAAAGGTCTATAAGAAATTTAATCTTACTAATTACTGTCTACACATAGATAATCAAAGGCAAGTAGTTAAAGGCATAGTTAGAAATATGACAGAACTGGCACATATGCCCGTACAAGTGTAGCACAGATTCAACCATAAAGCCGTGTTTAGAAGGTAGTTCCCAGCACTAAGAGGATTTAAAACTCTTACAATAGGAGTTACAATAGTAATAGAAACCTACTTACTGCTCCCTTGTTTGCTACCTGTACTTCTTCAAGTGATAAAAAGCTTCATCACTACCTTAGTTCACCAAAATGCTTCAGCACAAGTGTACTATATAAATCACTATCAGTCTATTGCACAAAAAGACATAAGTAGCAAAAATAAGAGTAAGAACTCCCACTAATAAAAAGTGGGAGTCTCAAAGGGGGGAGACGAGGGAAGAGAGAGAGACCTCTCATACTATTTTATATTGTTTCATACTCAGTACTTGTTTTAAGAAAAAAACAAGAAAGTGAAATCAAAGACAGGCAGCCTGGTGCCAGGCCTAAAATCAGCCCTGGGCCTGCCTGGTCTAAACCTAGTAGTTAAAAATCAACTCATGACTTAGAACCCAATGTTATCCATAGATTCCAGGCATTGTATAAAAAGAACATTGTGAAACTCCCTGTTCTGTTTCACTCTGACTACCAGCGCATGAAACCCCTGTCATGTATCCCCTAGATTGCTCAATCAATCACGACCCTTTCACGTGAAATCTTTAGTGTTGTGAGCCCTTAAA
This sequence comes from Pongo abelii, assembly GCF_028885655.2. Taxonomy (NCBI): domain Eukaryota; kingdom Metazoa; phylum Chordata; class Mammalia; order Primates; family Hominidae; genus Pongo; species Pongo abelii. Next base: position 89,862,535 of record NC_071989.2, on the reverse strand, counting down.
AGGGACAGAAATTGTGCAGTCGAGGAGCTTGGATTTTAAGGCAGTAGCTTGCCGATGCTCCCAGCTGAATAAAGCCCTTCCTTCTACAATTCGGTGTCTGAGAGGTTTTGTCTGCGGCTCATCCTGCTACACTATCTCTACAAAAAAATTTTAAATTCACCTGGCATGGTGGTGTGCACCTCTAGTCCCAGGTACTTGAGAGGATCAGAGGATCGCTTGAGCCCAAGAGTTTGAGGCTGCAGTGACCTATGATTGTGCCACTGGAATTCAGCCTGAGCAACACAGTGAGACCCTGTCTTAAAAAATAAAAAAAACCAAAAAATAAAAAAAATAAAAAATAAAAAATCCTGTTAATAGGATGACAAGACAAACCACAGACTGGGAGAAAATATTTGCAAAACACTTATCCAATAAAGGACTTACATCTAAAACAGAATTCTCTAAACAAAAAGTGAGAAAACACAATCCCATTACAAAATGGGCAAATATACGTCTCTTCACAAAAGAGACGGCAAATAAGCACATGAAAAGATGACCAAATCATTAGCCATCAGGCAAATGCAAATTAAAACCACAACAAGTTATCACTATAGCCTGGCTCAAGTTAAAGATGCTGAGAATACCAAGTACTGGTGAGAAAGGAGGGCAACTGCATCTCTCATGCATTGTTGGTGGAAAAATAGTACAGTCACTCTGAGAAAGTGATACTTAACAACATGAGCCAGAAATTGTAGTCCTGGGTGCAGGATTGAAATACAGCAATGAAAATAAGTGTCCACACAAAAACCTGTACATAAATATTCATGGCAACTTTATTGGACAGCCAAGAAATAGAAACAACCTAAATATCCTTCAATGGGCCAATATATACACTGTGGTATATCTATAAATGATATACTACTCAGCCAGATTGTTACATAAAACAGCTTCTATGAATTTCTAGGGTAGTATGCTGGGTACCAGAAGGCTATCTCAAAAGGTTGTATCTGGTATGGATTCATTTATATAACACTCTTGAAATGACAAAATTATAGCAATGGAGAAGAGATCAGTGATCACTAGGGATTCAGAATGGGGGCAGAGTCTGACGATAAAAAAAAGGATAGTATGAGGGAGTTTCTTTGTGGGAATGAAACACTTCTGTGTCTTTATCTTGGTGATATTTATGGAAATCAATACTTGCAGTGGAATTTCATAGTACTATACATACAATAAAAACATGTAAAAATTGGTGAACGAGTAAATTCTGTAGTTAATAGTTTTGGACTAATGTCAATTTCCTGGTTTTGAAAATATACTCTGGTTATGAAAGGTATCATTTGGGAAAGCTGGATGAAGGGTATACACAAACTATTCTATTTTTGCAACTTCTTGTGTGCCTTAAATTATTTATAAATAAAAAGTAATGTATTAACATATATGTGTATATATAAAATTTATGAATGGGTAGTTAATTTAGTTTGTTATTTAATCTGTATTCTCTTTATTTGCCTAACAAAGCCCAAACCAATCAGAAATTGTTATAGCAAAAAGAATCAGGAGATCACTTAGTTCTGTGGTTCCCAAACCCACTGACATCAGAATTCCCCTGGGAAACCATCTTGAGGGTATCCATGAGAAACCTGTCAGGTAGTTCTTATGTAGCCACCTCCTGTTTTCTCTATTTGTGGGAATTGCTGCTCTCATCTTAGAAGTCGGAAGCCCAAATAAGGCAGCTGTTAAGTATTTTATAAATAAATTTGCCCAAGTAATTGGCACAGCTCAAGTCAAAACAATAGTCTATTCTCCAAATGGAACTGTTCCTGTCAGAAACACCCCATCACAAAACGATAAACACTGCCTTACAGGTAGCTACTTAGTAAACTCAGGCACACATTTATCTGGGTATTTAGTAAGAGTTTTTGTTTTCTGTTTTGTGAAGGGAAGAGGAGTAAATTTTCTGTGTGTTTGTATGAAAATATTGAAACACTCCAGTTACTGATGTTCTGAAAAAAGATTTTGGAAGTCTAAACACACAACACCTCAGATACATGTGGGCTTTTTCCTGTTATTTTTTGATAGCACTGAGAGACACAGTTCTAATTTGACAGCTATAAAAATTCGAATGTGTATCTGTATGTGTACTGGATTCCTGTATTTCATTCCAGGAAAATGTCTAGTTGTAGGATTGGTCATAATGGTCACACTGTGGATAATATTCCTGGAATCTGTTGGAAGGTTGTCAAAATAGCTAGCGTTTTTTTATTGGCTTTGCATAAAGCCAAGAAAAGAGACTACGATAATAAATTACCATATTACAATAAAATGTTCACTAATAGTAACTTATGTAATCTTTATTTTAACCTATAAAATCTATGTCAGTGGATTATTTAAGCATTAACTCACATTCTTATGCTACTGTAGTTGGGGGACTGTCTTCGCTGGTTATACTGAGCAGTCTTCGTTTCTAACACAAATCCTGTCCTTATTGTTTGGTAAAGTGATGTTATATTTGTTAGTACCTGAGGAAGAGAAGTAGATTTTTATAGCTTATTAATTGTCACAGTAATGTCACCACAGAAGGTGTAGAGCAAACCATTAAAACATTTAACAATTAAATGTTTTAAAGCATAAATTGTCTCATAGAAGAAAATAGTTTTTTAGAGTGACACATTTGAAAGGAACCATGAGTGACAAATAACTAATATTTTCAAATATGCACATGCCCAGTCGCCACCTCATTCAGATGGTCACTTAAGCCTCTAATATATGATGTGTATCTTCAAAAACAAGGGAGCCACTCACACACAGCTCTCAGATATGTGCGATGAGCACCATCACAAATTCCCTGCTTAACACACTCTGCTTTCCAGCTGACCTGAAGCTTGCAAACAGCAATCTGATGGTAAGGAGGGTAAGGAGGAAATCAAAGTCCCCAGGTCACTAGTCAGATCTAGCCACAGAAGTACCAGCTCCTTTTACTCCGCTTATTTGTGGTAATAAGTTATTGTTGGCATGAATTCTGTTCTTTAATCTAGTCACGGTGTGGGAGAAATTTTTAAATCTAGCCTAATAAAACTCTCTTTGAGATGGAGTCTCACTGTGTCGCTCAGGCTGGAGTGCAGTGGCGCAATCTTGGCTCACTGCAAGCTCCCACCTCCTGGGTTCACACCATTCTCCTGCCTCAGCCTCCCCAGTAGCTGGGACTACAGGCGCCCACCACCACACTCGGCTAATTTTTTGTATTTTTAGTAGAGACGGGGTTTCACTGTGTTGGCCAGGCTGGTCTCGATCTCCTGACCTCATGATCCACCCGCCTTGGCCTCCCAAAGTGCTGGGATTACAGGCGTGAGCCACTGCGCCTGGCCTAAAACTCTTTTATTATAGTTAATTAGAAATAGAAGTCCAGGCACAGTGGCTCACACCTGTAATCCCAACACTTTTGGAGGCCAAGGCGGGCGGATCACCTGAGGTCAGGAGTTTGAGACCAGCCTGGCCAACATGGCAAAACCCTGTCTGTACTAAAAATACAAAAAATTAGCTGGGCGTGGTGGCGCACACCTGTAGTCCCACCTACCCAGGAGGCTTAGGTGGGTGAATCACTTGAACCCAGGAGGCAGAGGGTGTGGTCAGCCGAGATCGCACCACTGCACTCCAGCCTGGGTAACAGAGCGAGACTTCCTCTCCAAAAAAAAAAAAAAAAAAAAAAAAGGAAGAAAGAAAAAGAAAAAGAAAAAAATAAATAGAACAAGGGGCTACATTGCTTGGCTGTGCTAAAAGTGTAGGACATACAGAGCAAACCCAAATTTCAAAGTGTATATGCTAACAGATGTATTATAATGCTTACTTACCTCTTTCAGCAACCAGCTAATGTTTAAATCTGTACAATAATGGGCAAAGTAAGCCATGCTTTAAATAATTTTTCATTTCAATCACAGCTGAGAACAGTAGAGAGAACTGTTACTTTTTAAAACGTGTCTTGTCCATTTCTTGCTTTGGAAACTGGTATTAAATAGATTTTGTCATATCTTTTTTCTCCAATAGCTTTATGAATTTATCCAGCTTATAATAAGATTTTTTTTCTATACATAGTTTGACAACTTTAGGTACTCTGTTCGTGTGTGTTTGCAGGTAGTATGACCACTTTTCCCCTCCACAAGTTCCTAATAGGTTCCAAGTATTTCTCCAGGATCTTAATTATAGTATAAAATAGTTGATTTTGTTTGTTCTGTATTTTACACATTTTCTTATGTTTATATGTTTATAATTACTTTTCTCCTTATCAACATACTCATCTTCCTCCTGCCTGTGTGTGTGTGTGTGTGTGTGTGCGCGTGCGCGTGCACACGTTTAAGTAATGAAAGAAAGCCATTGTGAGTGGAATTTATTTGCCAGGATTCCCATAGATGGATAGGGTTTGGCCCATAGGTGGATTTTAGAGGGACTAGGAACACCTGAACCTATATGCAGAATTTTCCAATTATGTGTGTCTATTTGTGTATATGAGTTCCTAACACAAGAAACCAGCTACTATTTCAACCTGTACAACAATGAGGATTTAGTCACATATTACATAATTTTCCATTTTAATCACAGTTGAGAACAATTGAGAGAAGTGGACTGTGGTTTGACATGGTTTATGAGTGTTCCCAATGTTGTCCAGTTCTGTAGATGATCCAGTCTGCAGAACCTGCAAAATGCACATTTTACATTCTGCTTTTATTTCATGGCTGCCCTAATTATGGTCATTTAGGGAAAAGTTCGCATGCTATTGGTAAAAATTAGAAAAAGGGCACAAAGCCTCACCCTCAGGCATAAAAGCGGAGGACAAAAACCCAAAGATGTTTTTAACATCTAAGAATGGAAGGAATAAATCAAATAAAAATGTTCAGTATGCACCTGTAAAAACAAATGATATAATGTCTGTTACTGCTTAAAAGTATTTGAGCACAGTAAGAAAAAAAGGGTTAAGTGAAACAAATACGGCAAAATCTTGGTAATTGTTGATTCCAATTTATAGGTATGTGAGGGTTAATTGTACTATTTTTTGCATATGTTTGAAATTTTCCATAATATTTTTTTAAAATTACATACATATTCTAATTGTTTAACTGCATATTCTCTGGTTAAACTGAACCAGAACATGGACAATCTGCTCTTATAGGAGCACAATGGACATGTGGGGGCAATGAAGTCACAAGAAGAAGGTGAGAAAATGAAATTTAACATGCTAAGAAAAATGTAACATATTAAGAAGAAATGAAGCTGAAGATCCAAGAAATCTTAGCAAGACAAGAGAAAAATGTTTAATTCAGTGATTAAAGCAAGTAAAATAATTTTCAAGGATTTAAGAAAATGATAAAACACAGACTGCTGCTGGGAATGTAAATTGCTATATCCTTACTGGGGAACAATTTAGTGACATGATCCTATATCCTTTGATCCGTTAATTCCATTAACAGTCCAACCTAAAGAAACAAAATGTGAGCACAGGTTTTTGCCTACATTTCTCATTGCATTTTTTTTTTTTTTTTCCTGAGACAGAGTCTTGCTCTGTCCCCCAGGCTGGAGTGCAGTGGCACGATCTCGGTCACTGCAACCTCCGCCTCCCAGGTTCAAGCAATTCTCCTGCCTCAGCCTCCTGAGTAGCTGGGACTACAGGCACGCGCCACCATGCCCGTCTAATTTTTTTTGTATTTTTAGTAGAGACAGGGTTTTGCCATGTTGGCCAGGCTGTTCTCGAACTCCTGACCTCAGGTGATCTGCCCACCTCGGCCTCCCAAAGTGCTGGGATTACAGGAGAGCCACTGCGCCTGGCTCATTGCATTACATTCTGAAAGCTCTTTGAGGGTAAGGGCTTTGTCTGCCCTACTGACCACTATATTCCTAGAACAGTTCCTGACATGAAAAAGTGCTGAAATGAATGTATGTTAAATAAACAGTGAGGAATTAGAAAAGACCAAAACTCAAACAATAGGATAATTATTTGGTACATTTTGGAATAGAAGAAATCCTAGCTAGTCATTTAAAAGGGTATTTTCAAAGAACATTAAATGACATGAGAAAATGTTCCAGATATAATGTTAAGTGGAAAAAATCAGGATGTAAAACCATATACAGGATGATCCTAATTAAATATGTTTAAACTAGCACAAGGAGATACATAAAAAATTTAAAAGCAGTTATCTCTAGATGATATACACTTCAGTGATTTTTAAATATTCTCCTTCAAATTCTTCTGTGTTTCCCAAATTATCTATGAGGACTCAAATCTTTTTTTAAAAAGGAATTTCTAGTTTTACATTCTATGGATAGATTAAGTCTAGCATTACAAAAAGAGCCAAAGTCGTCTTTGATTACTTCCAAACCAAGTTCCCACTCTATACCTGCAAAGAGTGATCAAAGAAGTCTTGGATCACCTTTTTTACAAGTTTGGTGTCCTTCCTTCTAGATCACTTTTTATATTTTTCATACACTTGCAGTATATGTACCTATAGAAAATACATGGTATTAGTGCATTTTAAAATATAAACAGTATCAAGCTGCATGCATAGTGACTTCTTAGTCTATTTTGTGCTGCTATAATGGAACACTACAGACTGGGTAATTTATAATGAACAGAACTTCACTGGCTCACAGCTCTGGAGGCTGGGAAGTCCAAGATCGAGGGGTTGCATCTGGTGAGGGTCTTCTTACTGCTTCATAACATGGTAGAAGGCATCACATGGGTGAGAGAGAGTAAGCAAGAGGGTGCCAAACCCATCCTTTTGAAAGGAACCACTCCTACAACAATGGCATTATTCCATTCAGAAGGGCAGAGTCCTCATGGCCTAATCATCTCTTAAATGTCTCACCTCTTAATACTGTTAGAACAGTGATTAGCTTTCTAACACATACATGCTTTTTGGGGGGACACTTTCAAACACAGCTTATAGTTAGCATCTACTATTTGTTTTCTGTTTTAACTCAACAATGTTTTTTGGGATGTGCCCATTTTGATACATGGAGATTGAATTCATTCCCCTTAACTGCTACATAGTACAACATTTTATTTAGCCATTTCCCTATGGATAAGCAAGAAAGGGCCTGGAGACTCTTTCTTTGAACCTACTGAAGGACAGCGCTGAGGAGACTACATCTCACTCTGCTGCTGGTCGGGAGAAAGAAATCTGCTCACAGGATAGGATGGGTGGCACTTCTTGAAAGAAGAAAGCAAGTTCAATCCCTGATACCTGCAGAACGGAGACCAAGGAAGTCGGTCCAGGCCTGGACAGGGACTCCCAGTATAGAATGTAAGCCATAACCAAGTCATGACAAGTGTCTTCTCATTCTCTTCACACCAAGTTCTGGTTCTCAAAATGTCTCTGACACTGATTTCTTTCTCTTTACTCTGTCACCTTCCTAACTTAGAAATTCATCACTTCACCACTACATTAGCTTCTTGGCCTCTATCCAGTTTCTCTTCCTTCTAATCCATCCAATTTACCACTTCCAAATGAGTCCTCCAACAACTCCACGTAGTCAACTGTCTCTGTTAAAACCTCGAAAGGTGCCCTGTTGGGTCCTACTCATGATTCCCTTTTTGGCCTTCCATGGCCCCTAACTTAAAAGCTTAGCTTTCTAGTCTTTTATCAAATTCTCTGTCCTTCAAGTCCCACATCTTCTGTGATTCTTCTCTAGGGCTTCGTGACCACCCACATATTCAAACATTCAACAAAGATTTAGTGAGTGCTACCAAACACCAGGCACCATGCAAAAGCCTGAGGTTCTGGCATGCACCTGTAAATAACAATGCACCAAAGGCTGTAGCTATACTGAACTATGATTTCCTTTTAATTTATCAGGGTATGCTTTGTTAAATTTCTGCCTCATGGTTATAACCAACAGTGACTTCTGGGTATTTGAAAAGCTTCAAAGTAATCCAAGAAAACATTACACAGCTATAGGTTTTATTTATTATTATATCGAGTTGATTTGAATGTAGGAATACATGTGAGTTTTCAGTTTATTTTTAATAATTTACAAAATGAGACCTGGTGGTCACTAAAATCACTTTCAGCTCCAATGGTCTAGAATGCAGGATACTTGCAACAGAACCACTAGATGTCACTACTAACAACACAAAAGTTAAAGCAAGGGCTTGAGATCACAGGATTACTGTAAAGAACTACCAGATTTAGGAATAAAAATGTGAAAATGCTTCTATAGAGAAGCCCTATAAAAATCCAGAGGAGTAGCTTCAAACACCTTTGTGCACATAAAGTGCCACAGAAACAATAATTGTTAAGTACTTCCTATACCCTTCTATTAATAGAATAGCCTTCAGCAACTTACTGGTCAGCAGCATAAGCAGAATCAAGTCTTAGAACAGGAAGGAAGCTTATTTGTCCATCAGTTTTCAGATTTCTATTTTCTGGCACTAGAAATACAGTCAATGTCACAACCCAGTGCACACGTGGATGTGTGCGTGTGTGGACACACACACACTGATTTCATATATATATAAAATATATGTGTGTGTGTGTATATATATAAAATATGTGTATGTATATATATATATAAAACATATATATATTAAACATATAGTTGAAACCAAAGTTTCACAAAACAATAATGCCCTTACTATGTGTAGTGCACTTTGATATTTTCTTTTTTATGTATTCTATTTCATTTAAAAAAAAAAAAAAACAAAACTGGCTGGGCATAGTGGCTCACACCTGTGTAATCCCAGTACCTTGGGAGGCCGAGATAGGAGGATCTCTTGAGTCTAGGAGTTCAAGTACAGTCTGGGCAACATAGTGAGACCTCATCTCTACAAAAAATAATCAAAATTAACCAGGCATGGTGGCATGCGCCTGTAGTCCTAGCTACTCAGGAGGCTGCAGTGAGAGGATCCCTTGAGCCCAGGAGGTCAGGCTGGAGTGAGTCAAGATCAAGCCACTGCACTCCAGCTTAGGCAACAGAGTAAGACCTTATCTCAAAAAAAAAAAAAAAAAAAAAAAGAGCTTGTTACAAAACAATAAATTGATTTTACTCAATCAAATACACTTTCTTATGTTAATATATCAAAAAACAGAGGCCCAGAGAGGTGCAGTGACTTGCCCCAGGTAACTCAGTAGCCAGAATTCAAGGCTTTTCAGGACACTGGCAGGTTTTGTTTTGGAAGACCCTAGGTAAAAAGTGAAGTGTCTTTGGCACAATTTCAGCCCCTGCTGTGCTCCTCAACCTTCTAAATCCTGTGGCTAAGATACTGCAGTAAAAACAAAACAAAACCAAACCTGACAAAGTGTATGGATGATTAGTTATATGCAGCAGCCATTTAAAAAATACAGGTTCTTTCTTAAATGCAAATGTGATCACTTTAACTTTTCTATTTGAATCCCAGCAGTGGCTGTGGTTTTCCGGCCAAATACAAATTCTCAGTGTGACGGTAAAGGCTCTTCCAGAGCTGGCCCCAGTCCTGCTCTAGCCAGCTTGATTCTTCACCACTTCTCCACAAGCACCTTCAAGATTCTTCCTTCACTCTTGACCTGGCTAAGTTTTTGAGACTCCACTCACATTCCTCTTCTGCAAAGCCTTCCTTGGCATATGCTTGCCCACAGCATGCAGCCTACTGTTCCTGAAGCTTCCTCTTGTGTGTCCTCTCCACTGGACTGTGGCATTCTTATGTCTCCCCATTTGCTATCTGTGGCACCTGGCCTAGGATTCAGTATGTAAGAGGAAATCTGCTGAAGTGAATATTTTCATATTCTCACTCTTAAATTTTAACCCTAAAAAAACCTCACTGGAATATCTCTGGATTATGTAAGAGCTGATTTTGACATTGCAGAGCTCTATTTCCTAATATTTTGGGAGTATGAATAAAAACCACTATACCTATCATAGGAGAAATACATGCAAAAACCCAGTTCTGGCCTTTTTTCTCTTGATTTTAATAAGCGTTTGTTGGGGGGGAAGGTGAATTTTGTTTTTTTAACCTCTAGCTTGTAGGCTAGTACCTGCTGAGCAACACAGCCTCTGCTCCCCTCACTGCTCCCTCCACTGGTCCCTCAAAGAGTTTTCCCACCTCTCAAATTTCCAACCCAAGAGCCTTTCTACTTAGGTGGCACACACAGATATTCTTCTGTGTATGCTGCAACAGAGCAAATCAAGAGCAGTGGCCAACACCTGAAATGACTTACTTAATACTTATCAAGTTGGGGAGAAATCAGAAAGGAAGAGAGGCAGCTAAAGGCTCATAGTGACTAAGGACGGTGAGTAATGAAGGGAGCACTGATTGGGATCTGTGGTGGTCAGAGGTGGCTTTGTGAGAGTGAATCACCAACACCAGGGTGGGAATTGGGTAGACCTGTGGGGAAGGAAGCACTTCCAGGTGAGCACCAGCATAAGCAACAGTCAGCTAAGGGTGTGAAGGAGAAGACTCCCCATATCAGAGAGCGCTTGGCACTGGGGAGGGCTCAGGCATACAATGAGGTGGGGAGGAGTAGGGATGCTAGTGTCGCTGAAGGAGCAGGTCATTATCCACTGTCACCCTTCACTCCATGTCTCACTGCCTTGGTTATAAAGCACATTCAGTTTTATGTATCATTTTGATCTTCTCTATGCCCTTGTCAGGTAAGCGGCATAGATACTGTGGGCTTTATTTTTCAGAAATAGTTTAAGAAGGAAATAAGAAAATTGGCCCAAGTCACACAGCTAGCAGCTAACCAGCCTCACAGTTTAGATCTCTGGACTTCTATTTCACAGACCTAAAAATTCACGGTTGTCACAAAAGACACATAGCTGAATTTCCCTATTTTACAAATAAAGAAACTGACGACCACAGAGGTGAAGAAATTTTTCCAAGGTCACACAGAAGCAGAATTTAGGAGGTTAGCTGGAAGAAGCTTTACCCAGCCTTATTTCTGATAGATGTTGTACATTATTTGAGGAAGCAGGGAGAAAAAATCCTCATGTTGCCGAGAAAGAACAGTTACTTCAACAAAACCAAATATCTTCTAATGTTTAATAACTATCAGGATAACATTCTGTTAGCATAACTGCATTTATAAAAATGGAAATTGTTATCAACCAAAAATTAGAAGTTTTTTAAGTGAAAAAAATTCTAGAAAGAAATCAAGCTGCTTAAGGAGATGGATCTATCTGGGGAGAAAGACCTCCCCAATCTACAGGAGCTCCTCAGAACTTTTTTCTGCCACTGATGAATTTTTAGGTCTTTGTTGATCAGAGAAAAAGTTTTATTTTTAACTTCTTTAAAAAAAACTAAACATTGGCTCCAAACTGATAGACTCTCATCTCAGAATCTGTTAGCAAACGATAACTAATGTTTGCAGACAAGAACACCATTCAGATGACACACTATTATAACTTATTTTACACTAGAAATGACATGGCTTGAGAAATGACTTGCCGAGAAACCTGTGTTTACATTAGGGAGAGTGGGGGGAAAATCCCTCACATAAGTTGAAAACATGTTAAGTGGTAAATACCAAAATGCCCAGCAAGCATTTATGCCGGCTCTCATCCTAGCATGAATATAGGCAGCTCAGCATTGTAAAATTTACTTTTAGCTTTTCTAGCAGTTTGAATTAACCCTTTCTCTACTTCCACTTTCTCTGTCAGAGTTCAGCTCTTAATCTGCAGATGTGGACTGAGGGTGCTGTCACGGTGCTTGGTGATCCACTGGTGAATGATGTCCTCACCTGAACTGGTTTCCTACAAGTGGGCTGCCTTGTGGACATGTCTCCTAAGCTTCCTTACTATCCATGTAAGGCCTAGACAAACATTAGGAAGCAAGTTCAGCTTGTATGGATTGGAAAAGGCCTGTCAGTAGAGCAAAACAATACAAATCAATGTCACAATAAAGGTATATCCAGACCAGAGGTTCTCCAGAGCAGAATCACCCCAGAGAGACTGTGTCAGGTGGCCCCAGCATCTGGAGCTGTAAACGATCCTCAGGTGATTTTAAGTATATCCCTCATTCAAAGACACTAATCTAGACTCTCTAAAAAGCCAATGACATTTTAATCTTCATTTCAGCTCCTAGCAAATGAAAACAAAACAAAAAAAAAACAAGCAATAAAAAAAAAAATTGTTCCAGGTTAGGTTTATCTTAATACTTAACTGGCTATGAAACTTATTTACAGCCTTAGTGAATACCAATTATATACAAGAAAGGTGAGCATTTAATGAATATTTGTATAATACTTTACAATATCTTATCATGCATTAATGATCTCATGTGGTTCTCACAGCAACCCTATGAGGTAGCTTGTTATTTTCAAATTAAAGATGAGGAAAATAAGTCTCAGGGACATGAAGACTCGCTCAAGAGCCCTCAAAGAGTACAGCAGAGCAGCTGTGGGGTTGAGAAGCAGAGGGGTAAAATGACCATTGTTTTATTACTATAGGTCAAAAAGAAATTTTAATGTTTAAATATTTCCTATAGCTTTTTAGAAAACTTCTAATTACTATGCCACACTTTTCTGGTAAAACATATTATCTCACAGTAAAATATTGTGTTTTTTCTTTATTTTACATCTATCTATCTACACAAACACCCACACATACATACACACACACACACACTCGCTTCTCTCTCTCTCTCTTTTGGAATAAAACAGAAATAATCTATTGTTCCTGAGTTTGACTATGGGAGAATCACTTAAGATAGGTCATGTTTATAACACCAGTTTCAGGGACAGGTAAATCCAGTAATTTAATTTTTGTATATCTTACATTAAAATGAACACACAAATACATTTCTCCCTCAATCTCCATGTCAGACAAATGGAAGTGAAGTACTTGGCCTAGAAAAGAATAACCTGCAAGTGCCCTAATAATGTTGGTGTTCCTAGTATTAGTAAGTTAGATTTGTTTTTTTGCTATTTATAGTGATGTGTCTTTTTTTTTTTTTTTTTTTTTTCTGAGACAGCGTCTGGCTCTGTCACCCAGGCTGGACTGCAGTGGCACAGTCTCAGCTCACTGTAACCTCTGCCTCCTGGGTTCAAGCCAACCCTCCCACCTCAGCCTCCTGGGGAGCTGGGACTACAGGCACACACCACCATAAACAGGCAACTTTTTGTACAGACAGGGTTTCACCATGTTGCCCAGGCTGGTCTCGAACTCCCAGGATCAAGTGATGCTCCCACCTTGGCCTCCCAAAGTGCTTGGATTACAGGTGTGAGCCACCATGTCTGGCCATGATGTATGCCTTTGAAGTGTTTCTTCTAAACATTCAGTCTATCAAACATCAGTTGCTGTAGACATTTGTGTCCAAGGGAAAAATAATCCAGGTCAAATCTTGGTGAGATGAAATATTCCACGGTATTGGTCCTATTAAAGCCAGGGCTGGCCAGGTAAACTCTTGGCATTCTTCGTGCCACAATTCCTAAGCTCAATAGAAGAATCTGAAGAACATAAAACAAAAGCCAAGAGAATAAAAGATTAACTGAGCAGTAAAGACTTATTTAAGAATATCAGTACTAAAATAAAACTATCCATTCCTGTCATTGAGTGCATGCTACTTACAGCAAAGTAAAATATTTCCTGAATTGGTGGTCCCCAACCTTTTTGGCGCTAGGGACCAGTTTCAGGGAAAACCATTTTCACAGACCGAATGGGAAATGGTTTCAGGATGAAACTGTTCCACCTCAGATCATCAGGCATTGGTTAGAGTCTCATAAGGAGCGCGCAACCTAGGTCCCTCAGATGCGCAGTTCACAATAGGGTTCACATTCCTATGTGGATCCAATGCTGCAGCTGATCTGATACGAGGAAGAGCTCAGGTGGTAATGCTCGCTTGCTCGCCCACCCAGCTGCTGCTCACCTCCTGCTGTGAGGCCTGGTTCCAGTCTGTGGCCTGGGATTTGGGGATCCCTGTCCTAAATAACTTGGTAAGGGACTGATTGGAAAACTAAAAATTAAGTCAGGGTTTGCGCACTAAAGATGAAAGCAAATTCTGCATTTGGTGGGATGAGTCTAAATGCAATGGAGACATTGATCTTTGTAACAGCAAAACATTAAATCCAGGCTTTTCTTTTACCTTGTCAATCGACATTTCGTTCATCCTGAGAGGTTGCTTTGGCATAACTCAGAGGTAGATTCAGCCCAACAACTGGCCCTACAATGCTCAGCCATGATGTGATATAGTTGACATTCCTAGGAAACAAGTGAAATACAGGCCATGCTAACGTTTCCATTGTAGTTTTTGGATGAATGGAAGAACATCAGTTGGTCACCAACAATAACAGAAGTGAGGCTTTCTTCAAAGATTTGTACCTACCACCTGGAATCTCAGCATTTCTGAATGCCAGCCCCATTGCTTGACAAGAATTTAAGGTCCAGAGAGCCTGTGAAGATCCCTCATTAGGGTAGTTGAAGAATGAAGTAAGGTACTGGCTCCTGACTCCTCTTGATTATTCAAATTTTACCCTTGCAGTTTACAGCACTTACTAAGGTAGCAGAGTGCAGTGATTAAGAGCATGGTTCTGAGGCCAAAATGCTTAGATTCAAATCCCACCACTTAACTAGCTGTGTAACCTTGTTTGAGTGGCTTAACTCCTCTGTTCTGTAACTTCCTCCTCTGTAAATTGGGTAAAATAATGGTACTTAGCACATAGGAATGCTGCAAAAATCCAATGTCTTACTGTATCTAAAACTCTTAGAACAGCATCTAGCATATCATAAAAATCATTGCTAGCCAATATTATTATTAATATTTCTTTTTTAGCCTAGCATTTAGAGTCACATAAAAAGATTTACACTTTTAAAATCAGAGTAGAAGCTAATGTATCTTGATGGTGTTTCTTACTTATTGATTTTCTGAGAATTCTTTAATACAGGAGTCATGAATTCATTTGTCTTGCAGGGATGAAGTACAAAAAAGGGTTGCCCAAGTATTGGATGTTCCTGTAAGAATCAGAATTGGTCCAGGATCAGTGTGAGTTACTTTGAAAAGACTAAAATAATTTATCTGGTTTACTCCTTTAAAATAAAGGTTTGTCTCAAATTCCAAGTTAATGAATTAATATACAGGTTTATTTTCTATTTTTAAAAACAATTTATAATCCAAACATCAGAAGTTGGTGAGAAAGGACTATTCATTGATAAAGCAGTATGGTCGAGTATAGCAGGGCGCCCATTCTTGTTTACACAATATAAACTGTAGTTGCATTTTATCAGTTCCCTCTCTGTTGGCCAGTGTTTCTCTTTGGCCTATCATTATTCTTCAGTTTTTCTTCAAGGATGTTCACAAAGCTCAGTAGTTTGACAACCTAAACAATTCATTTTATTCACCTCTTTGTCAATGGTAAGAGACTCAAAATCATTTGCATATTTCTTTACACAAATTTTGTCAACATGTTGTTTCAAGCCTATATGTATCCAGTGCCAGTGGGCACATGTTCCACGAGTAGAACCAGGGATGGGAGGAGATGGCCTGCACTATTTAAATTGTTCTACTTGTCTGTCTCTCTCTCTCTCTCTTTCCGTCTCTGAGTTTTTGTTTTTCTTTTTCCTCATTTCTCTCCTTCTGTCTCTCCCAAGCCTACAGGGCTGTTTTTATAAGTTAAAAGCCTGAAATGTAACTCTGTTCCTTTTATAAGGTAGTAATTAGATATAAGATATAGGTCAGACCACACCCAAGTTAGGGACGTGAACATCATTTGGCAAGCAATGGGGAGCCCTAGGAGGTTTCTATGTAGTGGGTAATCTGTGCACAAGTTCTACCAACAAAAACACTATTATTGATGATACATTTATTGATTATTTATATTGTGGATTAACCATTATACCAACACTGCAAACTCAAATACCTATGAAGACAAAGCAGGTGACCTAAGGGGATAATGCCAGCTAAATACACCAGCAGATGACGGGGCCCGTGAGGAACTGCAGAGTGCACCCATCCGAGGCCATGCTGGCTACTCTGCTCCAGCCAACTGTGCCATGTGGGAATGCAGGTTCAGCATGCTCCAGACCTCCCTATTTGTGAAACTAACCTAGAAAAGCCGAAGTTTATGTTAAACCTCCTACATTTAAGTGTTGGCATAATTTATTTTTCAACATGGAGTGGGACAAGTGAAACAGGCTTGTAGGCTGGATTTAGACTAGGGGATGCCTAGCTTCTTCTCTTGGCTTCTTCTCTCAGCCAACTCAAGGGGAGGCTGAACTCAGAGCTGTTGATGGGATGAATTATGTGGCTGTCCTTGCTGCCTCTACCCCTCAGCTCCAAACATTCATGTCTGCATGCTTATGCACACATCCACTCACAAGAACTAGAAGGGACAATTCCTCTTGTATTGGTGACACTGGGTATGGAGATTTGGGGTGGTGGTGGTGAGGGATGAGTTATCCACTAGTTATAGGTTATTGCATGTATCTGGCATTTTTAGCACCACCTGGCATTTTTTTCTCCCTGAGTGCCACCTCCAGGTGACTCTGACCAGTGGCCTGATTCTTCCAGCAAGGCGTCAGCTTCCTCTCTACAGCTCTCTTCCCAACCTTCATTCCCATCCCTAACTGGGCCCTGGGCTCAAAGCCCTGATGTGTTGGGCCTATGCCAAGTCCTCCTGTCCAACTTGAGTCTGGTTTCCCTTACCTGCCTTAAACTAATATTTAGCAATTCAACACATATTAATCAATCATCTTTTTTATGCGTCTGCCAGAATACTTCTAGCTATAGTTATAGAGACCACTGCATCTCTTAGATAAACAATGTTCCTGATCCCATGGAACTTAGATTTCAGTGCAGGTGACAGCCAATAAACACACAGAATGAATAAATAAGATAATCCAGATAATTATAAGCCCTTCAAAGGAAACACAACAGGGTAAAATGATTCTGGAGGGATTGTGGTGACATTAGACTTGGAAAGGGAAGGCCTAAAGGAAGAGGTGATACAATGGACTGAATGTGTGTATCCCTCTAAAATTCATATGTTGAAATCCTAACCACCAAGGTGATGGTATTAGGAGGTGCAGCCTTTTGCAGGTGATTTGGTCATAAGGGTGAACCCCTCATGAATGGGATTAGTGCCCTTTTAAAAAAGACCCAGAGAGCTTTCTCACTCTTTTCCTATCGTGTGGGGATACAGTGAGAAGATGGCATATATGAAATAGGAAACGGGTCCTCACCAGACACTGGATCTTCCAGTGCCCTCATCCTGGATCTTGTAGCCTTCAGAACTGGGAGAAATAAGTGTTGGTTGTTGAGCCACCCAGTCTATGGTATTTTTGTTATGACAGCCTAAATGGACTAAAATAAGGTGAAACTTAATCAAAGATCAGAACGATAAGGAAAAAACAACCATGCAGAGATTTGGGAACAGAATGTGGGGGCAGATGACCCTATGGGGAAATGAGCATAGGAAATATGCAGGAAAAATGCAAAAAAATTTAGAATTATCCTGGACTAAAATAATGACTGTTTAGAAAGCTGGGATTTAAAAAAGATAAATGTAGTCTAAATTCTTTTGGGATGACTTACGTAGTTGCCAATGGAAGGAATAAAGAGGTATAATCCAATCTTATTGATGTAAAGTACATGTTGACTTTAATGAAATGAAACCTAGAGTTCCAAATTTCCACTAGACGGAAACACTCCTAATAGGGAGGATCAGTTCAATCACACAGCCTCCACTCTCTCCAAGACTCACTCTCCCTTTGGCATCTCTTATCTAAGAGGTGGATAGGCACTTACAGTTCAGGGGACCATTTTCTTAGAGGAGTCTTAGGACCATGGCACACTGCAGCTCTGCTCATTTGATGCTGCCTTGTAAAGACATGGACTTTACTTCTATAAGTCATCTTTTTTTCATTCCACATAGCAAGTGAGTAAGCACATGCATGAGCTCTATGGTTAAGACTGTTTGAGATCAAGTCCTGCTCTACCACTTGGTAGCTGTGAGCTATTGGGAAAGTCACTTAACCATTTTATGTCTCTGTTTCCTCATCTGGTAACTGTGGCTAATGATAGTATCTGTCTCAGAGATTGACTGTGACCCTTCAATGAGATAATACCACAGAAGTACATAGAACAGTACCTGACACATAGCAGACACTTAGTTGGCTATTAGTATTTAACCCATTAATATCTAAACAGAAAAGGATAACAGCCAGACATTCAGAAAGTAGTCTTATGGTACCCTATAATAAAGCCAAATTTCAATCTAAAAATAGGACGTTCCTGTAAATTAAGTAGCATATTAAAAGCATCACTGACCAGTATCTAAGTGTTTAGGAATATTTGACAACTGTTTATAAGTGAAAGGAAGAAAGGTCTGAATTAGTAAAAGGTCTAGGTCTATATGGCAACTAGAACTATCACTATATTTGTATTCAGGTTTAAAACCAAATTAATGAAAAATAATTTAAATGAATTTAATTTAAAATAAAAGCTTAGGTACTACAAAAACACTTCAGTAATCTACAACATTTTAATATTCATTTTTCCTCAAAGAACATAAAACAGTCATATTAGCATTTAAGGTTATGTTCTAATAGAATAAAATGCACGGCAATGCTCATTTAAAACACTTTTTAAAATAATTGAGACTTTCATGCCTTTGAAGAGCTTTTAGAATAGCTTGAGCATTTCTTTAATGCAGGTTTGGCCATCTTTAAAAAATTCTTTATCCTTTACTATACGGAGACCTTATATTTATATAATTAAATAGAATATATTAAAATGAATGATGGTCTTTAAAAATTAAAAGTTTAAATTTATTAATAAATTGGATTTTAAAATAAAAATTATATTGTTTTGGCAAAATGCTTTTGGTTCAAAAGAATCAAGCCTATAATATGCTGATCAGCTTAAAATAGGAATTATAAGATATACTTATGTAATCTTTTAGAATAATTTTATAAATTAATAACAATAAAAGTGGACTTCCAGCTGTGATAGAATAAAGAAGTCAGCAAATCCTCTCCCCAGAAAATAAGTATAAAAATGAACAAAATTGTCAAAAACTAACCATTTTTGGGTCCTGGAAATCAACCAAGGGCAAATATAAAATCTGAGAAGTGTTTAGTTCATGATAATCTGCTAAACTTCAAGTTAGAAACAGAGGGAATCTGAAGCCTTCTTGCCTGGAAGTACTTCCATATCCCCTCCTCCTCTTCCCCAATGTCCCCAGCCACTCCATCAACAGAAGTTTTACCAGAGCAGTCTGGCCATAAGAGCCAATAACTGTGTAGCCAGAGGGGCTGGCCTGATTTCCAACAGACAGCTAAAACTATTGCTCAGCAGCACTGTCAATAAAAATAGCAAAATAGGTACTAAATGAAAAGAAAAAAGCTGCAGCTCTGCTAGCCAGAGGTTGCAGTCCCAGTTGAGGCAAGCAGCAAACTACCAGTAATTTAATGGGGACATTCTGGAAATAAGACAGCCACGGAAGGGGTAGATAAGTTCTCCAGGCATCACTAGCTGATGGGAAGGGGATGTTCAGTGGAGACACGAGAAGGCCTAATGGGAAGTAAGAGCTAAGGCCAACATGAATACTACTTGAGGTTTTAGCATGTTCCCAATCCACGTACACATCCATTGGTAAAAGAAAAAGGCATTATAGGCTTGAGGTATTTGAGTATAATTTCTGTCCAATCATTGGCCAACCTGCAAGCTTTACAGACATAGCTGGATAACCCTGAGGAAGGCAGACTAAAAAATAAAAATAAGAATTAAAAAACCAGTAGCAAAGACATCAGTGGCCACACTTACAGGGAAAAAAAATCTGCAGATAAAGCCTAGGAAAATTACTAAACCAAACAAAAACGACAGCAACAACAAGAAAAAGACAACCCTCAGGAAAAAATATTGGAATCCAGAATTGCTGCAATATATTATCTAAAATGTCTAGTTTTCAAAGGAATTTATGTGACATGCAAAGAAACCAAAAAGTGTGGTTCATACCAGGGGGAAAATTCATTATTAAAAACTGACTCTGAGTATAGACTCAGATGTTGGATTTACAAATATTTCAAAGCAGCTATTATAAATGTGTTCAGTGAATTAAAGAAAACTAGAATTAAAACAGAAAAATTATGACAATGGCTCTGCAAATAGCTAATCTCAATAGAGGAATACAAACTATAAAAAGAACTAAATAGAAATTCTAGAGTTGAAAAGTACAATAAGAGAAATAAAAATTTCACTAGATGGACTCAATAGTAAATATGAGACAGGAGTAGAAATAATTAGTGGATTTGAAAGTATATTAATAGAAAGTATTCAATGTGAAGAAAAGAGAAGAAAAAATTGAAGAAAAATGAGCCTTAGACATCTGTGGGATAACATCAACCGTACCAGAATACAGATAATCCCAATCTGAAAAAGAGAAGGAGAGAAAAGGGCAGGCAAAATAGCTGAAGAAATACTGGCTAAAAATTTCAAACTTTGATGAAATACATTAATCTACAGATCCAAGACGCTCAACAAACTCTAAAGAGAAATATAAAAAGACCCACACCTAGACACATCATAGTCCAATAGCTGACAGCCAAAGACAAGGAGAAAATCTTAAAAACAGCAAGAGAGTCCTTTAGGACTCATCACATAAAGAGGAATAACAATTCAAAAACAGCTGACTTCTTATCAGTCCAGATAGGAGCAGAATGATATATTCAGAGTAATGAGGGAAAAAACCTGAACTGTCAACCAAGAATTCTACATTCTTCAGAAATGAAAGTAATATAAATATATTCCCAGGGAAACAGACTGAGAGAATTCCTTGCTAGTAGATTTGCCTTATAAGATATACTAAAAAAAGTCCTTCAGGAAATAATACCAGAGTATAACTCAGATCTACAGGGAAAAACGAAAAGTGTCATAAATGGTGAATAAAAAAGACTAAGTACTTTCTCTTTTCTTAATTTTTTAAAAAAGACATAAGATTATATAAGCAAAAATCATGAACACTGTAGTGTTGAGTTTATAACATAAATGTAATATACATGACAATAATGGTACAAAGGAAGGGGAAAGAAATGAAAGCATATTGAATAAAGTTGCTGTATTTTATTTTTTAAATAATTTTTTTCTTCTTTTTTCTTTTCTTTTTTTTTTTTTAAGAGATAAAGTCTCACTATGTAGCCAGGCTAGTCTTGAACTCTGAACTCATTGATCCTTCCACCTTAATCTCCCAAAGTGCTGGGATTATAGGCATGAGCCCCTGTACCTGGCCCAAAGTTGCCATCTTTTAGCAGAATTAAGTCAGATTGGCCGAGCATGGTGGCTCACACCTGTAATCCCAGCACTTTGGGAGGCTGAGGTGGGCAGATCACTTGAGGCCAGGAGTTCAATACCAGCCTGGCTAACATGGCGAAAACCTGTCTCTACTAAAAGTACAAAAATTAGCTGGGCGTGGTGGCAGGCGCCTGTAGTCCCAGATACTTGGGAGGCTGAGGCAGGAGAATCGCTTGAACCCAGAAGGCAGAGGTAGCAGTGAGCAGAGATTGTGCCACTGCACTCAGCCTGGGCAACAGAATAAGACTCTGTCTCAAAAAAAAAAAAAAAAAAAAAAAAAAAAGCCAGTATTAAGTTGTGCCTGTGTTGTTAGAATATTAGTAAGCATGTTTTTGAGAGCATATGGAACCCAAAAGCTTTTTCTTGTTGTGAAGCAAATCCTTTAAGTTTGTTGTTAATCATGAGCACTCTTCTAGCAATGTGTCAAAAGCATCCATAATTAATTTACATGGTTAAACTGTACATGCTTCAATACTCAATGCTTTCTAAAATGTATCAGTTTCTTTTAGTTGTGGCGAATTAGCCAAATCATTACTTTTCAAACACAAATGGAAAATTAATTTTTAGAATATTCTAAATAAATCCTTGTTTCTAAATATATAGGACTACTGAATATAAACCCTTGAGTTATGAAGAATGGAATAATGATCATATGATATAGAAAAATAACAAGTTTCCTTTATGTGACTAGAATTCATATATCATTCACTCATTTATCAAACATTAAATCTTCTTGTCTGATAATTTTAAATTGATTTAAGCCTAAATCAAGGCAATAGGTCTGTAAGTGAAAAATGTGGTTAATCTTGTGGAGATCTTAATGCCGCAGAAATCACAGAATTCAAAGTTAGCATAGTGACCTGAGCCAATACTATTTTTTTCAGTCACATTCAATCAGCTGATTCTGCAAGCCCAGCAATTTGTATTCAGAGAAAGTGGAGTAGAGAATTTACAAGTAATTTGAGGCATGTTATCAGTGCAGACAATCAATGTGGATAATATTCTCCAAAAGCCATTATTTTCCAGTGGAGATTTTGTAAGGCTTATGCTATCAAGAAAGATTATCTGTATTTTCTACCGTTTTTCCTTCAGACAGCCAGAATCAAAGATGAAAGCAGTCATTAGTTGGTTTAGGAATTATGTGTTAGAGTTTTTAAAAAAATCTAAACTCTACTCCTTATTCGTTTAACGTACCCTTTTCAGAGATGGAAGAACATCAAAACTATTGGGATCCTTTTAGTGACATTTCTTAGATCGATTCAGGAGATAAATTCATGTGAAAGTGCTACCATCTGCTGTCAGTAATAATGAACTGAGCAAATCTGCACAGAGAAAAATGTCTGTGTGGAAATATACACAGGCAATGAACTGTGTTAGGCTTACAACTTAATAAACACTTCTACTGGAACGAAGTTCTGCTAAATGGTTTTCCATGAAAATAGAAATGATGGGTCAGATTTCTATCTCTGTAACTCCAGAGAAGTTATATAGGCATATTTCCTCATGAAATTTAATTTAGCAATGGTCAAATGTCTCATAAAATAAGTCTGACAAGAATACTGTGAATTGGTTTTAGAACTACTAGATATGACTATCACAAGGAAATGATAATACTGCACCTTCATTCTTACATGTAATAAATATGATGAGTTACTTGGTTCATTTCTTAATTTTCTTGGTTCCTTGGGAGGGCACAAATATAATTTCACATATTAAGCTTTCATCCAGTTTCATATTCCAGACTGATCAAAGTTGCCTTCCACACTGGGCACATTCCTTAGAAATGGAGACAGGTATCTCCCTCATGCTAACCCCTCAAGCAGGGGAAGGAAAATGACTATCCAGCATCTGCAGTATCAGGCAGTGTATTAAGTGCTTTACATGGCCACCTACCACAGTAACTCTTTGAGACAGGCTTTATTATCGCCACTTAAGAGAACAGGCTTAGAGAGATTATGCTTAAGGTCATCCATGTAGTGAGGGGCAGAGCACCTCCATATCTCCTAAGACCACACACTTACACTGCACCTCCTCATGCCCTCTGACCAGAATTGGTGTCTAGGATAGTTCCTGACTTCCAACCTCTAGTCTACTCCTTCAAAAATCTATTTATTGATTTTAAAATCATGTGTTTTCATAAAATTATAAGAGCAATACACATAGGGAGTTCAGACAATACCAAGAATAAAGAATAAAAGCGAGCTAATCCCAAAGAGCCCAACTCAGATTTAATCACGGGTGAATTTCCGTTCAGATTTTTATACACACATTTATACTTTCAGTTGCTTGTTATTCACTGAACAGATATTTAATTGTTGGCCCTACTATGTGATAGTCCCTACCGTATGTGTCTTTTGTTGATCCTCTTTAGGTATCTTTGTCCTCTGTTTTACTAATTTCGGCATTTACCTTTATTATTTGCCTCCATATATTTTTGTTTGGGTTTATTTTGTTTTTCTCAATTTTTTATATTTCCGTAAGTACTTAAAAGGTTATACATAAAGTATATGTAATCTTCGGTGTTGGCTACACTGTTCTACATGTTTCATTAGATTAAGCTAGTTATTTGTGTTGTCCACATGTATATCCTTGTTTGCTTGACTTATTAATTTCTAAGAGAAATTTAAATCTCCCCTATAACAGTTGATTTGCCCATTATTGTTTGTCAATTGCAGTTTGTCAGTTTTTGCTTTATATATCCGGAAGCTGTGATATTTAAATGCATAGAAGTATATCTTCTTAGAGAACTGAAACTTTAATATGAAGTGATCATGTTTATCTCTAATACGCTTTCTGCCAAAAAAGGATTCTTACCTGATATTAATATAGCCACATCAGCTTTTTTATATTTACATTATTCATTTAAAAAATTGTATGACTTCTTGTCTTTCTGCATCCTTATATTTAAGATATTTTCTGTAAAAAGAACATAGATGGATTTTTAAATATCCACCTTTACAATCTGTCTCATAAGTGGGGTGTTTAGTTCACGTACAGGCTTTGTGATTACTGATATAATTTGATTTCACTTTTTTCATCTTATTGTAGACTTTTTACTCATTCTATTTTTAATGTTTCTTCCTTTCCTTTTCTTTTTTTCCTCTTCTGTTTCCTTCTTTTGGATTGACTAAGTGTAGGATTAAAATTTTCTCACTGCTTTTTCTCTTTTTATTAGCTTGAAAAATTACATGCTATTAATACATTCCTAAACATTTAGTGGTTATCCTTAAATTTTAAAATAGCTATTTCACTTAGTAAAATGTAAAATTATTCTGTATCTTTATCTTTTTCCCAAACAATTCAAGTACCTTAATACTCTGATCACCCCTCACTGATTTATGTACTACTGTTGTCTAGTATTTCTGCTGTATCTATTTTTTGTTAACCCCAGAAAGTAGGTATTATTTGTACTTTATAGCTCAATGTTTGTTAAAATTTACCCACATTTTACTATTCTTTTTGCTTACCATTTTTCCCTATATGTCAGCATCTATTCTGGGATAATATTCTTTGTCATGGAAATATGTCCTTCAGAACACCTCTTGGTGAAGATCTGTAGGTAGTAAATTGTCCAGTCCTGTGAATGCTTTATATTGCCCTCATTTTTGAAAAATAGGTTTTTGTAGGTATAAAATTCTAGGTTACAATGATTTTTTTTTAGCACTTGGATTATATTATCCCATTTTCTTCTGGCTTCCATTTATTCTGGGTAGAAGTCGACTCTCAGTCTAATTGTCATTCGCTTTAAGATCTTCTCTTTCTCTCTACTATTTCACTGTAATGTGCATAGGTGTGGATTTCTTTTCATTTTTCATTGGGGGATTCAATGAGCTTCCTGAACCTAAATATCAGCGCCTTTTCAACAATTCTGGAAAATTCTCAGCATCAGCTCTTTGAATATTGCCTCTCCTTCATTCTCTCTAGCCTCTCCTCCTGGAACTCTTATTAGACATGTTAGTCCTCCTCTATCCTTTGTCTTTCTTAACCTGTTATCATATTTACTATTTCTTTCTTGTTTTTTGCTACAATGTATACAATTCTTCAGATTCTTCTCATACATTAATGCTCTCTTTAACTGTATTTATGTGCTTTTTAGAATAGACATTATATACTTTTCTTTCTAGAAGTTCTGATTATTTCTTAAATTTGCTGATCATTTTCCATAGTCGTCTTCCTATGTCATACTTTCAATATTTTTATCCATTTTAAAAAATATGTTCAATATATTTATATTTTTGCACTGAATAATTTCAGTATCTGGATTTGTGGGTCTGCTACTAGTCTGTTGTCTGCTGGCCCTCATTCATAATGGCTCATTATGAATTCTGTATTTTTTTTATTGTGACCTTATAGTAGGACTATAAATATGGTAATTCTTTGAGGCTTAACATTAAAAGTGCATCCCACCAAAGAAGTTTATATATGCTTCTGCCTGGTACCTAGGAGGAGTTCCAATTCCATGACCTGAGGGTAAGCCTGTGTTTAGAAATTTTCTGGGGAGGTTTTTTTTGCCTCTTTTTATCTGTTTTGTACATAGTAAGGTAGAGACAGTCAAATGGAAGAGAGAGAAAAAATAGAGAGAGAATATATAGAGAATGACGGGGGAGAGGCTATTTTAGGTAAATTGGTAAGGGAAGGCCTAATTGCAGAGGTAACAGTTGAGCAGACCCCTGACCAAGAGAGGAGCAAGCCATGCACTTCTTTGGGAAAAGAGTATTTCCCGCTTGAGAACACCAGCTGCAAAGATCCTAAAACCCTAGGGCAGAAGGGGGCTTGGAATGTTCAAAGAATGACAAGACCAGTGTCAGGTGAAATGAAGAGGAATGACAGTGGAAGTAAGACCAGAGAGCTAGCCAAGACGCAGGATCATGTAGCATCTCATAATGCATGGAAAGGACTTGGGATTTTATTCTGAGTGTGATGGGGAGAGTTTGGAAGATTCTGAACAAAAAAGTGATACATTCTGATTTACATTTTAAAATGTTACCTTGATATTGTAGAAGGGCAAGAGGGAAAGCAGAAAGAGCAGTTAGGAGGTTACTGTAGTAGCCCAGACAAAATATAATGACTTGTACAAGGCAACAGTAGTGTGAGGAAGAACAGTCAGATTTGGATTTATTTTGAAGGTAGAGCCAACAATATTTGCTAAAGGATTTGATATGCTGTGTAAGAAAAAGAGAAGAGCCAAGGATGACACTAAGGTGAAATGCCTTTTCACATTTTCTTGACTACTTGTCTATTCGGGTTTTATGGAGATTTTCTTATTAATTTACATTAGCTACTTAACATCTTTTGGGATATTGATCTTTTTCATTCATTCAGCCATCAATGTGGGCTATGCACTGGGTTAAATGTTAGTTATATCACAATGAATAAACAGATAACCTCTGCTGTCATGAAAGTTGCTGAAATACTCCAATTTTTTTTTCTTTACAGATTGTTATTTGTCTTTAAATTTTGTTCATGATGACTTGGCAATGTGGAATGTAATGCTGGATAATTAAATCTATAACTTTTCTCCTTTGTTATTTCTTTTTGTAAAAGTTTTATGGATATGTAATAGTTGTACATATTTATGGGGTGCCTGTGATATTTTGATACAAACATACAATGTGTAGTGGTCAGTCTGAGTAACTGGTATAGCCATCATCTTAAACCTTTATCATTTCTTTATGTTGAGAACATTCCAAATCTACTCTTCCAGTTATTTTGAACTATCCAATAAATTATTTCTTAAGTCACCCTATTGTTCTAACAAACATTAGATCTTACTCCATCTATCTATTTTTATACCCATTAACCAACCCCTCTTTATCTGCCCTCCTCACTACCCTTCCCAGCCTCTAGTAACCACCACTATATTCACTTCCTCCATGAGATCAATTTTTTTAGCTTCCTTGTATGAGTGAGAATATGCAACATTTGTCTTTCTGTGCTTGGCTTATTTCAGTTATCATGATGTCCTCCAGTTCCATCCATGTTATTGCAAATGACAGATTTTATCTCTTTAATGGCTGAATAATATTCTATTGTATATACATACCACATATTCTTTATCCATTCTCTTTATGGACACTTAGGTTGATTTTCTATCTTGACTATTGTGAATAGTGCTGCAATAAACATGGGAGTGCAGATATCTCTTTCACATGCTGATTTCCTTTCTTTTGGATATATACCCAGCAGTAGAATTGCTGGATCATATGGCATTTCTATTTTTAGTTTTTTTAGGAGCCTCAATATTGTTCTCCATAGTGGCTGTGCTAACTTACATTCCCACCAACAGTGTATGAACATTCCCCTTCTCTACATCCTTGCCAGCATTTGCTATTTTCTATCTTTTTGATAATAGCCATTTTAACTGGAGTGAGACGATATTTCATTGTGGTTTTGATTTGTATTTCCCTGAGGATTAGTGATGTTGGGCAATTTTTCATATATCTTTTAGCCATTTGTATGTCTTCTTTTTAAAAATGTCTTTTCAGATCTTTTACCCATTTTTTAAATTGGATTATTTGGGGGTTTTTTTGGTATTGGCTTGAGTTCCTTATATATTCTGATTACTAATCACTTGTCAATTGAAGAGTTTGCAAATATTTTCTCCCATTCTGTAGGATAGCTCTTCACTTTGTTGATCTTTCCTTTGCTGTGCAGAAGCTTTTGACCCAATATTTATATACAGTTTACCATTAAACTACTTGGTGTTCCCCAAACACACTGCTTCTTCTCACCTACAGGCCTTTGCACATGCTGTTCTCTCCGCATGGAACATCCTCTCTCCCTCCTTCACCACTAATCCCTGACCAATCAGGTCCCCTCCATCTGTGTTCCCACTGTACCCCATGCCTAAGTCTACTGCTAATTCCACACTGTTCCATTTAGGCAACTGACTGTTTATAAAAGTCTTCCTCTACTACTCTTTAATTCCTTGAGGGCACAGGAAGTATTCTGATTACTATTTTCATCTTAGCATCCAGGTTAGTGCCTTTCATCTAGTAGGTACTCAATAAATATTTGTGGAATTTATCACATAGACAAAGACAGCCTATTGTGCCAAAGTAAGTTATTACTGGCATATGCTGCCTGTTCCATAAAGGGAAATATTTGTGTGGAGGGCACCGATAGCCCCTACGTCACTGTAGGGACACCATTCTCTCCTTGGCACAAAACTGGAGACAGAACCTACTTTACATTGCAGAAGTCCCAACATAAGATAACAACTTCAGTATCTGTTTTCTCAAATATTTCTTCCAATGTGTATCTAAGAACAAAGGAGAGGATTTGAGAAGATAGTTAGGATAACCCTCTACATGTAATTTACTTTAAAAAATTATGTCAAATATGCAATATATTCTCAAGTCTTATCTATTGGCTTCCACATTAAAAAATAGTATCTTATTTTACCATTGTGGAAAATTGATGCACCAAGATGCATATTTTAATTCTGTGAGTTTGCTTACTCCTTGCCACACCACTGTATCCCCCTAAGGTATGTTACCCAGACTAAGAAGCAGACTCAAATACTACCAAAATATATGCCTTCCTACTTTACTCCCACCTTTGTTACTCCATATGTTTTTTTACTTATGCAATCAGTAAACATCACTGAATGCTTATTGTGGGTAAGATTCCATGCTAAACACTCATACATATATCCATCTATCTGCCCATCCATTTATTTATGGAGCATACTCTATATGCCAGGCACTTTTCTAGGCACTACAAATATTTGCACACTAAAGACAGACGCAAAATTTGTTCTCATAGAATTTACATTCTAGTTTTAGGTACTAGAAATACATAAAACAGCAGCTAATTATCTTAATTCATGGGGTTTACAGTCCAGCTGCACCTGCAATACTACAAGTCTTGAATTGCACCTCTAGAAGAAAGAGTCCTAAAGGTGAAATACTCATGCCCTGTCCCCTGAATGAAAAAGCAGATCTCTAGTGAGAATAGCAGAGATGGCTGATGGCTGGGCAGTTGTTAGGGGTCGGGTGGGTGGGGGGTGGTAATAGGATGTGACCAGGAAAAGCTATGAAGAAAGATTCCTTCTGTGGCAGCAATTAATTTCACCATTTGGAGGGAAGGCATGGGGAGTCCTCACGCTTCCAGAGAAGACCATGTAGGCATTACAGTGGCACTAGCAAAAAATGAGACACTCCCTGCTATAAGGTGGAGGGTGTTCCAAGGACAATCTGAGGTGCCTGAGGGCCACAGAGGAGCTCACCAGTAAAATAAAGGAAAACTTTGATGCAGAGGTGGCCCAGGCCTGAGGCCTCATGGATGGAAAGACCTTGTTCCCTGGAATGATACTCCTGGTAAGATCCTGCTTGCCTGAAACTTAATCACTATTTTCTTAAGGCAGATCTAATGCTTGCTGTATGGCTTCAGTCGTGTGCTTTCTGTAACATTGTGTTGAATGGCTATAGTTGGAAACATCAGTCTGTACAGCAGGATGTATATTTTCATGAGCTATGAGAGATCTTGAGTCAAATGAAATTTGGTATCTCCTCTCTCCTCCCCATACTCCATTAGGGCATCTACCATTCAAGGATTACAGAAATAACTGTTATATATGATAGGTTGGTTGTGATCCTGGCTACTCAAAGGTACAAATCCAGGAATATGGGAATTCAAAGAAAGGAGAGGTCACTTCTGACTCGGGGAGAGAGAGGGCAGCAAAGACTTTTTTTTTTTTTTTTGAGAAGGAATCTCGCTCTGTCATCCAGGGTGGAGTGCAATGGCGTGATCTCGGCTCACTGCAACCTCTGCCTCCTGGGTTCAAGCAATTCTCCTGCCTCAGCCTCCAGAGCAGTTGGGACTACAGGTGCACGCCACCATGTCCAGCTAGTTTTTGTATTTTTAGTAGAGGCATGGTTTCATCATGTTGGTCAGGCTGGTCTCGAACTCCTGACCTCAGGTGATCCACCTGCCTTGGCCTCCCAAAGTGCTGAGATTACAGGTGTGAGCCACCGCGCCCGGCCAAGACTTCTTAAAACTATGGTATTTAATCTTGCCCAGACCTTAAAGGACAGGAAGAACTCAGAGAGGAGAAAAGCAAAGTGTGGCAGTAGAATATAAGTCAGAAATAGCCTACTCCAAGTTTAATGGGAAAGGAGTTAAGAGAGATGTACCAACTTCCATCTTTTAGGTAAGACTGAGAAGTCTGGTAAATTTGGAAAAGAAAAATTGCCTATTTTTGTTTGTTTGATTTTGTTGGTGTTGGTGTTAAATGATTAAGGCAATCCCTTTATGATCCAATAATTTTCTGAAAGTAGTCAAGACAAAGAGGCAAGGTTTGAACAGCAAGCAATCATACTTTATAGTTTTAAAAAAGGAAAAAAAAAGGGGAGAAAGAAGAAATACCAGTTCAGATTTCCACCTCTCATAGGTATATGAGAATGTACATAGAAAAAAACTGTGAGAAAATGTTAAGAAAAAAATACGTGGGAAAGAAACAAAAGTCTCACCTAAGTACTCAGAAAGATCAGCAAGCTTCTCCTCATTTCTAGGATGAACAGAGGAAGACAAGTGAGCCACACTTTGCTCTAGCTGCCCCTGTTGACATTTTTGGCCTGTTAATTAGGAAGAAATGTCTAATAGTGTTTAGGAAGGTGGTTTAAACAACAACAACAAACAAAACCAAAAAAAGACAGTTCATCAAATTCATATACTACACAGACACCACCAGGCTTTCTAGAATTTTTATTAAAAATTACAGACATCATAGCAACAATCCTCAGATGCCACCTCCTCTACTAACAAAACCTTCTTTCATGGCTCCATAGAGAGCCCAGAAACTAATTCTCCCACCCTTGCATAAATCTACAAAGGGCTCCCTCCCTGGGCTTCTGACAGCCCCAACTCCAGCTCCTGGATTAGAGAGCAGAGTCTGAATATATTTATAGAGTCTATATAGATTGTTGCTTTAAGCAAGACTATTAATATGACAGAACTCCAAGTTCCCAAACTTATTCAATTATCAATTTGTTGTACATAATTTAATCTCTCTGTATTTTGATACGCAAAATGGAAAATGCACTGCTGATACTTCACAGGGTGAAAAGGAGATAACCACCAAGACCATTATAAAGCTTGCTGGGGGAAAATCAGGAGCTTATGTAAATGTCTATTAATTAAACAGTCACGGCTGCACAACTAGGTCAGGCATGATGATAAGACTGAACAACCCACCCCAGCCACCAGCCTCAAGAAGAGGAAATGAACATTTAGTCCTAATAGCACTTGTTGCGTTTTATAAAGAGTCTTAAATTGTAATATTCCCAAACATAACAAGAGTAGCATCTTTCAGACCATCCTCAAATAATTCTTTGATAGAACATAAACTTATTAGAGTCAACAGCCAAAAACAAAACAAAAAAGCAAGCCAATTACTAATGAAGAACTTGTAAAAAGCTAATCAAAGCTCTCATCCAGAGAAAATGAGAAAATCTGAGGCTCAGAATGATTTTGTATATTGATGAGATTTTATATAGCATCACAGAAAGAAAAATAAAACAGATTTAAATGAAGACAAAAAGGATTCCAAGTCTCTATTTAAAAGCCTTGTTATGTTCCATGTCAATGTTTTCATTAAAATGTTTTGTTCCAGTAAAAACATCCACTTTAAAAAAATGCCTGACAGGAGGTGCTGTCAGTAGAGGATACTGTCAATTTCTCTGTCTCTCTAGTCAAACCTCTGCAAGTGCAGAGGGGCAGAAAGAAGAATGTTTATTCAGCCCTAACCTGAGGGTGACAGTGTGGTGGATAATGGAGAATAGAGGACTACAATTATTTTTCTCCATGTCAATGGAAAAAACAATTATTTTGTTTGTTTGTTTTGAGAATAAAAAACCTAGTCTGAAGATATAGAGAAGAATCCCAAGAAGGATGTCAGATTAAAGATAAAGAGACAGAGAAGAAAACAGTGGGAGTAAAGTCTGAGGAGAAGTAAGCAATACAAAAGCAGAGCAGATTTCTCAGTGTGATCCCAGGACCATCAGAATCATTTGGGGTTGCTTGTTGACCATGTCGTTTCCTGGGACCCGCTCTGAATCTGTGATCAACTCCCAAGGCAATGCTCATGCTCACTAAAGATTGAGCGCCACCTGCTTCCCTAGGGGAAAAGGCTAGCTTTCTCCAGCATGAATAGAGGAAAGGAAAGAAGAGAGTCATAATGATAGCTGATTCCAGAAGGAAACACAAGGCACGTGGTTTCTGACAGCACCCTCCCCGCCACCGCAAAATAGGAGGCACACCCATCCCTTAGGAGTCTGTGCAGATCAGGTAACTCACGTGTGTGATGCATACTCCAGGGGCGTGACAGGAAAGCAGAGAGAAGAACTGATGGGCATGATTAAAGTGGAACAGCACAAACATACTATGGGCTACAAATTATATGTTTATAATTAGTTTAAATTATAAATGCTGCATTTTTCTCCAGTAATACTTTGTTGTCAAAAAAGAACGCAGGAAAGAATTAGGCAGCAAAGCACCTAATGTGTGGGTGATAAGCTTATCAGGGAAGGTGAGTCTGAGCTAGACTGGGTATTCCCTCTAAAAGGGAATCACACAAACAAGTGCATGAACTGAACATTTACTAGGATTCTCCCTAAATTCTAATAGTAATACTAAGAGGTTGACATATAATTATTGTAAAGCTAAGGAAACCGGGCTTTAGAGATGCCAATTAACTTGCCCAAGGTCATTTAACTTTGAGGTTTGATTTCAAAGTCCCTGGTTTACTTTCCAAATCTTTTCAGAGCTAGCGTGACCTTCAAATATACACAGAGGAAATGATCCTCAATTTCTAGCATGTCTCTCTACCTGTCCCTTTCCTGAGGTAGTCTGGGGTGTGAGATGCACACATGGGCAATGGGGTTCATGGTAGGAATCTAGGGCAGGGTTTTACAGATGAGCCCAGCAGTAGTCAGGCACACCAGGTACCCTAAGCCTTGCTTCTAAAGGGTGGGCCGTGATACCTGCTCAGTGCTGAGGGCTGTGGGAAACAGAGCAGATGAAGGATCTCTCCCCCAGTATGCTACTTTAGTTTAAGGACTATTTTGAGCTAACGGTAATTCAAACGCAGCAAATTCAGAAAGAGCTCTTTACCCTCCCCCATCTGCCTAAAAGTATGACATAAACTTCTCTTTGTGAAGGTGTTCCCCTCCCATCTCCCATACCTGGAACAGATCATCCAGGTATCACCGGACACAGAATGTTAGCACTGAGATGGGTCTGCACAAACAAATCTTACTAAAATCGCCCTTATCTTCCATTAGTTTCTCCTCATATTTACATTCTTATAATCTGTGCCCCTGGAAGCCCAAATCCCTTTTGCTTCCTCTTGTGACTTCTCCACAAATTTATCACCCTTTGTTAAAATGGTGTATAAGCTGCAGGGTCTAACTGCTCCTCTGAGTCTCCATGCCTTTTCTGTAAGGGCATGTAAAAACTAAAATGTTAAATCAAGTACAATTTGTATGGCTTTTCTCCTGCTAATCTGTTTTTTGTCAATTTAATTTGCAGGCCCTAGGCAGTCAATTAGAGGGTAGACAGAAAAGTTTTTTTTCCTCTCCCCTATATAGTAAGAAAGTTGGGGACAGAGAGATGACAGGTAAGGAAGTTGAGGGCAGAGGGGCCTGGGCCTTCTCTGGAACTGCTCTATGTTAACTGCAAAACGATGGAGCATCTGTACCTGGAATTCAAACATGGCACTGGTTCATTTAACTCAGAAGGTCCATGAGGGATAGTCCCATGGGCTGGCAATGCCATCATGTGATTATGGGCTCAAACTCTCACACTTTCATTTAAAACAGTGATGATTAAGATGCTGTAAGAGGGTAAACAAGACCTCAGAGGCACATTTTAAAATTGGAGCCACACAAATATAATATAAACGAAGGAACAATATGTTCCAGGGATAATCAGAAGTCAGAAATTTTTATTTTTCAGTTTAAATTAACAGATAACAGACTGCTTCTGGGTTATTAAAGGAAGAAATGTGTCAAAAGGGCAATTCGTTAGTCATTTTTAGGCTCAGATCAGAACCTTGGTGATGGTGTCAGACAGTAGGGGTACAGGTTCAGTCAGGTATAACATAGATGTCTAATGTGATAGGAAAAATATTATCCAGTTAGATGTTACACAAGTGACTGAAAAACTAGAAAGTGAATATATAAAATGAAGAAAATATACCCGAAAAATACTACCAAAACAAGTGATATATTTCCTAATTAGTCTTATGTAAAGACATCAGCCCTAATTCTTTTTGTATATTTTTAATACTTTCAAAGTCATATTTTAAACCTGGAGAAGAACATTCCAGGCAGAAAGATGTAAGAGTAAAGACCATTAGAAGGGAGTGAACTAGATGTGTTCAAGAGCTGAAAGGAGGCTGTAAGGCTGGAATATTGGGAGAGAGAGAAGACAGCAGAAACCCTGAAGCTAGAAAGGAAGGCAGAGTCCAGTGGCTTGATAGCCCTTGGGAGAGAAGGAAGCTGCCCTCCTGCACTTACTTTAAATACAACAGAAAGTTTTAAGTGGTTTATGACATAATCTGTTATTCACTTAAAAAAAAAATCTTGGCTGCTGGGTGGAGAATGAAGGCAAGAAGAGAAAAGAAAGCAAAAGAGGCAGGAAGGAAACTACCATGAAAGCTACTGTATCAAGAAAGAAGGGGCTTGATTAGGGTGAAGACAGTAAAGATGGACAAAAATAAATGGATTTGAGATATATTGGTGACTAGAAGTTCCAGGGATTGCTATTAGATTGGGATTAAGAAAAAATCCAAGCTATGCATTAATATATATTACCCAACTATATTTTGACAATTCTATAAAGTAGGTAATCTTCTCATTTTGTAGAAATTTATTTGGAGGAATGGCTTATCCAAGGTCATGGAATGCATAAATGATTGAGCCCAGACTTATGTCCAGATCTAAGAACAAAACTGAGTTTTTCCAATGCCAAGCCTGCTAAGACTAAATACAGAACTTCAGTATGAAACAACTTTCAGGTGGTACGTTTATTCTATTTTTATCTTAAAGTAAAACAACTGGAAGCCTGCACTTTCCAAGCATTAATTCTTTACTTTTTTTCTTCCGTTACATTACAGAATGGTGACAATTTTTGACTTAAGTCTATTTCTGAGACACACGCTAAACCAAGGACACCACTTTTGAGCTAGGTGTGTTGTGGCACACCCCTATAAACCAGCAACCAGAAAATTCAAAGATTTCCAAGAATACATTCACAAAACCAGCCTAATTTATTGATAACCAGATACTTATGTCTGGCAACTATCACACAGGAAGGTATTTTATGAGCAACACAAAATAAAATAGCAGTCTATTACCTATCATTACTTTTTAGAATAGTGCCAAATATTATTTTAAAGCAACAGAAAAGAGATGAATCTTCAAGATGATTTTTAAAATACTATAATGCTTCTCTTTAGATAAATATAATCAGTATAAATGTCTAATACTCCAATTACAGCTATAGCTCCTAACAGTTTTTTCCTTTCTGCTTCTTACCCAACTTTGAAAATATAAGGATTCCTTTTATTCCCAGAAGCAGATTTCCCAGTGATTTCATTAAGCTAAAATTAGTTTTTCTCTTTAGCTCTCTCCAAAGAGACTCCATGAAGAAAACTCATAAGCATGCGATAATCCCATTACAAAATATGTGATTCTCCTTCTCATAATGAAAAATGTTAAAGATCTGCCCTATAAAAACCTGGCTACTGTGAGGCATTTTCCCCACTTTCTAGAATACTAATAATTTAAAACTAAATAACAAAACTATGCTACTAATAGGCTGCAATATTGAGAAATCATAGGCTCCTACAAATAAACATAATAATAGAGCTTTTCAGACAACCATTGTATTATGGTGTTTTGCAAGCAAGGTATCAGGGGAGACAAATAAACTGATACATATGGACAAGAATGACAGCTTCTTATTTTTAAAAAATGTTTTATTAAAACTTTAAGAAACTTAATAATGTCAAGATTTCTTAAAAGTATAGTCTAATCCCATTTCCTGATCATATCAATTTCTTACATTTCCCCAACTTCTGCTGAAATTTTAAGAATTGTGTTTTTAATAGTTTGGATCTTGTTCAGTATTTTCTAGACAAGAAAGTCTATGACCCAAAAAGAGAGTCTAAGACCCAAAAAGAAAACTAGTACCAAAGATTTCTACATGAACTCATGAGATGAACCTTCATTTAAAGGTTGAGCTCTGAGCTTACCGTCATTTTCTCCCCTGTGGCCCTTCAGGCCAGCAACACTCAACGAAGTTCATGAATGCTTCAGACTAGGGCCTCTTAAAGATTTATTTCTTCTCAAATTTTATTAATAGCTATCTATCTATCTATCATAGTTATGTACACAGTGAATATATAATTTTGTGATTCCATTATTCCTCTTACCTGTTGACATTATTTCATATATACTTTTCTATATTTTACATAGTCCTTATAACTTTCTTTTTAGTTACCTAATTTTCCATCTAGCTAATATATCATAATGGATATTTACATCATTCCATGGTTAGACATTTAGATTTTCCAGTATTATACTTCTTTTTTTTCTTTTTTTTTTTGAGACGGAGTCTCACTCTGTTGCCCAGGCGGGAATGCAGTGGCGCGATCTCAGCTCACTGCAACTTCTGCCTCCCCGGTTCAAGCGATTCTCTTGCCTCAGCCTCCTGAGTAGCTGGGACTACAGGAGCGTGCCACCACACCTGGCTAAGTTTTTGTATTTTTAGTAGAGATGGGGTTTCACCATGTTAGCCAGGATGGTCTCCATCTCTTGACCTCATGATCCACCTGCCTCGGCATCCCAAAGTGCTGGGATTACAGGCAAGAGCCACGGTGCCCAGCAAGTTTATACTATTATAAATTATGCATATATACTATATATTCCTCTTTATGAATTATTTCCTTATAATAAAAATTTTGGAACGAATAAAAACAGTGGGAATATCTGTATTTCGTATTTGTTGATTTGTATGATCACATTTCTCTCCAAAAAGATGAAATTACATTATTGCCACCAATACAAACTGCTTTATTAGTCCCTCACTGTTTTAAGTAGCACTGTCTTAATGTGAGAACTAACCCTTCCTTTGAAATATTTCACAAAAACATCACATAGACTCCATAAAGACTTTAGTCAACTAGCTTAGCCCTTATGCTTCTTTCAACTTGGCTGTAGGCTGCAACCTTCAGGAATTAGTGACCTGATGCAAGAGAACATGCAGAGAAGGGTTAGGGCTCCGGATGGGGTTGGGCAACTTTCTTGATTGTTGATAAACACATTATGTCCCTGGATAATGCCTTTTGAGATTGACCAGTGCAGGGATCAGTAACTTTTCAAAAATAGTTTGCCAAGGCTCCAATCTGTATACGAACAGGCCTGCATTATATGACGTGAGTTTCCAATGAGCTGGTACAGCCATCCTTTGGTATTCACAGGGATTGGTTCCAGGACCCCCCTACCTCCCTGCCACAGATAGCAAAATCCATGGATGTTCAAGTCCCTTATGTAAAGTGGCTAGTATAGTTGGCCCTCCCATGTCCACAGATATGGACACCTGCAGACATGGAGGACTGACTGTTCTTTGGTCTTCATGGGCCATTCAAATAAGAAGTCACATTAACTAAAGCTCACAACTTACTCAGATTCTGTGCCAGTTTGTATAAAATATGGCTATAGCATTAACACACCACTTCTCTAAAAAGCTCTATTTTCCTTGGCAAGGGTCTGAAAAATAATATTAAGTGTAAAAACCAGCACACAAAATTATATATTAATTACAGTTTACAACTGTGGATACACTGACATGAAACTTGCCCAATAAGAAAGTGGCATCCAAACTTTCAACTTGAAGCATGGCATGAAATAAAATTTAAATCAAAATTGTGCCTGTCAAACTCATATAATTAGCAGTAAACACACCTTAGGGCATGCACATGTTCTTCAACACTTATTTTTTAAAGTAGAAAATAGTTCCTTTCTAGCATGTTCCTCCTAAGAGGCTCATTTATTCTTTCCTGTCTTAGCCAGTGCTCCTCCCGTACTGTTAACAGCTGCCATCTCCAGCATCAAGTAAAATTGCCTCAGAGCATGCATCCAAGCCATCCAGCCTCTCCATTTCTGCCTCAGGAGAGGGGTCCACTCAGAAATAGCTCGTTTCACAAAAACTTCAAGGGACAAATCCAGCATCCCTACAAAGGCAAGGGATCTCTCCTAGGAATTACTCATCAAATTGGGAGTACATGTGTTTTTTATACACTGACCTTCTCTGTGAAACACTGAAGATATTTCAGTTAAGTTAGTCCACACAAGTCAAATCGACTTTCTGCCACAGGAACCTCAGGCTTCTATAATTTACCTACTTTCTCAACTTGATAAGGAAGGTATTGTTCTTATAGCTGGTACTCAGGAAAATATAAATTATAAAGATAATTTTATGCCTCTACTTTCACTTATGTCCTTACTCCTGTAAATCAGTGTTTTATTCCAGTGTCTCTGAACTTGTTTGCATCACCTAAATTTTAAAAACATCTATCTATATACCCCAGGTACACAAGTTCATCTCTAAAGGTTTTCATCAAATAGTTGCAAATTATATGATTTCCAATGCACTGTACATATTGACAATTTTAAATACAACTATTAATATTACATCATTATCTTAAATGCATTCAATTGAAAATAAACATCCATCATCATTCACTTAAAAATATATGCAATACAATTGGACATTTTATATATTTCTCCTTGAATTCATATCTCTATTGTGCTCCTCTCAAAGAACTTCATCCTAATGTATATTTTATGCCTAAAAGCTTTTTATTGATCATCTTCTTGTAACCAAAAAAATAGAGAGACAAAGGAGTTTATGTTTTAAAATTTCCTGTGGCCATTTTGTTCTACGTTAACTTAGATGTCTGATTGAGTTGTCATAATCATTGCTAGTATTCAATTCATCAAAACAACATAAATGTATTATAAAATTTGATAAGCAAATATATAAAGTAAAATATTTTTGGAAATCATGAGTTAATGGCATTATATAGTATTGATACATAATTTTAATAGTACATACATACTTTTTTTTTTTTTGAGACAGGGTCTCACTCTGCTGCCCAGGGTGCAGTGCAGTGGTACAGTCATGGCTCCTTACTGCAGCCCTGACCTCTCAGGCTCAAGC
Organism: Pongo abelii; assembly: GCF_028885655.2. Classification (NCBI taxonomy): domain Eukaryota; kingdom Metazoa; phylum Chordata; class Mammalia; order Primates; family Hominidae; genus Pongo; species Pongo abelii. The sequence goes on along the minus strand of NC_071989.2, from coordinate 89,823,084 downwards.
GATCCTCCCACCTCAGCTTCCCGAGTAGCTGGGACTACAGGTGCATGCCATCCATGCCCAGCTAATTTTTGTATTTTTTGCAGAGGCGGGGTTTCTGTATATTGCCCAGGCTGGTTTTGAACTCCTGGACTCAAGCAATCCACCTACCTTGGCGTCTCAAAGTGCTGGGATTACAGGCATAAGCCACTGCACCCAGCCCATACATACTTTTTATACAGTACATGCTTTTATTCATATGCATATGAATCAATTTAATCCCCACAGTAACCTATTATTATAATCCCCATTTTATAGATGTAGAAACTATGGTAGAGAAAGCATAAATGACTCCTCCAGGTCACAGAGCTAGCAAACTGAAGAACCTGGATCTATGCACAGATCTCTGACACAACAGCCCAAGTACTTAACCACTACCCTGTATATCCTGACTTAAAAACATGAATTGGGGCCGGGAGTGGTGGCTCATGTCTGTAATCCCAGCACTTTGGGAGGCTGAGGCAGGCGGATCACCTGAGGTTGGGAGTTCGAGACCACCCTTGCCAACGTGGTGAAACCCCGTCTCTACTAAAAATACAAAAATTAGCCAGGTATGGTGGCAGGCGCCTGTAGTCCCAGTTACATGGGAGGCTGTGGCAGGAGAATCGCTTGAATCTGGGAGGCGGAGGTTGCAGTAAGCCAAGATCGCACCACTGCACTCCAGCCTGGATGACAGATAGACCCTATCTCAGAAAAAAATAATAAAATAAAATTTAAAAAAATATATATATATGTGTGTGAATTGGGACCTGGGGATACCTTAAATAAAGGGGTTGTCAAATTTCTCCTTTTTCAGTGCCCTGGCTAAGCAATATGTCATGGTAAGGGATAGATGTCAGATGTCTTTCTTTTGTACACTGGGAGAAAGTAAAAAAGGGGAGGGGAACAAGGAAAATCTCAACCACAGGTGCTCAAGCAGATGGATTTTACAAGAGGGGGCATATAGGAATAGAAGTTCTGAAAATTAATTCTTTTAAAACTCTCATGCCCATGTATCTTTGGGAAGTCTTCATCAACCTCCAAGGGTACACATACTCCAGGTTGAATGCCATTGGTTCACATAATCTCTAATACAATACAAATTAGAGAAGATTTTGTGAAACATTTTTAATGCTTTAGAAACAAAATTTAATTAAAATTTAAATTATTTTAACCCTTGAATTTTAAAATGGCAGTTAATTTCAATAATTTGAAAGGACACAAATTCTAAAGTGTAATAGGATAGTAATAAGCATAACTATAATCTGCGTCATAGGTTTATAATGATTAGATGTAATGCATGAAAAGATAGCAGGCCTGTAATAGTGCTATGCATAAAATGCTCCCTTCAAAATCTTTATTTGCATTTCTATTACTGAAATAATTTCCTAATAATGAAGTTGCTATAAGAGAAGCTCCATTACTAAGGAATCACTGTTACAGAAACAATGTTATTAAAGTATTGCTATGTACAGAAACTTTTATTAGGATGATACAAGTTATATATCATTGTAATAAAGCTTCCATTATAATCCTAATTGCATAAATCTGTGTTTGAGTATAGCAATGCTAGAGCTGTAGGACTTTTAATAAAGTATCAAAATAATCCTTTGGTAATAGGATTGTTTGAAATACTAATACTTCAGGGAAGACTGAACTGAGTAATGGGTGATGTTTATTTCACTGACTATACATAGTCTACCAAGAATTAGAAAGAAAAAAAAAGAAGCAAAAAGAACCCTCATGTACCCAGTAAGATGCAGTGTGGAAATGTATGTGTTGAAGCATATTCACCAGCTCTCTTTAACATAACAACTACCTATCTCCAGTTCACTCATTGGTACAAGATAGCGAGCTGCTAATATGGGCATTTATAACTGTGGTAATGAAAAGGTTTGATGTTCAGATCTACAGAGAGCTGGCAATCAAAAAGTTAACACACTTACTTAAACATGACCACAAAGACACACACAGTCACATCTTGGAAACTGCCTGTTATAAAAACCAGTAAAGAAATGTGAGTTTGGGGGAGAGACAGAGAGAGAGAGAGAGAGAAGTAAGAATAAATATGAATTGACTTCAAAGGGATGAATTCTTCACCTTCTTCCACTAAAGAAGTTAAATACGTATAACTCACTCTAAGATGCTACTCTATATTACATATAAACAACATACCATAGTGATCCATCTGAGTCATAGCTAGAAGTTAGTATCAGACTTAGGTTCACACTAGAGAATGTTAGCATATTCCTCCAAACGTTTGTTTGTGCATTTGCTCTAATGGAGTCAAGTATTCCCGTTCCCTCCAGAAGCATTTACAATGTTGACCACCAGAGACCGCCAGAGAGCCATCCATCACCCGGTAGGCACAGAGACACTCCTTAATGTATCTGCCTTTGTGGAAATCGGCAAGGAAGGCACCAGGGTGTCTGTAAAGGGCTTTGGCATCGGTTAAGGCAGCAGAGGCCATAGCCAGTAGCCCTGTTACAACCACATTCTCTGTCAGATAATGAGGTCAAGGTCATTTTGATTTTGAGACCATTTGTGGCTTGCCTACAAAGCAGCAGCTAGACGGACTTGGAATCTGCTTGGAAAGCAAAATGCTTTTACCTTTCCAGAGAGCATCTCCTTTCCTCTTGACCTGCTTTCCAGATGTGATGATCTGCAAACAGCTGAGTGGGTTTAATTTAGAACCCAGGAGGTTCATTTTCCCTACTGACTCAGATGATCGAAGGCAAATATGAGCATTCCCCTAATGTTATGGTCCCCAAATATTTGTATTACCTGAGGGGTAGGTATAAGATTTTTTGACCACACAGTCAGCTGGCATAAGTTATTTTTCAGGAGTCTAATATTCTTTCATTAAATATGATCAACCCAAACTACTTTGCACTGACACAGTGAGAGACTCTATTTCTGAAATACCCATAAAATTTCAAATTTCTTCACTTGGGAGTGTGTGACATTAAAAGGGTGCAAGGACTCAATTATCCTATTGGTCGACTAAATACCTGCAGAACAGGAGCACCAAAAATATTGAAGAAATGTCAGCTTCCATGAATTTAATTGGAAATTTGAAATCAGACAATTTTGAAAGAAACTAATTTAATTTCAGCATTCATGTAAGTTTGTAGTTTATAATACATAGATGTCTTTATTTTTAATACATGGGAGGCGGACACCCCAATCTTTTAAATCAGGCATTTCAAGGAAGGTCTAACTTCCCCTTGTGACAGGAATAGCATCCTTACTTCAAAGTCTTACACCAAAGTGGTGAAGACTTAAGAGGCTTGAATAAATGTTGACTGATGGATTTCTTTAGAAACTGAATCTACTTTCACTGGCCTCCATTCCCCCACCTTCTCCACAAGCATTTTGTCAGTATTCCTCCAGCACAGCTTTCCTTTAAACAACCTCCTTTCACTCTATCTCCTTGAAGACAATCACTTCCACAGCGGGCTTTCACAAGCATCTCTTTCCCTCCGGCCTGCCACAGCCTCCCACCTGCTTTCCTTTGCTTTAGAGCCTCTATTCTCTCCTTCCCCCTGCATGCAAATACCCGATTCATAGTCCCAACTACTAATTTTATGCCACTCCCTTGCTCAAAATTATTTCTAACTACTCTCTTGCTTATTAGGTAAAGCTGAACCTTTTGGGGGCCTGGATCCCTTTCAATGTGCAATGAGAGCTATGGACCTCAGAATAATGCATAATGTACATAGGCTTTTGCCCATGTTGCATGTGGTTTAAATAAACCCTGAAGCCTGGGGATTTGTGACCTCTAGGTAAAAACCCTAAACCTATATAATAAAGTTTCAATTGCATGGCCCTCTACTTGGTTTTCCTGCAGGCTGGCACAAACTACTTTTCCAGCATTATCATCTATCAGACTGCCCCTGATCACAGAAAAGAGTGGGGGCTTCATTAAGCACTTAACACATGCCCCGGACTATTCTAAGCCCTAAATACATAGCAGCAAACACAAGAACAAAGGTTCTACTATTCTCACATTCTGTCGACCCATGGTCATCCTTTGCCTTGTCACACCCTGGCCGACTGCTGGTTATTTCCAAAGGTATGCAATCCTTAGTTTTAGAAGCCTGGCTCCACATGCATTTTATATTCTTGTTCCGGTTTGCTCTCTAGTCACAGGATAACTAGTGTTTCCTCACCTCTGGGTTCATCCCCCTATCTCGAATACTCCCTCATTTCCTTCCTCATCTACCAAATATTCTAAGATAGTATCAAGCCTCTCTCTCTCTCTCATTCTCAAATCTTTCTAGAATCATTTCAGCTCATAATAAACAAACTCTCTACTTAAAATCTCTATCAGTGACCTAGCACTTTATCATATATATGTACCTGTAACATCTATATAAGACTATAATTGTTTCATTATGTAATTTATTATTATTAATTCTTCTGTGTAATCTGTGCATTATTGCCCCATCTTTGGGGAAATAAGACCATGCCATAGATTTCTGTTTCCTGAACAATGCTGTCTCTCATACTGCTGTTTATATACAGCACCACTAAATCTCTATTTGTTGGTTATTGGTGATTGATTGCAAAAGATGATGCCACCAAGATGACGAAACTTATCTCTAACTTTCAAGGGTGCTCTATAAACATTTAGGAGAGTCTTTCACTGCTTAAGGATTGATAATATGACCAAAGTGATGCACAACTTAGTAAACCAACCTAACCACTGTTATTCATCATTGTGACTATGAGCCACAAGTGTGCAGACATTGGCATGCAGACAATATGTAATAAGATTGTTTATATTCCAAATAATAATTTGCTTTTTCCATCTAAATACAGTAGAGATTGGATGTATTCTTTTCTGACCTAATCTTCGTGTTAATACCTGAAGTGCAATCTTTGAAGGCAACAAAGAGCATCTTAAAACAAACAAAAAAACAGATAGCAAATGATAATGGCATACAACTGCAGCCTTGTTTGGTGCTATTAGTCACTGTAAATGCATTTGCTATCTCTCGTCTGCATCTATAACTCTCACCATCATTTCCTCACAGAGTAAACAAATGTTGCTTATAAACTTCCACACACAGCCTGCCTTTGCAGGATTTTCCAACCTACCAACTTGCTTAACAGAATTAAATGCCTTGTTAAAACCAAGTACCCGGCATACAAATTACAACACTATTCTTAGGACTGTATCACGGATAGTGTGACTACACTTCTTAAGTATGATACTTGTTTTCTCTGAAACCTGAAAGAACAATATGCCCTGATTGTTATCCTGGCATGTACAGTTCCATTCATGCCTGTGCAACTGCACAGCTGATGTGCCTTTGGAATCCTGAAGAATGTCTTCTGCTTTCCCAGACCTGGGGCAATCTCCACGTGGTAGTTATTTACCTCAGCAGCAGATTTCCATAAAACTATAATCACTACCAGATGGCCCACCAAATGATGATTGTTTGATGGCAAAAAATACATATATGAATCCTTCTCTATTTAAATATAACATCATTTGTTACTTGAGCTTATGTCCTATACTAACACATGGTAGTGTTAATTTGGAATTTGGTGAATAAATTAATGGAAATTATGTTCATCATCAATTTGAGACAAGATCATTAATAACAGTACTAGCCAGTGTAATTGCACACTATGTGCTAGGATTATTCTAAATAGTTTATATTTACTATTGTATTTAATCCAGGCAACTTCATGAGGGATGTACTACTAGGATCACCATTTCACAGACGAGGAAATTAACGCATAGAAAGGCTCAGTACCTTGCTCCAGTATTCACAACTAATTTGGAAAAGCCAACAGTTGATCCAGGCAGTTTGGCTGTAAAATCAAAGGCTCTTAATCACTATTTTATACCACTTCCCACTTATCTAGTTTCATTATTAAATTGGGAAGTTGGTGTATCACTAACTATACTCTGTCTTGCCATGGCAGAAGAAAAATACAAGCACAAAATCACAAATCAAGAAGGCTGCTGCTCTTTCTATAACACTGGAGAGAGAGTGCTCTTCAAACCATCAGACATTTTCTCTAACTTCTGTTTCTTTAACATAGGAAGAAATGCACTAATCAATATCACATTTTGGCCTACTTCGAGCATGACCTTTAATGCAACTCTGATACAAGATTTTCTGTTAACATATTCACTAAAAGACTAGCAAAACGTTTCTTTGGTTAATATTCTGATTGGAGTGCAAAGTCAGGGCTTCAGACTCAGAATTAATGCTGAGTTTGCTAACAATATACTCAAGGGCTGCTGGCCATCTGTATCTCCTCTGTATTCCTCTAGCACATAACAGTCTGAAAGTAGCATTTGCTTGCTGCTATCATTATTTTTACTCATTTCAAACTATATTTTTGCATGCCTATATCTTATATTGCCAGCATCACATTCTTGAACCATCTCCACATTGTGGCTTTTGAGTCCTATCAAATAAATGGTGGCTCCGGAGTCCTATCAAATGGTCTGATGCTGTCTTGGCTGTTGGCTTCCCTGGCTGCTGGAAAAGCCTCAGAGTAATAGATGGTGGCCACACCAAGACACGGTGTATAGGTTGCTCTGTCCCTGTGATTATCTAACATATGGGTGTCTTCTAAATTATCACTGCACTTGGTACCTGTTCTGCAACCAGAAGGCAAAAAGTGTACATAGTATTTTTCAAGAGCTCTATCAGATCAGTCGTCATTGAACATTTATTAGTCCTAATAAATGTTATGAAGAGGTTATAAACCACTTATGAATGTTTCCCAAAACAAAACAAAATATAGCCCCTACTGTAGAAGAGGTTGTAATTCAGTAGGAGAGAGATGCCTTGACATCTCTCTGGAAACAGCAGTTTCCAGTTGGGAATGCTAAAGAGAGAAATGCAGAGGTATCGCATCACAGGGCCCAGAAGGGAGCCATGCTAGCTGAGAAAGGAAACCTAGGCCAGGCAGGAAAGGTGTTCCAGACAGAGAGAAGCACAGAAGCAAAGGCCTGAAGTCAATAAACAGCATGTATATATAGAAACCATAAAAAAGATGGAAGGCCGGGCACGGTGGCTCATGCCTGTCATCCCAGCACTTTGGGAAGCCAAGGACGGTGAATCAAGAGATCAGGGTTCAAGACCAGCCTGGCCAATATGGTGAAACCCCATCCCTACTAAAAATACAAAAATTAGCCAGGCATGGTGGCACGTGCCTGTAGTCCCAGTTGGGAGGCTGAGGCAGGAGAATTGCTTGAACCCAGGAGGCAGAGGTTGCAGAGAGCCAAGATCGTGCTACTGCACTCTAGCCTGTGCAACAAAGCGAGACTCCATCTCTGAAAAAAAAAAAAAAAGACAGAGAGAAAGAGAGAGAGATGGAATACATCAGGGACCCAGGAGGCAGAGCTTGCAGAGAGCCAAGATCACGCTTCTGCACTCCAGCCTGGGTGACAAAGCAAGACTCCATCTTAAAAAAAAAAAAAAAAAAGAGAGAGAGAGAGAGAGATGGAGTACATGAGGGAGGGAAGTTAAAACACACTGCATTTGTGATTTTAAAAAAATCCGGCCAGGTGTGGTAGCTCACACCTGTAATCCCAGCACTTTGGGAGGCCGAGGCGGGCAGATCACAAGGTCAGGAGATCGAGACCATCCTGGCTAACACAGTGAAACCCCATCTCTACTAAAAATACAAAAAATTGGCCAGGCGTGGTGGCGGGTGCCTGTAGTCCCAGCTACTTGGGAGGCTGAGGCAGGAGAATGGCGTGAACCCAGGAGGCAGAGCTGGCAGTGAGCCGAGATCGTGCCGCTGCACTCCAGCCTGGGTGACAGAGCAAGACTCCGTCTCAAAAAAAAAAAGCCTTCCACTGCCCACCTGTCCTGCTCTGTCCCTGACCTTCTGCCATGCTCCCAGCCACCAGCATTAGCTGATTAGAATTTGTTTGCTGGTCCCGTCTTTGTGACCCTGCACGCACTGCTCACTCCCTCTTATTCCCTTCCCCATGTGCATGACCAACAAATGCTGATTCAGTTGGAGGATTACTCCATCTATGAGGCCTTTACTTATTCTCCCAGGCAGAAAAACCACACTTCTTCCTTCCTAACTCCTTAGACACCTTTACAGTGGTTCTCCTACTGTTTTGCAATTGCTTGTTTGCACAGCCATCTCCCCACCAGAATATAAGTTCTTTGAGGGCAAGGACTGTGTGTTAGCTGTGTTCTATCCCCAGCACTAACCATAACAACTGCTCATAATAGGTGCTCCTTTAATATTTGTGACTGAGAGAAAGAGGAAAAAAATAAATCACTTCTACTCCCTCCTCAGATTCTAATAAGTCCATAAGTAATTAAAGCATGTAGAGCAAACAGTATAGTTAAAATTGGCTTGGCTAAAGTAATGTTAGTAATGAATGTGAGGTGAACCTTCTCTCTGTGGCCAGGTGGGCAGCAGCTAATGGATGTGAAGGTGTTGCTGGTGATTGGCCCAACAGTCCTTGCCAGGATGGTGCAGCTGGATTGGTGTTAGGCTCCTAGTCTGACTCCTAAGCAACATAAGCCTCAGCACAGTCTTGTGGCATGTGAAAGTCTCACTAGCTACAAAGACACAGCTAATATGAGAGGACTATTTGGGTTATAATATAATACCATTACATGCCAACACTATGTGTCTGCAGGACCTAGTAAACAGTCAGTGCCTATTAAATGTTTCCTATTAACATAGATTTTCACCAGAAGAGAAGGGAATCAGTGGAACTGCCATCCTAGCATGCTAATTAATTCTCTGTGTGAAAAGAAGTACTAATCTCCATTTTAAAGCATCAATCATGGAAAATAAACTCAAATGTGACCAGATTTTAAAATACTACTTGTTCTAAAATCAGATGTAAATGAAAGCTTTCAGGATTCTGCAAGAGGTGATTACAGTGTACATGGTACTAAGAAACCCCATTTAAACTCAATCTTCTAGAAAACTTTAAAATACTTTTTCCAGTTTGAAACTGTTCTCTAATATCACTCTTCATATGCTTTCCTTGTCTAAGAAGCTTTGCTCTGTAAAAATTTCTCCCAATTTCTAAGTAAGATATTACAGAACTTCCCAGAAGCATTAGCGACGGTTCCTTAGCAACTGTTGATATGTCTCAAAACAACCTGAGACAATCTTCTCTGAGACATGTAGTCTCTCCCTCTCTCCACTAACAGAATTCCACAATATGGCAAAAAAGATTCGTGCAGCTAAAAATAGCTTCCAACACACATTTTTAAAGTTGACAGAGTCTTAATGATTTAAGTCTTCCATATCACAGCTTGGGTTAGGTGCGCCTCAACAACAGTATATCAAAGAGCTCTGTGCAGAGAGATTTTAGAATCTTTTTCTTTTTTAATCACACCATTAACACTCCTGACATTTCAGAAATAATGTTTATTGATTTTGGTGTTAGCACTCCCATAAATTAAGTGATGTAATGGACGGAATTATTGTGGTACTATAAAGAATGTGTCACTCAGATTGTTAACTACATATGAGAATAAAAACACAGAGACTCTGGATTCATATAAAAATAGCCCCAGATCTGGCTAGTAAATAGGAGATGAAGGAAAATGACATATCCCAGTGATGATGGGTCTATCTCCACCACTCCCTCCTGGCTGCTGTACCAGAACAACTGAACCTGTTTAATAAAAGCAAACTATAATAGCAATGATCATTCTGTACCAACAAAAAAACCTCCCTAGGATGAAAGTAAAATACATGAATTTAAGGTTATTCTCATCAAAGAAATCAGTATAAATGAAAAGTATTAGGAATTGACAAAAAAGCATTTTGAATCTGTAGCAGGAAAGAACCACATGGTACAGAAAGCAAAAATGGTCCCTGATAATCTGTGGGGCTATAAACTTCCACAGGGAACTTGTCGCTATCACTAGTAGATGAGAGTCAGAATCTAGCCAAAATCTGTGATTGTGGTTCTGGGTTGATGAAGTTGAAACCTGTGAAACCACGTAACTGATAGGTTAAAATAATTCGTCTGTGTGTGTGTGTGTGTGTGTGTGTGTGTGTGTGTGTAAAGAGAGAACAGTGTTCTGTTATAACCTTCCTTATGCGCTGTTTTTCGTTTGGTTTTGTTTTAATTTAGAGACAAGGTCTTGATCTGTTGCCCAGGCTAGAGTGCAATGGCACAATCTCAGCTCACCACAGCCTTGACCTACTGGGGTCAAGCAAGCCTCCTACCTGAGCCTCCCGAGTAGCTAGAACCACAGGTGCACACTACCACACCCAGTTAATTTTTTCTTTTTTTTTTTTGGTAGAGAGGGGGTCTTGTTATATTGCCCAGGCTGGCCTCAAATTCCTGGGCTCAAGCAGTCTTCCTGCCTCAGCCTCCCAAAGTGCTGGGTACAGGTGTGAGCCACCACACATGGCCAGCTGTTTTGAGAATTAAATGAGACAATGCATGTAAAGCATGTTGCCTGTGTAAACTGCTGCCAATCAATATTATGCCCTACATGTGTATGTATATGGGTGTGTGTGTATATATATATGCATATATATTCTACAATATGTCACAAAAGATTCATGTGGCTAAAAATAGCTTCTGACACATACACATATACATGACAGGATATATAAGGGATAAGATTGCATTTATACCTTATAAGAATTATAAGGTAATATAATACATATAATATATAAGCACATAGTAAATGTAATATTACTATGTAATAAAAGTAGTAAATGAACTAATGCACATAAATAGCACAGTGTTTAGTAAATAACAAATGCTTAAAATGTTCGTTGTGGTCATCATCACCATCACCACCATTATTTCTCCCATTTTATATAGGAGGACACTGAATTTCCAAGGAAGTTAGGTAACTTACCCAAGGCCAAACAGCTACTAAGAGGCTGGGCTGAGACTGATGTCTGTTTGATTGCAAAGCTCATGATCTTCCCAATTTTACTATAGGCCTAAGCATTCTTACAGAGTGGTTAAGTATTCTGCTTCTATAAAACAGGTTTCAGGTAAAAAGAGAAGATAGTTGTTGCTACCATCGTCATTCTTTTTTTTTTTTTTTTTGAGACTGAGTCTCACTCCGTCACCCAGGCTGGAGTGCAGTAGCACGATCTCGGCTCACTGCAACCTCCACCTCCCAGGTTCAAGCGATTATCCTGCCTCAGCCTCCTAAGTAGCTGGGACAACAGGCACGCACCACTACACCCGGCTAATTTTTGTATTTTTAGTAGAGATGGGGTTTCACCATATTGTCCAGGCTGGTCTTGAACTCCTGACCTCATGATCCACCCACCTCGGCCTCCCAAAGTGCTGGGATTACAGGCATGAGCCACTGCGCCTGGCCTGTTGCTACCATCTTCATTCTTATAGCTGTGGACTCAAATAAATCTAATGAAACTCCTAATAGCATGAGTTTTATTGGTTTGGCATATTACAATAATCTATTGCTAGTGTAAGACATTTCCTGGTCATAGGGCAAGTATCTAGAAGTGGCTTTTGCTGAAGTGTTGCCAGTCTGTCATTGATCTCCCATTCTATTTATACCAAATTAGCAAGCTTGAAGTCTCACAAGTTGCTCAGGTGGCTTACTTGATTCTGGTATTTTAAAACAATACTATTATTGTGGATGTGATGCATAATTTTACCATATCAGAACATCAAAATCCATTCATTAAAGAATCTATCAAAGTCTGGATGTAAGTTAATAATATATGTCTCTTCTCTGGTTTGGGTATGAAAAAGGAAAGTTACTTGAAAATAAGAGGGTAGAAGATTTATTTTTAGACCAGGATATACTTAGCTAATAGTCTTAAGCCAGGGTGGCTCCAGGACAGAGCGAAATTCACTAATTTGAATCTCTTTTTGTTGCCCTTCCTTTTTACTCTGAAGCAGACAAGGTAATAAGCAGTGGGGACATATCTAGGATCTACAGAATATTTCTGCAGTTTCTATTTTCTAAATCATCAAGCTGTTCTTTAGTTTTATAGAGCAGTTTTTCAATTGTTGAGGATCTTTCTGCAGAAAGGCAATTTGATTTCTATCCTTGGCTCTTCGATTATACATTCTATCATCACTAAACATTGATTAAGCCTGCTGCAATACACTCCCTTGTATTTGGGTCTTTGAATTCTCAGAAGGTCATTATTTATTACAATGTAACAAACTGGATTTTTTTTTTTTTTTTTTTTTTGAGATGGAGTTTCACTCTTGTTGCCCAGGCTGGAGTGCAGTGGGGTGATCTCAGCTCACTGCAACATTTGCCTCCCAGGTTCAAGCTATTCTCCTGCCTCAGCCTCCCCAGCAGCTGGGATTACAGGCGCCTGCCACCGTGCCCAGCTAATTTTTTGTATTTTTAGTAGAGACGGGGGTTTCACCATGTTGGCCAGGCTGGTCTCAAACTCCTGACTTCAGGTGATCCACCTGCCTCAGCCTCCCAAAGTGCTGGGATTACAGGTGTGAGCCACCGTGCCTGGCCTGGAAATATTTTTAAAATATGGTCAATGCAGGTGCTGTATTTATCAGTGTTAGCCTTTGTTTCAGGACAAAATGAGCTGATGTTTCTTAACAAACATGACATTTAATTCAAGCGTTTTTTAAAAGATATATAAAAATTAATTTTTTCTTTCTGAGAATATCACCATTGAAAAAACTCAAGGTCTGGTAGGCAGCTTTCTAAAATGGCTCAATAATTTCCTTGTGTCCCCTTGCATTTGGGCTGGATCTACTATCTTGCTTCTAACGAATAGAATATGGCTAAAGTGACGGGAAGCCACTTCCATGATTAGGTTACAAAAGGTTATGATGTCTGCCTTACTAACACTCTCTTTTGCTGGCATTCTCTCTTGCCCTCTCATATCCTGGCTCTGACAGAGTAAGCTACCATGTTGTAAGACGCTCTATGCAGAAGCCCACGTGGCATGTAACTGAGGGTGGCCTCTCAGTCCAAAAGCCTGTGAGGAACTGAGTCCTGCCAACCTTCCCCGTCAAGCCTTGAGATGACGTCAGCCCAGTGAGAGACCCAGAACCAGAGGACTCATCTAAGCCATGCCTGATTTCCTGGCCCACTGAAACTGTAAGATTATAAGTGTATTAAATCATTTAAGTTTAGGTAATTTGTTAATAGAAATAAATAAAAATAAAAGCTCTGAAATACAGTCTTCATCCATGCTATTTAATAAATATTTAACAGGAGCCTCTTACGTGCAAGGTGCACTAGAGTTCCTCTTGGCTGGGTACTTGTAATACAGTGGAGAATGAAACACACATGATCCCTCTCCTCTGGGCCCAGGAGAAGATTATCCTGTATGCTCTTGCCTGGCTGCCAGTTTGCACTTGTTTCCCCATGGGAGTCTCAATGAGGGTTAGCTGCCACCTCGTGAGAGAGTCCCTCCACCTTGAGAGATCCACTCTCTTGCAGAAGGCCTCTGGTGAGCTATAATCTAGTCTGAAAAATTATTCCCTGCTGCAAGGGGCCTAAAGTCCTCTTCTCAGGCACAACAAGATCCCAATCATATATAGGTAGTGCTATTTTCATTCTCAAATTCTTTTATACATAAATGTAAGAATGAGATTTCAATAAAAATTTTCATATATTAAAAAAATCTTCATCCTATTAGCCTAATCATAATAGTAATAATAATTAGAAACCAATTATAATTGTTGCAACAACAATGCAACTGCAAATCTTTTGTAAATTAGTAGTCTTTGTTTGCTGCTACTAAATTATTCCTATCAAGCTTACAAAATATCATACATTTAGCGAATTACAAGGCGTAATGTTTGGTTGTAGTTTCGCCTATGAGAAAAGTTAACTCTATTCACAGATTTTGTGGCACATTCTTTAGTGGTAAATTTGCATTTGTAAATGTAACTGAAGATCAGTTACATTTTTTGAAGTCTTAAGTCAATCATATTTAAATATTTGTGGATTATGATGTATTCTAAGTATTTACAAATTATGAAATGTTCAAAGTTTATCATGTGGAAGTCCACATGGTATGAGCAGGTGTGAGCAGACATCTTACCCTTCTAGCTTCTGGCAGCACAGTTAGGCCAATGAGTAGTTTAGGTAGTACATGGACACGACGGTGAGGCAGAGCCTCATAATGAAACTGGTGAAATCAACTCAAAATAGTCAGGATCACATTTGCTCAGAAGTCACCCTAGTATACAATGTCTAAGGCCCAAAGTCGAGAGAGAGCAACTCTGCTTTGAATAATTCTGAAAGAATGTATCAACAAAAGAGAGATAATAGCAGAGATCAGAGAAAGATAGGAGTCAGAGGGCAGACTTAGGCAGTGCTCACACAGCATCATCCAGGGCAGAGAATTCTGGAGTATTTATCCACATGCTAAACACTGGACTTAATGAAGGCATAAAAGACATGAACTCTGCTCTTAGACACCCTACATTCTAGTAGACAAGATGACAGCGTGACTGGTCGAACTGGCAGGAGTATGCATGGAGTTGGCCACACAAGGCTGGATGTTATCTTTAAGATAGATTTAACTCTTTTGCTTTGCTTCTAGGCTCACCAGGTAATATTCTCATTATAAGGTGGCTTCCAATAATCTTCCTGAATTCTGGTCAGCTGACACAAGCTTTCCAATTTGCTTGGCAGTTACAATTCATCATTCTAAATTAATACACTGGCATTCTAAGTCTTCCATATCAGTCACTTAAGAGTTTGGTTAGCATTCTCTGCGTTTTGCCCAAATAGCTGAAGCAAGGTGGTGGCCAGAGGAAGGAAGCTCACCAGGTAAGAAAGACTGGGAGAGATATCTGGAAGCAGCCAAGGCAAGGGAGAGATAACTAGCCAAGATCACGGTCAAGAGGAACCAACTCTTAGTCTGGAATATGTTAACTGGCTTCAGGTCCAAAGGGGAAGTTTAAGACAGAAATTCGTGTATGGAGAACAAAGTCAGTATCTTTGAGTTAAACTAAGTTCAAAATGGAATAAAGTCAGGAAATAAATAGATGCAAAAAGTTCAGGACTAAATGAAATCAAAGACATCGCTGGTTATTTTGGCCTGAGAAGCTGGGAAGACAGTGGTATCATTTGTTGAAATGAAAAAGGCTTGGTAAGGATTTGGAGAGGAAAAAAATCAATCCTATTTGGACTACCTGAAAGTTTGAGATACCATAAAATTATCATATTGGCGGGTTAGATAAACGAGTCTGGAGTGCAGAGGAGTTTCTCAGCTAAAGGCTTAACTTTAGAGTTACTGGCATATTAAAGGTATTTAAAAACATGGAACTGGATAGAACCACCTAGGGAGAGAACGTAGACAGAAGAGAACAGGGTCAAAGACAAAGCCCTGGGGTACTCTAACATTTACATGTCCAATATAGGATGAACTTGAGAAGTGGGACTGCCCAGTCAAAGGGCATATGCAATTTAATAATTTTGCTAGATTTTACCAAATTGACCTTCATTAAAGTTGTACCTGTTTACTCTCAATGGCACAGTATGAAAGGGCCCTTTTGCCCATACCCTTCCCAATACTATATGCTCTCAAACTTTTATAACTTTGCCAATACGGTAGGTTTAAAATGGCACTTCCATTTAGTATTAATTTGTATTACTCTTTTTATTAGTGAACTTGAGTATCTTTTCAAATATTAAGATACTTGTTTGTACTTGTCTGTGAACTGCTTTCCCTTCAAAATCTTTGAAGGGAAAGTTTCTCAAGATAGTTGATAATAAAGGTGCTTGTATACCAATGGGAAGAATCCTATGGCAAGGAGACATAATGATGCAAGAGAGAAAGGGTGTTGCTTCAGGAGTCATCCTTGAGAAGAAAGAGTTTAGGATTCAGAGCACAAGGGAGGGAGCTGGCAGTGGAAAGGGGCAGTTTCTCTTTTCCCATAGTAACAGAGCAAAGGCAGAGTGTGGGTACAGAAGTCAGGAGGCTCTAGAATAATGCTGAGAAGATAAGGTGGCTCTCTTCTGATTATATCTATTCTCACTATGAGGTATAAGTAGGCAAAAAGGAGCTTAGGCCACAAGAAGGAAAGGTGTGAAATACTGCCCTTGGGGAGTGAGAAAGTGAATTACTAGAGGAGTGGAATAGAATGACTTGGCAGTTTTGCATGTCCGCTGAGACTCATGGTCATCCATTTGAAGTGAGCCTTGACAAGGGGGTTGTGTGATTTTTCTCCAGAGATGTTCAATTGCTTGGATATGGGTACAACATGGGAGAGCTACAAGGATATTAAAGAGTTTGAAAGAGAATGATTATTGGCCTGGGCCACAGAATCTACATTGGGTATGGAGAGATGTGAGCAAGTTGAGATGTGGAGGTGGTAACAGTGAGAAGCAGAGGCATTAATGGATGAAGAACCCAGTGAAGTTGGGGGACGCTAGAGTTGAAATATGGGAGTGTGAGAAGCAGGGAGTACCTGAAAGCAATCAGGAGAGTGGGTTAAGCCCAGGCCCCAAAGGAGCTGGAGATTTTCCATAGGGATGAAGGAGTCCTGAGCCTGGAATGGCAGCTTGAGATCTGCAGGAAAGAGAAGGTGCAGGGGACGCAGAATCCTCTTGAGAGAGCCAAAGTTCAGTTGAGGACAATAGCTACAAGAAATATTCAATGAAATGTAGAGAATGTAGCGAACCTTTCTACCATGGAAAAGGAATTCCAGAGAGCATAGTGGAAACTATAGCAGGGAGGGGAGAACCGGGAAACAGGGTCAGAGGAGAGAAAGGACAGACAGGAATACATATAAGTACCCAGGCGTGTAGGGCTACATGAGTGGAGGCACTTACATCATGAGCAGAGAATAATCCAGAACCTGTAGATTATATATAAGAAATAATAAAATCATAATACACCATAAGATAGGAAGAAATGAGGCAGTTTTCATAAATGTGTACTACATAATGATCCACAGAGTAGTAAATTCCTAGCAGATAATATTGCAACTGGTTCCCTTTGGATATAAGATTTTAGAATCCCATCATGCACTATGGAAAGAAGTCGGTTCAGTGTTTTACAACTGGGAGCTATCGTGCTGAAATTAAAACCCAGAAGTTTTCTTTACGATGATAAGCCTCCTTATCTCTACAGGAGGAATTTTAAGTTCTAATTAAACTTCTAAATTAACCTAAATGGAAGCCCAGCTCATTTAATAGAATCCTAGAATTTCAAATTACATGGAAACTTAGATGTCATCTAGTTCAACCAACCCCATCCTAAAGAAAGAAAGGAAAAAAGAAAGAAACTATATTAACTTTCCCTGCCTCCAAACTCTCCAACTTCCTCAGTCTCTTCTCAGCATATATCATACATTCTTGTCCTGAGTAAAACCTGACAGCCCCTAAGGACTCTATTTTCCTTGCAGCCCTCTTTAGTAGAAACTCAGTGCCTTGAGGCAGGTATTATCACTTCCCACTGCAAACTTCAAAGTTCCCTGCCCTCCTCATCAACCTCCTTCAAAGCCCCAGCTTAAATGAGCTCCATGTCCAACATGGTGCCCACTAGGAACTAGGACAGCTGGGAAAAAAAAAATCTGTTTGAAGGCATCAGAGTGTTACAAAAACACCGAGGAACTGTGGGCCAAAGAATCAGGAGAAAAGGGAAGCCCAGAGAAATGAGCCTGGTATTTGGAAGATTACTGATCCTGAAAGTTCAGGGTATACCAAGGAAGAGGAGCCCTGGTAAACACATAGGATTTTAGATGGGATTTGGAAAGACTACACTTCAGAAGTAAGGGTATTGGAAACACATCAGCTCTCATAGGGACTGAAACCCAACTTGGAAACATCTCAATCCTTGGCTGGATTAATGTGATCAGAAATTGCTAGTGCCCCTAGGCTAGCTGCCTCCCTGAAGCAGAAGTAAATCCTCTCTGGAGAAAAATAACATTTCACAGAGCCTTAAAGTATCTCTGTAAATTTTTTATATGCACAACATCTGGCTCTAAATAAAAAGAAGCTATTACATACACATTTCTATGAAAAGACTTGATCAAAACCCAAGAGAAAAAA
Organism: Pongo abelii; assembly: GCF_028885655.2. NCBI lineage: Eukaryota > Metazoa > Chordata > Mammalia > Primates > Hominidae > Pongo > Pongo abelii. Next base: position 89,805,106 of record NC_071989.2, on the reverse strand, counting down.
CAGACAATAGAAACAATGCCCATAATCCAGATAAAAGAATTAACAGACATGGACTTCAAACTTCTATTAATGTGCTCAAGACAAGCTTGAGAATTTTGGTAAGGAAGTGGAATTTTTAAAATTTACTAAATAAAAGTTCTAGATCTGAAACTACTACATCTCAAATTTAGAATTCAATGGAAGACTTTCAGAGCAGATTAACAAAGATAAAACTGAAAGACTGGTCAGGAAAAAAATTCAGAATGAAGCACAGAGAAACAAAAGTCAGTGGGTTGGGAGAGGCATAGCAGACATATGAGATATGGTGAAGGGGTCTAAATACCTGTAATTGGAGTCACAAAAAGTGGGGATAGAGAGACTAGGGCAAAAGCAATCTATTTAAAGAAAAAATGGCCCAAATTTTTCAAAAACCAATGAAAATCATCAAGCCACAAATTAAAAGGAAACCATGAATCTCGGAAGGATACATATGAAGACTACATAATATGCAGACACATATCTTAGTCCATTCAGACTGCTGTAACAACAATACCATAAACTGGGTGGTTTATAAACAACAGACATTTGTTTCTTACACTTCTAGAACCTGGAAAGTCCAAGATCAAGGTACCAGCACACATGGTGCTTGTTAAGAGCTCATATCCTGGTTCATAGATGGCCATCTTTTTGCCATGTCCTCATGGCAGAAGAGGCAGGCAGTTCTCTGAGGTCCCTTTAATGAGCACACTAATCCCACCTTGAAGGCTCTTCTCTCATGACCTAATCACCTCCTAAAGGCCTCACCTTCAAATATCATTACATTGGGGATGCACAGGTTTCAACATACGATTTTTGGTGGAAGACAAACATTCAGTCTACAGCAATATATAAGAGTAGAAAAAACCACGAAGTTAATATTAAAAGTAGCCAGGAAAAATTTTTTTAAAAAAGACTACCTTCAAATAAGTCAGATCAATATCTATGGAAGAAATCAAGTTTTTTATTAAAAATCCTTCCAAGAAGAAAACTCCAAACCCAGATGGCTTCACTGATTAATTTTCCCAAACATTTAAAGAAGAAATAACATCAGCAAAACATAAACTCCTGCAGAGGAAAGAAAAAAATAAAGATCCCTTCCCAGCTCATTTTATGAAGGTAACATATGCTTGATCTCTAAAAGTGACAAGGACATTATAAGAAAAAAATTTGCAGGCTAATTTCTCTTATGAATATGAATAAAAATGTCCTAAGCGAAATGTTAGCAAATGAAATCCAGCAATACATTAAAGGGATACTATATTACAACCAAGTTATATTTTTTCCCCAGAATGCAAAGTTGATTTAACATTTGAAAATCAATTAAAGGAGTAAAATGGAAAAATCACTCAATTATCTCAAAAGATGCCAATAAAGCATTTGATCTTTTTAAAACGTCAACATCTCAAACACACTGAGTAAACTAGGAATAGGATAAAACTTCTTTAATTGGATAAAAAATATCTAGCAGATAATCTAATGCAAACCTCACACTTAAAATATTGAAGGTTCTCCCTCTGAAGGAAATGAGATAAGAATACCCATATCCACTTCCACCCAACAATGTACTGGTGGCCCTAGACAAAACAAGAAGCTAAGAAAATGCAACAAAAGATGCGCCAGTTCTATAAGTAGAATACTATAAAACAATATTAAAAGAAAAAATTAAGAACTAATCAATGGAGGGATGTACCATATTCATAGATTGGAAGAGTTAATATTGTAAAAATGACCATTCTCCTCAAATTGACCTCTAGATCCAACTTATTATAATACCAAAGTCCCGGTATTATTTTGTGAAATTTCACAAGCTGCTTATACAATTTAAATGGAAATTAAGAGTCCAGCATAGGCAAGGAAAAAAAAAGAATAGTTAGGAAACTTCTTTTGCTGGATATCAAGACTTATTATAAACTTATAGTAATAAAAATAGTATGGCATTGACACAAGGAAACAACTGAATGGAACAGAGAATCCAAAAACAGATCCAAGAACATGTGGAAACTTTATGTGTAACTAAGGTGACAAAGAAATGCAGAAAGCACAATCTTTTTCATAAATAGTGCTGAGCAAATTGGATATCCATATCAGGAAAAAATGAAATATGACTCATATCTCATACTAAACTAAAACTAGTTCCCAGTGGCTCATAGATATAATCTAAATAACATAATAAATTAGTTTAAAAATATCTAGATAACAAATCTGTCCAGTAACACAGTTAACAGTCATATATAGCTATTTTAATTTATTACAGTTAAATAAAATGAAAAATCCAGCTCCTCAATCACATTAGCCACATTTCCAGGGCTGAGTAGTCACATGTGACTAGTGACCACTGCATTGGGCAGTGCAATATATACATTTCCATCTTTGCAGAAAGTTCTATTGGGCAGCGTTGGACATGAACTGTCTCCATGATCTTGGGATAGACAATGATCTCAAACAACTACAAAAAGCATAAAAAATACAGGATATGATTCTTAAATTAGACCACATTAAAATTAAAAATTTCTGGTTATCAAGACACTACAAAGGAAATGAAAAGTCAGGCTACCATGCTGAAAAAGCTATTTGCTATATATACATCCATCAAAGAACTCATACCCCAAATTTGTGAAAAACTCCTATAAATCAGTTAAAAAAAAAAAAGACAGGCAACCAAATAGAAAAAAATGGCAGTAGGCATGAACAGGCACTTCACAAAACAGTAGATGAACCTCATTAATCATTAGGGATATAAAATTTAAACTATAATGATACACCAAAATGCATCCACCAGTAGGGCTAAATTTAAAAAGACTGACAATATCAAACAGTTATCAGAACATGGAGCAACTGAAATTCCTACACTGCTGATGAGAATTTATATATTGATAGAACAGTTTTAGAAAACTGTTTGGTATTAACTAGTAAAGTTAAACATATATATGCATGTCCTATGATCCAGCAATTCTATTCTTGATATATACCCAATAGAAATGCATACATACATATATGCATCAAAAGACACGATCATAGAATGATCACAGTCAAAACCTGGGGCAGGGGGAACCACATGGCCATTAATAGTAGAAAGACAGATTGTGATACAGTCATAAAATCAAATACTATATTATAATACTGGCAAATACTATATTTATAGCAATAAAAATGAATGAACTCCTACTACACGGAACAACATGGATGATTCTCACAAACACAAATTGGGTTTAAGTAACCAGAATTAAAAGAATACAATGTATAGAATATGATTTCATCTATACAACGTTCAAAAAACAGGCAAAACTAACATAGGGCTTTAGAAGTCAAGACAATTGTTACATCTATGAAAAAGGGAGAGAAAGTGATTGGGAGTAGGTATAATTTTACAAATGTTCTGTTTCTTGACTGGGCTACACAGATGGAATCACTGAGTTGTGTGATAATTAAGGATCTGTATACTTCTTACATTATACTTCAATAAGAATTTTTTTTTTTTTTTGAGATGGAGTCTCGCTCTGTCGCCCGGGCTGGAGTGCAGTGGTGCGATCTCGGCTCACTGCAACCTCCGCCTCCCAGGTTCAAGCGATTCTCCTGCCTCAGCCTCCCTAGTAGCTGGGACCACAGGCATGTGCCACCACGCCTGGCTAATTTTTTGTATTGTTTTAAGTAGAGACGGGGTTTCACCGTGTTAGCCAGGATGGTCTTGATCTCCTGACCTTGTGATCTGCCCACCCCAGCCTCCCAAATTGCTGGGATTACAGGTGTGAGCCACCGTGCCCGGTGAGAAGTTTTCAAAAATCAGTTCCTTTGATATACATGCCGTCTAGCTATAATACCTTCCAATCCCTCTTCCTTTCTGTTGCTTACTATGTTTGCCTCTCTCTAAGATTTTAGCATTTGATTCACAGTCTTTCCTTCTATCTCAAGTTTCACTATTATCCAAGGTGACTTTACATCCATGTGGTTGCCCCATCCTACGCTACAGCCTCTCTTTCTTGACTTCCATGTCAGCATAGCACTCCAATAGCCACACTCAGAAACTTATCAATACAAGAATCACTCCCCACTTTAAAACCACTCTCAGACCAAATATCCTATGTCTTCAGATCTCTTAGTCAATTATTCTCAAGATTTCAGTTCCTTGACTTCATAGGGATCTCTAGTCCCCTTTTTCTATAGCTCTCTTTCTCTCTTCCTTATTAAACTTAGGTTCTATTCTTTGCCATGCCAACCACTTTCTTACCAATAGTATCAACTTCCCTGCCTACTGTCTTTCCATCTTAACCCCTGGCAAAAATCCCAAATTTGGCAGACTCTATTTTGTACATGCATCAAAGCTGCACTGCTTAAGAAATCACATAATTTGGCCTATCTCAAGCGTAGCTTCCATGCCTTCTGTTTGTCCTAATATATTTCTCTAGTCTACTCTTCCATCTCCCCACGGAAAGAAGTCAAATCTTTTCCATTTGTTCTAAAGCCATAAAATCACTCTCTGACAGCAGATTTCACATGTCCAATTTCACAGAAAATAAAAAATAAAAACCATAAAATGTCCTTTCTTGCCAAACTAAAAATACATCTGAATCCATACCCATATTTTGTCCTCTATAGCTTCTGTTAAAATGGAAGTCATCCCTTGTCCCGCCACCATCCTACCTTTTCTAGGACTTTGCTCTTTCAGTTCTCTTTCTCCTGTCTTCCCTTCCTCCTGTCTTTCCTTTCAGTTTTTAAAATACTAAAGTCTTTCTCATCTTAAAAACAAACAAGTAAATTACAATGAAAAATAAAATCCTCTTTCTCTTCCATGTCCCTCTGCAAGAGTCACCCTATCTTCCTCTCCCAATTCATCAAAAAAAAATATTTATTCTCTGTCAACTCCCTCATCTCCCAGCTCAAGCATCAAACCACATTCTGCTTACTCACCACAGTACACAAATGACGTTGTTGTTGCTGAACCCAATGGGCACATTTCAGTCTTTTCTTACCTGACTTCTCTGAAACATTGGATAGGCTCACAGTGTTAAAAAGCAAGCAAGCAAGCAAGCAAACAAACAAAAAACATGCCTCCAGGGCTCAAGAATCTCTTGTGTTTCCTCCTACACTTCTGACCACCTTCTCTTATTACCTTTCACAGGCAGTCTTCTGTTCTTCTTTTAAATGATGATATGCTTCAAAATTATCTCTTAGGCTATTTTTTCCTTTCATTTTACATCTGCCTAGAGACCTTATCTATTCTCATGGCTTCAATTACCATTTATTGCTGATAACGTCCAATTCTACATTTCTATTCCTGACATGTCTCATGAGGTTCAGAGACATGCCACTCAGATATCTTGCATGCTCTTTAAACTTAGGATCTTGAAAACGGAACTCATCCTATCCCTCATCTATGAATTGCATCATCCATAAGCCAATTTCCCCAAACACTGTCAATTCCACCTCTTAAATGTAGCTTCTTTTTATCTCTAGTATCATTCTTTATTTCCGCATGCCTCTGCTACCATGTAGGCCATCATCCTAGTTGGTTTGGGTTACTTCTCCCTCTTATCTCATCTCTCCTTGCTTTCAGTCCTGCTCCCTTCCAATCATTTCCATTCTATAGCCAGAGTATGCCAAAATTGTTTATTTAAAAATTTGTTTTCTCATTAAATTGTAAGATTCAAGAGAACAGAGACCATGTCTATCTTGCTAACCTCGCAATTACTATAGGTGTCTGGTACATTGTAAAATTCAAAAATTATTTATCAAAAAGATAAATAAACTGGCATTATTGACTTCATCTAATATGGAAGTAATACAGAAATGCTCTAAAGACTTCACGGGAATATCAATCATGTCTGCTTTTGCTCTTCGTTGTACCCCAGAGTCTAGTATAAGTCTGGCCCCTATTGTTGAATCAATGTATAAGAATAAAAGCAAACTATGAGGTTAAAGTGCTTTGGAAGGTGTTATATAAAACATACAAAAAATAAAGCAGTACTACTTCCTGCATGCAAAAATAACTGAATTGCCAGTTTAAAATTGTCACTTCTACCCTTATGGTGTTCTCCCTATCCTCTTCCATGTTTTATTTATTTCCATAGCTCTTTTCATGTTCTATCATACAATATAACTAACTTACTTCTTTTGTTTATTGTTGTCTCCCCCACTAGAATATAAGATCCATAAAAGCAGCGATTTTTATCTATTCTGTTATTGAGTACATCATAGGTGCTCAATGAATATTATTAAATTAAATTGATTATACCTGGGACCACACTAAAAGTGTTAAATATTTATCTTACTCATTTTTAAGATAACACACTGGTTAGATCCTTTTATCTCCATTTTAGAGATTTAAAAAGCAGTCACAAGAGTCACATCATTTCCTTAAGATTGGAGCAGAATGTCATAAGAGGAAATCAAAAAGACGGAACAAACAGAAACACAAATAAGATAAAAGGAAAAAATTGAAACATATCAGTCATCATAATAAAGGCAAACAGATTAAACTCCCCTAGCTTACAGACAAAAACTATAGAGTGGAATTTTTAAGTACAACAATATGAGATAAAAAATATATAGAGCACTTAAACATAAGGACACAAGACTTCTGGTGCCAGCCAACATGGAGTAAACCCACCACAGCCTATCTCTCCCACCGATTAAAACTAAAAAAACAAAATTTAAAAAGCAACTACCCTATGACTCTGAAAAGTTAACGATAGTAGCAGATTGGCAAGAGTAGCCAAAATTCAAATAACCTCTTTGGGGGTAAGTCACCTGGTTTTTCGTCTTTTATTTCCTGGCTTTGACCCAATGGCTGCCCCACTGTGGAACTGTGCAGGGAGGGTAAACAACCAAACACTGGAAGAAACCCCACTTCTGGCCAGACAACCTGGAAAGGTGGAGAATTTCCCCATTACTTTTTTTTTTTTTTTTTAGATGGAGTCTTGCTCTGTCACCCAGACTGGAGTGCAGTGGTGCAATCTCGGCTCACTGCAACCTCTGCCTCCCAGGTTCAAGCAATTCTCCTGTCTCAGCCTCCCGAGTAGCTGGGATTATAGGCATGCACCACCAAGCCTGGCTAATTTTTGCATTTTTAGTAGAGATGGGGTTTTGCCATGTTGGCCAGGCTGGTCTCAAACTCAGGTGATCCACCTGCCTTGGCCTCCAAAGCGCTGGGATTACAGGCATGAGCCACCACACCCAGCCCCCCATTACTTCTTTTGTCTTTCTTTCTTTCTTCTCTCATACCCCTGCCCAAAGGGTAGTCCCTGTCATAGTTAAACCCTTGAGAGAAACGTGTTTCAGGCCAGGGGAACTGGAAAAAGGAACAGTATGGCCTGAAGGCTGCAGTAGAATACCTATTTTTTAATTTGTTTGTTTGTTTTTCTTTCTTTTCTCTTGCTGTTTTACTCAAGAGTAGTACTAGTCACACGGAACTACATGGAACAGCAGATCTGGAAGCTAAAACTCCAAGAGAAGCCCTGTCTTTCTAGTGAGAAGCCCAGGAAAAGGAGCCTCTGAGATCCCTAGAGTGTGGGAGAAATACTGGAGAGCACATAGCTGGAGAAATGGATCCCCTAATTCTGTGTACAGATAAAAGTCTTAGCTCACCCCCTGTATAGATACAGGTAAAGAAAGAGACAGAGATTTATTTTAAGGAACTGGCTAACATGATTGTGGATGTCTGGCAAGTCAAAAGTCTGCAGGGGGAAGAGTTGCATTTAGAGTCCAAAAGACACTAGCAGAATTCCTTCTTGCTCAGGGGAGGTCAGTTTTTTTTTCTGTTAAGGCCTTCAGCTGATCAGATGAGACCCACCCATCAAATATGCTTTACTCAAAATCTACTGATCTGAATATTAATCTAATTTTAAAAATATCTTCAGAGAAACAGCTAGAATAACGTTTGAACAACTATCTAGATACCATAGCCTGGCCAACTGACACAAAAAATTAACCATCATGGCCCTCATATCATTGCTATTCAACATCATTCTATAAGTCTTAGCCAGTGCAATGTGGCAAGAAAAAAGGAGAAAGGTTAGAAAGGAAGAAGCAAAACTGTCTTCAATTGTCAATATAGAAAACCCCTCCCCAAACTATAACAAAGCTCCTAGAACTAGTAAGTGAGTTTAGCAAGGTCTCAGAACCTACGGACAATATACAAAAATTAATTGTATTTCTATATACGAGCAATGAACAACTAGAATTTGAAAATTTAAAAGATATTAAACATAATAGCATCCCAAATTGAAATATTTATATAAAAATTTAAGAAAATGTATACAGGATCTGCATGCTTAAAACAATAAAATACTAATGAAAGAATGCACAGAAGACATACAAGAATGGAGAGTTATACCTTATTCACACATTGGAAGACTCCTTAAGGTGTTAATTCTTTCCAAATCAACCCACAGATTCAACACAATCCCAGTTAAAATCTCAGCAGTATTTTTCGTGGGTATTCAGAAGCTGATTCAAAAACTTACACAGAAAGTTAAAGGTTCTTTCTTGAAAAAGAACAAAGTTGGAAGACTCATTCTTTAGAGACAGGGTTTATCAAGATTTAATATAAAGCTACAATAAGCAAGGCAATGTGGTATTGGTGGAAGAACAGAAAAATAGATCAATGAAACAGAACAGAGAGTCCAGAAATAGACCCACTCAAATATGGTCAATTGATTTTGACAAAGGTGCAAAGGCAACTGAATCAAGAAAGCTTAGTATTTTCAATAAATGGAGCTGCACCAATTGGACATTCATACACAAAATAATAAAATAAACCTCACAGCTTACATAAAAATTGAATCAAAATAAATCCTAGACATAAGCTTAAAAATAAAAATAATAAAATGTCTAGGAAAAAATGTTTGTGACCTTGGGCTAGGCAAACAATTCTTAGATAAAATACCAAAAGTGCAGTAGATTTAAAAAATATATTTTTAGGCCGGGCAAGGTGGCTCATATCTGTATCCCAGCACTTTGGGAGGCTGAGGTAGGCAGGTCATCTGAGGTCAGGAGTTCAAGACCAGCCTGGCCAACATGGTGAAACCCCATCTCTACTAAAGATGCAAAAATTAGCTGGGTGTGGTTGCAGATGCCTGTGGTCCCAGCTACTCGGGAGGCTGAGGCGGAAGAATTGCTTGAGCCCGGGGAGCAGAGGTTGCAGTGAGATCACGCCACTGCACTCCAGCCCGGGTGACAGAGGGAGACTCTGTCTCAAAATGAATAAATAAATAATGTATTTTTAAATAAATTGGACTTCATACAAATTAAAAACTCTCACTCTGTGAAAAACTGTTAAAAGAATAAAAAGAAGTCATACACTGGGAGAAAGTATTTACACATCACATATCCGCCAAAGGACTTATATCTGGAATATGTAAAGAACTGTCAAAACCCAACAATAAGAATATAAAAGAATCTAATTAAAAAAAAATCCAATTTTTAAAATGGGCAAATAGCTGAGAGTGGTAGCACACATCCATAATCCTAGCCACTCAGGAGGCTGAGGTGGGAGGATCACTCCTGAGCCCAGGAGTTTGAGGCTGCAGTAAGCTATGATTGTGCAATTGCACTCCAGCCTGGACAACAGAGTCAAACCCTGTCCCTCAAAAAAAAAAAAAAAAAAGATGTTGGGGAAAGATTTGAAAAGATACTTCACGAAAGAAAATATATGAATGGTAAACAAGCACATGAAAAGATATTCAACATCATTAGCTATTAAATAAGTGCAAAACAAAAACCATACTATGATACTACTACACATCTATTGTTATAGTTAAAGTAAATAAATAAACTGACAATACCAGGTGCTGGTAAAGACGTGGAGGAACTAGAATTCCCAGAAATTGCTAGTGGGAGTACAAAATGCTTCCAATGCTTTGCAAAATAGTCTGGCATTAAAAAAAATTATCATATAGACCAGAAATCTTACTCCTAAGTATTTATCCAAGAGAAAAGAAAACTTATGTCAACTAAAAACCCTACAAATGAGTGTTTTTAGTAGTTTTATTCTTAATCACCAAAAACTGGAATCAGCCCAAAGGTCTTTCAACTGGTAAAAGGATAAACCAAATGCTGTACATTCATACAATGGAATACTACTCAGCAATAAAAAGTTATAAACTATCGATATATACTGAAATATAAATGAACCTCAAATATATGTGCTAAGTGAAAGAAGCCAAACTCAAAAGCCTAGAAATCCATATATGACATTCCGAAAAAGGTAAAACAATAGGGACAGAGAACAAGGGTTTGGGGTGGGAGAAAAGGTTTGCTACAAGGGGCTGCACAAGGGAATTTGGGTGGAGGAAGGATGGAAATGCTCTGTATCTTGATTTTGGTCAGTTACACATCTCTGCATTTTTCTAAAACTTACGGAACTGTCTGCCAAAAAAGGTAAACTTTACTGTATGTAAATTTTTAAAAATAATGTTCTATATGCAAGGAAATGAATAAACCAGAGCAAGTTTAATAGTTAAAAGGTAGAGAAAGACTTACCAGACAAATGCCAAAAGAAAGCTAACATGGCTATATTGATATTAGGTAAAATAATTTTTAGGTAATTTACCCCAAGACATAGCAAGGGGAGAACCAGCTTGAATCCTGCCTCTTTCTTGCTATAAAGTCTATGCTCCTTTCAATACATCTTAAAGACTTGCAAGTCTAGTTAGCCGTCAAGACTTGGGAAATTTATTAAAAAGAAAATTTGAGACAATCTCTCACAAGCACACAAATTCTACCAAGAAATAAATGTAGTTTTCATGTTTTGAGAAAAATCGACCAAAAATCAGTAAATATGTGTCCAGGAAAATGTTTACTCAATTAATACTGGTGATACTGTTTTAATTTGAAGATTCCTTACCTTGTTTTCTTTTAATAACAGCAGAAATCCTTCATTACTCTTACTAAAATTTCAAAATTTTCACCAGGCTTCTCTTTAAAAAGAAATAAATATGAGCATTTTGCATTGAAGATTCCTTGTGGCTGAGATAAATGATCAGAAGAAGCTGCCTGCTTTTAACTGGAACATTTTCAGGAAAAACTAGGAGAAAATTAGCTATATAATGTATCAGTGTGAAAGCTGAATGTTGTACCTGGAAATGTTTACTGTATATCATGCTCCTTCTAGGAAGCTAACGGTAAATGATCATACTAAACATTAGGTAATACTTCACTGACAAAAATCAGGATGCTCGGTCTTCAGAAGAGTCAATGTGAAAAGTCAAGCAAAACAGCAATTAAATAGTTTCAAGCAAGTCCCCCAATCCCAAGTACTGTTCCCTTTTGGGAATTTCTTCAGTTAAAATAATAACAGTGGCCTGTCCTTAGAATGTGGCAAAATGAGAGCAATAACTTCTTAGACCATAGATTCAGGTTGTAAAATCTCTGTTTTGGGGGACTGAGTTTACAGTTAAGGCTAAAACTACAGAAAATATGTAGATAGTGCACATCCTTGGCTGCCTTGGTGCCTCACGCCTGTAATCCCAGCACTTTGGGAGGCTGGGGCGGGCAGATCACTTGAGCCCAGGAGTTCGAGACCAGCCTGACTAGCAAAACCCCATCTCTCTATTAAAAATACAAAAATTAGCCAGGCATGGTGGTGCACACCTGTAATCCCAACTACCTACCATGTTGGGTGGTGGAGGCACAAGAGTTACTTGAACCCAGGAAGTGGAGGCTTCAGTGAGCCACGATCCTGTCACCATACTCCAGCCTGGGCGACTTAGCATTCTATTTTGTTTATTAAATGCAAATCTGGTTTCTTTTGCTCACCTTCTACTTCACTTGAGTAAAGGTAAATTTTTATACCACTCCCTCTTTATGTAGTCTAATATTATTTAGTAAGAATGTCTAAAAAGTAAATTTCCACAAAAACCTACAATTAAGCAAGTGAATTAAATGAAAATCTCAAGGAAAATACTCTGTATTACCAGCTAAATCCCCTTAGTCAACCTTCCCCAGGCCCAATCCTCCTATGTTTCTCAATTTCCCTCATATTTCACTCTAAAGTATGTGAGGAGTTCTATTTTTCCATGAACAGGGCACACAATACCAGGCGTTAGCCAGGAACTGAGGAAAACATCATAGATCCAGAAATGGACTTCTTACTAAACTCCAGTCCTTTGCAAAAAGATTTCTCAGGGTACTGAAACTCAGCTGAGATAAGTCACCTGAACTGCTGAATGTGATACAGTAAAAAGAACTTACTTTGGTTGAACAAATCATTTTATCTATCTATATAGATAGATAGATAGATACATAGATAGATAGATAGATAGATAGAAAGAAAATAATGGGACAGAGAGGTAAGGTATAATCAGAGAAGGATGCAATTAACCATTGGAGAAGGTGGGTGGGAAGAAAATGACTGAGAGAACAATGGGAAGTAATGTAAATAGGACTCATGACACATCCAAATGCCAAAGGATGGACACAGGCACAGGTCATATTCCCAAGACAGACAGACAGACAGACAGACAGACAGACAGACAGGTAGGTAGGTAGGTAGGTAGGTAGATAGACAGATAGATAGATAGATAGACAGACAGATAAGCTGGTTAGGGTTAGAGAATTTGGGTTCTTGAACAATTTCTTTTTCAGACAACATGCTATTACCTGTATTCTCCGTGTCATCAAAAATCAAGACATGCCATAATGACATGATCTTTTATATAGAAAATCTTAATAAATCCACAAAAAACTATTAGAGCTAATAAAAGAGTTCAGCAAGGTTACAGGATACAAAAAAAATACACGCAAAAAATCAGTTGTATTTCTATACACTAGCAGAGAACAATATGAAAATGAAATTAAGAAAACAATTCCATTCACAACAGCATCAAAAAGAACAAAATATGTAGGAATAAATTTAATGAAAAAATCCAAGACTTGTCACCTGAAAATCTTTAGAACATTGTTCAAAGAAATTAAGAGGAGCTAAGTAAATGGAAAGACATTCCATACTGATGAACTGGAAGATAGAATCTTGTTAAGATGGCAATTCTCCTCAAATTGAAGTATAGCTCCAGTGCAATCCATATCAAAATTCCAACTAACATTTTCACAGAAATTGAGAAACTGATGCTAAGATTCATATGGAAATGCATAGAACCAAAACTAGCCAAAACAATCTTCAAAAAAAAGAACAAAGTTGGTGGGCTTATGTTTCCCAATTTTGAAAAATGACTGTTATAAAGCCACAGTAAACAAGACAGTGTGACGCTGACATAGGATAGGCATATGAAACAGTGGAATAGAATTTGGCGTCCAGAAATAAATGCATACATCTGTGGTAAATTGATTTTTGACAAGGGTGCCAAGATAATTAAGTGAGAAAAGAATAGTCTTTACAAATAATGGTTCAGAGACTACTGGATATTTATTAGTACATGCAAAGTAATGAATTTGCACCCCTACCTCATTGCTACATACAAAAATAAGTTAAAATAGATGAAAGACCTAAATGTAAAAGCTAAAACCATAAAACTCTTAGAAGACCACATAGGGTTTAATCTTTGTGCCCTTAGGATACGTAACAGTTTTGTAGATATAATACCTAAGGTGAAATAAATCTAATAAAAAAATAGATAAATTGGACTTTACCTACATTAAAAACTTCTGTGAGCCAAAGAATGCTATCAAGAAAGGGAAAAGACAATCAATGGAATGGGAGAAAATTTGCAAATCATATAGCCAATAAGGGTCTAGTATTCAAAATATATTTTAAAACTCTCACCACTAGACAATGAAAAAAAACTAATTTTAAAGTGCACAAAGGATTTGAGTATACATTTCTCCAAAGAAGAAATACAAATGGCTGATAAGCACATGAAAAAATACTCAACATCATTAGACATTAGCTAAGTGTAAATCAAAACTACAATTGGATACGTCACACCCAGTGGAATAGCTATAATTAAAAAGAAAGATAATGCCAAGTGGAACAGAATTGGCAAAGATGGGGAGAAATTGTAACCCTCATACATTTCTGGTGGGAATATAAAATGGTGATGCCTCTGTAAAAATTAGTTTGGCAGTTACTTGAAATTAATAGTGTTACTACATGACCCAGCAATTCTACTGCTAGGGTATATACACAAGAAAACTGAAAACATATTCATATAAAAACTTGTACACAAATCTTCATAGTAGCATTGTTCATTAACAGTCACAAAGCAGAAACAACCAAAAATGTTCATCAACTGATGAATGGATAAACAAAATGTCATATATCTATTATAATGGAATGTTACTCAGCTGTCAAAAGGAATAAAGTACTTATATGTGTTACAACATGGGTGAACCTTGAAAACATGCCAAATGAAAGAAGCTATAAGCAAAAGGCCACATATTGTTTGATTTCATTGATATAAAATCTCCAGAATAAGCAACTCTATAGAGAAAAAAGTTAAATTAGTGGTTGCCAAAGGCTGAGAGGAGGAAGGAATGGGAGCACACGTAAACTCCTGATAAACATAGTCTTTGCCTTCCCATACAAACCCCTCCAAGATCTCCTCTGGGCTGACCCTCAATGACCTACACTTTGCTCCCTTAAGATTTGCAAACCATCACCCAGACAGTCACCAGTGTCTTTAGACTGGTTTAGAAAACTTCCCATCTCAGTGACTGGGTTGGTTATGCTATACTTCAGATTTCTTTAGTCTCTGTCCAATTCTGGCTAAAAAGAGTTTGGTATGATTAGAGAGGTCCTGCCAAGTTTGGGGATAGAGTATTGTTTGCAAGCCAGAAAAAGACAGGAGGAATTTTTTTCAAGTAACATAGGGAACCAAGATCAAAGCAAATGTTGGCAAGAGAGAGCTCAGGCTTGTGCATCAAGAAGTCTACTCTCAAATACCAAGTTCATGGGACCAGCAGGGTCAACACTAGGTTACAAAGCAAAGTGCCTGAAGTGTTTGAAGCCAGGCAAGAATGAGACAAGAGTGAAAGCAGACTGTGAACTAACAAGGAAGATGGGGTGACCTGGGTGACTTCCCTGAGCCACTTTGGTATATGTGCAGTTTGGCCATCTTTATCAAAGGTACAAGTGACCTAGGTTAGCTTAATAACCCAGAAGCAAGGGAGTCACTATTGGCAGCAATAGAAACTTAAGCTCCTTAGTTTCCAAGTTAACTGGCTACATTTTCTGATTCCAAGGGAGTTCCAGAGCATACCTACAGGGCCAAAAGCCTGTCTCCTATAAGATGCCAGGAAAAAGAACTAAATTCAAAAGTCCTGATCACCTTATTTTTGGGCCCTACTTTTAGAGGTTAGAAACTGCCTCCTTGTGAAAGAATGAAATCCATACTATCCAATATCCAAGGCTGTGGGATCTAAGCACTATTTTTATTCAATCACTCAACAGAATAATTTTAGCAGATAAAAAGGCCTGGCCACACTGATCTCAGTTAAGATCAAAAGACTTTTTTTTTTCTGAGCAACTTTTAAGAAACAAAATGGACTTGTATATTCCTGATAACTCTCTTAAAATATACACCTGTTGAATCAGGAATATTTAAGTTCATATCTTAATACTAAAATTCCCTTTGTCCAAACATGAGTCAGTGTCAGTTGCCTGCCTTTAACTTGACAATCTTTCAAATAACATCCAGGCAACGTGCCCTCTAGCTCAGCCATTTACAAACATTTTAAAGCAGCAGAACACTTTTCTGCAAATAAGACCTCTTAAGATACCATAAAACAGAAGAAAATTGAGGTACTCTGATTGAAGTAAGGTAGAGGGCTCCAAAGACCCACCTATTTTACCTGGCTACTTCCAAATGTGTCCCTTTTCCCACACACACACCCTAACACACACAAATAATAGTTCCAATGTGTCTTCACTCACATACAGGGCTTTCCTGAACCCAGTATGAAATGCAAGTTAGTTGACACAATAATTTCATGAGACAGGAGTACAAGAAATGATGATTTTATTAAAGCTTCATCAGCAGAAGAAAGACCTATTGTGAGACAATTTGTTCCCCCATGGTCCACAGCTGTGGGGACAGGCTTGATAAATAGGGAAAACATTTCACCAAACTTGTGTAAAGTTAAGACTTAATTCTCCTAAAGCAAAGTCCAAGGAGAACTGTCATTTGCATATCCAAGAAACTATCACTATTGATCATTTAGCCTTTCTATTCTTTATCATTCGATAAAGCAACTGATGTCAAACACGCTTGTGAAGAAATTGAAATTAATTTTTTTATGTAAAAAATAATTTGATTTTGCTGTTTATTTCTACCAATGAGATAGACTTCGGCAAATCAAAAGTGATTACTTTATAGAACTCACCCTTAAACTTATTTTCTCCTTTAACAGTTGCTTGCAATCCTTTAACAGCTGCTTGCAATTAATTTGATCGCATGAAGACCTTTAAGTAGAGGTAGGGAAAGGAAAGCTGTAAAAACCTTTACGTGGATTACCCTATGCGACCTTCTACAGTCTAAGGCTTTGCCTTGTTCTGACTATCCTCTAGTAGAGGTTTTACCCTAGCTGTATATGAACAAGTTTAAATTTGAAAAACCCAAACTGCCGTGTGAGGCTGTGAAGGACAGATCACTGCAATCTCAGTTATTAAAGATGATTTCAATAGGGCTAGGGATGGAGACAGGAGAGAAAATCTGTCAGAAAACGAGCCTATTGATGAGAGGAAGCTACTTAGACATGTATTCAATTTAACTCCTTTCACCAACAAGTGGTTTAAAAAATTGAGTACAACATTGACACTATCCAATTCTAGATGAACTGTAGGACATACTAAGATACATCTGTATTTCAATGGGAAGCTGTAGGTTTAGCTACAGGCCCAATAACAACTTTAGATTGTAGAATGCAACTGCTAATGGCATGGCTGGGGGAGAAGCACTATGGAGGCAGATTCTCACTGAGGCCCAGATGGGCTATTCTCCTGCCATTGTAGCCTTGGGACATACCTATTGTGATCTGCCAACCCCACCTCATAGTAAACAGCATATCCAACTAATCATCTAAAGCTGAAGGTCTCTCCTGAGGAAGAAATTTTACTACCAGAGAATTCAGTTTTTTAAGTCTTCTTTTGAATGAAAATGACACAATTCATTATGTAGGTAAGTAAATGTACTAAGTATACTATGTCAGCTTTCTCCTCAATAAGCTGTAAGCCTCAGCCTGTGAATGCACTGCTGTAGGAAACCTGAAGCTCAACAATTCTATTGACCAGCAGTGCTTTATTTTATATAGAATAGAAATTGTGTCCACTGCTTTTCCTTTCCATGATATTTATGGATTAATGATAATAGATATTCATAGTATCAACTATGTGCCCCACAATGCTAAGCAAATAACATGCACTAACTCACATAATTCTCATAACAACCCACTGGAATCATCCTTATAATATTCCTTATGTAGAAATAATTTCCTATTTTGCAGATGAGGAAGGTGAAACACCTAATAACTGTCCTCGGTCACACTGCTAATAAGTAGAAGAACCTGAGTAAGAACCCAAGTGTTTCTGACTCCAGAGCCCAACCACTAACCTGTTGAAGAAACTCTCTTTGGGTCAAGCTATATAATATGGTATCAGTCAATGTTCAGTTGCAAAAACCAGAATCTACTCTCTACTTGAAGCTCTCTGGCTAGTTGAATAGGGAGAGAGGACTGAATAAACAAATTCTAGATGACTTTCCAGGAAAAATTCCTGAAGCAATCCTGCAGAACTGAACACCATCCAACCTACCGCCTCTTCTCAGGTCACGAATCTGTCATTCTAGAATCACATCCCCACTCCAGTGAACAAAAACCTGACCCTATGTGGCCACCTCCAGAGCCACAGCACACCTGCTACAACTCCCACCAGCAAAATGGATGCCCCGTCCTCTGGACAATGAAGCCTCTGTCAAGGTCACGTAGACAACCTCCATGCCAGAAATGCTTCTGACAAGAGCAGTTTCCACATGCTTCTGCCTTCCAAATCCTGCACAAATGCATCTACTATGATATTCCTGAACCAAATTCAGGCCCCTATTTGAGACGTGTGAAAACTGTGTATTAGCTTTCCAGTGTCTGCAGTACAGGAAGGGCATGAGAAGAAGGGCAGATTGGAAGTTGAGTTTTAATCCACTACAGCTATTACAAGTTCCAAGGATTTGGATGTCCTGACGAGTCCTAGGGGACTCCTGATTAGGGCTGCGATAGTTTGTGTGTCTGGGGAAAGAGTCCAGAGCTTTCCTGATATTCTCAAAAGGGGTTCATGACCTAAAACTTGATCAGTTCTGCTTTAAAATAATATAATACCATTTTGAGAATAAGATTGTTATTGTGGGAGAAGGTAAAACATAATGGTTAAAGACGTGAGCTCCCTAGTATGGCATCTGAGTTCTAAGTCCAGTTCTCTTACTTAGATGTTTGACCTTTAACATGTTACTTAATCTCTTTGTGTCTCAGTTTCCCCTTCTCTAAAGTGTGGAGAATAGTATCAACCTCATAAGGGTGTTCAAAGACTAAGTGAAAGAATATGTGTGAAGTAGTATTTCCATGCTTAAAAGAGCAGATCTTAAGGGCTTCCATGGAGTTCTGCTCAACCATTTATGCAAATCTAATGAATTTTACAAAGAAAAGCCCAGCTCTGCTGGCAGGTACTCCTACAGACCAACTCTGGACAGCAGAAACAATGTTCAGCTTTGGCAAGAATATAAATCAGACCCTTTAATTCCGACAGTATGTCAACTACTCCAGTGTCTAAAATGTATGTGCCAATCAATTGCAAGAAAAACCTACATTTCAGCTATTTATCAGTAACTTCAGTGTTAAGTTGATTGATCCATGACTCCAGTCAAAAGCCTGGTTGACATCAGACTGTAACACATTAAGAAGAATGATTATGACCAGTATCAGTGAGCACTTTGAGAAATGAGTACTCTAAGACACTGCTGGCATCTTAGAATTAGTACATCTTTTCTGAGATTGATATGGGAATATCTAATAAAACCTTTAAAATGTGAATACTCATTGACTCACCAATTCCACTTCTAAGAATTTATTCCAAATAATATTTGACAATTGCATCAATTATATATACAAGGATGTTCACTTAGAAACTTGTTTATAATACACATTTTTTAAAAACTCAGTGTTCACAACATAAAATTGGTTAAAACAATTACGGCCTTACCTTACAATGGAATTCTCCCCATTTTTTTTTTTTTTTGAGACGGAGTCTCACTCTGTTGCCCAGGCTGGAGTGCAGTGGCGCGATCTCGGCTCACTGCAAGCTCTGCCTCCTCCCGGGTTCACATCATTCTCCTGCCTCAGCCTCCTGAGTAGCTGGCACTACAGGCACCCGCCACCACGCCCAGCTAATTTTTGTATTTTTAGTAGAGACGGGGTTTCACCATGTTGGCCAGGATGGTCTCGATCTCTTGACCTCGTGATCTGCCCACCTCGGCCTCCCAAAGTGCTAGGATTACAGGCATGAGCCACTGTGCCTTGCCGGAATTCTACACAACTATTAAAGGGAAAATGAAGATGTATTTAAATATTGGGATGCAAAAATGTCTGTGATGTAAATTTCAAAATAAAAGGGTGCATAGTATGATTCATTTGCATGTGTATTTTTATATATAATATATATGAATATACATTATAGATAAAGCTATATATAAACTTCTGGAAAGCTATGCACTGAAAGGTTAACGGTGGTAACTTTTAACATTTGGGATTATGAATAATTCTTCTTTATGATATTTTGTATTTTATTTAAAATTTTCAGAATATATTATTTTTTCAATCAGAAAAAATGATTATAAAGAATTTTAAGCCCAGATCATACCACTTTTATTTGAAGACAGTGCAAAATATGTACTGAGATGCTCAGATCCATACAGAATCTCTAAGCTCTTTCTTTGCATCTTGTTATCAATACAAGAATAGGCAAACTCAAATGCTTTTTGAAGACAGGCAGGCAAAGTAAATAAGTGAAATAGACAGTAAGAGGAAATAGGGAGAGGAGGTGACCATGATTAACTATGGAGCAAGTATTCAGTCTAAAGTTATTCAAATTAAAAAACGGCCAGGTGCAGTGGCTCATGCCTGTAATCCCAGCACTTTGGGAGGCCAAGGCAGATGGATCATTTGAGGTCAGGAGTTCAAGACCAGCCTGGCCAACATGGTGAAACCCCATCTCTACTAAAAATACAAAAATTAGCTGGGTTGTAGTGGTGCATGCCTGTAATCCCAGCTACCCGAGAGGCTGAGGCAGGAGAATCGCTTGAGCCCAGAAGGCGGTGGTTACAGTCAGCCAAGATCGCGCCACTGCACTCCAGTCTCAACGACAGAGTGAGACCCTATCTCCAAAAAAAAACAAAAAACAAAAAGAAAGTTAAAAAACATTTCAAAACACTTAAAATAACATCTGTAGGCTGAATTTGAACAGTAAGCTGCCAGTAAAGACTTTAACAGTATAAACCTACACACACAGAGTACATTAGTATAACACTCTCACACAACTACAACTGAGCATCACCCTCTCCCCATCTCCTGGAATTGGTTTAAGTGGTATCTATAAAGAAGACTATTTTTCCATAGTTGTGAAATGATCGATCTAGAATTTAATACAAGAAAAACTCTGTCTCTCCTGATAATCTTGTCTGTTTCCTTCTGTAACAGAATGAAAGCAATGTATTTAATTGGCTTTCCCTTTTTGTTATTTGTTATTTTAGAAAGCTCAAAATCTTTCCTTAGCTTATGTTTTCTATTAAAACTGTCTTTTCCCATCCATCATTTAGTTATTATTCACTTGCTTTGATGGTTATAGTATATGTATGTATTATTAGCATATTAGAATGTATGTATACAAACCACTTGAAATAGTTTTGGAATTCAGATTGGACAAAGGGAAGTAACACTGCATTAATGTACTGAAAAAAATAACATCAGCTTACAAAAAAATGTAACTGGCACAAATACTTTATATATTCTGGTATTATCTCTATTTATTGACCAACTTTTTAACTAAAAAATACAGGCTGCAAGTGTAATATGGAGAATTTTGCAGCTGACATGGGAGAGAACCAGAGAGAATGACAAGTAAGAAGAGAAGCTGAAGGGAGTAGAAAATGGGAAGAAAATAATGTGCAATAACTGCATGGTGGAATTATGTGTATACAGGAACTATTGTACAAAAAAATAAGATAAAACAAATAGCATCTTTCTGAGGTAGCATATACTCCTTACTAAGGACTCAAAACATACGCGGGTAAGTGTAGCAGCAGAGCCTGTGTTCCATTTCCCCTCCAGGTCCTGTGCCTGCCTCTGGTCCTCATCCCCAGCCCCCGGGCCTCTCCACCTGCTCCAAGCTATTGCTTTACTGTGTACCTGCCATTAACCTCTTTCTCAAAAACTGGAAATAAGAATATAAATATTCCTCAGACTTGAAGTTTGGGGACTAAGATGTTTATTAAAAATTAATAATTGATGGTAGGTAATTATCAAAATGAAATGTGCTAAGATGAATAATATTAAAATTAATCATTCAATATTTTAAATGGTATTTTATTTTTGTATTGATAAGCTGTTCCTTTTTAAGAAATAGTAATTCCAGGGATCAATGAAATGCTGGGAGATTCTTTAAAAGAAGGCCTTTGTATACATTCAAAGCACATGCTGAGTCAAAAGTGTAACTTTGATGGTAAAAAGCTAAGCAATATTCTGCTCAACAGATGTACACATAACAAAGAACATTAACCAGCCTCTTGTTTTTATTATGTAGTGAAATAAACTTCAACTTAAAGAGGTAATAAGACCGAAATCCAGCATCCTGGTTATTTATAAGAAATATATCCTGTTTAGCTATATATATTAAGTTCCCATTAAAATGGGATAAAACATCTTAGAAATCAATACAACAGGAATCCAACAATAAATCAACTCCCATTTTATTTAGATTAAACACTTAATGAGCGGTTAATGGTCAGAAAATTTTAGAAAGTAAAAGCTGGATGAGAAAGCACTGTTATACCAATGCCTAAATAGCATTCAATATGCATTTAGGACTTTCCACAAACACTCCAAGGTGTAAAGCCAAAAAAGTTTTAAGAAAAATAAGTCACTGGCCAGGTGTGGTGGCTCATGCCTGTAATCCCAGCACTTTGGGGGGCCGAGGTGGGTGGATCACCTGAGGTCAGGAGTTCGAAACCAGCCTGATCAACATGGTGAAACCCCGTCTCTACTGAAAATACAAAAATTAGCCAGGCGTGGTGACGGGCGCCTGCAATCTCAGCTACTTGGGAGGCTGAGGCAGGAGAATCACTTGAACCCCCGGGAAGCAGAGGTTGCAGTGAGCAGAGATCGCGCCACTGCACTCCAGCCTGGGCAACAAGAGTGAAACACAGTTTCAAAAAAAAAGAAAGAAAATAAATTACTTAGTGAAAGATAGTGAGAAAGAAGTTTCATATGCCTTTTTTTTTTTTTTTTTTTTTTTTTAGACAGTCTCACTCTGTTGCCCAGGCTGCCAGGCTGCCAGGCTGGAGTATAGTGGCATGATCTCTGCTCACTGCAACCTCTGCTTCCCGACAGTTCAAGTGATTCTCCTGCCTCACCCTCCTGAGTAGCTGAGATTACAGGCGCCCGCCACCATATCTGGCTAATTTTTGTATTTTTAGTAGAGACAGGGTTTCCCCATGTTGGCCAGGCTGGTCTCAAACTCCTGACCTCAAGTGATCTACCTGCCTTGGCCTCCCAAAGTGCTGGGATTACAATTACAGGTGTAAGCCACCATGCCTGGCCCATATGCCTTTTTTTTAAAGGTGAGATTTCTGGACACTTCTGGTAAAAATCAGTTACACCCAAATAATCTTTTTTTTTTTTTTTTTTTTTTTTAAGAGATGGGGTCTTGTTATGTTACCCAGGCTAGCCTCAAACTCCTAGGCTCAAGCAATCCTCCTACCTCGGCCTCCTGAGTAGCTGTGATTGCACGTATGAGCCACCATGCCTGGCCATTCTTCATATATTTCTTAATGTAGGGAAAGTCTAAGGAACAAACAGAATTCATTAAAATGTGCTTTTGTTTCCCCAAACAGGAAAAGCACAATGGAGTATGAATGACAGTAAACATTTTCGAATGGATAAAAAAACGAATATTGGCTAGGCGCGGTGGCTCACGCCTGTAATCCCAGCACTTTGGGAGGCCAAGGCTGGCGGATCACTCGAGGTCAAGAATTCAAGACCAGCCAGGCTAATGGGGAGAAACCTTTTTTCTACTAAAAATACACGCATGGTGGCGCATGACTATAATCACAGCTACTTGGGAAGCTGAGGCACAAGAATCACTTGACCCAGGAGGTAAGGGTTGCAGTGAGCCGAGATCATGTCACCGCACTCCAGCCTGGGTGACAGAGCGAGACTCTGTCTGAAAAAAAAAAAAAATGAATATGGAAAGTATCCTGACCATGTATGGTACCCATAGCATCAACATTTAATAAACATTGAAAGTCACAATGCATGTAGAGACTGATAATCTAAAAATAATTGCTAGTAGAGACAGAGACAAACAGAATTGTCATTATTACTCTAAGATACCAAAGTAAGGATATAACAAAGAGAGTATATCTCACATTCCTGAGACAATAAAGTGTGGCAGAATCACTGAATACTGCTAAAACATAGGAAGGTTTCTACAAAAAGCCTGCAAGGTAGATACATTTACTGTGCTGCCATAAACCTGCCTCCTAAATGACTTATTAATACCCACAGCTAATACCTAGAAACTCAGATTCAATAAATTAGCAGCAAATTACAGAGAAAACAATCACATGATATCTGTAGTCCCATTTAAATAAAGCTCCACCATGAAAGAGGCCTGCAAAGGAAACTGGCAGTGATTCTGAAGAAGCAGCAGCAATCCATAAAGGCTTTTAATTTTCTCGTCATTTAAGAATTAAACCACTTCCAGTTCACACAGATACTACCAGGTGCACTAAATTGATGTCATTATCAGCCATCAGGAAATACCCACCGAGACCTATACCAACACTGAGAAGTTTTGTTAAACAGCTGTGTGTTTTAATTGATTTGTATTATTTAAAATAGAAACAGTTAAAAGTCAGTTATCAGATGTTCCGTAAAAGAGATGCCTAAAGACTCCAGGGAGACTGAGTTTAGAAGAAAGCCAATCACTGGAACTTCACTTGAGCACTTAAGATTATTACTAGAGGAAGCACAATTAAATCATCAGTTTATCAGCCATCATTATAAATCACCAGGCAACATATCAAGCTTCATTATTTAAGAATCCTTAACCAGTGACTTCCTGCATCACTGAGAGTCAAAAGCAATCTATTCACCAAAGGAGTATGTTTTTTTTGTTGTGTTTTTATTTTCATTTTTTTTACCCTGAGAAATTTATCATGGAAACATAATGAAACCCACTAAAATTAATTGTCATGTTTTTGCATGTTTTAGGCATTCCAAAGTCTTCAAAAGGAACTCAGTGGTATTTGGGACATGCAAAATGTGTGCTGCACAGGCTTCTCCTATTCCACTCTGTACAAACATTTAAACTTACTCTTATGTAGCATTAAATACTTGCATGGTAGGATCAAATGAGGAAAATAATCCACGAGTTTCTTCCCACTTTTATCCATCCAACCCCATTCATTCACTTGTACTTTCCTTTCCCAGACATATGGAATCAGAAAATAAAGAACCTCCAAAGTTTTGGTTTCCAAATTTAAGCACATAGTTCAAGTGTTAGAAAGAATATATTTAAAAGGAGATAAGATACAGATTGAGTTTCATATACAACTCTCTCTCCTCAGAGCTGGGAAGGAAAGCAGGGGCTTGGAGAGAGGCAATTTTGAAAAGGCCATTTCCAAAGAGGGGCATGTGTATGTGCATGTGCTCATGTGTGTGCATATACATGCATACAAAATGACACAACACAATAGAATCTCTTGTGGTTTGGAAATTTGAGAATAGAGAGGATATGGTTCTAGTACACGGTAGGTTTCATGAAGAAAAGTCCCTTCCATCATCATCATTATATTTAGGCAGCTGTAAAACAGGAGGGGCAGCCAGACTTTTCTGAGCATAGAAGGACTGCAGACAGCCACCTGATGTTTCTGCAGCCCTGTTGCGGTAGCAGAAAAGAGTGAGGTGTAGCAGGGCTGACTTATTCATTAGACAGAGTAGGCATAGTGCCTGGGGTCTACAACACCTTTAGGAATCCGTGAAAATATTTTAATTGCTTTTTTAAAAATTAAATAATAAACTTGTAGGTCAAAGAAAGTATTTTAATATATAGTATGAATACAGTCATCTCTCTAATAATGCAGCTATAAAATATAATTTTAATACCTTTTTATGGAGAAAGGAGTCCGTGAAGGTAAATGTGTCTAAGGCCCACAAAAGGCAGGATGTGGTCCTAGAAAGCAAAGGTTTGATGAGAGAGACAGCGAGGGTGAGAGAGAGGAGGAGAAAGAGGCAGCACAGACCTGAAACAGAGCCCCTGGGGTAGATATTATTAGTTAGGGTCCAGAAGTTTAGTATCAATTCCAGGGTGGGAAGGGGGGGATCCTAAATTTGGCATAGCTTAATCTTCAATGGCTGAGAAAATCACTGAAATAACTATATTTACCTGGAAAAAATAATAATGATTATGATTATAATAATTACATAATACATTTACTACCTATTATGTGCTAGGCAATGTACAACGTATTTTATATATATTGATTCATTTAGTCTTCCCATTCGCTCTGTGTAGATGCTACTGTTACCTCTAATGGAAAATCAAACTAAGACACAGAATCTTTGTAATTTAACCAAGATCATGCAGCTAGTAAGTGGTGGCATACAGAGTCAAATCCACTCTCTCTGGCTCCAACACCCAGACAAAGGCACTACCATTTCCCAAAGGAACCAGTTCTCCTTGGCTGACTCCAACAAGTCTGGGCAGGAATCGCACAACATGCATGTGCAACCACTTGTCATACCACTAAACAAGGAAGCCATCAAAGCCACATGGGTTGTATCAAAATGACTCAGGAGCCAATGTCTTTGGCCAGACTTCCACTGGCTAAAGATGAGGTAAACTGCACATCAATAAAGATAACCACTACTATGAACGGACACATACAAAACATTTATGAATC
The DNA here is from genome assembly GCF_028885655.2 of Pongo abelii. Lineage (NCBI taxonomy): Eukaryota > Metazoa > Chordata > Mammalia > Primates > Hominidae > Pongo > Pongo abelii. The sequence continues at coordinate 89,778,980 of NC_071989.2, read as the reverse complement.
CATAAAGACATATTTTTTAAGGTTCTTGGTTACCTTTGGAGGATACTAGAGAACCAACTCATTATCTTGAAAGCTAGCTCACAAAGCGATAGAATCAAGCATTTATCCTGCCCTTCCTAATCAAAGCATACCTCAGGTAAGTAAGATGGAGAGAGAAACTTTGTCATTATAGAAGTAGTCCAACTAATAAATAATGAATGATAGAATTAGAACATCACCATCTTGCAACCACTAATGAATTAATGGGTCTAGGCAATAATCATTGATGGCTGCTAACATCACAAAAAAGAGGGATAACCAGACATAATGTCCCCCTGATGGCATACTCAGAAACAACCATGAAGTATTCTTGCCAAAAAACCGAGCCTGAATTTGATCAAGCCTCAAGATCTAACTATCTGTTTATAAAAAAATACAGGGAGGAACATACTAAACACCACAGAAATACAATTAGAAAAAAAAAAATCAAGACGGCAAAACACTACAGAACAAACAACCTGTTTCTTCAACAAAAAATTACCAGGAAAAAAAAGAGATGGAGGAATGAGAATCTGTAAGATTCCAAAAGTCTTAAGATATGTTAACTATTTTAATGTGTAAACCTTATTTTGGATCCTGATATAAACAAACTATAAAAAAAGAACTTGGGAAATTTAAACATTAATTGCTTATTTAATGATATTAAGAAATTATTAATAATTTTATTTGTGATAATAGAATTGTGGTTATGTTTTTTTTTGAGTCCTTGCCTTTTTTAATTAAATATTTTATTTTGAGATAATTGTAGATTCATGTTTAGTTGTAAGAAATTCTACAAAGAGGTCAGGTGCAGTGATTCATGCCCGTAATCTCATCACTTTGAAAGGCCAAGGCAGGAGGATCACTTGAGGCCAGAAGTTCAAGAGCAGCCTGGGGAACACAGTAAGACCCCCATCTCTACTTTAAACATAAAAATTTTTAAAAATGATACAAAAGGATATCTTATATCCTTTATCCAGTTTCCCCTAATGGTAACATCTTGCAAGACTATAGTACAATATCACAAACAAGATACTGATGCTGATTCAGTGAAGATCCAGAACATTTCCACTGCCATAAGGTTCCCTCATATTGCCTTTAATAGCCACAGCCATTTCCCTCCCATTCACACTCCCTATCACCTGGCAACCACAAATCTGTTCTTCAGTCCATGATTTTGTCATTTCAAAAATGTTATAGAAATGGAATCAAACACTCTGCAACTTCTGGGATTGCCTTTTTGCACTCAGCATAATTCTCTGAGGATTCATCCAGGTTGCTGAGTATATCAATAATTGGTCCCTTTTTATTGCTGAGTAGTATTCCATGGTAATGGTATGCTACTCTCTGTTTAACCATCTATCCACTGAAGACACCTGGGTTTTTTTCCATTTTGAGCTATTATAAATAAAACTGATATGAACATTCATGTAGAACTCTTATCTTTTAAAAATACTTACTTAAATATGTAGGGATGAAATAAAATGATGCTAGGAATTGCTTCAAAAAAGTTCCTAACTGTATGAGACATGGAAAAAAACAAACTCTTCATCTAATAAGCACATTACACAATTATCTCTACTTTTGTATGTGTTTAAAATTTTCCATAATATAAAGTTCAAAAAAAGAATCCAGTAAGAAAAAATTACTTATCTGACCACTATACACCCCTGCACATAAACACACATACCTTAAAGTGAAATTGAAGGTACCCATTTTTATTTTGTGAATTTAGGCCATGCCAAGATCACAGGAATTCCTTTCTTAAAACATAGAGCCAACACCTTCCAGTGATCATTATTGTAACACTCACTATAACAATTAAGGCAGATCCAACCTAAGTATCTGTTAACTTTCTTTCAGAAGTTTTTTTATTAGGCTACAGGGTTGATATAATAGGTAGTCTGTAATGTTGGACAAAAGCAAGTAAGTAATCACCATAATCAAATGTATGAAATTTATGAGTGGCTTATCTTCAAAAGAGGGGGTTTACATCTGACATGAATAGGTCCTTATCATCAAGACAAATGCTGAAAGAACAGAAGTGTGATTACTAAAGATGAAGACCAACAAACTATATGAGCACAATCAGGCCTGAAAATGAAGTGAAATGCATTTTATATTACGCAAAGGCTGCTTTTGTTTTTAAGCCACTCTGGAGGACAGCATATTATTATCATGTTCAGTCCGCAATCTAATGATTCCTTAGTATAATTCTGCAAAACAGTGCCTACTATTCAACACCACCAATATTCTATCAGCCCATTCTTCCCTGGTGCTGTATCATCTTCTCCCCCTCCATCTCACTGAGGATACCTTGTTTTTTCTTTGTATGTGGTACTAAAAAATGAAGACCCATTCTCCCAAAGATCTCAAGCAAAGAAGAGGATATAAATACCAACCCATTAACCAATCTGGGATTAAAAGCCAAGATCTCCAAAGGAAATATTCATGATGATTTTCAAATGCCAAGTAGTGCAAAGGCTACAAATGAGTTTCCCCTACTTGGTCTGTAATGCCTCGACATGCACTGTGATGAGCAATTTTAAAGCTTAAATAAACATTGTTATTAGAAGTAGGATATCTGTTCACAGATCAAATCCCAATAAGATCAATTCCAAAGGACCACCTAAGTTTTATAGTTGTGTTGTAGTGTGGTTATATCAAATATCCCTCCTATTAAGTGAGCCCCAGCCTTGGTGTTAGAAAGAGTAATGCTTGTTGTGATAGGATTTGATCTGTAATACCATACTATGATAGGGAGGAAAAAGATGGTACACTAATAGGCTGTGTGACAGTGAAATAACTATAAAATGAAAGACATTAGTCAATTCTATTAAAAACAATCTATATACAGATTGGTTCAGTGGTGAGTTTAACAATGTAAGAGTTCTATCAATAAAAAGAAATCTATGGCAACATTGTATCAAAATCTTCTTCTTATGTCATGGGTCAGAACCAAGACATGTGGAATTAAAATATAAAATATCATAGACCACTATAAATTGTGCTATATACAGGCCTGCATTAAGGAGATTAATTATCTGCTAGAGACAGAAAAGGAAAATGGTAAGAACCAGATTCAAGAGTATAATGGAATTGAGAAAGAGTTGATAAATGGGTGTAAAGTTAAATACACATATATTTTTGAATATTTTTTTCCTCTAACTTTTGCCATCTATCTTGACTCCCACAACCAAACATTTTCTGGGTCTTGTGGATAAGGACTCTACAATACAAATTTTTGTACAGTTTGTGGCCATTGACAAGACACTAGAAGTTGGAACTCTTAGGACTCATCTTGACATATTTAAAGGTTAATCCAAAATAGTTTGTATAAAATAAAATGTTTTTGCCAAATCTTTAGGGTTGGTTTTCTCATATTTCACATTATCCTTCTTCATAGCACCACCAATGCCTGGTCTACAGATTTGGATTTCATAGGGGCAATTTTTCTGAGTTGAGGTGGTTTCAGAGAAGGGAATGTATGAGAGGACAGATAGTAACAGGTAATGCATACAGAAAAATGAGGGAAGGCATTAGATCTAGAAAAGATCCCAAGAACAAACTGCACAAGAGGAGTATAGAGAGATGAATAACCATATTTGGCAAGAGCTGTGTAGAGTGGAGGAGGAGAAGATAAACCTAGAAGAGCAGGTTGGAACCAGGGAGTGGCAACCTCTGATGCCCAGGCAAAGCATTTAGACCACATCCCATAGGCCCTCGGAGAACTATTGCAGGTTTGAGCACAGGTAAGTAAGCACAGCGGTGGTTAAAAAGATATGACTACAGGTAAGGGGCAGAGAGGAAAGGAGCAGAAGACCACAGATAAGAGGCTTTACTAATTGTTCCACATGAGGTCAGAGGGCTTGATCTAGGAGGGTGACAGTGGGAAGAGAAAAGATTAATCTGAGGGGTAGTGTGAAAGATACAAATACCTAAAGCTAGTTTTGTCCTCAGTTAAAACCTAGAAAATGGTCATTGTTAAAGAACCACCTACGAGATGCTAAGGATTCTTATGTCGATTGGGAGGTAAACTGTCATTATGATCAAACACATAAGAGGGCATAAAAATTCTAATAACTGATAAAGTCATTTTTAAAGGAAGCTTTCATTAAGCTGAACAGAAGCTTGGAAAAAATAATATTTTTGATATAAGTAAAAATTATTTTTAAGGAGATCATGATTGGTTGCAAGGTGATGAGTACTTTTAAATTTCCAAAATAACTACTGATTTTAGCAAGGCAGTAATGACTTATATGATTGACAGATCCATTTTCTTTACTTTTGCAAATCTACTTTTTATATCTACTTTTGCAGATCTATTTTCTCTACTTTTGCAAATCACTATTACAACCATATTATTAATCAAAAGCTCTTCCTTTTGCAAATGTATTTATGAGTAAAACTGTAAAACAGTGTAGATTATATAAGCCAAATCATCTATTTCTTAATATATAAGCCAACTTAGTTTCTATTTTCATTTGCTTAATACATTTTTATTGAGCACATACTACATGATAAGTACTGTGCTGGTGCTGCATGTACAATGAAGAATAAAAGAGACATGGTCTGCCTATATGAGAGCTCACAGTACAGACAGTCCCAGACTTAGGATGGTCCAGCTTAACAATTTTTAGACTTTATCATGGTGCAAAAGTGACACATATTCAAGAGAAACCATATTTTGATACCTATACAACCATTCTGTTTTTCACTTTCAATCAAGTATTCAATAAATTGCATGAAGCTATTCAATATTTTATTATAAAACAGGCTTTGTGTTAGATGATTTTGTCCAACTGTAGGCTAATGTAAGTGTCCCAAGCACATTTAAGGTAGGTTAGGTAAGCTTTGATGTTTAGTAGATTAGGTGTATTAAATGCATTTTCTACTTAAGATATTTTCATCTTACGATGGGTTTATCAGGATGTATCCCCATTGTAAGTCAAGGAGTATCTGTATAGTGGAAAAGACAGACATCAATTTTTTTAAATCATCCTAATATGTAATTTAAAATTGGAATAAGCATTCTAAAGGATAATTATAGGGCACTCTGAGAGCTTATAATAGAGTGGCTAAACCAAGACTGGGTCTGGGAAGGTTTTTTTTAAGGCAACTGTCTTTGAGGTGAAATATGTAAAGATATAGACGAGTGAAATAGGGAAAAGAGTTGGAGAGGGAACTAGAAGCAAAGATGAGCAGAGGGAAAGAATACAATAACATGCATACAATAAAATGACAATACTCTCCGACCTGTTGTGTAATAGTGTCCCATGGTCCCTGTAGCAGTCGCGTCTTATAGCACTCATGAACTCCTTCCCATATGTCCTTCAGAGTTAAAGGTCTCCCATCTGTGAAAGTGCATGGTAAAGACTGAGTTAGTAATTTATGTGACACAATGGTGCTTGGTGTCAATCTAAAACTCCTGGAAGAATATCATGACTTTTAGAAAGATCTTCAGTGCCCATGCTATTTATATATCAAGAGAGTGCTATATGAATTACTATTTTCTTCCTGAGGGAAATTTAAACATTCAAGCTTCTCAGCTTTGTATCCATCTAGCATTTAAATTATCTGCTCATTCATTGCCTCTAGGAATTTTACAAAATAAATAAAATCCAAATGTGTTTTAGAGAGAACTGACAGATGCAAGCACAGGCAAAGGAACCAACAGACTCCCATATTCATAAAGGTGCACCATGAATACTCTGAATCCTTCATACTTCCTCTAGTCCTTAAAACAAAGAAGCCATACATATGCATCTTTCACATTCTCATGGAGTATCTGTAATGTCCAAATCGCTCCATCAGGTACCATGGAGAATAGAGAGAAGAAAAACATGCAATTTCTCCTAACAAGGAGCCTATCATCTACTGAGGAAACTATGACAAGTATATTACAGTAGAGTGGTCTCTGCCTGAAGAAGACTGAAGCTCACTGATGGTCCAAGGAAGAGAGATATTAACACTTGGTTTCTATGGCAGGTGGAGAAAGGGACTCTTGGGGTGGGAAGGGACAAGAGAACGGGGTTGACATGAAGAGGGCAGTAAAAGCTTTATTGAACAATAATGCTCTTTTTCTTCAAGTTGTTTCAATTATCCCTCTGTATCCACCCAAACAATGTATTTTACAAAGACCACTATGGCACTCACATTATATACAAGGTTAAGTAAAGTGGAAAAATAGGTATCTAAGTTCTGAAAAGAAAGCAGAAAGAAGAAGTCACCTAAAGATTTCAAAGCATACACTACTGGAAAGAAGGTGTCTTAATGCTAGAATCCAATATAACTTGATCCATTCAGAGCTATAAGGCCCTCAAGACTTATGGGAGTGCTCTTTTGGGCTAATGGATGATATCACTTAAAGATATTTCACATAGCAATATACTGAATATTTAGACCAAAGAAGTATTTGGTCATCAAGGGCAACAAAGCATAAGGAACATAATCTACTCAAGAGCTCCAAAAATCACTGTATTAAGACTTCCAAGTATAAGTAGAAATGTATGATGTTGGGGGGAAAAGCACTAGATTTGGAATCTGGACTAAGTTTCAAATCCTGGTGTTGGCACTTACTCTCCATGTGAGTGCAAATTATTTTGCTTTTAACTTTACCTGCAAAATGAGAATAATGATCCTTTCTGGGTATTGTTCTTTTGAGGCTTACATTAGTGGATGCACCCAGGACTGTGTTAGGCACACAATAAGAGCTCAATAAATATTAGGAATCTCCTCCCAGCCCTCACACAATTATTCCAGTAATTCTCAAACCTAAAAGATTCATTTCTAGACTGTTATTTCTTAGAATTTTCCCATGTTGCTATACCGTGCATATCATCTTTGATATAGTACCATACTAATATCATAAGCAGGGCATTTCTCATGTTTGACCTAAAAAGTTGAACTTTTCCTCAACCTTTATTTTCAATAAATAGCAATAGAATATTTTGATACATTTTCAATAAGTATCTTCATCTTGGCATTTATCTGGCGGCAGGAGACCATTATCTTGTGATAAATAGTCTTATTCCATTGACATTTCTATGTCTGTAAAATGAACAAGATTTATTCATCCAATTAACATTTGAATGTCATGTTTAGCTACAAGTTAAAAACAAGCTGCCTTCAGTATCTGTGTTATATTGTTTTCTGAACACATTTACAGAGTAGGGCCAAACTCTGCTCTTAAGCACTATGCATCTTTGAAATATGCACATGCCATGCATGCATATGTGTGTGTGTGTGTGTGTGTGTGTGTGTGCGTGTGTCTGTGTGCGCGTGCGTGTGTGTGTGTATTGGTGTGGGAAGAGGCAAATAAGATCTTAAGTACTTTAGTGTCAAATAGTAAACTAATCAAATTATAGAATGACATGCTTTTAAAATAATTTTTACACATCAAAGTTAGAAGTAATCAAATACCTGTAGTAGGATAATAAAATGTTAGAGCTAGTAAAACCACTAATTTTATAAATAGGGCAGCCAAGGTCTTAGGAAATATGTATCTGCCAAAAGTACGCAGCCGGTTCATGACTGAACTGAAGTCTGAATCCAGATCCCAGGACTCACTAGTGCTCTTCCTGCTGGTCCACGCTGCCTCTGAGGGCAGACGCATTGCAAATGCTTTATAAATATTTACTGAGTAAATGATAAATGATGAAAAAATGCCTTCCTTAACTTTATTTCTACTAACATAAAGCTTTTCAGACCTAGAGAAGAATGCTGGGTTTCATATCTGGTAATCAGTAATGATTTTAATTTTATTCCTTAAAGTATTTCAGGCAACAATGTAAGTATGGAGTAAATGGTTTGGATAGAAGTTAATTTTAGAAGTAGATGTTTTATATAATTGGGCACCTACTATATGCCAGGCATCTGTTCCAAGCCTTTGTGATACATCAGTGAGCAAAACAATCATCCTTGTTTTCATGGAGGTTACATTATGCCTTGGGGTGTGTGTGTGTGTGTGTGTGCGTGTGTGTGTGAAAATAAACAATAAACACAATAAACAAGTAAACTGTATATTATCTTAGGAGGTGATACATACTATGGTGAAAAGGAAAAGTAAAGCAGGCTAAGAAGTGCCAGCCAGAGGTGGGTTTGCAATTTTAGACTTTAGTGAGAAAGTAACTTGTGTGCAAACACTGGGAGGCACAGCGTTCCAGGGAGAGGTGCCAACCAGTGGAAAGACCACCAGGGCTGGGTAGGGGATCACTAGCACTACATGCATATCACTAACATTCATCACTTAAAGACAATGACTAAAAAAAAACACACATAACTTTATCAAGACATAATTCACGTACATAGAATTCACCCATGTGAAGTGTACAATTCAGTTACATTCGTAGAGTTGTGCAATCATCACCTCAATCAATTTTAGAACATTTTCATCACCTTAAACAACAACAACAACAGCTGGGCACAGTGGCTCACGCCTGTAATCTCAGCACTTTGGGAGGCCCAGGTGGGAGGATTATTTGAAGTCAGGAGTTTGAGACCAGCCTGGGCAACAAAGTGAGACTCCATCTTTACAAAAATGTGGCTATATAGGGAAGGGCAGAGACAAGAGGCCAGGAAAGCATTTACCTCAGTGGAGTCCTTTAGCTGTAATCCCAATGAGGCCTAGCAAAGCTTTATTTCTTTTTCTTCAGAATAAGCGCTATTTTCTTCTCACCCCAACTTTCTAAACCAACTTGGGTGCTTTTCTGATTGTTGTAACCAGAGCTTTGTTTGAAAAGTAGACTCTTCAAATAAGGAAACCGATGGAAAAATTGGTAACATAACAGTGCAAGTCTGTTATACATCCACAATGATGCAACTGGTTGAGATGGCTTAGACAGTTGTGACCTCCATGAATACCCTCTCCAAACCATGGTCTCCAACTTCCAAAATCTAACCCCCTTAAAAAAACTGAGGAAGGTCAACAAGCAATTATAATACCATTGTTAAAATATCTGCTTCTTCTAGGCCCATAACGGCTATCTCAAGGGCCACTGCAAAGTCTCTTTAGCACCTATCTAAGTTCTGTGTTTGGCACCCCCTGCTGGTGGCATGCTAGGCCTGGTGGGACTACATGTTTTTAAAACAAGCATATCAGGTCTTAAATATTCAAAAGACCACTGTTCCTCAAAACAGTCACCTAGGGAGGTTACCTGACTATTCAGCAAATTCAACCAATATTTATTCCAACAATGCTGTAATTCTGTCAATGGAACTGCCTTTGAACTTTTGAACTGCCTTCAGAGCCAGACAAGTAACTAATTACTTACTTGTCCCAAATAGGTTTAAATCAAAGGAAAAAAATTATACTTATTTTATTCCATATATTTGCTTCCAAATGATTTTGTTGTCGCCAAACAAATTCACCTTTAATGGGTAACCATCTTCCAACTTTTAGCCACAAGCACTGGAAGAAGTTTCAAAACCAGCAGTTCCCAAAATTTGTTGAGTAATCAGAGTATGGTTGGCAAAAGTATATAATTTTGCTTTTCCTCTGTGTCTCTGCAAATCTCTCCAGTTTCTGCTGACCACTTACACTGTAAAAGGTCTGGGTAAATATAGCTTTGTCTCTATGACAACAATGACTTAATGAGGTATGATGTGGTTTCTGTTCCCTAAGCCTTCGTCACTGGTTTGCCTAGTCACAGTTCACACCTTCATCATCAAAGACATACAAAAGGTAGTTTTTGAGATCTTTCATACAAAAACAAAAGATCTAACTTAATCAGCAATATCTTCAAAATCCTGGCATAAATTATTGATATCTAAAATGCATTCAAATATGATCGTGACTCTAATTATTTCAAAAGCAAAATGGATACTTGAGAAATCCCACTGAAACAATTAAACTGGGATATTTATATACGTATAAAGAACTGCATCATATAAACAAAGCAGAAACCTGAAGAATGTTGTACATATCCACTTATTTATGAAAACTGAAGACTCAAAACTTGAAACATGGACATAAATACTTGGTTAAGTACATAAAACACATTATTATGTGCCTGCATGTTCAATTCAAAGTATCTTCAATGAGAAACTTTAAACCATGTTAAGAGAGTCTATTTTTTTACATCTGGCCTCAGTCAGAAGAGACATAAGCATACTCAATCAACAACTCCTTCGTTTCAGATCCAAGATACTCAAACGCACCAATTTTAACATGCTTAGAAATTTCATTAATCACATTGAGGCTGAGTAGCTCAGTAAAATCTCTTGAATACTTGAAAAAGAAGTAGAAGCCAAAATAATTTCAGTGGTAACCTACATAGTGAGCATGGTAAATTGAGGTCATTTATATAACAAGTGTTTATTGAGTGCCTACTATGTGCCTATATCACTTGGAAGGATAATACACATTTAAGCTAATGGAATGTTCTGTCAGTAATCTAAAATGTCAATGACAAAAGAAGAAGAGATATTAGGTGAAAAATGGAATAATTAAAAAGTACAATCTTTAGCAACTGCCAGTAGCATTTAATTTAACATTTTCATATAAAATCTCTCAATTGAATAATAACCCACGTGTCAAGTAATCTATATATTACTCAAAATGTGCAGCTTTCTAAATTAAATTTCTCAGGGCTATTAGTTTTCATGAAGCCAATAACAGCATGAGATATTTCACCAGCACTATCTAACTCTAGTGCAAGCACGCTGGAGACACCTTTATCCTTATTGTGCATGGTTTCACTAAAATTTTTTAACTCCTAAAATAAAGACTAGAGAGAGTACAAATAATTCAGAGTAAGTTTAAGAATAATGTTCTGAATGTGGCCATTAGAAATAAAAAGGAAAGAGTGGATTTTTCGCAACAAAAGATGTCATTATTCAATATATTGTCTTCAACAGAGCTTTGAAAGATATAAAAATTCATGTCATACTCCACAGTAAGGCAGAGATGAAGCTCCACCAAAGGAGAAAATTCATTTTTGCTTCAGTGAGAAAATTATACTGTGATATGAAATGAGTGCAATTGTTCATGTACATTCATATCAGCTGCTATACTGGCTAATTCTGTAACTTTTATTTATTCCTATAAGCATTTTAGGACTTTGTATCTTTATTGAGCTCAAGAAATCTAAATGAAATTCCAAAAATATGAACTATGGCAACTTTCTTTTGCTTGCATATAACATCAATTAATTAATTTAACCTATATGGTTCTTAAATTTCAGTTATTCGAATGAAAGTGTCATGCAGTGAAAAATGGGCTATAGAGTTTAAGTCCCAACTCTATAGTTTTCTATGTACCCTTGAATAAATAATTTAACCCCTCTGAGCAGTTTTTGTCTTCACATGAGGGTAATAATATTTCCTACCTTCTAATTTTATTGTGAAGATCTAGATATATAATTTGGCTAGCATGATTGAAAGGCACTAAGTGTCAAGCCCCATTTCCAATATAAGCTCAGGATCCTCGAAACTCTGAAATCAGTATTATTGCTAACTCAATTTTTTTTTCAGAAGATGAAAGAAAAGAAATGGCAAAATTCAATAACTTGCCCAAGGTCATAATGTTAGTAAGCAGCAGAGCTAGGAATCAGAACCAAAGTTTTCTGACTCTAGACCATGCACTTTTCACCACTACATTATATGTGTTTCTGTGCACAGGAGTTCTTTGTAAAGTGTAAAGTTATACATGCATATTAGTTGTATTGTTCCTGTTGCTACTATTACTAGCGGTCCCCATCAACACTGCCTAACCTATCTGGAATTTTTCCTTTCATGATTTTCTTCCCAAGCCTGGCTCACCCTTTCCCCTAACACTCATGGACAAATCCCATGTCCAGCCAAGGCCTCTCTTGATCACCACAGCTCAAGGTAGTCATAGCTCTCCAAGCCCTGGTGCCTTTTACCTCACTTATGGTCCTTAACATATTCTACTTGTTATAGTGAATTTCAGACCTATCTTGTGTTTCCCTCACTAGACTGTAAGCTCCTTGATGGTATTATCCATTTCTGATTTCCTTTATTTATCTCAGCATTTCGGAAACATATTCATGCCTTATGTATAAATATTTTCAAATGAATGAACAGATGAAAGTTCAACACTATTTCTAGAGTAATTAGCACATTCTAAGAACAATGGCTGAATGATCATAATAAAATTAATTGATTAAATGTTTTACATTTATATTTTTAAAAACCCTCATACTCACATAAATCCATAGCATTAAGCAGATGCAGCTATAGCAGATATGTGATTTCTCAGTATCCAAACACACTTCCAATTTGGGAGATAAATTCCAAAAATCAGTAGGAGGCAGAGCCCCATTTCTACCAGCAAAGCTAAAGGGCAGATCTCCCCTTGCCTTGTCATTCTACCACCTTCAGTTGACTCCACAATCTGCCCTTCAATAAGCATTTTCCTGCTTATCAAATTATTTGCAACCAGGGGCACACATCTAATACAGCACAAACAGATGGTTTAAAAGTCTTGCTTAATAAATATTTTCAAAATTATCAGCTTAAAATGTTATATATTTGTCTAGCAATCTTGAATAGAAAAAATAAACGTTAACATGGTTTTTAATTACACGAGAAAGTTTATGTGTGTTACAATCTATTTTTATGAACATATGCCCAATAGCACATAAAGGAGCAATTATGAATCACCTTATAAACTGTCCACACACAGTGTTAAGAAACATGCAATAATGCAAGTGATGTTATACCCTTCCATTTAAATTAAGTGAATCACTTAACCTAGTAAAGGACACATAAGACCATTTTGATGAACCTCTGAATCAGAAAATGGTCCCAAGGGAAGCAACATTGGGTCCACAAGATACCTGAGACATCAGCCCTGTGATACCACTATTGATCCAGAAATCTGAGAACCATACTACCAGCTGGACATCTACAGCCTAAGGTCTACTGGTTCTAAAGCAGAAGACACTCTGTTTTCTTTCTTTTTTTTTTTTTTCCCTGAGACAGAGTCTCGCTCTGTCACTGCAGTGGCGTGATCTCGGCTCACTGCAACCTCTGCCTCCAGGGTTCAAGCAATTTTCCACCTCAGCCGCCCAAGTAGCTGGGAGTACAGGCGCTTGCCACCATGCCTAGCTAATTTTTTTTGTATTTTAGTAGAGACGGGGTTTCACCATGTTGGCCAGGCTGGTCTCGAACTCTTGACCTCAGGTGATCTGCCAGCCTCGGCCTCCCAAATTGCTGGGATTACAGGCGTGAGCCACTGCGCCGTGCCAACACTCTATTTTCAATCCTATCCAAAGTATTCTGAGGTTTTGATCCCAAACTCTTGAGATTAATACTCAGCAATTTGTACTCCTGGCTTTCCTCAAACATTATCCCCACATCATGGACATATTACTACTATATTACTCTATACCAGCACTTTGAATACCCTTACTTCCACCATCCAACCTGGTCTCCTTCTCATGGAATGCAGTCTCTGCCTTCTCAAAACAGCACCTAACATATAGACTCAAATACTGCTTTGATGACTTTGAAGGAGCAGAAAAACAATACATGAGTTACAAGTTAGGCAGTGATTTGTTTCAGCATATTTTAAAGAGAGGCTAATGAGATTTGTGTTGTGCACACAGTAGGCACTCATGTATATTTTAATAGGTATTTCAAACAGGGCTCATTTTGCCAATAGTAAGCAAAGAGATGTTTTTTCCATATGGCACAAACATTCACCTAAGAAAGCTAAAATACAATCGCTTACAGGTTAATAAAATTAATGTACTTACCTTGTTATTTTCTCTCCCAAGCCTCTGGGTCCACCTAAAATCTCTTGCTTTTTGTATATGTGGCTAAGCAATATTCTGCTTAGAATAAACCTTTTGGCTAACTAGCTATCTCTGTAGTTTTACTTCCCATTTCTTTAGCACCTTTCCTTTAGTACATTTTCAAAACAGGGCTTGATTTTTCAATGAGATTCTATTGCTATCATACGTTCTAACCCAGCATGTGACTTCTATCCTAATTCCCCAAAATGTTTCAAACATTTACATGGCTCAACAAATAATTCTCACTAGATTTCCTCTGTTATTTTGACTTTTCAGTTTGAATATATTTGTATTAGTTAGATAATTTTTCATTATTCTTAAAAATAACTTTCACTGTTTGCTCTTCAAAATCATTTCAATCCCTAGAATCTCATTTTAATTCACCAAAATTCATGTTATGGTTCATTATCATGATCTTGGCTAGATTTACTGTCTACATAAACATATGTGTAACATAAATATAAATATAAATATATGAACTTTCTTAAAGATTCTTTACAATCAATTAAGACTCTAAATTATCTGTCAAATAATTTTCTATTTTCTGCTCACTGTAGTAATTAACTAGAGTTGTTTTTGCCCCAGTCTTAAAATACTTCTCTAATCCACTATTTTTCTTCCTATTCAACAAGCTGCCTTAACCGTAACTCTTACTGTACTTGCAATAATACATCTTTCCCTGAAAATATGTTCTTTCCAACTCATTTTCTCTAAGAGGTTATTGTTTTTAAATTATTATAAAATTAATAACAACAGCAATGAAAAAGCCAAATCCCTTTTTTTTTTTTTTTTTTTCAAATTTCATTCTCACCCTTCAATTCCTTTTCTTTCTGTTTCACTCAGGCACAATTTCTAGGAAATCCTTCCTCTGGTCTCATTCACTTCTGCTCAAACTCTTTCACTTCTTCTTTATATCTTCCAACCCCTTCCTAACCATTATCTCTTCCATAATTTGACCTCAACATATCTTTTCAACTATTTCTTCCATAATTCATCCTAAGTTAGCCCCTACTCCAAACTGATCCTTCACTGTTCTCCAAATATGGTGGGCTCTCTCCAGCCCCCACAGCTTGGCACTCACTCTCCCCCCCTTCTACAGTGCTTTTCCTAACCTCTTCAAGAAACCCAACCTGTGGCTGTGCTCTACAAGTTGTTGGACAGAGCTATGGATATTCTACTTTTTTTCTTCGGCTTCCTCCAAACCCCATCTTTCCTGTTTTGCTGTCATTCTCCTCTATGCACTCCAAAGACGTCCTCTTGTTGCAAACCACAGACAATCCTTTTCCTGCTTGATGATTTATATGCTGCTTTAATTCCAAACTTTCCATTATTCTTTCTTTATCATGGCATTTATCTTAGTTTGGTTCATGCTGCCTTTGAGAAGGAACTATTCTTTGATTATTTCTTTTGCCCTGTTTCTCCATGAGCATCCTTCAGGCCTACAACAAGTGGACAAATCTTTCACGTGAAATATTTAGGCTACATTTTTAATTCTATACCCTTATTTCCTGGGCCAATAATAGCATGGTCTCCATAAAGGACAGCCATTCCTTTGCTGAATGGAGGAAATGATTCCTCCTCTATTCAAATGCAGCCCTGCTGATTAATTAAAGAAATATGTCAAAACAGCTCCCAAGAAGAACCCATATGTCATCCAAAGAATTAAATGTTTTGAAAATAAGAAGAACCACTTGGTCCATTTTTCAATAGAGATTGAGAACAAATGAAAAGAAAGAGATGAATCAGAATTCAAGATGAAATAAATATAGAAATCTCTAGCTAAATGTAAGAAGAAAATATTTAAGCCTAGGCCTCTGGTAAGGCAAAAGGCCATTATGTATGTGCCTAAGGGTTTTACCACCTTTGTAACATTTGCCACTAGATTTTGATCAAAGCTGAGCCCTCAAAAGGGAAAATGAGACATAAAAAGGTCAGGGAATAAGAATAGTAGGGAGTGGATAGAAGGCTTTGGCATGATACAAAAAATTCTTTAATATGGTATGCTTCAAAAACAGTGGGAAAACAAACAAACAAACAAACAAAAAAACAGCATGCACTTGAAGATGTCAATCCTTTGTGGGAGTGGATTTACTAAACTATAAGGCACTATTCCAATGTAGGCTATTTATTATTACTCAACAGACATGCAATTATGTCTCACCCTCTGCTGAGTGACAAAGGTTATTAACTGTGTCCCACCACCTCTCCCAAACCTACAATGACAAAAGTAGTTAGAGAAAAACAGAACATTGGGATGGAAGGGCTTATTTCTTCTCTTAAATCCACGTTGCCCACTTGGTAACTGAGCTCCTGTACACCAAAGTAGTAGAAATGAGAGGCAGAAGCAGAATGCTGTCTCAACTTGGCTGTCTGCCTTCAAGGATTAAATAAAAATACGTGTTTATAGAAGTGGAACAGCTGCTTGAGTTAGTTTGGATACCCACTTTCAAGTCCTCAGGATGTTCTATTTTTCTAAGTCCACTACTCCTATAATCTCTGAAAAGTATCAGACTAAAGAGTAAAGATACATAGATGGTTTGGGTCCTAGGTCTCCTGGAGACAACAGAATTTCTTCCTCTTTCAAAACCTGGCATAGCAGTTGAAGTAGGCACCATCATAATGTTTCCATTCTTGGGCTATATTTTTTAAATGACTAGAAATTCTTCATTATCGTTTCACTTAACAAATACTTGATGCTATGCCACAGTTGAATAAGCCATATATATACATACATATATCTTATACATGTATACACACAAAGCCATAAATAAAGCTTCTCACTTTGTAGGCACTCAATATCAATTTCCTTCACTCTTGTTTTTACCTTGAAGCTCTATGTTCCAGCATATCATTTTATAGATATAAACAAATATTCCTGCTATAGTGCAAATTGTGATATAATAGAATATATGATATGATATGACATGACATGACATGGGAGTGACAAGAATAGAAGGCATGTTAACTGAGTCTTGGGCTACTAGTAATTGGCCTGGTGGAAACTGGACCATATAAAGAAAAGGAACTCAAAGTCTAAGGGATTTGCATTTCAAGAACCAGAGTAAAGATTTCTTCTGAAATCTAAACAAGTTGATACAAGAAACGGTAATGTAAATTTAAATGGAAACTATTTATTACTTGTTTTGCTTTTCCTTAAAAAAATAGGTACAGGGAGAAAATTTAGAGCAAAGCACAGAAATTAATTTGTACTAACAATCAAATGCAAAAGAAATTATAAATATCTGTCAAAAACAAGGCTAAGTGAACTATTTTTGAAGCAACAACAAAAAAAAAAAGACCCCTGGGCAAGAAATTTTACAGTCATCCTCTTTCTAGGTCGGAACTCTCTTAGAATGAGACAAAGAAAAATCCGGGCCTGGAATAAGAGGAAGACATTAGGAATCCTTTCACCACACAGACAGAGATTTCTTTAACAAACAGATGAAGGGCCAGAGTAATCAGATATCACAGGAAAAGGTAAGGAGAATAAAAAAGACTTGGGGGGGAATAAATGAAAAATTGTGACTCCAGAGTAAAGGTTGATACATTTTAAAAATATCCATGAGGTTAAGTTAGGTGGAAAGAAAAAATAAATTATTAGAATATGATAAAGGAAAGAAAGAACCATTCTTCATGTTTCTCCACCAGAAAACATTTGGTATGCTGCACAAAAATTAAATTTGATATTTTAATGTACCTGAACAAGCACTAATGAATTCTGGGCCAAAATAAAATTTTAAATTCCTAATACCCACTCTATACAACACAAAGCAGTGGTGGGGGGGGGGGGGTGAATGCTTCTACATAAAAACAAATGACTTGTTTTGGTTTACCTTTATAAGGCATAAATGGAAGGCATTCTAAAAGTATACGAATAGAAGCCAAGAATGCTAATTGTTTTTTTAAAAGAATAGAAAATCATGAAGAAAGGATCACAGAAACTACACCAATGTCATTAAAATATAATTGGACTTGCAGGAACAATTACTGTGCTGTACTGTAAGGGGAGCTGTTGGCACATAAGAGCAAAGCACACATATGAGCTCATCAGCCGGCCTTGGCAAGACCCACTTCCAGCTAGAAGCAGTCATGTTTCAACACCTCTGATTCCCTAATGCTGACAAGCTAAACAACTTGTTTTGTCTCTGGGAGCTCTTCTCTGGTGATTAACTGCTTATGGTGAATACTAATTATATGAAAGTACAGTATTCAGGAAGTCATGTCCTATTTCCTCTACCTACAGCCTTGACTTGTCTCTGAATCTAGAAGGCAGAGCCATTGCAAACCAGAACCAAGAAAGACATTTTCCTCCCCCTGAATAAACAAATATATCTCCTACTTTTTAGTATAGCACAGCTCACTGACAACAAACTTCCTTTAACCTCTGGGCTCCAAACCAAATATAATTACCATAAAATGAGTGTTTTAAAGGCTTGTAATAATTATATGGATAAATCCACAGCAAGAGTTTGTGAATTAGTGAACTATGAGTGTCCTCCATTCCCCATGTCCCATGTTGAAAATTTACCCCAAATTGTCAGTTCTTAGGAACTGCACCTCAGATTAAAATCTTCTCACCAGGGAGTCTATGAGAATTTCTTCTTGTGTTTTAAATCCTAAGTGCTTGTTAAACTGCCAACACTGCAAAATTAGAGACCATTAAACAATATAACAGCAAGTGATTAAATCTACCAAACACACATTCAAGCAGCTTAAGCTGCTTTTTAATTAAAAATAAAATATCATTGGCTAAATTCAGATGTCTTAGCTATCCAGAAAAAAGTCAGAAGGCTGTTGAAAATGCACAATGCTGCTGATAAGGCCAGATACAAAAGGAGAAATAGGGCAAGGGGTTGGCTGAACAGGAGGCTCATCTTGGTCCCTGGGCCTGGGTGGCAGCACATCCCAATGCTGACCCGGTTTAGGCAGTGGACTCTAAGCGGGAAGCCATGGCTGTGCTGCAGAGTGAGGAAGCCATGTGGCTGCTGATTAAATAAGCTTTATTAGCTAAGGCCTCCAAGGAGACAGGGTATTCCACCTTCTTGGAAGGGGAATGAGTTGAGTAACAGCATCACAGGAAGCTAAGGCATTGGAGATGTATAGATGGCTGAAGGAAATGTTAGTGCTATTTTTAAATACAGCTTAAGCTAATTGATAAACATTTCTTAAAACAATTATTAGCTTTTGGGGAAGGAGGCACAGGGGCTTCTGAGTTAATTGGATCATCTGAGATTAAAATCAATTTTTACTGCAAAGTTAGAAGTAAATAAACATTGTAGCTTTAAGTTGTTCCTACTTGTTTAAAGTAAAGAAAAGAAAAAGGGCCAGGGGGCTTAGTCAACTTCAGGCAAAAGGCCAAGAATCTGAAGATCAGACTTAAGGCTGAGATGATATCATTCACGCTGAAGTCTTGATACCCTTTCTGAAGCATGAGAAAATTTACTGGTAAAACCTTACCTCACCCACAGTTTTCTTATTTTTAACACTATTTTTTTTCCTCTGGAGAATAATTTTCCAAATATGCTTTTTGCTTTATATGTAAATGTTATAAATTTACTTTTAGCTTCAGACATGGTCTTACCTAAAAAGCTTGCCCTAAAGTAAAGTACAGGCACTTGGTAGCTACAGGAATATAAGACATGATACTCATATTTAATCACTTCGGACGCTGCTGCAGTTTCAATCACTTCACAATCATCCAAGGGTAGCTCAAAAGCCTCCTGAAAAAAAGCAAAAACAAAATGAAAACGGGTTTCTTAATAAGAAAAGTACTAACATGGAGAGGAAAAGAAGAGATTTTCTTCTTACAAAATAACAGTTAAATAAATATAAGGCTATGAGGCAAGGAAAAGGGAGTTTCCCATATTAATGTTTAACATTTGAGTCCTGGGTAAATAGTAAAACCAGAAAACATTAGCATTAAGTAATTCCAGATTGTTTTTGAGACACAAAGAGGCTCTGGATAAAGAAAAAGAAAGGAAAAAAAAACGAAAAGATCCATTGCCTGAAAAATCTTTACTGTACAATTTTAGCAACAAGATGATGGCTATACAAGCTACCTTCTTTCCTACCTGTGAAAGCTAAAAACATCCTAACAATTGAACAAGAGGCTGTGAAATGTCCCTAAAGATTCTATTGTACTTGCCAAAAGATGATTCATTGTGTGCTGAACAATTCCCAGTTCCATTTTGAATAAGAAAGTTATTCTGCAAGAGGTTGAATTTGTTAGGTATATTTCAAAACCTGAGATGATTCTGTTTTCTTCATTATTGTGCTATCTTTGGTATATTTCTACAATAAATCTTGATTTATAATAGAGTAGATGGCAAATATTAATGTCAACTTGCACAGAGTTTTGTAAGCAGAGATGATGATAGTCACCTCACTTCTCACCTGATCATTTTTTACTGGTTGATTTTTGTGTGTGGGGCTTTTAAAAGAATGTATCTTACTGTTTAGAAGCAATTAATTGGACATGTTGAGTCAGAGTCTGGTTCCATCCACATTCACTTATTTATTGGGGTTGAAGAATTTCCTTTGAAATTAAATTAGTACTAGAAGGAATGAAGCAAGTTGGTTTAGCTCATTTCTACCTCTCATTAAAACAGTAACAACAATGAACAATCAGAAATAACTAAGGAAAGATTTCATACTTTATCAATATGAAATAAGGTTTCCTGTGGAGATAAGCAAAGCCCCAGACTACTTTCAAGATCTGTATCTCCTTTACAGATAATTCTGTAATTCCCTACTCACAGTCAGTTCACTGGGGAGATATTACAACGGATAAATCACAACTGGAGATGTTTACAAAATATTTTTCACTAGACTCCAGTAAACACCATCAATTAAACATAATAAAATAACCAGAAAGAAATCATGGAAATAAACATGCCAGATACAGAAAATTAATACAGTAGCAAGAAAAAGATTTTTCTATTTTGTTTTGTTTTTTAATTTTCACTAGGCATAGGTATCTGTACCTTCTATTACATCAATTCTTTCAACCGAATTCTTTCTTTTTGGTCAATAATTGGGTTGCTTAGCATTTATAATTTCCTTTCTTTCTTAATATTATAAAATAACTCTATCTTGGTGGTAAAAATTACAAATACTGCTCAAGTACATAAAAGAAAAAATGAAATTCCCCTCATCTCAGCACTCCTATACCTCAGGTTTGTAACCATCGTTAACAGGCCAGAGTGTATTTTTTTTAGACTTTTTGATTTTTGGCACACAAACACATATACACACATAGACACATACACACCTCCTCCCCACCCCCGCCCCTGCTTAAATCCTGCTATATATACATATGCTCCTATTGTAGATATTTTCACTCATGGGCATCCTGCCACGTGCTGCCAAGTCACTGCTATAGATTTAGTGCGTTTTAATGCCTTCTCTATATTTCACTGCATGACCACACCATAGTTGCTGTTGTGTTTTTTTTTAACATTTCCATGTTGCCAGATATTTTAGGTTGATTATAGTTTTCTGCTACTTACAAATAAGGCTGCAATGAATATCACAGCACATATACCCTTGCACACCTCTATTTTTCCTATGGTGCAGATTCCTAAGGGTGAAATCACTGTATCAAAGGGTATGAGCATTTTAAATTTCAAGAGATGCTGAATCTCAGAAATTCCATCCTCAGAAAAAGGCTGTATCAATTTATATTCCCAGCAAAAATGTCTGAGAATGCTCTTTTCCTATATCCAATAAATACTGAATATTGTTTTTAATTTTTGCCTGTTGATGAATTTTTAAGTATCAATTTCTTATTGTTTTAATTTCTAGTTTCTTGGTTACTTACTAGTGAAGGTGAGCAACTATTCATATGTTTATTGGTAATTTGTATTCTCCCATGATTTGCTTGTTTTTATTCTTTACCTATTTTCTGATTATTTGCATTTTTCTTATTGAATTATATAAACTTTGTATATCAGAAATAATAACTTACTATTAGAGATAAATATATATGTCTGCACCATAGAAAAATAGGTGTGCAAGGACATGTGTGAAATATATACATATATACACACATATATAAAAAACACTTTATTTTCTTTCAACTGTTTGTTGTACTTTTTTATCACAAAGGGTTTTTTTTTTACTTTTATGTAGTCAAATCTGTACATTTTCTATTTATAGCTTCTGAGTTACATGTCTTCATCAGAAGGCTTCCTGCTGTACTCCACCTCAGTCTTACAAATTATAAAGATGTTAAATTCCTTTACTATATACACATGTTTTAAAATTAAAATTTAGATCATTAATCCAACTGATTTTTGTTTTGTATATAGTGTGAGGTAAGAAATTTTCCTTCGGCTGGCGCACGGTGCGCTCACCCACTGACCTGCGCCCACTGTCTGGCACTCCCTAGTGAGATGAACACGGTACCTCAGATGGAAATGCAGAAATCTAGAAATTCCATTCGACCCAGCCATCCCATTACTGGGTATATACCCAAAGGACTATAAATCATGCTGCTATAAAGACACATGCACACGTATGTTTATTGCCGCATTATTCACAATAGCAAAGACTTGGAACCAACCCAAATGTCCAACAATGATAGACTGGATTAAGAAAATGTGGCACATATACACCATGGAATACTATGCAGCCATAAAAAATGATGAGTTCACGTCCTTTGTAGGGACATGGATGAAACTGGAAATCATCATTCTCAGTAAACTATCGCAAGAACAAAAAACCAAACACCGCATATTCTCACTCATAGGTGGGAATTGAACAATGAGAACACATGGACACAGGAAGGGGAACATCACACTTTGGGGACTGTTGTGGGGTGGGGGGAGCGGGAAGGGATAGCATTGGGAGATATACCTAATGCTAGATGACAAGTTGGTGGGTGCAGCGCACCAGCATGGCACATGTATACATATGTAACTTACCTGCACATTGCGCACATGTACCATAAAACCTAAAGTATAATAATGATAATAATAATAATAATAATAAAAGAAAAAAAAAAAAAAAAAAAAAAGAAATTTTCCTAGATGATTTCAATAGTTCATCTTTTTTCCATTGATTTTAAATGTCACCATACCTCTGTGTGTGTGTGTGTGTGTGTGTGTTTGTGTGTGTGTGTGTTTATTCTCTATTCTTCTCTATTGAGCTATTTCTCTTCTTAGGCCATCACTGCAATTCTTAAGTGCATACTGAATCGAAGGATTCGGGTCATTAATTTCTATAGAAAAGTGCAGAAATAGACTGCCTGAGACTCAGTGCTGCTAGTAAAGATACAATTTTTAGAAAAAATATCCTTCACCCAAACTCGAATTAAGCACTCAGGAATGTGCTGGGGTTGACACCAGGTATGTGAAACAGGTGATCAATTAGGCATAGATCCATATTCTCTGGAACAGGTAGGAGGCTCAAGAAATAAGAGGGAGGGGACAGAACAAGCTTCTTGAAAATCCTGTTAGAAGTCTCACTCCAGTCACTGTTCTCACAGGCAGCTGAGTGCCTTTGTGGGTTGTGAAGGCCAGGGGTATTTGTCCTCTAATTAGGACTGCTACTATGTCACCCAGTGTTGCTCTGGGCAGTCGTCTACGTGCAGTGACATTTTTGCATGCTTTACTCATATTAGATGAATTTGAAGGCTTGGTTTGTGTCTGCTAGGATCTTTCCATCATTTGTGGTCACCTTTATGATGCCCATGAAAATATCATTCCTTGAAGTCATGCAATTTGCAAATCTCAGACTTCTACACATATTCTGCTTCTCTTTCCAGTTAAAAGTGCCAGATGGTTTTAGAACTTCAAGACTAAGGTTCTTGTCTTACTCATTTTTGTATTCCTGGAGATTCTAGTACAGAGCTGAGAACCCTAGTAAGCAACATTTTCTATTTCAGTCTGAAGATCTGTTTCCTCCTATGTAAGTATGTTATAACAAACTTCATAGGTAATTTACCAGCAATCTCACACCACCCTAACGACTAAAAAGAAGTAAATGGAGGAGTAAAGATGCAAAATATCACCAAAGAGGATATACCAATGGCAAATAAGCACATAAAGAAGATATTCAATATCCTTAGTCATCAGGGAAATATAAATTAAAACTATAATGAGATATCACTGAACATCTGTCAGAATGGCTAAAATAAACAAAATAGTGGACACCACCAAATGTTGGTGAAGATACAGAGAAACTAGATCATACATTGCTGGCTGGAATATAAAAGTGTATAGCCTCTATGGAAAACCATACAACAGTTTCTCATAGAAGTAAACATATAATTACCACACAACCTACCAACTGCACCGGAGGATTTATCCCAGAGCACTGAAAAACCTGTGCATGAATGTTCATAGCAGCTTTATTCAGAATAGCCAAAAAATTGAAACAATGAGGTGTCCTTCAACAGGTCATGGTTAAACAGACTGTGGTACATCCATGCCATACTATTTAGGAATAAAAACGAACAAACAATTGATATACACAACAACCTGGATGAATCTCCAGGGAATTATGCTAAGTGATAAAAGTCAATCTCCAAAAGTTATATACTGTATGATTCCACTTATATAACATTTTTGAAGTGACAACACTTTTGAAGTGAAAAACAGCAGATTAGTGTTGGGGGACTGGAGGGCAGAGAGCTAGTTATAAAATGGCAACATGAGATATCTTTGTGGTGATGGAACTATTCTGTATCTTGACCATGGTGGTGGATATGTAAGCCTACACATGTGATAAAACTGTACAGAACCAAATACACACACACAGACACACACAACGAGTACAAGTAAAACTGGGGAAATCTGAATAAGGTCAGTGGATTACATCAATGTGAACATCCTGGTTCTGATATTATACTATAGTTTTAGAAGAAGTTACTACTGGGGGATATTGGGTAAAGGGTAGATGGGATTGTTATTTCTTATTACTAAATGTGAACCTATAGTTATCTCAAAAAATTTCAATTAAAAAATTGAAAGCACAGAAACAGTGAAGCAATTTCAGGCTTGTTAAAAACTAAATAAAATTTTTAAGACCTCAAGGTGCTAATAATACAGATGACAGAGGGATCACGTTAATAAAGAGAGTCTAACATCTGGGATTTGTTTGAAAATAATACAGGAGAGGGGTAAGTGGATGGAAGTATAGAAGGAGCATGACTGGCATGGAGTGGTGATTGCTGAGATTGTTAGATGGGTCCCTGGATGTTCATTATACTGTTCTATCTACTTTAAGGAGTATTTTAAAGTATTTAAAATAAAAAATTAAGATAAAAAAGTTTCTGATACCATGTTACAGAACACAGAATGAAGAGAATTCTAATAGTGAAAGAAACCTGAATCATTCCACCTAGTCCAACACGCTCATCTTGCAGATACAAACAACAATACACTTCTTGTTGGTGCCTTACCCAATGCCACCTAGCTCCCACTTATCCAGAGTTTCACTTTCTACAGTTTCCAATTACCCATGAGATCAACCATGGTCTGAAAATATTAAGTGAAAAATTCCAGAAATAAAAAATTAATAAATTTTAAATTGTGTGCCATTCAGAGTAGTGTGATGAAATCTCCTGCCATCCCACCTTCCTGGGACATGAATCATCCTTTGTCCAGAGTATCCATGCTGTAGACACTACCAGCTCATTAGTCACTTAGTAGCAATCTGGGTTTTCAGATCTACTGTTGTGGTATCACAGTGCTTATGTTCAAGTAACCCCTATTTTACGTAATAATGGCCCCAAGCCACAAGGGTAGTGATACTGGCAATTTGGATATGCCAAAAAGAAACTGTTAATCTCTTACTGTGCTCATTATAAATTAGACTTTGTCTTTCTTGTAAATTTGTTGGAGTTCATTGTAGATTCTGGATATTAGCCCTTTGTCAGATGAGTAGGTTGCGAAAATTTTCTCCCATTTTGTAGGTTGCCTGTTCACTCTGATGGTAGTTTCCTTTGCTGTGCAGAAGCTCTTTAGTTTACTTAGATCCCATTTGTCAATTTTGGCTTTTGTTGCCATTGCTTTTGGTGTTTTAGACATGAAGTCCTTGCCCATGCCTATGTCCTGAATGGTAATGCCTAGGTTTTCTTCTAGGGTTTTTATGGTTTTAGGTCTAACATTTAAGTCTTTAATCCATCTTGAATTGATTTTTGTATAAGGTGTAAGGAAGGGATCCAGTTTCAGCTTTCTACATATGGCTAGCCAGTTTTCCCAGCATCATTTATTAAATAGGGAATCCTTTCCCCATTTCTTGTTTTTCTCAGGTTTGTCAAAGATCAGATACTTGTAGATATGTGGCATTATTTCTGACGGCTCTGTTCTGTTCCATTGATCTATATCTCTGTTTTGGTACCAGTACCATGCTGTTTTGGTTACTGTAGCCTTGTAGTATAGTTTGAAGTCAGGTAGCGTGATGCCTCCAGCTTTGTTCTTTTGGCTTAGGATTGACTTGGCGATGCGGGCTCTTTTTTGGTTCCATATGAACTTTAAAGTAGTTTTTTCCAATTCTGTGAAGAAAGTCATTGGTAGCTTGATGGGGATGGCATTGAATCTGTAAATTACCTTGGGAAGGATGGCCATTTTCATGATATTGATTCTTCCTACCCATGAGCATGGAATGTTCTTCCATTTGTTTGTATCCTCTTTTATTTCCTTAAGCAGTGTGGTTTGTAGTTCTCCTTGAAGAGGTCTTTCACATCCCTTGTAAGTTGGATTCCTAGGTATTTAAAGTGGGCGAAGGACATGAACAGACACTTCTCAAAAGAAGACATTTATGCAGCCAAAAAACACATGAAAAAATGCTCACCATCACTGGCCATCAGAGAAATGCAAATCAAAACCACAATGAGATACCATCTCACACCAGTTAGAATGGCAATCATTAAAAAGTCAGGAAACAACAGGTGCTGGAGAGGATGTGGAGAAATAGGAACACTTTTACACTGTTGGTGGGACTGTAAACTAGTTCAACCCTTGTGGAAGTCAGTGTGGTGATTCCTCAGGGATCTAGAACTAGAAATTCCATTCGACCCAGCCATCCCATTACTGGGTATATACCCAAAGGACTATAAATCATGCTGCTATAAAGACACATGCACACGTATGTTTATTGCCACATTATTCACAATAGCAAAGACTTGGAACCAACCCAAATGTCCAACAATGATAGACTGGATTAAGAAAATGTGGCACATATACACCATGGAATACTATGCAGCCATAAAAAATGATGAGTTCATGTCCTTTGTAGGGACATGGATGAAATTGGAAATCATCATTCTCAGTAAACTATCGCAAGAACAAAAAACCAAACACCGCATATTCTCACTCATAGGTGGGAATTGAACAATGAGATCACATGGACACAGGAAGGGGAACATCACACTTTGGGGACTGTTGTGGGGTGGGGGGAGGGGGGAGGGATAGCATTGGGAGATATACCTAATGCTAGATGACGAGTTGGTGGGTGCAGCACACCAGCATGGCACATGTATACATATGTAACTTACCTGCACATTGCACACATGTACCATAAAACCTAAAGTATAATAATAATAATAATAATAATAAAAGAAAAAAAAATAAATTAGACTTTGTCACAGCTATGTATAGGAAAAAACATAGTATATATAGGGCTTAGTATTATCTATGGTTTCAGGCATCCACTGAAATATCTCCCACACCAATAAGGGGGGACTACTATAGTTAGGGGTACAGGAAGGCCTACAACCCTTATCTACTGACACTGAAACCACTGCTCTTTGTACTGTAGTATACCACTTAACTGTTAGTATGCTTCATTTGGACTGATGTTCTGAAAATCATAATCATAACACTTTGAGTTAGTTTGTTAATATTTTTATTATTTTTCTTCTATTATGTGACTTTTAAAGGATTTGGGTATACAGTGAGCCCTAGTTATACACAGGGGATTGGCTCCAGAACCCCCGACCCCGAGGATACCAAAATTCACAGACATTCAAGTTCCTTACATAAAATGGCATAGTATTTGCATATAATCTACACATATCCTCCCATACTTTAAATCATCTCTATATTAATTATCATACCTAATACAATGTAAATGCTATGTAAACAGCTGTACCTTATTGCTCAGAGAATAATGGCAGGAAAAAAGGTCTATACATGCTCGGTTCAGATGCAACCACTATAGCCCTAACTACAGTTTTGATCCTGGTTGTCTAAATCCACGGATACGGAACCCACAGATACGGGGGGTGGGGGGGGCAGCTGTATTTCATTTGATATTAAGAGTAATTGAAAAAAGAAGTCACAATATATTGATTTTTCCCAAAATGTTGCTATTTTATGAAGATATGTGTATTTAGAAAATTACATTCATTCAAGAGCTAAAAGATTAAATGGTTCACATTAATTATAGAAACCTTGATTTTATTGAATTCAATTAACAATAAGTTGACAGTGATCTCTCATTTAGAAAATCTGATACGAATTAAGCTTTACAACTAAATCCCATTAAATAGGGATCATGCTGAAGACACTTCACAGATATTTTACTGAAAGCAAACCCAAATAGTGTCTTGGGCCTTGGAAATGAGATCCATATCTCTATTTAGCCTACAGGGAAGGAAGAAAAACTTTTCTTCTATCACTAATAATCTGTATTACTATTACTGAGCAAACATAAGTAATGAGCTTTATTCATAACATCCCTTGAGGAAAAGATAGTTGATTTGTTTGTTTTCTACCAGTCAGGTCTTTAGTTCAAACCTAAAAGCACTGGTTCAAAGACAGTCCTTAGCTCTATTCAAGACTGGACACAGAAACCATCTCATCACAATGGAAAGATGCGATGTAATAAACTCTTCATTTGCTGATTTTCCTGAGCCAACGGCCATTTAATATTTTCAGAAGTGATAACAACTGATGAAGCCTTCTGATAAACCATTGAAAAATCAACTCCTCAAGAAATAAAGAATTTTTAATTATTAAAACGTTTAAAGTGAATTATAAAAATAATCTGTGGGACTTTAAGTAATCAGCTCTTGTTTTGTTTGTTTCAAGGCTCATTATCATACAGTGGAGTGGTCTTTTCACTATCTTAATTCCCAGAATGACTTTTTCCACAATCCCTGTGGCTTCTGAGTAAGTGACTGTCACAAGAACCTTTGCAAGCAACGTATTTTTTTTAGCAACTGTAAATGTTGTACGTGGTACATATCAGCGGGTTCAACATATGTCTAACAGCATCCAAGGCAACACTGAAACAAAAAAGGGTGGTTACAGATGATCCCAAGGATAATATCTTAGTGAGGCTCTCCCCTTCCCAGTAATATTATCACTACTACTACTGATTTTTTTTAAAAAGGGGGTAAAAAGGTGCCATTCTTTACTCTCCCTGCTACATCAACCAAAGTGAATTAGCAGCAGCATGGCCAACGTGGGTTCCCACTGAGAGAAAGAATCTGTTTCCTGTGCAGGATTAAATCTTCTTCTCCAGGCTGGCATGCTCAAGGGCAAGGCAGGAGGGAGGGGATGCAGAAACCCGCCAGAGCACATCTGGCAGTTCTCTGGATGTTTGCAGCTGGCTCCACTGTGCTTCCTAGACCCTGTTTCTTTTAAGACTGCATAGGAAACAGCAAGACAGCTAGTGCCTGGAGCTGGGAAGCTAGCAAACACACCAAGTAAAAGGTGGAACTGTGGAAGAGGCTATCTCTTAGAGTCCACGCTACAAAACAAAGGTTCTTTGGCAGGAGGAAATAGTAATAATGCTTAATCGCACTTATCACTTATTTCTATACATCTAGAAGTAAAATAATTAGCAGAATAGTGGATTTGAAAATCAGAAATTCTTTATGTAAAACATGACAAACCAGAGGAAGAGGGGAAAATTTTGACCTCTTGAAAAATTCTCAAGCTTCAGAAGTCGGTCAAGTGTGTTTCTCTTCAGAGTTACCCTTTACATGTGACATAAGAAAGGCCAGCACCAACTCTAACAGTTTACAGTTTTTCTAAGCCTATTGATGTACATCATGTAATTTGTTCCTCTGCTCTAGGAGGAAGGTCCAAGGTCTCCAGCGAGTAAGAAACTGAGCCAGGGCACAAAACTAAGCCTTCAGGCTCCAAGTCCAGGGTTCTTTCCAGCCTGCAAAGACCATCAGATTCTTGGGGATGGGAAATGTTAAACAGATGTATTCCTGGCCTCCACCCCCAAAATTCTAATCCAGGAGTTCTGGGATGGGTTTTAAGAATCCACTTTATAAGCAGTGTTCCTGGTGATGCTATGCAGGTCTTGCCTCGCATACACATGGAAGGTCTACTTTGTGATTCTTTACTTTTGTAGTCTATGGAATTATAAAGTCAGGAAACTCATTCACCAGGACCCAGAATTACGCCATAAACTGGTTTGCCTTCACTAGCTGCTCATCTATGTTTTGAGGACCACCATTACTTCATTTGGTCTCCTCTCGGAAGGAGCCTAAATGCACTTCCATTAACCTAAGACCTCAGCTTATCACCCCCCACTCCCAGTTTATTGCCCCATTCCTTCATCTTCTCCTATATAAAAATTTCCTTCATTTTGTCCTTTTCCTTCTAACTGGTTAGTTAATTCTTGCTAAACTATTAATGGCCATTAGTGGCTTAATATGTTACTCCTTTATCAATTATTATATTCAACAGTAGATTTGTGGCTCAACAGTAGATTTGTGGCTGATAACCCTAATCAAAAGGAATCTTTAATAGTGGAATTTGGAGTGCCAAAAAGGAACAAATTTTGCACCACACATGTAACCACCAATCTGTGAAACTTGCCTTATAAGGTATTCTGTGTTTTAACTCCAGAGCCAGAAAATTCTTCCTTGTTACCTTGCTAGAAAATAAATCAGTTTCCACTAGATTCATCCTTGCAGAAGATTAAGAACAAAGAGTCATTATTTTTATATAATATGAATAAATTTATTTGTTCCCCATATTGAATAAGCCCAGTTCTTCTAATTTTTCTTATATCTCTAGTTCCACAGATCTGCAAACATTTTTCTAAAGGGCCAAGTAGTAAATATTTTAGGCTTCTGTGTGGGCCATAGGTCTCTGCAGCTGTAGCCTGAAAGTAGCCACTGGCAACATGTAAACAAAGGTACATGGCTGTACTCCAGTGACATTTTATTTACAAAAACAAGCTGTAGTCCATAGACCTTAGTTTGCCTACCCCTGAAAATCCTAATTTTAAGGCCTTCTTTAATTTCATTTTATTATATTTTTATAAGCACTAAACAGAATTTTATTAAAGGACTTGTATCTCCATTTGGTGAACTCTTTCCCCTTTCCATTTTTTTCCTGTCTTAGGATGTTACATTACATTTCCAAGGGTCTAAGAAATTCTGAGCCTTAAAAGGACAATGATAATTAAATCCAATGGGCTGAAGTTTGGCTAAAGTCATTTTCTAAAGTAAGAGATAGCACTACCCTAATTTAAACAAGTGAGATTTTTAAATGTCTTGATGAATAAACTGCAAGTTCCTTCAGCACATGAATAAACTTCTACACTCAAATTCAGAACTGAGTAAATTTCTCTGCCAAAGAGTGAAAATGATAAAGTCTTCATAAACAGACCAAGAGGCAAGCATTGTAGGAATGTTAGAGGACTGTGAATCCTAAAGCACAGGCCCTCTCACACGTGCACAAGAAACAGCATGTCTAGGAATCAGCCAGGAACTGTTTGAGTAAGCCATTAGTTCCTTTCCTTGCTCAAAACTGTCTCTGGATTATACAGATATGAATAAGGATTTATTTGTTTCTTTGCTTGGTTTTTACCAGGAGAATTCCTTTAAGATTTCCATAAGTATCTATGACGTGCCAGGCACTATGCTTGTGCTGGGACAAAGACGTGGTTGTTGTTTTTAAATAATACTATAATATTTCAGCAGTAATGAGAACAACATGAAGCTCTCAGCTTTCTACTGGGATTCAAGGAGACACTCAAAATCTCAGATAAAAACACCTAGATTTCAGAGAAGCATAATATAGGCAAAAATAAAAAAGCACAGAATTTGGAGCTAGATGTGGGTTCAATCCCTGGCTCTGCCACTCATGGAATGGGCAGGTCATTTGACCCCTCTATGCCTCAGTTTCTTCACTTGTTAAATAAAGGCATCTTTCCCTTGTGATTAAATGAGATAATGTATAAAATGTGTATATCTGGCACATAGTAGGTATACTAATTAATCATACATTCATTCAAAAAATGTTATAGGATACACTAAATGTTCTAGATCAAAGGTGTCCAAACATTTTCTTAAAGAGCCAGATAGTAAATATTTTAGGCTTTGGGCATCATAAGTCTCTGTCAAAACCACTCAACTTTGCCATTGCAGCATGAAAACAGCCTAGATAATATGTAAATTAATGAGTGTGGCTTTGTTCCAATAGTGCATCATTAATGAACACTAAAATTTAAATTTCATTTCATTTTAATGTCATAGAATATTATTCTTTTTAAATTCTTTTTTTAACCATATAAAAATATAAAAACCATTCTTAGCTTGTGAGCTGTACAGAAATACACAGCAGGCTAAGTGCTGTGGCTCATGCCTGCAATCCCAGCACTTTGGGAGGCTGAGGCAGGAGGATTGCTTGAGCCCAGGAGTTCAAGGTTGCACACTGCACTCCAGCCTGGGTAACAGAGTGAGACCCTGTCCCTAAAGAGAAAAAAAAAAAAAAAAATAGGCAGCAGGACATAGTTGCCATCCTCTGTTCTAGACACTGTCCTGGGGCCTGGGAATAGAAGAGATAACAATAATAGATATTATGTCCTAATACAAGGAAATACATTAAACAATAATCACACAAAGAGCTATAAAATTATAATTACAACAAATACTATTAGAGAAAATGCACAGAGTCCCCAAGTACATAAAATTTTACCTCCAAATCTATGAATTTGGTTTGTGAGATTTTAATTTTTCTTTTTCAGCTTCATTCAAGTGTAAACCAGTTTTATGTAGCACTGATCATTTTAGTATCCTAATCACCCTTAACCAAGGCTTATTTTAGTTCAATGATCACAACACCTACCCAGATAGATTTTTAGGAACTGTTTTTGTCCAAGTTTACCAGATTGCCTAATCACCTAGAATCTGTCACCCCTGTCACCTCTGATTATCCAAGCTTCTTCCTGACAAACTCTTGCTGCAGCCCACTAAAAAGTGTCTGCTATACTTTCTGTTGCCCCTAGCAATAGTTTCTGCTTGAGAATGCCCCACGAGTTTTTTTCTCAGCTTTACAAATAACCCACTTATACATGTGTGCCCACTTGCATATGCATGGACAGCACACATATACATTCAACTAACTAACGTTCACTGAGCATCTACTATGAGCTAGGCACGGTGCCAGCACTAGAGATTTGTTGGCAAACAGATATGGTGTTTGCTCTCAAGGAACTTATAACTAGAGAGAGCGTGGGAGAAAAAAACATTGCATAAACAATTATTTGAATATAATGTTGTAAGTGCTATAAGAATGTAAGAATACATCTTGAGGCCTTATCCAGTTGGCAGACTTGGAAAGGCTTCTGTTACAGCACACATATCCCTTTGAATGTGAGTGAAGGCAGGGATTTTGCCTGTCTTATTGACCTACATATTCCAAGCATCCTAAACTGTACCTGGCAAATAGTAGACATTCAATCAATATTTGTCAAGTGAAATAAATAAGTGGAATGAGTATAAATTGTCTGTTGCCATTTTCATCCTATAAATCAGAGATCTCTAAACTTTTTTTATCATGACACTAGGAGTCAAAAAAGTTAAGCACTCAACCCTAATATGTGTATATTTACCTCTTGATCAATTATGAATATGTATTTCTATATGATATACTTTGTATATTATAAAATACACTAAAATATAAAAATTTTAAGGGTAAGACAAAGGTGAAGGAAAAATATTTCAAGGTCATTCTTTTAGTTGGGTGATGATCTGGGTACTAATAAAAGTAGCCCTCCTACCCAGCTCTTTGCTCAGGTACCAAAGGGCCTTGGCTGGCCCTCTACCCTCAGCCTTCATTGAGCTTCTTGCCTATTTGGCTCTTAGATTTCTGGGCCAGTGGTTGTGGCTGAATAAAGTTGCAGAAATGTTGATTTTAAGGTGCCTGTTGAAAAGTTAGCACCTCAAAATGTGACAGATGTAAACAGCAGGCAAATGAGCACACTGTTACCTGGTTTTCCCAGGACTCCAGGCTTCAGAGTCAGTGCTGCTGAGCAGCCAGCCAGTCCTGCTCACAGTCCTGGATGATCAGACACCCAAAACCAAATGTTTAGATTCCATATGCTCAGTAGTCCTGGGGCAGCAGCCTTAATTCAAAGTAGACTCTAAAGAGCCAGAGGTAATTTCCTTTCTCTTCATAAAGAACCCTGTCCTAATCTGCACAAAGTCAAAGAGCCCTGGGTTCCAAATATGTAAATCTATTCAGAAAATAAAATGCTACAGAAAACTAAACTTATTTTATTTAGTAATGGTGCAGACATTTTCTTGCCAGTAGTATTTTGATGAGAGCAATTTGATTGAATATGTAATTTTTTGTTCTTCTTTGTGTGTTTTAAATCTTGACTGTAATATGGCATTTCAAACATCAGGGTTCAGGTCTTTTTACATTGTTTTGATAGGTGATTTTAATGGCTGCAACAGATGAGAAAGATCTACAGATCCACAAAGAGGAAGTATATCACTGGCTGTACTTAGTAAATCATGATCTCATATTTCAATCCCCTTCTCTAGCTGTAAGAGGTTTTATTCAAGTTCTGGATGCCTTTCAATGAGTCATTAGTCAATGATTGCTTCATACTGTCATTAGGTATAACATACACACAGGTTAAGGGTCATCATTAATAATAGCAAATATAAATCCATATTTCAAATAATCTTAATTTTAAATTTGGAGAGCCAATTTTTGAAAGATCTAATCAGATCTTTCTGATTAGACTGTTGTTTTTACCTTTTACCATTTTTTTTTTGTTCCAGGGATTCTTTGCGGGAAGCTTTTAAAGCCCTTAGTCTGAAAAGTAAGAGCTACGTTAACTAAAATTGAATAATATCATCCCAGATATCCAGGGCACAGGTAAACTGCAATGCATAACATGCAATGGAAGGAGTGAAAATATCACTGATAGCTCCTTCCTATCGTCTAGGTCCCAGATGCCTTGCATAATTAACCTCTATGGCATCTGGTTTTCTGATAAATGCGTAGAGTGGCAATGCCAGCATCAATCCATATTTAAATATTAGTAGTAGCTGGGCACAGTGACTCATGTCTGTAATACCAGCACTTTGGGAGTCTGAGGAGGGAAGACTGCTTGAAGCCAGGAGTTCAAGACCAGCCTAGGCAATATAGCAGAACCTCATCGCTCTTAAAATAAAAATTTTATTAAAATTTTCGAAAAGTTAAATATCAGTAGAGCCTAACTTTCACAAAATCAAAGTAAATATAAATTATAGTTGCAATGTTATTTCTCACATCTCAATGGATTGTTTTACAAGCCCTCTGGGGGCATGCATTCACTTTAAAGACTCTATGCTGGTGACCTAGACCATTATTAAACAAAATTATGAAGGCAAAATTGATCCTTGGCATCTTCCACATCTTGCTTTTCATGGCCTTGCTCTCCTCTTTCAGCACAAAGCTCTTAAATCCAGCCCTCTGATCTGAAATTCACAGGCCACCTGATGAACTTACCAATACTAAATGTTACAATCTGGATATATTAATCCTACCAAGATTCTTTGGCTTTTAGGAAAAGGTTCTCTGAACATGGAAATCTTAATGAGTCACTGATCATGAAGTTTCTGTTACAGAGCCCGCAGTCTGTGGGGCAGTGACAGTGGCTTCTCTGGCACCCTTTGGAACACACCCTGTGGGTAATTGCCTACTGTACTGAGGAAAGGCCAGCCCTGTGGATGACTGTGTGAAGGGGGATATGGATATCACCAGTGCTTCATGGTCGCTTTCTCTGAGGTGACAGAAATTATTCCTGGAAGGAGCTATGTTTGACTTCCAAATGCTGGACCCTCATGTCTCCCTGTTCCCAAGCCTGGGCATTGGACTACTTTTTCTATTTGCAATGCTAATGACAAATCAACATTCAACAGAAGTTTCCAAAGAAGAAAATAAAAGAAGCTTAGGGTGGTAATACTGAATTAATGTATTTTCCTGGTTACTTATAATGGCAAAGAACTGTCTGCATAGGAAGAAAAATGCTAATTTTATTAAAGTGCTATTAAATGAGACTTTTAGCCTAACTTGCAGCACCCTGAAAAATTATATGTAGTGACTTGATTTGTCAGTTCTAACCTCTTTGGAATCATTAGCCTGCATAGTTGACACATTTGGGAAAGAAAAAAAAAAAAAAACTCCAGAACTAACTTGTTTCCTAAATGAATTGAGAAGTTGTCATTAAGAAGCATCTGCTACTTTATTGCATTCATGTAAAAGCATTCTTGTGCCTCTATAGCAGACTACTGAGCAGATGTTTTTAGAGCACTATACCCACAGCAATAGGTGTATCATAAAAAAGATAAGGAGCTACAACATAATTAATTATTTCAGTTCCTCTATACATGAATTTAACTTTTTTTAATGGATTAAAAGTTGTGTCAAGAACCTCAACTTCTAACTCAAGCAATTCACTTGCAAGAAAGTGAACACAAAATCATTTACACCAATAAATAACAAAAGGTCAGACTCAGCCTACCCAACATGACAAAATCTGAGAGTACAAGAAAGGCCTTTCCAGAGCAAATCATTCTACCACCTACCCATAGGACAGACAGAGAACTCGCCAATGGAGATCAATTTATTTGTGCCTTAAAGGTCTTCAAGCCAGGAGAATATGCATTTTCTCTGAGAATAGAGGCAAATACTTAAAACCATTATCAGCTAAAAATTTTTAAATCATAGCCAAGATTTTCAAACTGTCAGTGGGCTTACAGCATGACAGGCAGGCACAGGACTCTGGGCAGCAGAGTAGTATTTATAAACAAAACAGTGGAAATAAACAAACAGTAGTAGTGTGGTTTTAATAAATTGGTAACATGTTCCTCTTACTATAATAAAATGCCCTAACTTTAACATAAATTTTAAAACTTGAAAAGAGTGGTTAATAACCATATGAAAGTCTGCAAAAAGACTGTTCTTTAATTCAAGATCCAAGTTCTGTTTGGGGTCCATGTGTTAGAATGGGCTACTCCGAGAAGCCGACTTTGATGTGAATGTAAGTAATCTATTTGGAAAGCGATTTCAGAGCACAAGTAAGGGAATAGGGAAGCGAGACAGAAAGAAAATACCAGGTATATTAGTAAACAGCTTACCACTGGGGTAGAACTAGATAAAAGTAAATACGGGGTATATTAGTAAACAGCTTACCACTGGGGGCAACCAGGGCTGCCCTGGTTGCCAATATGATAAGCAAGCTTATGAGATAAGGCATTATTATTTTATCCAAACTGAGTCCTAAAGATCTTGGCCACACAATTTGCCTAAGGTCACAATTAGAACATCTGAGAGACTGTACAGAACAAGCCGCCAAGTATTCCCACCTGAGAGGTTAGGGAATAGAAAATGTGTATTCACCAAATCATCCCACTTACTGCTGAGGACGGCTTTGGGGTGTTAACTCCTGGAATTGCAGGGCTATCTCACACTGAGCAGACCCTGGAGTGCACAGGAACAGTAGGTGTCATGAGGATATGGATAAGGCTAGAGACCATTGCCACCAGTCTGGGCAAAAGCCTAACAGTCCACACTCTTTATCTATAATTCTGAAATCCCAAAGACTCTGAAGTTTTTTTTTAATCTTTGTATAAGTTGAGCCCCAAACTCATTTGGTGGCAAATTCTTACCTGCAGCTTTTTATAGTGTTTACTTTTTCCACTTTGTATGAATATTGTTTCACTAAAGAAATATTAATATGTTTGAGTATAAGGTACTGCCCAAATATCACCAGGAATCTAAAATAACACAGAATTTACTTTTATATAATTACTTTTCTAAAATCTCCCAAATTCAGAACTCCAAAACATATCAGGGCCCAAGGATTACGAACATGTATTTTTTTTTGGTGACCTCTACTTTGCTGTTGAATTTGTCTTGAGAATAAAATAATATTGATGAAGTATACTGATTTCCTTGGACAAAACATACTGAATAGATTAGTGAACAGTACCAAATTTTAAAATCCAGCAAAAAAACAAAAAGGAGATGAATAGGGGAGGTAAAAAGTAAAGTTTTCTAACCTCATTAGTATTTTTTATTACTGAGATTCTTGGAGCCTTCTCTTTACCATGGTCCATCATGGTTAATAGTCTTAAGATTACTATTTAAAATATTAAAACCCTACACCTTCAAAAACTCCACAGAAAAATCAAAGCCCAACCCAAAGGTAAAGATTTTAAAGTATGGCTATCAATAAAGGTCTTATTTTTTTTTTTTTTTAAAGGCAGTCTCATCATATTAACATCCACATCAGCTTCTCAAGCTCAGATGCTTCCAAAATCCAAACCAATAATCCTAATTACTGAGATCCACAATAACGAATATTTATTCATTCAATAAACATTTATTGAGCATATAAGAGTGTGCTGACTGGATTTTTAGAAATATGAAAAATAAACCTCACCATCATTCATATAAGAATTATGTAATTAGATAAGGAGCTAATTCACATAAATCATATTGATAAGTGACTACAACCCCCAGCAAATTGTGATAATGGCTGTATGAGTTGTATACATGTTCATGGGATTAGAGATGAAGACCTCAATCCCATGTACTGGAAAGGATACAGGAAGTCTCAGTTTAAAAGATGCCATTTAGTCTGAATAATGAATGATTCCGACTGAGAAATGAAGCATAGGTTATGCCAGGCAGAAGTGATGGCAGGACCTATGGTGTAAGACACTGAAGCTCATGGCCAACTTAGCAAGTCACCCTGTTTGTGTAGAACATAGACTTATATAAGAGAATTGAAATAGGACACAATTGTTACCCTGAAGTCAGACTGTAGAGAACGAAAGTATATAATTTAAACTATATTTGGTAGACACTGGGGATCAAAAGGAAGTAGATGTGAGGCAGTATAGCTTAACAAATGAACACGGCAGACTTTGGAGTCACTCTGCCTGATTTGGGACTTGATTGCACCATTTACTTAGCTATGTGACATCACAAGTTACTCAAGCTCTCAAAAGCAATTTACTCATTTGTTCAACAGAAAATGACAATAACAATATCTGGTTCATGAAGCTGTTGATGGGGCTGAATGAAATAATCTATGTAAAATATTTAGGACTCTGCTTTGCATGTAAGAAAATAATAATGTTAGATTATTGTCATTGGTGGTATGGGAGAGTAACATTATGTGAATTTTGCTTTAAAAAGAATAATCTAGCAACTAACTGAAGGACTGACTGGTAATTAGAAAGAGAAGACATACTGAGATCAGTTAGAAGGCTATTTAAATAACATGATGCTAAAGAGAGGTAATAAGAGATTTTTTTAAAAAATAAAATAAATGATTGGGAGCAGTACTGGGAAGGAGGGAACAAATGAGAGAGATGTTCCAAGAGAGTATTCATTTGTTAAAGCAAATTACTGTTGAATTTAAGGGGCCAAAGAGCAAGCTCATTCATTAGACAATACCATGGTTTTGAGACTGAATAACTAGGAAGATGGTGGTGTCATTAATAGTAAAAGGCAGTACTATTTTGGAGATGCTGATTTAAGGCAATGTAAGTCCTACAGAGTACTGAATTTTTAGATCAAAAGTCTAAAGAGAAATGGGGACTATAGACATGGTTTTAATAAAAGTTACTAGTATTCAGCATTAACTATGTGCTACATGAATACTATAAACTATACATACCAATATGATAAGCAAGCTTATGAGATAAGGCATTATTATTTTACCCAAACTGAGTCCTAAAGATCTTGGCCACACAATTTGCCTAAGATCACAATTAGTAAGAGGCAGAACTAGAGTTTAAAGTGTATATAACTTTAAAGCTCGTATATATTTTGGATTTGAGTCATTAGCATAAAAAGAATATCTGGAACAACTAAAGTAGATTAAATTTCTAATAGGGAAAGAAGATAAGGCCAGAGAAAAATCTTGAGAAATGCCATATTTCAGAGATAGGTGGAAAAGAGGAGCCAGCAATGGGAAGAGCTTGACAGACACAGAAAAAATATAAAAAGATGAAAATGACATGGAAATCACAGAAGGAAAGCTTCCAGCAGACCACGGTCAATACCTTGCATTTTACAGAAAAATGAAGAAAGATAATCTGAAGAGGCAATTTGGATAGATGTTTCAGCTGTCACCAGCGTCTTTTTAGAAACAAATTTCAAATGCATATTGGAAGAAAATGCAGAATTGTAAAGACTGGTATGAACTTGTGGTGAGGAAGTGTCAGTATTAAGAGTAGATAACCCTAATGAGAAGTTACATAGAAAAACAGAAAAACTACAGGTAGCTTGAGGGGATATAAATGTCAAAGTAAGAGCTTTTAGAAATATATATTCAATCTGGGTTTATCTGTATGTTGAACGGAATGAGTCCGTAGAGAAAAAGAAATGAGGATGGTAAGAGAGATTCAGATTTCATGATGCAATAGGAGATGAAGTAAGTGGTATAAGCATATAAAAAGAAGAGATAATGCTTCTCCTGAGACAGAAGTGCTCTATAGTGATGCAATTCCAGATGATGTTCTAGAACATGATGTTATTGTGCCTGCGGGCAGCTGGAATAGAATCAAATCACTGGATTAGAGGTTAAAATATTAGGTGAGTTCTCTTGATACAGGGCAGAGTTCACCAAAATTTGTCTCTAAAGGGCCAAATAGTATTTTATTTAGTCTTTCTAGGTATATGGTCTTTGTCACAACTACTCAACTCTGTCATTACAGCATGAAATCACTCACAGACAAATAGGTGTGGTTTAGTTCCAACAAAACTTTATTAATAAAACAAGCAGGTGGCTGGATTTAACTCAAGGGCTGTAATCTGCTGACCCATGATGTAGAAGACTGAGTGCCTTACAGACCAATCCTACTACAAATAACAGATATAAATTCTAGGAAGAAAACCTATTTGAGGCTTTGGAGATTTAACAAAAATAGATTTTGAAGAGGAGTCAACACCTGGAGCAAGTGATTTGGTTTTTGCAGTTTTTCCCTGGAGGCAGCTGCAATGGCAGCGGTGTTGGCACAAGGACTGGGGGAGGGCAGGCAGCAAAAGCTCTTGTCATGTTTCTGACTGGAGGAAACTGAGGGAAACAGCCTGGAAAAACCAAAGCTGCTGGAGAATGATGCAGATGCCCAAGAAAGAAGACAGCCAGAAGAGGAGAACCCCAGATTCTATGTTTAAACTCAGCCCAAGTCTCTGGCTAACTCCTGAACCATGTATGTGTGGGGCAATCTGAAAGCAGCTTAAAATTCAAGTTGAAAGAACTGAATTGAGTTCTATGCCACTGCCTACTACAGGCAATGACAGTTTGCAATTTGAGTCTAACTAAGTTATTGACTGCAAAAATGAAAACATCAACATTATTTTTTTTTAATTTAAGTTTTAAGCTCAGGGCCAGGCACAGTGGCTCATGCCTGTAATCTCAGCACTTTGGGAGGCTGAGGCGGATGGATCACTTGATGTCAGGAGTTCAAGACCAGCCTGACCAACATGGTGAAACCTAATCTCTACCAAAAATACAAAAAATTAGCCGGGTGTAGTGGTGAACCCCTGTAGTCCCAGCTACTCGGAAGGCTGAGGCAGGAGAACTGCTTGAACCCAGGAGGCGGAGGTTGCAGTGAGCTGAGATCACGCAACTGCACTCCAGTCTGGGTGACAGAGCAAGACTTCGCCTTAAAAAAGAAGAAAAAAAAAAAGTTTAGGAGTACACAGGTAAACTTGTGTCATGGGGCTTTGTTGTACAGATTATTTTGTCACCCAATTATTAAACCTAGTACCACCTAGTTGTTTTTCCTGAACATCAATATTCTTCAGAAGAATGTAATGAAATCTACAGCCTTCAAAACATAACAGCCACATATCCAAAATGTACTCAAGAATTACCCAACATAGAAAGAACAGAGAATTGAATGTGATTCAATCTCTTGAGGTTTATATCTAGATGTTGATATTTCCAACATCTAGGTTATCTAGATGTTGAAAATGTCAAATAAAACTTCAAAACAGCTATTATAAGTATGCGCAGTGAGGAAAAAATATATTCATATTGATTTTTAAAAATAGGACATTTCAAGAGAGAAATAGGAAGCACAAAAAAATGGAAATTTTATATCTGAAAAATACAAATATCTGTGATAAAAATTTAATAGATCTGATTAATAACAAACTGGAGATGACTGAGGAAAGAATCAACTACAGGATAGATGAAATGAAGTTGTCCAATCTGAAGATAAAAAAAATAACAAAAGAAAATGGACAAAGTATTTGGGACATGTGGGACAATTTCAGAACATCAGACATATAAAAATTGGAGTCCTAGAAGAACAGTTTAGAGAATAAGGCAGAAAAATAATATTTAAAGAAATGTGAGAGAAAACTCCTCAAACTTGACAAAAAAATAAATTTACTGACTCAAGAAGTTTAGAAAACCACTCTAAAAATATGAATAAATCAACACCTAGACACATCATAATCAAACTAATGAAAACCAAAACTAAAGAGAAAATATTGAAATTAGCCAGAGAAAAACAATATATTAAATATAGAGGAACATCAATTAAAATTTCCATGGATTTCTCACCAGAAAAACAATGAAGGCCAAAAAGTCATAGAAAAATGTCTTTAAAGAATTCTATATCTGGTAAAAATATTCTTCAAGAATCTAAGTGAAATAAAGAAATTTTCTACAAAAGGAACACTAAGGCAATTCATTACCACCAGGCCTGTACTATAGAAACAAGGAAGT
Organism: Pongo abelii; assembly: GCF_028885655.2. NCBI lineage: Eukaryota > Metazoa > Chordata > Mammalia > Primates > Hominidae > Pongo > Pongo abelii. Next base: position 89,736,249 of record NC_071989.2, on the reverse strand, counting down.
TCTCCAAGCTGAAGAGAAATAATATCATAGGGAAATTCAGGTCTGAATTTAGGCATAAGTTAAGAAGACTGGAAACAGTAAATATTAAAGACTATAATGTTTGGCCAGGCGCGGTGGCTCACGCCTGTAATCCCAACACCTTGGGAGGCCAAGGTGGGAGGATCACCTGACGTCAGGAGTTTGAGACCAGCCTGGCCAACATGGTGAAACCCCATCTCTACCAAAAACACAAAAATTAGCTGGACATGGTGGTGCATGCCTGTAATCCCAGCTACTCAGGAGGCTGAGCCACAAGAACCACTTGAATCCAGGAGGCGGAGGTTGCAGTGAGCCGAGATCAGGCCACTGCACTCCAGCTTGGGCAACAGAGGAAGACTCTGTCTCAGGAAAAAAAAAAAGACTATAATGGTATCTTAAATTTAAAAAAATGCATGTGACAGTTTTAAGCAAAAGTTATAACACTGTTATAAAAATTATAACAATGTGCATGTATATCTGTACACATTGAGGTTCATAATGTGTATACATATAATACATATGACAACTATTACATAAAGGATGGTGAAGAATATGACAAATGAAGTAATATTAACTGGAGAGTTTCTACATTTCATATAAAGTATACAAGATTAAGTAGAGTAAAAAATTAAGGATGTATATCTTAATTACCAAATTAATCATTCATAAAATAATGTAAAGAAGTGTATCTAAAAAGTCAAAAGGCAAATTAAAGTGAGATTCTAAAAAATAATCCAAAAGAAGACAGGAAAGAGGAAACAGAGGAATAACAGCAAATATAAAAAAAGCAAGGTAACAGAAAAAGTTAATAAAATGATAGACTTAAATCAATCACATTAATTATTAAATAAATGCCAATGCACTAAATATTTTAAATAAAAGGCAGAGATTATCAAAATGAATTTTTAAAAAACAAAGCAGTTTTTGCCTACAAGAGAAAACTAAGTATGAAGAAGAAGGCAGATCATGTAAACAATAACCATAAGAATGTTGGAGTAGATATAATATCAGATAAAACAGACTAAGAGTATTACTGAAGATAAAGAGAGATACTTCATAATGATAAAAGAGGCAATTTTTTCAGATAGTCATCAGTCATAAATGTGTATGTGCCTGACAGAGCCTAAAATTATATGAAGCAAAAATTGACAGAACTAAAAGAAGAAATAGACAAGTCCACAATCATAGTAAGAGATTTTAGTACCCTAATCTCAGCAATTTATAGAAAAGCTAAAAAAAAATTTTAGTCAAAACAAAGAGGACTTATGACCTAATTTACATTTATAAAATAGTACCCTCCAAAACTGTAGAATATTAGTTCTTTTCAAGTACATACAGTACATTAACCATGATAGACCATATGCTTGACAATAAAAGACATCTTAAATAAATTTAAAAGAACTGAAATCACACAAACTATCTGTGACCAAAATAAATTAAATTAGAAATAAGTGACCATAAGATATTTAGAAAAACCCTAAATATTTTAAAATAAAACAATATACTTCTAAATAATCCATGGGTCAAATTTAAAAATCATAAAATGAATTATAAAATATTAAAAATTTTATAATAAAAATGTAACAAAATAAAATGAATGGAATGCAGCTAAATCAGTGCTTAGAGGAAAAATTATAGCTACAATCCTTTTATTCAATAACAAAAGAGGTCTTAATTCAGTTACTTAACTTTCAACCTTAAAAAGAGCAAAGTAAACCCAAGGCAAATAAAAGAAAGGAAATAACAAAGATAAGCACAAAAAAAACAAAATACAAAACAGACAAATCAGAGAAAAAAAATAAGAAAACCAAAACTGATTCTTTGAAAAGATTAATAAAACTGATGAACCTCTAGCAAAACTGATCAAGAAAAGTAGAGAGAACAAAAATCATCAAAACCAGAAATGAAAAAAGGATTATCATTAAAAATGATATAAACATTAAAAGGATAATAAGAAAACATTATAAACAATGTACACCAAAAATTTAACAATTAAGATGAAATGGATAAATTCTATGAAAGAACAAATACCAAAGCTCATGAAAGGAATAATAGATACTCTAAATAGCTCTATATCTTTAAAGAAGTTGGCTGTAGTTTAAAACCTTCTCACAAAGGAAGCTTCAGGCCCAGATGGCTTCACTGGTAAAGCTCTACAAAATATTTAAGGAAAAAATATCAATTCCATACAAAATCTTTCCAAAATAGAAGAGGTATAAACACTTCTCTACTCATTTTATGAGGACAAAATTACCTTGATAACAAGCCAGACAAAGAAAGTACAAGAAAAGAAAACTGTAAGTCAATATCCCTTCTCCCACCAAAATATGTTAAGAACCAATCCTGTGTTGGCAGAAAAAACTAGAGGGGAAGACAGTGATAACAAACTCTTTTCTACATTTTGAGCCTCTTGTCTCCAATCTGTCTTTTACTCCCAGCATATAAGAAATGTATTATAATGCCTCTCATCTTTAAAGTCTGCACAAACACAAACATTATTCATCCAAGACCCTGTTTTCCCCCACTAGCTACTGTCATAAATTTATCCTTTTGTTCACAAACATTTAGAGTGACCTCCATTCAGTCTGGACTTCCTCATCCCTTGTTCACTGCAGAGAGCAATCTAGCTGCCATCTTCAGCCCACAGACACTGTTCTCACTTTGGTAATCTCCCAGTTAGAACACCTTCCACACTCTCGTGTCTTCAACATCCTCCCATGACTCTAACGACCCTTCTGTGCTGGGCTTATTCACCCACACGGCTCTGGCAACTAGGTCTATACTGAGTTTCACTCATCCTCACGTCTTTGACTTTCTGTAATGATGGTCTCACTTACTCACAAGGAAGGCCCTGATGAAACTTTGGTATAGATGTTCTAACTTGTTCTAGTAGCTCTAATGACTGTATCTGTGAAGGTGGTCTCGCTTGTTCCCACAGCACTGGCTCCACCTCTGTGCTTTTGTTCTCACTCCTCATTCACTTCCATGACTCTAACAACCACTTCATTGCTGATAGTCTTATTCACCCCTTTGGCCTGACTATTACCTCTCTGCCAAAAGATCTGACAATTTAAACTTTAGCCCAGACCTCTTTCTTGAATAGAAGACAAAAACTAAAGTCATTATCTCATCAAGCAAAACAAAACTACTTGTCCTCCTCAATTCCCTATTTTGGCAATGGCATGTACATAATACCCAGATGTCCAAGAGTCATCCCAAATTTATTCATTTCCCCTTCTACTCCATATTTATCACCAAATTAAATGATTCTACCTCCTAAGTATTGCTGTGATCTCTTCCCAATTTCCATAATCATTGCCACTCTCCTAGTTCAGCCCTTATTATCTCTTGCATGGAATATTAAAATGGTGTCCTTACTGATGTCCTAATTCACATTTCAACCACCTCCCATGTACCCTCCACACTGCCACCACAGTATCTTTCTAGCACACGACAATGCAGTTACACAGGTCAATATTCGATCTCACTTCCAAGCATGGCATCTGAGGCTCTTTGCTTGTAGGAGCCACCCTGCCCATATGTGCACCCTTATCTTCCACCTGTCCCCTCTTAGCATCCTTTGTTGTCATTCTGCTCATACTTGTAGTTCTCCTGCTGTCTCATGACTGTTGTGCCTTTACATACGTGTCATCCCAGCCAAGAAGAGCTCCCTTCAAATTCCCACCTGGAAAATGCCCACTCATCCTTCTTGTTCAACTCAAACCCTGCCTCCACTAGAAAACCTTTCAAATACTTTTTAGGAAACTTGGACACTGCTTTTCCCACACAAATATCGTACTAGTACATATCTTACTAAGAGGAATTATTTTATTGTATTTTCATTATTTATACATGAGTCTGTCCACTAGCCTGCTGGCCTGAGGAAACAAGCTGTCTGTAGTGTTTATAACCCCACACCTGGCACCTGGCACATAGATGCTCAACAGACATGAAGCAATTCAGAGGCTTATCCCCATATTCATTTTCTCACTGCTTCATCCATGTCTAAGCTCTATATAATCCAGAATATGCATTGTAACACTACATTCACTGGTAGAAGGAGAATTATTTTGTAAGTCAAGGCATTAAAATGAAAATAACTGCATTTTATAAAATTTAAGCTTTTTAAAAATAGGCTAAAGTGACAGGGCAAAAAGGTAGAACCAGTGCTATATACATGTTGAGAAGATGATATGAGGGAGGCTATCCCGTGGGCAACTGGAAGTTTTTTTTTTTTTCAAACAGCCTTATGGGTATGGGTGTGTGTGTGGATGTGTGTATGTGTGTGTAACTGCAACCCCTAGTTAGAATTTTGGATTATAAAAATATGTAAGAATGATCCTTAAGACAAAAAGGAGACTACACTGAGCAAAGGAAGAAAATTCCTAAATCCTATGTATAAATTGTATATACTCATTATTATTTTCCTTTTTTTTTTGATCTAAAGTAATCTATATTTCTTGGCATCTCTGGGCATTTTGCCCAGTTTAGCTTATTTTTTCGTCTCTTCAGTCTTTTCTGGGTATATTATGACTGATACTTTTAAATGATAATTTAGCATTACTTCTTCATTTTTATACCCTCTCCAAACTGGGATTATGACTGAAACCAAAAGAGGGTAGTAGGCAGGAAACACATTTTCTGCACATTCCACAGATACTTTAAGTAAAGGACACGTCAAAGTTAAATCTCAAAAAGTAATTTTCTTAATTAGCTTAATAAGTAATGATTGCGATTGAATCAAGTGCATCAGTTCAAGAAATCCTTTAAAACATGATAGGCTTCAATAACAAAAAAAAATTCAAGTAACAAGTTATTAATTACTATATCCTACTCGACTTTCAATCTTCATTAGATAGCTTCAAATTTTGTTCTTACCAAAACAAATTCCAAAATTTAAATAGTAATAATGTTATTGATACTACTTTCTATAAACATGTCAAAAATATTTTTAACTGCTAAATATACTAAAAAAAATCCATGGATCCCCGGGCAAGATGGTCAAATGGAAACAGCTCCAGTCTGCAGCTCCCAGCAAGACCAACGCAATAGGCAGGTGATTTCTGCATTTCCAACTGAGGTACCCAGTTCATCTCATTGGGACTGGTTAGAGAGTGGGTGCAGCCCACACAGGGCAAGGCAAGGTAAGGCGTCATCTGACCCGGGAAGCACAAGGGGTTGGGGAACTCACTCCCCTAGCCAAGGAAAGCCATGAGGAACAATGCCTTGAAGAAGGGTGCACTCTGGCCCAGATACTATGTTCTTCCCACCGTCTTCATAACCCACAGACCAGGAGACTCGCGTGGGTGCCTACGACACCAGGGCCCTGGGTTTGAAGCACAAAATGGAGTGGCCATTTGGGCAGACACCAAGCTAGCTGCAGGAGTTTTTTTTTCATACCCCAGTGGCTCCTGGAACACCAGTGAGACAGAATCATTCACTCCCCTAGAAAGGGGGCTGAAGCCAGGGAGCCAAGTGGTCTAGCTCTGCAGATTCCACCCCTGTGGAGCCCAGCAAGCTAAGATCCACCAGCTCGAAATTCTCGCTTCCAGCACAGCAGTCTGAAGTCAACCTGGGACACTCAAGCTTGCTGGGGACAGGGGTGTCCACCATTACTGAGTCTTGACTAGGCGATTTTCCCCTCACAGTATAAACAAAGCCTCTGGGAAGTTCAAATTGGGTGGAGCCTACCACAGCTCAGCAAAGCCACTCTAGCCAGACTGCCTCTCTGGAGTCCTCCTCTCTGGGCAGGGCATCTGTGAAAGAAAAGCAGCTTATCTATAAGCCCCGTGAGGGGCTTACAGATAAAACTCCCATCTCCCTGGGACAGAGCACCTGGGGGAAGAGGTGGCAGTGGGCGAAGCTTCAGCAGATTTAAACGTTACTGCCTGTCGGCTCTCTGAAGAGACCAGCGGATCTCCCAGTACAGCGCTCAAGCTCTGCTAAGAGACAGACTGCCTGCTCAAGTGGCTCCTTGACCCCCGTGCCTCCTGACTGGGAGGCACTTCCCAGCAAGGGTTGACAGACACCTCATACAGGAGAGCTCTGGCTGGCATCTGGCAGGTGGCCCTCTGAGAAGAAACTTCCAGAGAAAGAAGCAGGCAGCAATCTTTGCTGTTCTGCAGCCTCCGCTGGTGATAACCAGGCAAACAGGGTATGGAGTGGACCCCCAGCAAACTCCCGCAGACCTACAGCAGACAGGCTTGACTGTTAGCAGGACAGTAACAAACAGAAAGGAATATAGCATCAATATCAAGAAAAAGGATGACCATGCAAAAACTACATTTGAAGGTCACCAACAGCAAAGACCAAAGGTAGATAAATCCACGAACATGAGGAAAAACCAGTGCAAAAAGGCTAAAAATTCCAAAAACCAGAATGCCTCTTCTCCTCTCAAGGATCACAACTCCTCGCCAGCAAGGGAACGAAACTTGATGGAGAATGAGTTTGACGAATTTACAGAAGGCCTCAAAAGGTGGGTAATAACAAATTTCCCCAAGCCAAAGGAACATGTTCTAAACCAATGCAAGGAACCTAAGAACCTTGAAAAATGGGTACAGGAATTGCTAACTAAAATAACGAGTTTAGAGAAGAACATAAATCACCTGATGGAGCTGAAAAACACAGCATGAGAACTTCATGCAGCATACACAAGTATCAATAGCTGAATCAATCAAGCGGAAGAAAGGATATCAGAGATTGAAGATCAACTTACTGAAATGAACCATGAAGACAAGATTAGAGAAAAAGAATGAAAAGGAATGAACAAAGCCTCCAAGAAATATGGGACTATGTGAAAAGATCAAACCTACGTTTGATTGGTGTACCTGAAACTGAAGGGAAGAATGGAACCAAGTTGGAAAACACTCTTCAGGATATTATCCAGGAGAACGTCCCCAACCTAGCAAAACAGGCCAACACTCAAATTCAGGAAATTCAGAGAATATCACAAAGAAACTCCTTGAGAAGAACAACCCCAACACATAATCATCAGATTCACCAAGGCTGAAATGAAGGAAAAAATGTTAAGGGCAGCCAGAGTACCCACAAAGGGAAGCCCATCAGACTAACAGTGGATCTCTCTGCAGAAACCCCACAAGCCAGAAGAGAGTGGGGGCCAATATTCAACATTCTTAAAGAAAAGAATTTCCAACCCAGAATTTCATATCCAGCCAAACTAAGCTTCATAAATGAAGAAGAAATAAAATCCTTTACAGACAAGCAAATGCTGAGAGATTTTGTCACCACCAGGCCTGCCTTACAAGAGTTCCTGAAGGAAGCACTAAATATGAAAAGGAAAAACCAGTACCAGCCACTGCAAAAACATATCAAATTGTAAAGACCATTGACACTATGAAGAAACTGCATCAACTAACTGGCAAAATAACCAGCTAGCATCATAATGACAGGATCAAATTCACATATAACAATATTAACCATAAATGTAATGGGCTAAATATACCAATTAAAAGACACAGAATGGCAAATTGGATAAACAGTCAAGACCCATCGGTGTGCTGTATTCAGGAGACCCATCTCATGTGCAAAGACACACATAGGCTCAAAATAAAGGGATGAAGGAATAATTACCAAGCAAATGGAAAGCAAAAAAACAAAAAATCAGGGGTTGCAATTCTACTCTCTGATAAAACAGACTTTAAACCAACAAAGATCAAAAGAGACAAAGAAGGGCATTACATAACGGTAAAGGGAATCAATGCAACAAGAAGAGCTAACACTCCTAAATATATATGCACCCAATACAGGACCACCTAGATTCATAAAGCAAGTTCTTAGAGACCTACAAAGAGACTTAGACTCCCACACAATAATAGTGGGAGACTTTAACACCCCACTGTCAATATTAGATCAATGAGACAGAAAATTAACAAGGATATTCAGGACTTGAACTCGGCTCTGGACCAAGTGGACCTAATAGACATCTACAGAACTCTCTACCCCAAATCAACAGCATATACATTCTTCTCAGCACCACATAGCACTTATTCTAAAATCAACCACATAATTGGAAATAAAATACTCCTCAGCAAATGCAAAAGAACAGAATTCATAACAGTCTCTCAGACCACAGTGCAAACAAATTAGAACTCAGGATAAAGAAACTCAAAACCACACAACTATATGCAAAATGAAAAACTTGTTCCTGAATGACCACTGGGCAAATAACGAAATTAACGCAGAAATGAATTAGTTCTTTGAAACCAATGAGAACAAACATACAGTGTACCAGAATCTCTGGGTCACAGCTAAAGCAGCACTTAGAGGAAATTTTATAGCACTAAATGCCCACAGAAGAAAGTAGGAGAGATCTAAAATTGACACCTTAACATCACAATTAAAAGAACTAGAGAAGCAAGAGAAAACAAATTCAAAAGCTAGCAGAAGACAAGAAGTAACTAAGATCAGAGCAGAACTGAAGAAGATAAAGACATGAAAAACCCTTCAAAAAATCAATGAATCCAGGAGATGGTTTTCTGAAAAGATTAACAAAATACATGGACCACTAGCCAGAATAATAAAGAAGAAAACATAGAAGAATCAAAAAGACACAATAAAAAATGATAAAGGGGAGATCACCACCAATCCCACAGAAATACCAACTACCATCAGAGAATACTATAAACACCTGTATGCAAATAAACTAGAAAATCTAGAAGAAATGGATAAATTCCTGGAAACTTACACCCTCCCAAGTCTACACCATGAAGAAGTCAAAACCCTGAATAGATCAATAACAAGTTCTGAAATTGAGGCAATAATTAATAGCCTACCAACTAAAAAAAGCCCAGGATCAGATGGATTCACAGCCTAACTCTACCAGAGGTACAAAGAGGAGCTGGTACCATTCCTTCTGAAACTATTCCAAACAATAGAAAAAGAGGGACTCCTCCCTAACTCATTTTATGAGGCCAGCATCATCCTGATACCAAAACCCGGAAGAGACACAATGAAAAAAGAAAATTTTAGGCCAATATCCCTGATGAACATCAATGCAAAAATCCTCAATAAAATACTGAAAAACCTAATCCAGCAGCACATCAAAAAGCTTATCCACCACGATCCAGTCAGTTTCATTTCTGGGATGCAAGGCTGGTTCAACATACGTAAGTCAATAAATGTAATCCATCACATATAAAGAACCAATGACAAAAACCACAAGATTATTTCAATAGATGCAGAAAAGGCCTTTGACAAAATTCCACACCCCTTCATGCTAAAAACTCTTAATAAACTAAGTATCGATGGAATGTATCTCAAAATAATACAAGCTATTTATGACAAACCCACAGCCAATATCATACTGAATGAGCAAAACCTGGAAGCATTCCCTTTGAAAACTGGCACAAGACAAGGATGCCCTCTCTCACCACTCCTATTCAACATAGTGTTGGAAGTTCTGGCCAGGGCAATCAGGCAAGAGAAAGAAATAAAGCGTATTCAAATAGGAAAAGAGGAAGTCAAATTGTCTCTCTTTGCAGATGACATCATTGTATATCCAGAAAACCCTATCATCTCAGCCCAAAAACTCCTTCAGCTGATAAGCAACTTTAGGAAAGCCTCAGGATACAAAACCAATGTGCAAAAATCACAAGCATTCCTATACACCAATAACAGACAAACAGAGAGCCAAATCATAAACAAACTCACATTCACAATTGCTACAAAGAGTATTAAATACCTAGGAATACAACTTACAAAGGATGTGAAGGACCTCTTCAAGGAGAACTACAAACCATGGCTCAAGGAAATAAAAAGGGCACAAACAAATGGAAAAACATTCCATGCTCAAAAAGGACACAAACAAATGGAAAAACATTCCATGCTCAAAAAGGACACAAACAAATGGAAAAACATTCCATGCTCATGAATAGTTAGAATCAATATCGTGAAAATGGCCATACTGCCCAAACTAATTTATAGATTCAACACTATTCCCATCAAGCTACCAGGGACTTTCTTCACAGACTTAGAAAAACCTACTTTAAATTTCATATGGAACCAAAAAAAGAGCCCTCATAGCCAAGACAATCCTCAGCAAAAAAACCAAAGCTGGAGGCATCACGCTACCCAACTTCAAACTATACTACAAGGCTACAGTAACTACAACAGCATGGTACTTGTATCAAAACAGATATATAGACCAATGGAACAGGACAGAGGCCTCAGAAATAACACCACACATCTACAACCATCTGATCTTTGACAAACCTGACAAAAACAAGCAATAGGGAAAAGATTCCCTATTGCATAAATGGTGCTGGGAAACTGGCTAGCCATATGCAGAAAACTGAAACTGGACGCTTTCCTTACACATTACTCAAAAATTAACTCAAGGTGGATTAAAGACCTAAAACCATAAATACCCTAGAAGAAAACCTAGGCAAATTCAGGACATAGGCATGGGCAAAGACTTTACGACTAAAACACCAAAAGCAATGGCAACAAAAGCCAAAATTGAAAAATGGGATCTAATTAAACTAAAGAGCTTCTGCACCGCAAAAGAAACTATCATCAGAGTGAACAAGCAATCTACAGAATGGGAGAAAATTTTTGCAATCTATCCATCTGACAAAGAGCTAATATCCAGAATCTACAAAGAACTTAAACAAATTTACAAGAAATAAACAAACAATCCCATCAAAAAGTGGGTGAAGGATATGAACAGACACTCCTCAAAAGAATACATTTATGCAGCCAACAAACATATGAAAAAAAGCTCATCACTGGTAATTAGATAAATGCAAATCAAAATCACAATGATACTATCTCATGCCAGTTAGAATGGCAACCATTAGAAAGTCAGGAAACAATAGATGCCGGAGAGGATGTGGAGAAATAGGAATGCTTTTACACTGTTGGTCGGAGCGTAAATTAGTTAAACCATTGTCGAAGACAGTGTGGTGATTCCTCAAGGATCTAGAACTAGGAATACCATTTGACCCAGCAACCCCATTACTGGGTATACACCCAAAGGATTATAAATCATGCTGCTATAAAGACACACACACGTACGTTTATTTCAGCACTGTTCACAACAGCAAAGACTTGGAGCCAACCCAAATGCCCATCAATGACAGACTGGTTAAAGAAAATGTGGCACATATACACCATGGAATACTATGCACTCATAAAAAAGGATGAGTTCATGTCCATTGTAGGGACATGGATGAAGCTGGAAACCATCATTCACACCAAATTAACACAGGAACTGAAAACAGAACACTGCATGTTCTACTCTTAAGTGGGAGTTGAACCATGAGAACACATGGACACAGGGAGGGGAACATCACACACAGGGGCCTGTAGCGGGGTGGGGGGCTAGGGGAGGGATAGCATTTGGAGAAATACGTAATGTAGATGAGGGATTGATGAGTGCAGCAAACCACCATGGCACATGTATACATACCTATGTAACAAACCTGCACATTCTGCACATGTATCCCGGAACTTAAAGTATAATAATAAAAAAAAATAATAATAATAATGGCAGTTAACTTTCAATGAGTGCCAACTGCCAGGAACTACAGTACACACTCTTACATTAATTCAATCATTATCAATTTAATAAATAAGACTAATGATTTGGTTTGGATATTTGTCCCTGCCTATATCTCACATTGAAATATAATCCCTAATGTTGGAGGTAGGTCCTGGTAGTAGGTATTTGGATCATGGGCACAGATCCCTCATGGCTTGGTGCTGTCCTCACAATAGTGTGTGAATTCTCACAAGATCTTGTTAAGTGTGTGGCATTTCCCCCTCACTTTCTCTCTCTCTCTTATTCCTGCTTTGCCATGTGACATGCCTGTTCCCTCTTTGCCTTCTGCCATGATTGGAAGCCTCCTGACACCCTCCCCTATCCCAGAAGCAGATGCCAGGATGCTTCTTGTACAGCCTGCAGAACCATGAGCCAATTAAACCTCTTTGCTTATAAATTACCCAGCCTCATGCATTTCTTTATAGCAATGCACAAACAGACTAACAAAACTAATTATATTATTCTTCCTAGATATTACTGATGAGAAAACAGAGGCACAGGGCAGACAATCTCACCCTAGATCACAGGGCTAGAAAGTGACAAAAAAAAAAAGTAGAATAAAACTACACATATTTTTCTCTCCTCCATAAGTTGGATTCTTTTCAAAAATCTTGTATAATATTCCAAAGTACTTTCCCTCTATTATCTCATTTTATCTTATTCTTGAAGAAACTGTATAATATAGACTGACCAGGAATAACTCTCCCCATGTTACAAATGTGAGAAGAGAAACTTGAAGAAGATAAAGGCATTATTTAAAATGTCACACAAATAACAGTCACACTTCAAACTCTGCCATGTGGCAGAACTGGAAAATGAACCCCTATCTTTAAACACCAAGTTCAGTGTTCTTTCTAGTATAAATCTGAATTTCCTACATAACATGCCAGAATGAATATTTGTCCTTAAATTCAGACTACTCCCATATTAATACCAATTAATAATGTTTTGCTGCGGCCATTTCTTTCAAAAATTTTCAACTTTTATTTTAGATACGAGGGTACAGGTGCAGATTTGTTACATGGGAATATTGCCTGATGCTGGGATTTGGAATATGGATCCTGTGACCAAGGCAGTAGTTCCTGATAGGCAGTTTTTTAACCTACCCCACTCCTTCCACCCCCTACTAGTCCATAGTGTCTATTGTGCCCATGTTTCTGTTCATGTGTGTTCGATGCTTAGCTCCAAATTATAAGTGAGAAAATGTAGCATTTGGTTTTCTGTTCCTGCATTAATTTGCTTAGGATTATGGCCTCCAGCTCCATTCATGTTGCTGCAAAGGACATGATGATTGACTGTGAACATTTTCTACTTTTACAACTTTTCCTATGTTTATAGAAAGACTTGTCCCAGAAACATTCCCTTCATTAAAGATAAAGATATTTTGGGTGGCTGACAAGATGGCCAAACAGGAACAGCTCCGGTCTGCAGCTCCCAGTGAGATCAATGCAGAAAGTAGGTGATTTCAGCATTTCCAACTGACGTACCCAGTTCATCTCACTGGGACTGGTTAGACAGTGGGTGCAGCCCATGGAGGGCGAGCCAAAGCAGAGTGCGGCATCCCCTCAACAGGAAAGCACAAGGGGTTGGGGAACTCACTCCCCTAGCCAAGGAAAGCCATGAGGAACTGTGCCTTAAGGAATGGTGCACTCCGGCCCAGATACTACACTCTTCGCACGGTCTTGGCAACCCGCAGACCAGGAGATTCCTTTGGGTGCCTACACCACCAGAGCCCTGGGTTTCAAGCACAAAACTGGGCAGTCATTTGGGCAGACACCGAGCTAGCTGCAGGGCTTTTTTTTTCATACCCAAGTGGCACCTGGAACACCAGCGAGACAGAACCATTCACTCCCCTGAAAAGGGGGCTAAAGCCAGGGAGCCAAGTGGTCTTGCTCAGTGGATCCCGCCCCCACGGAGCACAACAAGCTAAGATCCACTGGCCTGAAATTCTTGCTGCCAGCACAGCAGTCTGAAGTCGACCTGGGATGCTTGAGTTTCGTGGGGACAGGGGCATCTGCCATTACCGAGGCTTCAGTAGGCAGTTTTCCCCTCACAGTGTAAAGAAAGCCGCCTGGAAGTTCAAACTCGGTGGAGCCCGCCACAGCTTGGCAAAGCTGCTGGAGCCAGACTGCCTCTCTAGGTTCCTCCTCTCTAGGCAGGGCATCTCTGAAAAACAGGCAGCAGCCCCAGTCAGGGGCTTATAGATGAAACCCCCATCTCCCGGACAGACGACCTAAGGGAAGGGGCAGTTGTGGTGGCAGATTCAGGAGACTTAAACGTTACTGCCTGCAGGCTGTGAAAAGAGAAGCGGATCTCCCTGCACAGCCCTTGAGCTCTGCCAAGGGACAGACTTTCTCCTCAAGTGGCTCCCTGACCCCCCTGACTCCTGACTGGGAAATATCTCACAGCAGGGATTGACAGACACCTCATAAAGGAAAGCTTCAGCTGGCATCTGGCAGATGCCTCCCTGGGACAAATCTTCCAGATGAAGGAACAGGAAGCAATCTTTGCTGTTCTGCAGCCTCCGCTGGTGATAACCAGGCAAACAGGGTTTGAGTGGACCTCCAGGAAACTCCAGCACTCCTGCAGCAGAGAGGCCTGACTATTAGAAGGAAAGTAACAAACAGAAAGGGATAGCATCAACATCAACAAAAAGACTGTCCACAAAGAAACCCCATCCGAAGGGCTTCAGCATCAAAGACCAAAGGTAGGTAAATCCACAAAGATGAGGAAAAATCAGTGCAAAAAGGCGGAAAATTCCAAAAACCAGAATGCGTCTTCTCCTCCAAAAAATCACAACTCCTCGCCAGCAAGGGAACATAACTGGACATGGAATGAGTTTGATGAATTGACAGAAGTAGGCTTCAGAAGGTGGGTAATAACAAACTACAAGCTAAAGGAGCATGTTCTAACCCAATGCAAGGAAGCTAACAGCCTTGAAAAATGGTTAGAGAAATTGCTAACTAGAATAACCACTTTAGAGAAAAACACAAATGAACTGATGAAGCTAAAAACACAGCATGAGAACTTCGTGACGCATACAAAGGTATCAAAGGCTGAATCAATCAAGCAGAAGAAAGGATATCAGAGATTGAAGATCAACTTAATGAAATAAAGCATGAAGACAAGATTAGAGAAAAAGAATGAAAAGCCTACAAGAAATATGGGACTATGTGAAAAGACCAAACCTACATTGGATTGGTGTACTTGAAAGTGATGGGAAAAATGGAACCAACTTGGAAAACACTTTTCAGAATATTATCCAGAAGAACATCCCCAACCTAGCAAGACAGGCAAACATTCAAACTCAGGAAATACAGAGAACACCAAAAAAATACTCCTTGAGAAGAGCAACCCAAAAACACATAATCATCAGATTCACCAAGATGGAAATGAAGGAAAAAATATTAAGGGCAGCCAGAGAGAAAGGTTGGATTGCCCACAAAGGGAAGCCCATCAGACTTTCATTTGCTTGGTAATGGAAGTCTGATGGGCTTCCCTTTGTGGGTAACCAGACCTTTGTGGGGAAGCCCAACAGCGGATCTCTCTGCAGAAACCCTACAAGCCAGAAGAGAGTGGGGGCCAATATTCAACATTCTTAAAGAAAAGAATTTTCAACTCAGAATTTCATATCCAGCCAAACTAAGATTGAGAGGAGAAATAAAATCCTTTAAAGACAAGCAAATGCTGAGAGATTTTGTCACCACCAGGCCTGCCTTACAAGAGCTCCTGAAGGAAGCACTAAATATGGAAAGAAACAACTGGTACCAGCCACTGCAAAAACATACAAAATTGTAAAGACCATCGACACTATGAAGAAACTGCATCAACTAACTGGCAAAATAACCAGCTAGCATCATAATGACAGGATCAAATTCACATATAACAATATTAACCATAAATGTAATGGGCTAAATATACCAATTAAAAGACACAGAATGGCAAATTGGATAAACAGTCAAGACCCATCGGTGTGCTGTATTCAGGAGACCCATCTCACGTGCAAAGACACACATAGGCTCAAAATACAGGGATGAAGGAATAATTACCAAGCAAATGGAAAGCAAAAAAACAAAAAATCAGGGGTTGCAATTCTACTCTCTGATAAAACAGACTTTAAACCAACAAAGATCAAAAGAGACAAAGAAGGGCATTACATAATGGTAAAGGGAATCAATGCAACAAGAAGAGTTAACACTCCTAAATATATATATGGACCCAATACAGGACCACCTAGATTCATAAAGCAAGTTCTTAGAGACCTACAAAGAGACTTAGACTCCCACACAATAATAGTGGGAGACTTTAACACCCCACTGTCAATATTAGATAGATCAATGAGACAGAAAATTAGCAAGGATATTCAGGACTTGAACTCGGCTCTGGACCAAGTGGACCTAATAGACATCTACAGAACTCCCCACCCCAAATCAACAGCATATACATTCTTCTCAGCACCACATAGCACTTATTCTAAAATCAACCACATAATTGGAAATAAAACACTCCTCAACAAATGCAAAAGAACAGAAATCATAACAGTCTCTCAGACCACAGTGCAATCTATATTAGAACTCAAGATGAAGAAACTCACTCAAAACCGCACAACTACATGGAAAATGAACAACCTGCTCCTGAATGACCACTGGGCAAATAACGAAAATTAAAGCACAAATAAATTAGTTCTCTGCAACCAATGAGAACAAACATACAATGTACCAGAATCTCTGGGACACAACTAAAGCAGTGCTTAGAGGAAAATTTACAGCACTAAATGCCCACAGGAGGAAGCAGGAAAGATCTAAAACTGACACCTTAACATCACAATTAAAAGAACTAGAGGAGAAAGGGCATACAAATTCAAAACTTAGCAGAAGACAAGAAATAACTAAGATCAGAGCAGAACTGAAGAAGATAGAGACATGAAAAACCCTTCAAAAAATCAATGAATCCAGGAGAAGGTTTTCTGAAAAGATTAACAAAATACATGGACCACTAGCCAGAATAATAAAGAAGAAAACAGAGAAGAATCAAATACATGCAATAAAAAATGACAAAAGGGAGATCACCACCAATCCCACAGAAATACAAACTACCATCAGAGAATACTATAAACACCTCTATGCAAATAAACTAGAAAATCTAGAAGAAATTTATAATTTCCCAGATAAATACACTCTCCGAAGACTAAACCAGGAAAAATTCAAATCCCTGAATAGACCAATAACAAGTTCTGAAACTGAGGCAGTAATTAATAGCCTATCAACCAAAAAAAGCCCAGGATCAGATGGATTCACAGCCTAATTCTACCAGAGGTACAAAGAGGAGCTGGTACCATTACTTCTGAAACTATTCCAAACAACAGAAAAAGAGGGACTCCTCCCTAACTCATTTTATGAGGCCAGCATCATCCTGATACCAAAACCTGGCAGAGACACAACAAAAAAAGAAAATTTCAGGCCAATATCCCTTATGAATATCCATGCGAAAATCCTCAATAAACTACTGGCAAGCCGAATGCAGCAGCACATCAAAATGCTTATCTACCACAATCAAGTCGACTCCATCCCTGGAATGCAAGGCTGGTTCAACATACGTAAATCAGTAAACATAATCCATCACATAAAAAGAACCAATGACAAAAACCGCATGATTATCTCAATAGACGCAGAAAAGGCCTTTGATAAAATTCAATGCCCCTTCATGCTAAAAAACTCTCAATAAACTAGGTATTGATGGAACATATCTCAAAATAATACAAGCTATTTATGACAAACCCACAGCCAATATCATACTGAATGAGCAAAAGCTGGAAGCATTCCCTTTGAAAAATGGGCCCAAGAGAAGGATGCCCTCTCTCACCACTCCTATTCAACATAGCGTTGGAAGTACTGGCCAGAGCAATCAGGCGAGAGAAAGAAATAAAGGGTATTCAAATAGGAAAAGAGGAAGTCAAATTGTCTCTCTTTGCAGATGACATCATTGTATATCCAGAAAACCCTATCATCTCAGCCCAAAAACTCCTTCAGCTGATAAGCAACTTCAGGAAAGCCTCAGGATACAAAACCAATGTGCAAAAATCACAAGCATTCCTATACACCAATAACAGACAGAGAGCCAAATCATAAGCAAACTCACATTCACAATTGCTACAAAGAGTATTAAATACCTAGGAATACAACTTACAAAGGATGTGAAGGACCCCTTCAAGGAGAACTACAAACCACTGCTCAAGGAAATAAGAGAGGACAAGAACAAATGGAAAAAACATTCCATGCTCATGGATAGTTAGAATCAATATCGTGAAAACGGCCATACTGCCCAAACTAATTTATAGATTCAACGTTATTCTCATCAAGCTACCAGGGACTTTCTTCACAGACTTAGAAAAAACTACTTTAAATTTCATATGGAACCAAAAAAAGAGCCCTCATAGCCAAGACAATCCTCAGCAAAAAAACCAAAGCTGGAGGCATCACGCTACCCAACTTCAAACTATACTACAAGGCTACAGTAACTACAACAGCATGGTACTTGTATCAAAACAGATATATAGACCAAATGGAACAGAACAGAGGCCTCAGAAATAACACCACACATCTACAATCATCTGATCTTTGACAAACCTGACAAAAACAAGCAATAGGGAAAAGATTTCCTATTGCATAAATGGTGTTGGGAAAACTGGCTAGCCATATGCAGAAAACTGAAACTGGACGCTTTCCTTACACATTATGCAAAAATTAACTCAAGGTGGATTAAAGACCTAAAACCATAAATACCCTAGAAGAAAACCTAGGCAATACTATTCAGGACATAGGCATGGGCAAAGACTTTATGACTAAAACACCAAAAGCAATAGCAACAAAAGCCAAAATTGAAAAATGGGATCTAATTAAACTAAAGAGCTTCTGCACCACAGAAGAAACTATCATCAGAGTGAACAGGCAACCTACAGAATGGGAGAAAATTTTTGCAATCTATCCATCTGACAAAGGGCTAATATCCAGAATCTACATAGAACTTAAACAAATTTACAAGAAAAAAACAATCCCATCAAAAAGCGGGTGAAGGATATGAACAGACACTTCTCAAAAGAATACATTTATGCAGCCAACAAACATATGAAAAAATGCTCATCATCTCTGGTCTTTAGAGAAATGCAAACCAAAATCACAATGAGATACCATCTCATGCCAGTTAGAATGGTGTTCATTAAAAAGTCAGGAAACAACAGATGCTGGAGAGGATGTGGAGAAATAGGAATGCTTTTACACTGGTGGTTGGAGAGTAAATTATTAAACCATTGTGGAAGACAGTGTGGCAATTCCTCAAGGATCTAGAACCAGAAATACTGTTTGACCCAGCAATTCCGTTACTGGGTATATACCCAAAGGATTATAAATCATGCTACTATAAAGACACACTCACACATATGTTTATTGCAGCACTGTTCACAATAGCAAGGACTTGGAACCAACCCAAATGCCCATCAATGTTAGACTGGATAAAGAAGACATGGCACATATATACCATGGAATACTATGCACTCATAAAAAAGAATGAGTTCATGTCCTTTGTAGGGACACGGGTAAAGCTGGAAACCATCATTCTTACCAAACTAACACAGGAACAGAAAACCAAACACCACATGTTCTCGCTTATAAATGAGAGTTGAACAATCAGAACGTATGGCACAGGGAGGGGAACATCACACACCGGGTCCTGTTTTGGGGTGGGGGGCCACGGGAGGGATAGCATTAGGAGAAATACCTAATGTAGATGATGGGTTGATGGGTGGAGCAAACCACCATGGCACATGTATACCTATTTAAGGAACCTGCACGTTCTTCACATGTATCCCAGAACTTAAAAAGTATTAAAAAAAAGGCCAAGCACAGTGGCTAACGTCTGTAATCCCAGCACTCTGGGAGGCCAAGGCGGGCAGATCACGACGAGGTCAGGAGATCGAGACCATCCTGGCTAACATAATGAAGCCCCATCTCTACTAAAAATACAAAAAATTAGTGGGGCGTGGTGGCAGGTGCCTATAGTCCCAGCTACTTGGGAGGCTGAGGCAGGAGAATGGCATGAACCCAGAAGGCGGAGCTTACAGTCAGCCAAGATCGCACCACTGCACTCCAGCTTGGGTGACAGAGCAAGACTCTGTCTCAAAAAAAAAAAAAAAAAAAAAAAATCCATGGAATATAAGTGGAAAAAAACAAAAAGTAGATAGCCCATTTTTAACTCAACCATTTCCTTTTGTTTAAATAGTGGTTTAGGTTTGGAATAGATTTTTCAGGCTCCATCTCCAACTACTTTAGTTTTTATGTTTTGAGACAGGGTCTTGCTCTGTCACCCAGGCTGGAGTGCAGTGGTGCAATCACAGCTAACCACAGCCTCGACCTCCTAGGCCCAACTGATCCTCCCACCTCAGCCTCCTGACTAGCTGAGACAACAGGCTTACACCACCACACACAGCTAATTTTTTTTTTTTTATTTTTTGTATAGACAGTGTCTCCCTATGTTGCCAAGCTGGTCTAGAACTCCTGGCTCAAGCAATCCTCTCAACTGGGTCTCCGAAAGTGCTGGGATTACAGGCGTAAGCTACCATGCCTGGTCTCCATTTCCAACTTCTAAATGTTAAAGGTGGTCTTTATATAGCAAAATATCTAGCTTTCAAAAAGCCTTAGTCAACTTCACAGCTTTGTAAAGGGCCCATCTAATTATGCTTTTTTTTTTTTTTACTTTTATTTTAGGTTTAGGGATATATGTGAAGTTTTGTTATATAGATAAACTCATATCATGCAGGTTTGTTGAACAGATTATTTCATCACTCAGGTATTAAGCCTAGTACCTAATAGTTATTTTTCCTGCTGCTCTTCCTCTTTTCACCCTCCACCCTCAAGTAGAACCCAGTGTCTGTTGCTCCCTTCTTTGTGTTCATGAGTTCTTGTCATATAGCTCCCACTTATAAGTAAGAACATGACGGTATTTGGTTTTCTGTTCCTGCATTAGTTTGCTAAGGATAATAGCCTCCATCCAGCTACATCTGTGTTCTCACAGAATATATGACCGCATTCTATTTTATGGCTGCATAGTATTCTATGGTGTATATGTACATTTTCTTTATCCCATCTGTCATTGATGGACATTTAGGCTGATTAGGTTAGTCTTTGCTATTGTGAATAGTGCTGCAGTGAACATTTGCATGCATGTGTCTTTATAGCAGAATGATTAATATTCCTCTGGGTATACACCCAGTGATGGGATTACTGGGTTGAATGTAGTACTGCTTTTAGCTATTTAAGGAATTACCACACTACTTTTCACAATGGTTGAACTAATTTACACTCCCACCAACAGTGTATAAGTGTTCCCTTTTCTCTGCAACCTCGCCAGCATCTGTCATTTTTTGACTTTTTAATAAGAGCCATCTGAATGGTGTAAGATAGTATCTCATTGTGGTTTTGATTTGCATTTCTCTAATGATCAGAGACACTGAGCATTTTTTCATATGCTTGTTGGCCACATGTATGTCTTCTTTTGAAAAGTGTCTGTTCATGTCCTTTGCCCACTTTTTAATGGGATTGTTTTTCTACTGTAAATTTGTTTAAGTTCCTTATAGATGCTGGATATTAGACCATTGTCAGATGTATAGTTTGCAGTTTGCATAAATTTTCTCCCGTTCTGTAGGTTGTCTGTTTACTCTGTTGATAGTTTCTGTTGCTGTGCAGAAGCTCTTAAGTTTAATTAGATTCGATTTGTCTTGCTTTTGTTGCAATTGCTTTTGGTGTCTGTGTCATGAAATCTTTGCCCATTCCTATGTCCAGGATGGTATTTCCTTTCCAGGGTTTTATAGCTTTGGGTTTCACATTTAAGTCTCTAATCCACTGTGAGTTGATTTTTGTATACGATGTAAAAAATGGGTGCAGCTTCAATCTTCTGCATATGGCTAGCCAATTACCCTAGCATCATTTTTTGAATAGGGAGTCTTTTCCCCATTGCTTGTTTTTGTCAGCTTTGTCAAAGATCATATACCCTCCCAACACTGAACCAGGAAGAAATTAATTCCCTGAACAGACCAATAACAGCTCCAAAATTGAATCAGTAATGAATATCCTATCAATCAAAATAGGCTAGGATCAGATGAATTCACAGCCAAATTCTACCAGGTGTACAAAGAAGATGTGGTACCATTCCTACTGAAACTACTCTAAAAAAATTGAGGTGGGACTCCTCTCCCAACTCATTCTACAAGGCCAGCATCATCCTGGTACCAAAACCTGGCAAAGACATTTAAAAAAAAAACAAAAAAAAAAAAAAACTTCAGGCCAATATCCTTGATTAACATTGATGCAAAAATCCTCAACAAAATACTTGCAAACTGAATCCAGCAGCACATCAAAAAGTTAATCCACCACAATCAAGTAGGCTTTATCCCCGGGATGCAAGGTTGGTTCAACATAAGCAAATCAATAAATGTCATTCATCACATAAACAGAACTAAGACAAAAACCACATCATTATCTCAATAGATGCAGAAAAGGCTTTTGCTAAAATTCAACATCCCTTCATGTTTAAAACTATCAATAAACTAGGTATCAAAGGAATAAGAGCCTCAAATTAATAAGAGCCATCTGTGACAAACCCACAGACAACATCATACTGAATGGACAAAAGCTGGAATCATTCCTCTTGAAAACCAGCACAAGACAAGGATGCCCTCTCTCACCACTCCTATTCAACGCAGTATTGGAAGTCATAGCCAGAGCAATCAGGCAAGAGAAAGAAATAAAGGGCATCTTAATAGGAAGAGAGGGAGTCAAACCATCCCTGCTTGTAGGCAATGTGATTCTGTATCTAGAAAATCCCATAGTCTTGACCCAAAACCTCCTTCGGCTGATAAACAACTTCAGTAAAGTTTCAGGATATAGAGTTATGTCTAACTGTGAGAAGACAAAATAGAAAATGTATGAAGAGGGCATTCATGTCCTCTATCACCTTCTTAGTGGCTCCTATGGGCAAAAACACAGAACTGAAGCTATCTATGACCACCTCAGGAGTTCCCATAATTCCCCATGTTACAATTCCTTTTACACAAAACTGAAGAATTAACTATAAAAGAACCAGTATCATGATTGCTTAAAGAAAAAAGACCCTAGGTTCTTCTAACCCTTATTCCTGGGTCCATGGCAGGGTTACTGAATCCCATATTACCGAATATAGTTTTATCATTTCACTCATTTAACAAATATTTTGAGGATAATATTTATAAGCAGAGTTCAAAGGATTTTCAAATAAATGCAATGTAATAAATGTGTATCTTCCTGTCAAAAATATTAGAACCTTTTCAATCTAAATGGGTAAACATCCCTACTCCCTACCCTGGTTAAGGTCACTTGACCTCTAAATTACTTTAATGTCTCCTCTCCTAAATCTTGGCTAAGCAACAACTGTTCCTTTGAGGTCAAGTCTTTAGTCTTCTGCTCAGCCAAAGGAGACTGAATGTTGCCTTGAAAAGAATATAATATAAATATAGACAGTAAGATTTGTTAGGGAAAGTGGCTGGGGCTTAAAAAAAACAGAAAAAAAGGAAAAGGAGGGATTCTCTTTTATCTCCTCTTAACTATCATCAAAATCAGTCTCTATCAAGAAATCAGGGAAAAAGCTATTAGCTCAATTCCACTTAATCAAGTCACTTCCATTCTACTTCAGGTAAGATTTGCCTAAATCAAAAATCTGAACAATTCTTTCTATAGTTTTTCCCTGCCTGACTAGTCCTAAATACATGTTCAAATCCATCTATTTGTGACTTTTTTCATGTATAGCAGGCTCTGAAACTGCCTGCTAGGCTAATAGTACCTGAGCAGACTATGGCATTGTTGAAGACTTTCCTGGAACCAGGCCAAACACATCAGTGGCTCCAACCTGACTATCAATGGGCCAGGGAAGTTTCTACTACACAAAACAACTAAGGGAATCAGAAGACTCAAGATTTTGCATATAATTGCAACAAGTCAAACATTTTTTAAACATTAGGTTATATTAGAAATATTGTCAATAATAACCTTTCAACCCAAATTTACTGATCATGCAGTGGGAGTAAAGTACACATTGATAGAGTATATTTACAAGGAAGTCCATCAGTCATAAAGGAGTAGTAACCCTTCCAATTTGTAAATTCAGAGCCACAAAACAGATCTTCATGGGTACGTGCGTGCACACGCACACACACACATACACACACAATAAATGGTGGACTCCTACAGCCAAATAATTCTTCAAGTGTTTTTATTTCCAAAGAAAAGGGTTTGTTGTTGTTGTTTTGTCTCTTTTTTAGTTCTTTCTTGCTATTTGAATGTAAAGGAACCTAGTCTATTGCTAAAATAATTTGCTTTTCCAAACAAAACCAGAAGAGTAAAAGCAAGATTGTGGTATTTATTGTTGTTTTTTAAAAATGTGTGGTAATTCAGGCCAGGCATGGTGGCTCACACCTGTAATCCCAGCACTTTGGGAGGCCGAGGCAGGCAGATCACCTGAGGTCAGGAGTTCAAGACCAGCCTGGCCAACATGCTGAAACCCCATTTCTACTAAAAATATAAAAATTAGCTGGGCATGGTGGCAGATGCCTGTAATCCCAGCTGCTCAGGAGGCTGAGGCAGGAGAATCACTTGAACCCAGGAGGCGGAGGTTGCAGTGAGCCAAAATCATGCCACTGCACTCCAGCCTGAGCCACAGAGAGAGAGATTCCGTCTCAAAAAGAAAAAAAATCGTGGTAATAAAGCCTTACAAATCAAACAGTTACAGCTTTCTCATCCTACCACACACACCAATATGTGCACAAATGTTATAATAATACCCTTATGCATTAACAATCATTTATAATGGCTAGAAATTGATTTGTCTTTTAATTGCTTTAAAAGTGTTATCATGATTGAAAAGCAAAATTTTTTCAAGTTAAAGGGGCAATGGACCACAAAAATTTGTAGAGAAAACAGATTATACACTTCATTTAAAAGTAGAAACTTATTTCCAAATTTTGTCTTCTCATAGTCAGGCAATAAACAATCTTAAGGCTTTATAAATGGAACCATATTAATAAAGAAGGAATTTTATTTGGATTTCATAGGCTTGAAGTAGTAGAAAATCTCCATAGGTTAAAGTAATTTGACTATCAATTAACATAGTTCAAACATAAATTCTGAGGCAAAACAAAGGGTAGAATATTCCAGAAATCTCTGGTATTCCTAAAACTCTTTCAGGAATTCAAATTTCCAAAATAATCTATCCCAAGACATTGCCCTCCTTGAACTCTCTCCTCTTTTCTCTTTGATGACAATATTATCCCCAGATTTTTCTCCTAAAACCCTGGGCATCCTTCTCAGTTGCTTTGTTAGCTCCTCTTTCTCTGTCTACCTCCTAAGTACTTGTACTCCCCAGAGTTCAGTCTTCAGCCATTATCATGCCTCACTTTACTCATTCTATTAATCCCAAACATCTCCATGGCTTCAGCATCCACTTACATCCTAAATCTGAACCTCCAAACAAGATCACTGTTTTGAAGTTTAGATAGATTCATATCTCCAACTGGATGTCCCATGGCATCTCAATTCAATATGTCCAAAATATAATCCATTATCTTTTCACTGGACCTGCTCATCATCCTCATGCATTTCATGTCTTAGCTAAGGGTATTAAAGTTCATCTAGAATAGTGCCTGGTCATTAATACAAAATTTAGTAAACAAATGAAACTAGTTGGTTGATCAACAACTATTAGTTGAGAACATTAATATAGCCAGACACTGGGTCAGGTGCTAGGGAATATATACATATATATATATATAAATATGTATATATATTATATGTATATTTGTGTATATATATATATATACACACACACACACACACACACACACACAAGAAAGACAGACACTCTGCTCTTGTGGGGTTCAGCTCAGTGAAGAAGACAACCATTAAATAATTACATGTGTAATTAATTTTTTCTATTAATTACACGTGTAATAATTGCAAAGGAAATATAACCTGTCCAATCACCCAAACCAGAAAAGTCAAAAATAGCATCAATATTTTTCTTTCCTTTACCATCAATTTCCAATTAGCTCCCTATTCTTACTGGTTCCATTTATGAAATTTTTCTGATTTATTTCTTCTTCTCCATCATTATTGTCTTGCTCAATACAAGGCTTCAGCATCTCATTTCTTCAACTGGTCTCTCTGACAGCAACATCTCCTCTTATGTCCCAATCATGACTCTGTTATCTTTCTATAATACAGCTGAGATAGTGCCACAATCCTCCTAAAAAACATTTAAAGGCCCCATTTGGCCTGAAGAATAAAGTCCCAAATCCATATTTTCATGGTTATCACAGTCCAGCCATCACTTGACTTTTCATATTCAGTATATTCTCTCTCAATCCCCTGTGCCCTGGTCTCTAGCATATCACACCTTCATTCTTGGAGATCTTCCTTTCTAATACCTGGTCTCAGAAAAATAAAATTGGCTTGAAGACACTGGAATCCTGATTGAAATAGGATTCTGGAGTCTTGGCCAGATCATATGAATGAAACTCCTCTTGCTTTAAGCTGAAATAGGTCAAGGATGGGGTAGTTACAAGAATAGTGTACTTTGAGAGTGCCAGGAGATAGCTCAAGTAAGGTCAATCATCTAAAATGGATCAGTACCAACCAGGATTCAAAGACAAAACCAGACAAGACAAAGATCAAAGGTTGGAGAACAAAAAAATATCTGAAGCAGACAACAAGGAAATGGAATCAGAAATAACTTCAAGTTAATTGACAGATGACTTGCATAAATTTTTAAAAATCTGGTTCTCACAGTTGCTAATACTAATATACTAGGAAATCTAATCAGCTCAAATTTATTCTTTCAAGGTTCTTCTCAGTGAAAACTGTCCATACTCAAACCTCATTCCATTTCCTAATTCTTTGCTCCATAATGTTCCCATTGTCTTTTGCATATGCTTCCATTATAACAACTGGCACGCTCAATCCTAATTACTTCCATGTCTGTTTACTCAACTAAAATAGAAGCAGCATAAGGGTAGGGGCTATGTCTTATGCATCCTTTTATCCTCAATGAGAACATATAGTAAGTTGTTAAATGAATTAACAAATGAGCAAATGAGCATGGTGGTCCTAATTAAATGGCACCTAATAAATAAAAATATCTGTTATTAAACTTAGAAATTGACTTTGGGAGCTTGTTGCTTTTGACTACAGAATAGTTTGAGTACAGGATGAGAAACTTAAATACTTTTTCTAGGTTTTGACTTAAAAACTCAGAAGTAGAGTAAAAAAATTCCAATAGCCCAAGAAAATGCAAATAAATACAAGCAGAAAAACATCGGAATACCCATATGATGTTTTACCCTGGTATCCAGCCATATCACACCATCATTCTCTCAGATCTTCCTTTCTAATACCTGGTCTCAGAAAAATAAAATTGGCCTGAAGACACTGGAATCCTGATTGAAACAGGATTCGGGAGGCGTAGCCAGATGATGTTTGTTTTGTTTTGCTTTTAAATAATTAGGTCCTAGTGAGGCAACAATATAATAGACCTTCTACTCAGCAGTTTATTTCTAGGCATTGATAGCTTATTAGCTGAAATTTCCCCTCCCTCACTCCTGAAATAAAATATACAACATAGACATTTGCAATATACATATAAAGTGTATAATATGTGATGGTGAATTTACTGATGGGAGAAATTCTTGCTCAACAATAGCCCTGAGACTAGAAACTTAAGTGTAAATATAATTCAAAATTGTGTTTCATACATCTTTATTAATAAATAAATCATTCTTCTCTACTTTAACCAATAATCAATTTAACGAAATAGTTATATTACTTGAATAATCATAATTATTATCTACTCATTCTCTCAAAATCTTCTTGACAGCATACATAACTGAAATTCTATAATCCTTATGGGACCTAATTCAATGCCAACTACTATTTGGAAATGCAATATGAATTTGATAACACTTACAAATAATTTGGTTGAATTATATGACCTCAACAGCCCCTTCTGGACAAAAATTCTATATTATTACAATTATTTTAGATTAAATAGAGACAAGCATAGTGGAACATGAATTTCAAAATGAGAAATGTCAGTCTACTATATGCCAAGTCAGCTAAATTGCCCTTGAAATGTATAGCCATCTCCCAGTAAGAATTAGCAGTCAACACACTTAACTTTCTACACAAACCGTGTTCTCAGCCTTTTACCTATTCCCACCTTGTATCAATTCCACGTTTCTTAGGAGCTTGCCTTTGCTTCTTCTTCTCTTGAATCTGTTACTGCTACCTCTCCTCTGGTTTCTTTCCCAAACTACTACTTGTATTCAGCCCTTGAATCTGAACCCAGTGAAATCCCAGCCTGATCCAACTTGCCATAAAAGACCCTACCCTTTGCCTCTGCTGGTCTATGTGGCCAGCTCTGCTAACAAATTTGGCCTTACCATACAAGAAGGAAATGTGCAAAATAACTTGCCAAAGGTCATGAAGCAGATGGGGTGTAGAACTATGTGTTTAAAGTATGAGACAGTATGATGTTACAAAAAAATCAATCGAACTTAAAGCCAAATGACAGATTTGAATCCTACCTCTCCCATTTAATGGCTGAGTAAATGAGTCTGGTCAAAAGGCGAGACTGTATGACCTGCAAGGAGCTCTCTCAACTCAATACTGTTTATTATAAAAACTTTCAATCACATACAAAAGTATAAAAGCAGTAAAACAAATCCCATGTGTCCATCAGCCAACTCAAAAACTGTGAACATTGGCCAATTCTATCTCATCTACTCTCCAGCCAATACTTTTTTCCTAAAGCAAACCCTAGGTATCATGTAATTTCATCTGAAAACATCACTGTTGTACTTTAATAATATAAATCTATTGATATCACACCTAACAAAATTAACACTCATTCCATAAAATCACTTACTACCCAATCCATGTTCAATTTTCTAAGATTGCCTCAAAAATGCCTTTTAAACTTTTCATCGTTGATTTCTTCCAAACAGGATCCAGATAAAATCTATGCATTCTATGACATTTTTATCACATAAAAAGAAAGTTAGTTAATTCTGTGGTTTACTCCATTCAACACAAACCTCTAAAACTATACTTTTCAATATAATAGCCACTAGTCACACATGACTATTTAAACTGAAATTTAGATTAATTAAAATTGAATAACATTAAATATTCAGTTTCTCAGTCATATTAGCCACATTTCAAGTGCTTAATATCTACATGGGCTAGTGGCGATCATATTGTACTGCAAAAATACTGAGTATTTCTCCCACCAGTAAAGAAGTCATATAGTACACATTTTACATAACTGCAGGAAATCCTATTGGCTAATGCTGTCTTAGATCCCAAAGAGATTTACCTATGTATCAGTCAGACTGCCGCCCACTTCATAGAACTTAGAAAACAAGTCTCACTGTAAACCTAAGATGCCGAATCACTGGGGACTCTCAAGAGTCATCTAAGACCAACTAGCCCATTCCTGGTCCTTAGACTTGGTTCCTCAAGAAGGGAGACCAACAGCCCAGAACCTACAGGTGGGCTATCCTTCCAAAGTTCACTTGTTACTCATTTTAATCTTGAAATAATTTTATTTAGGTTCCCAAGCTACCATTAAAGTCTCAATTGACTCAAAATATAGCTGTAATTTTATACAATGAACACTAGGAAAAATTATTATTGCTATTGTGGGCAAGGCAGGAAACCAAATAATTGGTTTAGTATGCATAGTATAATTTCTGTGTGCATAGAAGTGTTCCTCACAGTAGAGAAGATGAGAAGACAGCGTCATTGGAAACATGTCTCATTTCTCTCTCCCCTTTCTCCACTTCTACCATGGCAGAGAATAAGTAACAAGGAAGAAAGAACAGAATGTGGGAGGACACTTCTTGTGCTTCAGGAGAGCCCTCCCCAGCCTGAGGTAAAACAGCCAATCATACATATAAGATATTTGTAAGTAAATCATTATAAATAAGAACCACAGTCCAACAAAGGCAATTCCTTATAATTTATTTAAGCTAAGCAACATAAAGCCTTTGCCTGATTACTCCCTCTTATATCGCAGTCCCAAAAGGAAGGAAAATTTATATAATGTAGGGTTGATGCAGGTCTTTCAAATCTCAACAAAGAAAAAAATCAGAGACTAAATTATTACTAGATTTGACTATAATTATTTTTTAAATTATGTATGCCAAAAAACACTGCAAACAAAATCAAAGCACAAAAACTAGGCAAAATATTTGTAACATACAAAACAAAGTGCTCACATCCTTAATAAATAAAAAATCTCATAAACCAGTAAGAAGTGAGTACCTTAAGAGAAAAATGAACAAAAAACAAGGATAAGTAATTTACGAAAGAAAAAATGGACACAGCTAAGTAGACAGGAACATTTTCTAGCCTCACTGATAATCGAACAAATTCAAGTCAAAACAAAGAGGTAATTTTTTCTTATCAAACAAGCAAAAAAACCAATTAATTTTAACTAGTAATTTCTAGCACTCATTCTTAGAGGAAGGCCTGCTAGAGGGAGTAGGGCTATTGGCATCTCTAATGTAGAACTAGCATCTTTCCAGCTCCCAAGCAAGAATAAGTACAATACACTTGAAATAAGTCTTCATCCCACTGAAAATGAGAACTGCATCACATAAATATAAAATATCATTCCCAATAGTTATGGCAGAGAATTTTATTAAGAGGATGAACATGAAAAACTGAAAAATCTGACTTTTTATATAATAATACTTTATCTCTATTATAGTTTACATTAAGCTATTTTAAAGCCTTTTTAGTTTGCTAGTCTGCAATCTTCTCTGCATTGCTTCTTAGCATTGACTCATTAAGTATTCTTCATCTGATTCAAGGCAAAATATGCTTCTGATCAAATATGCACTCACATGCTCTTTGGCAAGCTACAAACCAAATTAGAAAAATCATAAATCTGGTGCTAAACGTTCTGGAGGAATAGTATATGCTATACCTTCTTTATCAAAAAAGCACACATATGGATTGCAATATGTCAACAAACTGCGTCTGTGACTTTTCTCACTCCTAATTTAAAAATCACAGAAAGATCAATAAAATAAGCTATACTACTATATTTGGATTAATAAGTAACAAACCTAGCTTCTTACTTCTCAAATGGAAATCATTCAAAAATACTTTTTTAAAGACACTCAAAATGTGTACTTGAAATGTACATTTTAATAACTATATCTGCATAAAAGTTAAAAATAAATACATCTGATATCCCAAGGCTGATACCAATTTTAATATCACTAACCACTTGCGCAATATGGTTCTCCAAACAAAGTTT
Source organism: Pongo abelii (assembly GCF_028885655.2). Lineage (NCBI taxonomy): Eukaryota > Metazoa > Chordata > Mammalia > Primates > Hominidae > Pongo > Pongo abelii. Next base: position 89,705,270 of record NC_071989.2, on the reverse strand, counting down.
GCTGTTATGAAGCCAATAAAATCATTCTATCACTTTAAATATGTACCTTGATTTAAGAAAATCTTCAGTTTCCCTATTTAAATCAACATAACAAAATGGATCAATTATCACTAACCTTTAAACATATATGTAAAATGCATGTTTATGCCATGGTTTTGTCATTTTATACTACAATCGATTATTCTGAAGGTTCTTAATAATCACAGCACTAATGTCCAATAAATCATGCATATAATAAACAAAATTCTTTTTGCAATTCATAGGAATCAGGGTCTTAAAGTACAATACTGCATATCATCATTTAGTAAAATTAACAAAAATAGAATTTTCAAAATGAGATTTAGGTATTTATGAGATATACAAAACAATAAATTTTTCTATGCAAATAATATAATGCATTAATCAGAATTCTCAACAGAAGACTAAATTACCCCCCAAAATCTGAAAAAAGTCCTATCACGATTACAGTATCTATACAAAAGATTCAAAGCCCCCTCAAATATATTTTAAAAATGGTTAACAAACATTATCTTTTAAAAATTCAAATTATTGTTATTCATTAAATTTATATTTCAGGATCACCACCTGCAAAGTTCTGGGCTATGCATGATAAACAGGAGAAAGATGCAGTGGACATCTTTCTGTGACTTATAAAGGAAGAAACGATCTAACAGCAAGGATAATACATACACATCCCAAGCCATAGAATTTCAAAGCTTGAAGAGATGCTCATGTTTATTTAACCCAATATATGTAACTACTTATTATAAAACCTGTGTTCAAAACAGAAAAAAATTCTTTCTGATTTATCAAAAGTATATTAAACGAGTGGGAGTTTTCTCTTCTTTTGAATTTTTCCACTTGTGAATTGTCCCTGTATGCCCTTTAACCACTTTTCTTTTGTAGTGTTAGTTTTACCGTGAACAAAACACATATATGAACAGAAATATCCATCATCTATCACGTTGTAAATATTTTACCTATTGTAATTTGTCCTTTCACATTAATAGTTTTTTTGTAATGTTTTCTGGTTTTTCTTTTTGATGCAGAAAAACTTACAGATCATCCCTTCATAATTTCTATTTGAGGCCATTTGTAGAAAGATTTGAGGATCACCAGTGTTTTCATCTACTAGTTCTACAGCTTCACTTTAAAAATGTAATTATTCAGTCTATCTAGGATTTTATTCTGGGGCACACTATGAAATAAGGCTTCAATTAAATTCATTTTCTTATGTTTACAACATTAAAAGTGAATGGAGACACCAAAAAAGAAAAATTTTTTTAAGGAAAGAAAATCAAAAATGACATACAAAACTGAGAACCATCAGTCCAGCCTCACAAGTCACTACAACTTTCATGACCAGAGAATAACTGACCAGCATCTGCAGAGTTCTGAAGATAAGAAACCACAGCTAGAGAGCAGTCTGCATAAGCAAGATGTCTGTATACCACACAACAGAAGACATCCGTAACACAAAACAGTCACCCAGGAGACCTGCCTGGAGGATTCTACTTGATGGAATCCAGACAATTAAAATATGAGTCACAATTAAAATTCTGGGTTAGAAAAGTCAAGGTAAAAAAATTATGGTGAGGGCTAATTCCAGTTAAATATAGAATTAGAATTAAAACAACTATAGGACTTATTACAAAATTAAGTCCATGTAAATGTTATAAAGTTTGATAAAATAAAAATACCATTGTAACAAACAGAAATAGGAAAGGGAGGAAGGTGGAGTATACGTAAGCATCTTTCAAAACAGATCAACGTGTATGGTCTAAACAGAAACATGTATCCTAAAACCATAACTCTAAACTTATTAATTTTTATCATAATCTCTTTTCTTAACTTTAGACAGATCTTCTACCATATCTACTATTGCGTGTAGTAAAGAAGCACTTATTTCAAAGTTCTACAATTTGGTTAGGTACCTTTAGTTTCTTTTCCTTTTTATAAATGTAGGTAAAAGGATTTTAATATTTTTTATTTAAAATAACAGGCATACAAAATTGACAAATGGGATCTAATTAAACTAAAGAGCTTCTGCACAGCAAAAGAAACTACCATCAGAGTCAACAGGCAACCTACAAAATGGGAGAAAATTTTTGCAATCTACTCATCTGACAAAGGGCTAATATCCAGAATCTACAAAGAACTCAAACAAATTTACAAGAAAAAAACAAACAACCCCATCAACAAGTGGGCGAAGAATATGAACAGACACTTCTCAAAAGAAGACATTTATGCAGCCAAAAGACACATGAAAAAATGCTCGTCATCACTGGCCATCAGAGAAATGCAAATCAAAACCACAATGAGATATCATCTCACACCAGTTAGAATGGCGATCATTAAAAAGTCAGGAAACAACAGGTGCTGGAGAGGATGTGGAGAAACAGGAACACTTTTACACTGTTGGTGGGACTGTAAACTAGTTCAACCATTGTGGAAGACAGTGTGGCGATTCCTCAGGGATCTAGAACTAGGAGTACCATTTGACCCAGCTATCCCATGACTGGGTATATACCCAAAGGAATATAAATCATGCTGCTATAAAGACACATGCACACGTATGTTTATTGTGGCACTACTCACAATAGCAAAGACTTGGAACCAACCCAAATGTCCAACAATGATAGACTGGACTAAGAAAATGTGGCACATAGACACCATGGAATACTACGCAGCCATAAAAAAGGATGAGTTCATGTCCTCTGCAGGGACATGGATGAAGCTGGAAACCATCATTCTCAGCAAACTGTCGCAAGGACAAAAAACCAAACACCACATGTTCTCACGCATAGGTGGGAATTGAACAATGAGAACACTTGGACACAGGAAGGGGAACATCACACACCGGGGCCCATTGTGGGGAGGGGGAAGGCGGGGAGGGATAGCATTAGGAGATATACCTAATGTAAATGATGAGTTAAGGGGTGCAGCACACCAACATGGCACATGTATACATATGTAACAAACCTGCACATTGTGCACATGTACCCTAGAACTTAAAAGTATAATAAAAAATATATATCTATTTTTAAAAATAAAATAACAGGAACAGTATGATCAGCAGATCAATGGGGGGAAAGAAGGAAAGGAAGGAGGGAAGAATTAGAAAGGGAAGAAAATACTATTTCTGGTTATCTAATGTATTGCGGTTATTTGAGGGGTAACTTTTTAATCCCTCTTTTGTATTTGAATTTTTTATAGTGAACATATATCATTATAAAAAAGTGATTTTTTTCTCTCATAAAAAATCAAATAAAAAGTAATAAAGACAAGAAATCAGGCTTACAAGAGCATTATACAGCTTTTGGAAACTAAAAACTAAGTTTGATCCACAAACAACTCTCTTGGATATCAAAGTTAAGAGTTCACAGATTTCAGGCCAAGGTGTGAGTTCTCTGGGATCTTTTAACTTCTCATAAACTGAGTCATGAGGTGGAAGTCTACTTTGTATTTTAGTGCACAACTAAAGCTCTGTGCATATTTAGGAAGTCTGATCTCCTGAGTGAACAAATCTAATGACCTCTCCTCAGTTCCCATCCTGTCCCCTACAACAGTTGATTCTGCGACGGCACACTCTTTTATACTCTGGGCAAAGGCCTTGCATACAGCAAGAATGCAAATATTTGCTGATTGAGGAACAAGGCATTCTCCTGACCACTCTCATCTCTGTCAGAGTTTGTGCAGGCTCCTTCTCTCTCTCTTCTTTCTTTCCTTAGCCTCCTATATGTAGTCTTCCACCAAGGTTAGGCTCTCATTTCATTTCTCTTCTTAGTCTATACACTTTCTCTGAAATATATCATCGATTCTCAAGTTGTAGCTCTGGCTTTTCTTCGGGCTCCAAATCTAAAATTTAAAGTATGTGCTACATATTTCTATAAGAATGCCTTCAGGATCTCAAATCTGACATGCCAAAATGGAATTATCTTCCCCCCTATGCCTGTTTCCCATCCCACTCCCCTACCTATTCCTTCCCTTACATCTATGGAGGCAATGGCAACACCATTCCTGCTTCCTGGTCACATAGTCACATAGACTGAAAATTTGAGAGCTATCTTCAACTCCTTTCTCTGCCTTGTGTTTACATATTTTATACCTTTGTAATGTCTCTGATGCACATTCCATCCTTCCTATCAACACTGACATCATATAATGCAAAAACAGCATAACATGATAAAAAGAATATCAGGCTTAGACTCAAACAACCTAGAATTTGAGTACCACCTCAGCTCTGACTATGCTATGAGACCTCATATACATATTACTTGACATTTTCAATATACATCTTCAAATCATAGGATTATCTTGAGGGATATATACACACACATATATATGAGATATATACACATGTTATACACACACATATACACATATATACATATATGATATGTACATAAATATTATATAAGGGCAGTATTATTGCATATACTGTGTGTGTACATATATGCACATATATAGGTGTCTAGGGTTCTCTGTAGATACACAAATATGTATGTATGCATGTGTATATATATGTATACTCGCAAATACAAATGAAAGGTATTACTACAACCATTACTCTTATTATTATCCACGATGATATAATGTCTGACCTTACCTAGTACAAAAATGTCTACTTTAATCTCTCAGTTCTCCAGGCAAGCTTTCACACTGAAACAAGGATTATTTAATCAAAACATTATTTGTTTCCTCGAAATGATGTGCAGTTTGCTCTCCTCTGACAACAGAATAAACTCAAAAGCACTTAGCATGGATTTCAAGGTGCTCCATTATCTAACTCTACCTTAGCATTCTGACCTCACCTCCCAGTACACATCCTGTCTATCAACCAGGTTCTATCCAGCCTCAGGCCTAGAATTGTCTTGCTCTAAGTACACCCTGCATTCATGCTGCTCCATCCAGTCTAGAATTTCTATTTTTGGAAACCTCTTATTCAAAGTCCAATTCAAATGTCACCTTCTCCATAATATCCCTATTTGTTTTTTTATTAAGAATTAGCCCATATTCTACCTTTATTATCTTTCTGCATTGTAAACAGAGGATATTTACATTTCTTTCTCTCCAACTAAATTATAAATTATTTAAGAATAGAGACTGTGGAGTATTCACCTTTGACTCTCCATCACGCATCAAGTCTTATAAACACTAAGCATTTACTGAATGTTTGTAGAATTAAATTGCATAATAAGGCCCCTCAAGTCTTTTAATTTCAGAGAAGTTAAAACTATACAGTAAAAAGGTAAAATCAACAAATTATTCATTGTAGACATTTTTTAATGCAAGTGAAAGAAAATATTTTTAAAATACATTGTAAGCTTTAAGGTAAACAAAAATATTGTTTGGTGCTCCCTCTGCTGGCTTTGCAGAAGCAACTTAAGAATGTTGAACAATAACACCGCAAAGAAGTAAACATCGATTCAGCTTAGCTGCTCCCTTTATCTCCTGCAAACACCCAGAGTAGAAACTTTCCACTGAGTTCATTTGGAAATAATCCTACATGTAAAAAGGTTTGTCTATGAAATTTGTTTACAGGGACAAAACTGATCTTAAAATTTTGCTGATAATAATCCTGTCAGAATTCTTGTTTATACCTTTGTTTTCTAACTAAACCACCGACTTTATGTATAAACAGTTTTAATTTTTAGCTGAAACTGTTGAGAAGCAAAGTAGAATAAGATCTTTTTGCTTTCTATTTAATCTATATATATATTTTTAAAGTTGATTAGGAACATAAGAGGTTAAATTCTTCTTGTGTTCCTAAACAGAGTTATTCTGAGTACCCTGAAGGCATTTAATTCCAAAACAGGAAGCCAGAGAGAGGAACACTTGGTTACACTAATGTTATGCAGATCTTTTGGAACATATTTTCCTAAACACTTGCTGAAAGAACCTTTTCTATACTGCATGCTATCACATGAAGTTGGAGAAGGGTCCCACGGATACCACAGTACACTTACTGCTCAAATTGCCCTTTATTACTTCTCTATTTTTCTCCACTTATCTTACTTTAAAATGGCCATCTGCTTGCTCATAGAAGGGGGTAGGAAAATCAGGTGGGGGGTCAGGGAATGTTTATTCATACACTATAGCTTAATTGTTTTGCATAAATGTGTATAAGAGCTATGATATAGCTTATGATAGTCCATTGTTAAGAAAATGATACCATAGTAAGATTAACCTGAGACTAGCAGAGGCTGTTAAAGATTGGTGTCCTTTCTAATAAATTCTTGTTTTATATGCTTTTAGCTCTACTATAAAACCTCTGTAATCTAAAACATGTTAAATGAGATCTCACCCTGGTGAATGAAACAAAGAACAATGGTAAACCACAGGCAAGTGGAAAAGGCAGTGGATTCATGCAGTTCAGAGGTGTGCATGCTGGAGCTACCTCTGTTACTGAGCAAATCACATAACACTGTAGGGCTCTATTGCCCAACCTCTCAAATACAGCTTCATACCACTAGAGATGGGCAAGCTGCTATGATCCCGTGACTAAACAAGTGAACTAGAAAGGTCCACTTTAAGTTACTGAGGTAAAAGGTGGTAAAATAACACCAAGGTGGGTATATTTTTCATACGCTGTTTGATCTTATATACCATTTCAATGCCATTTTAAAAAATAGCTCTTTTTCTTACTTTCTTAGTTTATATGCAGTTATGTTTTAAAGAAAGTAAATGATTACTGAGCAATTATCCTCTATGCTGGAAATTAAGGTTTCATGCACATTCTTGATTATCCATAAAAATGAAGTCTTGTAATATTAAATGCAACAGTTTAGTCAGAAGAAGCCAAACAGGAAAAATAGTCAATATATTTGATTTGATTATAGTTACTTTCAAATAATGTAGAACAATATCAATTCTACTCTTAATTTTTAGACACTAAAAATTTTTATTGAAATCAGGTATTTGAAAGTCAAAATTGTATTTTTAGTCCATTCTGCATAGCTTGGAAATCATTTTTTCCTTAAGAAATCTCCATGTGAACAAGAACAAGTACAAGGGTTTAGCCACTGCAGTAAGCTACTATTGGCATTCTTGTGCCGAGATTCTTGACTGTTAGCCTCTGCAACTGACAAAATCAAAGCCTGGCTGGTGACTAGGTGCCACTCTGTTAGGTGGGTGCCATAGGACAATGGCAGCCAGGCACAAAGGAGTGGGGAGAAGAGAGTCAGAGTACAGAAGGGTATTCCCAGACTCCCTCTGACTCATTCAGTAAATGGCAACCTCTAAAATGCTGAGCTTCTGTTTTTGAGCAGAGCTGTCAAATCATTAGATTTGTTTTTCGAATTTCAATTCATGAATATGTCCTCTAATGTTCAGAGGGCATTCTCACTGAAATATACAGTTACATATATGACTGTAGCAAAGAAATTCTTACATCCCAAAAGATTTAACAGCAATCCTTCATCAAACGATTCATTCCACTTTAAATTATCAAATGCTCTATTCCAAATGATACAACAAGGTTTCAGAGCTGTAAATTAGCTGGCAGACAATATCTAAAAAGACATTTTGAAGTGTGGAAAAAAATATTCAGAAAATGTGATTCATTTTCATTTAACATCATATAAACCCAATGATGAATGAACACAGGAAATTTACGATGTGGTTTATTGCAAAAAGGAAACAGTAGTATCCAATAAAATCTATGCTTTTTTTGCATTCCTTACAGTAATCAATTTACCCTATTAACCAATACCAGTACAGCAAATTACTGAACAAGCTCTGTAGAGAAGAAAGCCATTAACCAGGCTCCCGCTTTGTTGACGTCATTATGTGCAAGTGTGTGGTAACATCAAACACTGACATTGTTAGGTGTTCACCATAATAACTCAGTGATTTCTAGACAGATGCAGCATAAACTGATCACAAAACCAATTCAACTATGTTACATTTATTTCAAAACACCTATAACATCAACAAATACTGGACACTTTGAAACAAAAATACATTTAAATGAATATAACTTTGTATTCTAGATGTTTTTCCCCTGGAAAATAATAACAAAAGACCTTGTATATGACAATTCAACATAATCTCATACATAGGTTTAACAATAAAGCTTAAGTTGTCTCCCCCTTAAATCAGTAGGTCTCTAAAGGTATTATTTATCAGATCCTTGCTGAACAGATAATTAAATAATGGTGTTTAAGAAAAAACTATTGAGTTTTAAATTATTGTAACTCTCTGCTCTTTCTCTTGCCTTCAGCTAATCCCAATATGACAACCAAAACCAGTACACAATCTGGTCAGTTAACATTACTACTTAATTTACCTATAAAATCGGATGTTAAATCAGTTGTTTGAATAGTGTTCAGAAAAACAAATTAGTTGTATCAATTTTTTATATTAATAACTTATAATGGCACAAAATTTCATCTAAAACTGAAAAAAAAGTATTTTAGCATGATCTAAAAACTGACAGTTAATTTTCAAGAGAGAAAATGAGAAAATTCCAATATGGAGTTCACCTACTTCATTCACCCTATGGAAAGATAACAAACTCTTTCAGAACTATTTGGCAAGTGGGAACATAAATTACTACAATTACCTTAGAAAACTGTTGGGCAGAATCTATTAAAGGTAGACATATGCATACACAAGGACCCATTAATTCCACTCCCAGGTATAACACAAGAGAAATATGTACAGATGTTCACCAAAAAAGATATATAAGAATGTTCATACCAGTACTTTTCATAATATCCAAAAAATGGAAGGAACATAAACATCTATCATTTTGTAGAATGTATAAACAAAACATGGTATATTTGAACAGTGGAAATAGATACAACAAGCAGAACGAGCAAATAACTACATGCAACTCTGATGAATTTTACAAACAAAAGAAGACAGACATGAAAGAATATGTATGATATATTTATCTAAAGTTAAGAAGAAAGAGGAAAAATAAATTGCAGTGTAAGAAGTCAATCCGTAGTGACTGTTCGGGGCAGGTAGTAACTGAAAATGTCAAGAGAAAGTCCTGAGTGCTGGTAAAGTCCTGTTTCTTGATCTGGGAATTGGTTGCACAAGTGGGATCACTTTGTGAACACTCACCAAGCTTTTTAAAAAACTTGTAGGCAGAAGCTGTGGAGAGCCACTGAAGCCCACCCAAGGCATACATTCATAACTGAGTATGGGTTTCTAAAGGAAAGATAAGTCTCTGGGGGCAGGGGAAACAGGACAAGTGGGAAGCAGCAGGAAGGAGGTAAGACAAGAAATAGACCTGTTAGCAAGGCCCAGGTAAGTGGCAGAAAAAGAAGAGATAGAGGGGCACACAGGTTTATGTAAGAGTGAATCCCAAAACTGCAAGCACAGCAAGGAGATGCTAAACTTAGATGTCCACGGAATAAAGGGCTAGGACTTTTGGCTTAATGGGGTCCCTGCTATGTTAGGACTTCATTTTAGAATACAAAAGAAATCAACAGTTTTTGATCAATGTGTATCAAATACTGTCATAAAAGCTTTACAAATAAATTATTTTACATTTTACTAGACCAAGAACACAGAAAAAGATCAAAACATATTTATTAAATTTAATTTGTCATAACCCTTACATAATAGGTATTATTGTCCCTGTCTACAAATAAACAACGTGAGCTCTAGATGAGTTATTTGTGCAAAGTTTTAGAGATAAAAAGTGGTGGAAGAAAGTTGGCCCTTTTTTTCCTTAGGGACAAGTTGGGAAGACGGAAGGAAAAAAACAAATAATCAAGTCCTCTTTTTTTAAACTAATCTCCACCCTAAAAAAAAAAAAATTGTCGTCTTTAGAAAACATGGCTCAATTCAGTTCAACACAGTGCATACTATATTAGTTAACCATTTCATCTGAGGATCAAGTTAGGATTCCTCAAACTACAAGTATTAAAATTGGGTGCAAAATGAGGCTTGGATGCCAATGAAGAGGAGGATTAACCAGCTAGGATCCAACAGTGGTTTACACAAAGCACAGCTGAACTGTACATGGTTGAATAAGTATTAGAAAGTTAGGGTATCAGCTAAAAACACTGGTGAGAAGGATGGTCAAAAGCATGCCTTGAAAATATATATAGTCCAATTTATGTGTTGCTGGTCTTTTTATGTATTGGAAGAGTTATTTAAGTCTTTAAAAGAGCCCAACTCAACAGTGTTTGCCATTGTGTTCTTACTGATACTTGGTTTACCTGTTTGGAATCTTGAAAATGATGTTTCTTTTATTTATGGCATTTTTCTAATTTGGCAAACAACAGATTTTCTCCTTCTGTTTCTATTGAAGTAGACATTCAATAACTATTGTGTTTACTTAATATTATCTGTGTCAGTAAGAATGAGCACAGACCTAGATGTACTGGAGTACTTTCAGTCTACTTCCTACAGACTCATGAGGCAGGGAAGGACACTATGGCCTAAAATTTAAAAAGTCATAACTCTAATATGTCTAGATCTCTTAATTAGAGGACTGTGAATTCAAATCCAAAATACATACCACACCAACATCTTACTATTTTCTGAAGAAACATATATAATTGAAACACCTCGGGAAAATAAAAATCTACCACAAAGTAAGACTGAGGCTATACATTTCATGTGCCACAAATCTTAAAATGTATCTATGTTACAGCTATACTGAGTAAAATTTGAGTCAACTGATCAAATCTTTCCTGTAACAAATTATTCTATAATAAAAGTCATAAGGCACAGAACTTTATGTATCAGAAAGACTGCTAAGTGTGTGAAGTCAGTATGTGTCCACAGAATCTTATTTCAACAGTGCCTTCCATTAAAAGAATATGCTGGCATCTGCACAATATGAAAACAAGACTTGTGTACTAAGTGTTCACTTTACGGAACATTTGTCATTATTGATTGTAGTAAACAGAAATCTTATTTTATCGAAATCTCTTTTAAGAATAGTTAATCAAACTAAAACTCAGCATGGCTTCTGCATAGGTATATTGAAATAGTCTTGGCACACAGTATTGGAAAAAACTACATATCAGGTCTCTTCCTAAAACTTCCCTGATAAGCAATTTACCAGCTGCTTTTGAATGTTCAACAACAGTGACATCAGTACCTCTAAAAAAGCACATTGAATTTGGGGCAGATGAAACTATTAGGAAATTCTTCTCTGTATTTAGTAAAATGTAACTCTTTTTAACTTCTACCTACTGATCCATTCTGCCCTCTGAGTTTAGACATGCTATACCAAGCTATTTGCCTCTCAATATCCATTGTCCTCCTTCTTCCCTAATAATAAAATCCTGGGCAATACACCTAGCTAGAAAACTACATTTCCAGCCTTCATAGCAGCCAGGTGTGGCCACAAGACCAAGTTGCGGCCAAAAAAGATGTGAGTAGAAAGGGAATTCTGGAAAGCCTTCTTTAAAAAGAGAAGGCGTGCCCTTCCTCCACACCAAACCCACCCTTCTGCCTGCTGTCTGGAAAAAGGATGTGATTGCAAGAGTCTGAGCAACTTACCACGAGGTGATCTTGAGGATGGAAATAATCATACATGAAGGATATCAGAGTTGGAGTACTCAGTGACTTTATGGAGCTGCTTTACTATCTCCAGACTCTGTTTATATAACAGAACAACCCTTATGTGTATATTCTTGTTATCCACAACTTAATTAGGAACTTAATTCCTAACTCACATACTGAGACTATGGATAAGTTTTTAATATTTGAAGAGCAACATCACATTTTACCTATATCCTCTCTACTTTAAAAATAACATTTTCAGCTTCCTCACCATCTGAGTCATCCTCTTCTATACAGGTTGAAGCTACTCGGAATCCTTCTTAAATGTTTCAGAATACAGCTCAATGCAATCCACCAGATGTGATCTGAGCAGTTCAAAGAACAGGGGAATTATTAACTTCCTTTTTTACCCCATACCAAGACAACCTTATGCAATTAGCCTCTTCAACAGTCCTCTAGACTGAAGACTCATGCTGTGGTTATAGGCAGCCAAAAAAAAAAAAAAAATCTAGTTCTTGTTTTGTTTTGTGTACTGGAAGTGCTGTTAAACCAGACCTTCCCTGCCTTGTATATTTCATTCTTTTTTCTCTTTAACATAAGTATAGAACTTCAGGTGATGATCAAGGCAAAAGACAGAGCCCTTCAGTGATCACTGAAGATCTCTCTCCTAGTGGGCAGGAAGCAAATGATGAATGCTCTGGGGATGCTAGTTCAACCAGCTCCGAATCCCCAAAGATCTTTTCCTCTTTCTAAGAATTCAGGGGCCAACTACTGGGCCATGGGAAGCCCAGCAGGTGGAGCTCAGGAGGCCACCTTCCCCAACTACTACCACCTAGAGAGAGACTGGCAGTATGAGCTGACACAGTGAAGATGGGTACGTATGCAGGGAAAAGGTGGGGATGGGGAGGCAGTCAAAACAACAACACCCGTTTATATAACAAACACCTAGAAAAAAGAAATCACTGGGCCAGGTGCAGTGGCTCACGCCTATAATCCCAGCACTTTGGGAGGCCGAGGCAGGTGGATCACCTGAGGTCACGAGTTCAAGACCAGCCTGGCCAACATGGTGAAACCCTCTCTACTAAAAATACAAAAATTAGCTGCGTGTGGTGGCGGGCTCCTGTAATCCCAGCTACTCGGGAGATTAGCCGAAGCAGGAGAATTGCTTGAACCCAGGAGGCAGAGGTTACAGTGAGCCGAGATCACACCACTGCACTCCAGCCTGGGCAACAGAGCGAGACTCCAGCTCAAAAAAAAGAAAAAGAAAGAACGAAATCAGAAATCACTGTCTCTTTAAAAAGAAAAAAAAATCTATTAGTACACTGAGTGTAAGGTGGGAACTTGACTAGTGATTGATTGACAAAGCAGTGTAAATTCCATAACCACCCCATTTGCATAGATATTGATTGCAGTAGGTTCAAAAGACTGATTATGCTGCTTTTCAGATTTGAAATGAATGTCTTTTAGCTTAGCCCTTCAGAAAAACCAAGATTGCAAATGTTAAAGACCTTAAATATGCACATGTAAAAACATATTTATGATTAATGATAATTCATTAAGTGTAATACTTTGCTAAATTAATATACAGAGTAAGACTGACTTATGCTGATGGGATTATCTTGTTTATGATTATTATTATTGACTTTAAAAGAGCTATGTAACTATTTTCTGAACAAAAGGTGCAGTCTAATATACACAATGCCAAACATTGGATATTACCTTCATTGTCACTATTCATTTCCTGTAGGTTCAGTCACTATAAGAGTTCTCTGTGTCTATAAATGTCATTCTATTGACTAAAAAATAATATACAGAAATATTTAAATATACATATATTAATGTACTTATTTCTGATTAAAAAATAAATATTTTCTCACTTAATTATTATACCAATATCCCTTGTTACATCATAACTAAAATTATTCAATAATTAAATTATCATTCCTTTTAATTATTCAATATGTTTATCAATCTTTTATCCAATCGATGTACTTTTTAAAAATTTATCAGGCTACCATGAAATAGGGACAAACCGCATCCATTCTTTCCTTTATAGAGGTAAAGTTTTTTCCAACTAAATATTATATTCAAGTTTGGCTGACAAATATCTAGTATCTTTTACAATGAATAATCTGAGAAAATATAAATCTAGGTGAGGTTGCAGTGTGAACCACTCTGATAGCTTTTTCTCTTCCTTTTGGTAGGAAAAGAAAGATTGGCAAATTAGTACAGTTTTGTCTAGTTTTTGGTTCATGGTTCATGTCAGTTCAAGTCCCTGGTTAAATCTAAATTAAATTCAAGATGTAATGCCATTTTATTGCTCTTATAAAGTTCATATTTCTATTTTACTTCAATGCTGTCAACAAGTCTAAATGTTGTGGGTGAGTTGGACAAAGACCCATGCAATTAGGTCAGGCTGACTTGTTGCGGATCACTTAAAGAACTATCTATTCAGCAGCACTTGTGAACTCACATTGTTCTGGCAGCTGACTATGACTGTTTCTACAAATCTTAGTCAATTCTGAATGACCTGAAAATTCTTTACCAGTCCCATTTAGCTAATGGTTTTGTCTTCCAAGTCAAATCAAGTATGGAAGTTTATAAATGATAACCCCTTTGTTTGCAGTGGTAGTTAAAACCAACATGGCTGGGCACAGTGGTTCACGCCTGTAATCCCAGCACTTTGGGAGGCCCGAAGTGGGTGAATCACGAGGTCAGGAGTTCAAGACCAGCCTGGCCAAGATGGTGAAACCCCATCTCTACTAAAAATACAGAAATTAGCAAGGCGTGATGGTGGGCACCTGTAATCCCAGCTACTCGGGAGGCTGAGGCAGAGAACTGCTTGAACCCACGAGGCGGAGGCTGCAGTGAGCTGAGATAGCACCACTGTACCCCAGCCTGAGTGACAGAGCGAGACTCAGTCTCAAAAAAAAAAAAAAACCCAACAACAACATTAACAATAAAATTTTTAAAGCGAAGTTCAATTAAAAAATTAAGTTCACTATTGCCATATAGTCTATCTCTTTAGGTATTAAAATAATGAACTTAAGGAAAGACTTAAATGTTTCATTCCTATGTATCAAAATTGATTAATTAATCTAAATTAAAAGTACCTAACACCTTTACCTGGCTTTAGCTTTTGAGAGCCTTGGCTGAAAGATGACTGTCTTGGGCACTGTTGAATGAGATGGTCAAGCGGCCACTGTTGAACGAGATGGTTAAGACTGCAGCAGAATACAGACTCAACGTCACAGGGGGAAACAAGATTTCCTTAGGAGCAACAGTCTATCCTTTTTTTAAAATGTCATGTTTATTGCTTGCTTTTTGTTGTTGTTAAAATAGTTTTAAGATGTCCATTCTCTTCCTTCTAGTTTTCAAGCTCCATATTCCAGTTCCCTCTGAAGCCCACACCATAGTGAACTATTTCTTTCAGACACACTGCTTTTGGGGTATGGTAAATGACATCCCAATTTTACAATATTGCTTTGGTTTTTTGACCAATACAAACAATAGTTAAAAACATTCTACTAGAGTAGAAATATGCCCATTATTTGTACCCTAATGGCTAGCATCTTTGATTATTAAAATTGAGCTATTAGGCCAGTGCAAAAGTAATTGCTGTTTCTGCCATTACTTTTAATACCTATAATACAATGGAAAATGACTTAAATATATTTAAAAATTAAATGAGGAAAATGATTTGTGTTTCTAGTTTGGGTTTTGTTTTTAAACATGGCTATCTTTTTGTGGAGGTTGAAATCCTTCCAGATGGATCTATTGTGACTTCTCCTGAGACTTGAGTAAATACTGTGTTATAATTTAAGATGGTCCTAGATGTTTTGATAAACCTTTTCACATAATTTAAGCAATTGTGAAAAGAATTTATTAAATACTTTGCTATTTTACTACTGGATCATTTTAATTTAATTCTGTGACCTTTGATCTTTATCAGGAATATCTGGGTTCTGGCAAAAGGAAGGTGTTTTTAAATTTTAAATTTTAATACAAAAAAATTTTAATTTTTAATAAAGGTCATTAGTATCCACAATAACAGTAATTTGTATTTAGACAGCATTTTTCCTTAAGAAAGAAAATTCCTTCTTTAACAAAAAAATCAAGGTTGACTAAAAACTCTGTTCTACAAAACATATAACAAAAGATATTTTAGATATAACGAACCATAATTTTACGGGAGATTTAATTTTGCTTAATTTAGAATATATTATTGCTTCACAATGCACACACTACTAAGCAAATGGAGCTAACTGACCTTAACCTTGAGGTAACTGAGAAGACATTTCTTTGTAGGTAATTTAAGAAAAATAAATATAATAATATGAAAGTAATTGAAAGCCAGGAGATATTATTTGATCAGATGATTTTACAAAAAAAGGGTTGGGGCAGTGGAGAGGTGGCAGAGCACAGTATCAAAGGATATGGAATTACTAGGTGATGACTTCTTTTGTTAAGCAAGGGCATTAGTCTACATGATGTTGGTTCATAGAAACTTTCGCCTTAGGATGAAATGCTAAATTACCAATCTAGCTCACACTTCTCACCAGGATGCCAATATCAGCGAACAAACGCTGACCATTATAGACAGATGGGCCCCATTATACACTCTCGAGACTTCAATGACAAAGCCGGCCCACCTAGTCCACAATCTATGGACTCCTTCTTTCTATACCTCAGAGCCTGGTCCACACTCTAATCAAGGAAATACAATAATGGAAGGTGAAGCCAAGGGCTACAGGGCAGCAAAAGAAATTGCAAAGGAGTATTGACACTATGACTGGAAAAGATTGTGAGGCTGAAACAGCAATATTCAGAGGCGGAGGGTTTCATTTTGAGCTAACTTTGGATTTAAGTCATTCCACAGGAAATATATATCTGTGAGACTTACAAGAGCTAACTTCTAAACTGTTCTACTAATAGCAAAAATGGCTTAAATTGACATCTGCAGAAATTTTAAACCCAAATCATCTGACAAAATAGACAAATCTTAGAAATAGATGTGTGAGTGCACCTGCTTTTCTCACAGCAGTGCATAAAAATATTCCAAACCCAGACAGACTGTAGCACTGATGCTTTGAGTCTTTATTTGACTATAAAATGGTATCCATGTGATTGCTGATGTGCCAGTGTTTTTATTTGAAAGATTAGTGATGTATTTGGTAATAAATGCTAGTTTCTAGCCTACAGTACTAGTGGCAAGCAATTATATTTAATGCAAAGGAAAGAAGCTGATAGACTTCCTGCCTCTGTGAAGTCTCCAGAGCTGGACCATCATAGGGTTGTAAAAGAGTTAAAAAATGCTTTCACTGGAAGAGTTCATCATTAATGTCTGTTAATTTTCCTACTAATAACAACTTGTTTTAAGAAAAACACAGTTGCTCTTGTTCTTCAGAGCCAGCTTATCCCTAGGAGTAAAGGGGTGGTAAGAAACAGAGAAATCTGAGAAATCCCCATGAGGAAGGCCACAATGTCACTGTGACTTCTGCAGTAGTAATATAATCAGCCTGTGCACCTCCCCAGCCAGAATGGGGCAGTCAAGCGGAACAATGGTGGGCTAAGACACACTGAAGGAAGAGCGGCCAAGAGGAACTACCAGCTGCAAGTATACACACCACTCCCGGTTAAAATTAAATGAAACAAAATACTCTGTGATTCCCTTAATTGAAGATCAGATTTTAGACAAAAATTGAGCTTAATTGAAATTAAAGATGGCAGCGTGCATACAGAGATAATTAGTATTTGCTAATTGCACCATGATAATAATAAACTCATCCCATAATCCAAGTGGATTTTACGCCTGGTAAAAACTATTCTTATTCCCCCATGTAAAACAATTTTTTTAAATACCCTATTTTTTGCCGAGTGTTTATATTACCTGTGACATAAATATAACGATAATAGGAGGTATTATAATTTGCAAATAATTACTTTAAAACTATTAAAGTGAAAGGTATTACATAATTTGCCCAGGATCACCCTACCTACAAAGGCAAAAGTGAGGGCTCAGACTCAGATCCAGCTTCCCACCACTCAGACTTCCCAACTAATAAATTACAGGTTTTACCTCTATTTTATAATCTAGTTTCTATGAACTTTGCAAGCCTTCTCTATACAGATTTCTTTTCTGTTATCTTCATTTTTAAAATGTAGTAAAAGCTTTATTTATTTAATTTTTAGCTGACTATAAAAGCTATACATGCTCCTTATTAATATTTTATATATAAGAACAGAAACTAGAAAATGAAAATCACCTCTAATTCTACTTCCCAGAGGAATATTATATATGTATATGTATATGTATGTGTGCATGTGTTCGTGTGTTTGTATATTTTCCATTGTATCATCTATAATACTAGTTTGTAACTTGCTGTTTCACTTAATATGTTGATGACATCTTTTCATGTTAATAAACATCCACTTCAGTATTTGTAATAGTAAAATAGTGGTATACTCAATGTATATGCATGCATATATTTAACAACTGAGGAAATAATTACAAAAAAAATGCAAAGGTAATTATTTTAGGATTTTTAAGTAATAAATATTTGCATATGCAAAAATTAACTAATAATTAACATTCAAGTTATTTCCTGGTTTTGTCAATAATTCTACTTTTTAAATACTTTTTAAATATTTTTATTTCAAAAATACTTTTTAAAACTTATGAGAGTATTTGCTTAGGATATATTTCTAGAGTTGGAACTGCAACATCAAATAACTATTTTAAGTTGTGATATATATTACCAGATAGCATTCCAGAAAGATTGTAAAAATTTTTATTCTCAACAGAATGTATTAGTACCCGTTTTGTCACCTATACATATCATTATTATTTGTTATTTATTAGTAATATGGTAAAATGCAAATATCACTTGCCATCTGAAGTAATTAGGCTTCTGAAGAGTTCTACTTTGAGCCAAGGAGTAACAAGAACTAGATTTATCTTGCTACCTGAAACAACTAAAAAACTGGACAAAATATATGAAAGAATAATTTTTCAAAACATCAAGCAACAAATGGGCGGTGATTCCTGAGATATGAGAAAAAAGCAAGGCAAGCCCAAATTACCCAGATTATTGCCAGGACAGTTTTCAGGCCACAGTGCAAGAAGGTATAACCGAGGCAAAGTCCATAAGGCTTCCTGCGATGAGGTGCTGAAACTGGAGAGAGCAGCATAGAAAAATAAGTCCCTCAAATCTTCAGCTAAGTACAGATCAGCTCATGTGTATAAGGAAAGAACCCAGGTCAAGAAAAGAATCATACAAAACAATTAGAGAAAACAATATCTGACACTTACCAAGGCTGGGAATCATTTGGGTTCTCACCAGTCGTAAGTCATGGGGCACTGAGCAAAGTCCTCAGAAGAGCTTTGCCTCTGTAATGGGGCAAAATAACCCCTAGACTAATGGCTGCTGGGTCCCTCCTAACAAAAACTTAACAGCACAACTTGAAAGGATCAAACTATTTCCAAATAACATAACTGTACCCCAAAACAAAGTTCAAAAAATGTTTATAGGAAGACAAAAATATCCAACATCCAACAAGAAAAAATCCACCAATGTCTGGAATCCGATAAAAAATTACCATACATGCAAAGAAGCAAAAGAATATGAGCTATAATGAAGATAAAAATTAATCAATTGAAACTGACCCAGAAATACATAAACAAATGGGCATAGTTGTGTTCCAATAAAACTATTTACAAAAACAGGTAGTAGACCAGATTTGACTCATGGGCTGCCATTTGTCATCCCCTGAGCTAGAGGAAAGGGTGAACATGTTAAGCAGAGACACTGAAGATATTTTTCAAAAGACCCAAATGAAACTTCTAGACATGAAAACTATAATGACTGAGAAGAGAATAAAGAAAAATTAGACACTGCAGAAGAAAAGCTTAGTGAACTTGAAGACATAA
Source organism: Pongo abelii (assembly GCF_028885655.2). NCBI lineage: Eukaryota > Metazoa > Chordata > Mammalia > Primates > Hominidae > Pongo > Pongo abelii. Next base: position 89,685,862 of record NC_071989.2, on the reverse strand, counting down.
CAATAGAAATGATCTAAAATGAAATGTTAAGAGAAAAAATACTAAAGAAATGAACAGAGCATCAGTGAGCTATGTGGCAATCTCCAGTGGCCTAATATATGTGTAATTGGAGTCCCCAAAGAAGAGAAATGGGGAGAGAGATAAATATGTTTAAAATTATAAAACCACATATATAACAAGCTCAATGAACCTCAAGAACAAGAAATATGAAGAAAACTACACCAAGCATAATCAAATTGCTTAAAGTCAGTAATAAAGCTATTGTATTTCTGAGTTAGGATAGTGCAAGTATAGTCGCCAAGTTTAGATAGCAAGCTTACAACATAATCCTACTTTATCGGGATCTTGAGTTTCTGGTAGCAAGTAGCAAAAGGTCAGATAATAAAGAATTTATCTAAAATATTTGTCTAAACCTACTCATTCTTGTTTTCAGGTAGAACATTTGGATATCAAGAGATATTAAAGGAGGTCATGATGACAATGGCTTCCAGTAAATTATGCCTCACCATGTTTGTATTCCTCTTGCAATGTGATATTGCTGCTCAAGAGGTAGGGTCTATTTATTCGCACCCTAATATCTGGCTGAGCTTGCAGCTTCTTTTGACCAATAAAATGTGACAGATGTGAGCATGAGTTCTGGAGCGTAAGCTTCCAAGAGTCTCACAGTTTCTGCCTTCAATCTCATGGGACCCAGTCACTGAGTAAAGAAGCTTGGGCTACCCAATTGAATAGTAAGACACTGCAGGGAGAGAGAGGTAGCAGCCTCTTAGTGCCTTTACCTCTGGCCACTCACCAGGTGAAAGCAGCCTCAGAAGTGACTCCAGGTGAGACCTACAGAACTGCTTAACCAGTCTACAGACTCTTGAGAAATAGTAAATCACGTTGCTGCAAGCCATTAAGCTTTGAGATGGTTTGTTATATACCAGTAGATACCAGAAATATCTATTTTTGGTTATCAATATCATGTTTTAAAAGCCTTTGTCATTTCATACTATAAAATGTAAACCTACATTTTCCTCTGGTGCTTTTATACTTTAATTCTGTATATTTAGCAGTTTAATTTATATTGGCATATGATATGAATGTAGTATTCAATCTTGTTTATCCAAATAGTTATCCTAATAACATTTAACAAATAACCATTTTTCCCCTTGATTTGAGTAGTACTTTACCATATACTAAATTTTGAGAATACTTTAATGGGACAATCCAAAAGAAAAATGTTCAAACCCACCTTCAAATACAAAAGCTATTAAACTAAATTGGTAGTGTTCATATAAAAAACTCCCTATATCCATTTAAGTATATGCATACTTTATTATAAATATTCTTCTATGTTTCAAGAAGAAAATCAGAAACATGTGTTTTCCAAAATTTTGATGTGGAAATAGTCTTATTTTTCAGAAAACTTTTTCAGTATTGTGTTCACTGTAATATGATTTTACTGGTACTAATTAACCCTGGTCTTGTAATGTGGTTTCCACAGCTCCCTGACTATGTATTAACCAAATGACCTTAAGTCAGCACTTATCCAACTGAAAATGCTTCTTGAGAAGTCTTCACTGCAATCTACAAATATGAGATAAGATTCAAGTCCATTTTTTCCACATTGTAAAAATATGGGGAAAAAATAGATCTCATTAAATTCCAGGTATGACTTTGTCAACATACAGGTCTCCTGGGAGTTTCTTGGTCCTTTACAGTGAAATCTGCAAGAGGATATTTTATGGAAATCACTATAATAGTAAGATTAAATCTGATCTCCCTACCAAAAAAGCAAATTAACAGTATTTAAGAAGATCTCTGTTAAAAGAGAACCCCAGTTCCTAACTTTCAAGCAAAGTATATACTCAAATGATCACAGTTGAATTGCCTCCTTTTAGCTCTACTCCATTGTCAAAATTTCCCTTATGAGATCAGGAAGCCACTAAATTGGAGAGAAAAAAAGAAGCTTAAAAAAAGGCAGAAATAAGCCAAGCATGGTGGCTCATGCCTGTAATCCCAGCTATTAAGGAGGCTGAGGCAGGAGGATTGCTTGAAGCCAGGAATTCACGTCCAGCCTGGACAACACAGAAAGATACCATCTCTTGAAAAAAGAAAGCACATTTTTTAAAGGCAGAAATAGCAGAACAGAGCTGACTCCTAGATGGAGTCCCAAGAAAAGAGAGGCTGCCTAAGCATTATTCCTTCCCCAAAATATCTCCTATACTGTTCTACCAATTTGGTCATATTGCCTGAAATCACATCAAGTAGAAATTCATTTCTGTCAGTAAGCTCTCTGTAAAATTACAAATATCTCTAAGATGTGTAGGAGCTTATCAAACATCATCATGGTTGTGTGAATTAATTATTTCATTGGATTTTTTCAGTGGATTATTAAAATCACCTGCATTGAAGGAATGAAATTTTCCTAATTATATTAAAAAGCACCTTCATCCTCCTAGTTATTAGCTTTAAAATCATTTTCTAATTAAACTTTTAATCTTGAGATTATACTTACACAGGTAAGATATACATGTGTTGTAAGAAATAATACATAAAGATATGGTATGTCCTTTATTCAATTTCTCCCAATGGCAACATCTCGCAAAACTATACTGCAAAATTACAAGGATGATTTGCACTGATACAGTGCAGTGCACTGATACACTGATACAGTGAAGATACAGAGCATTTCCACTATCACAAGGATCCCACTTGTTGCCCATTTACAGCCACACCCACCACCCTCCTATTCCCACCCCTTCTTTAGACAACCAGGAATCTGTTCTCCAATTTATTGTTTTATAATGTTAAAAATGTTATATAAATGGAATCATTCACTACATGACCTTTTAAGATTGACTTTATTCATTCAGCATCATTTCTGGCCATTCATTCAAATTGCAGTATGAATAATTTGTTCTTTTTCATTGCTGAATAGAATAATGGAATAGATGTGCCACAGTTTGTTTAACCATTCACCCATTAAAGGACATGTGAGTTGTTTCTAAGTTTGGGCTATTACAAATAAAATGCTATAAAAATTTGTGTACAGGTTTTTGAGTGAACATAAGTTTTAATTTCTCTGGGATAGATGCCCAGAAGCATAATTGCTGGGTCATATGGTAATTGTATGTTTCATTTTCTAAGAAACAGCCAAATTGTTTTCCAGAGTGGCTATATCATTTTATATTCCCAACAGCAATGTTTGAGTGATTCAATTTCTCTGCATCCTTGCCAGCATCTGGTGTTATAACTGTTTTTGTTTGGTTTGGTTTTGGGTTTTTTTTTTTTAAGGCATTTTGATAGGTGTGTAGTGATATCTCGTTGTTTTAATTTGCATTTCTCTAAAAGCTAATAATGTTAAACATCTTTTCATGTGCTTGTCATCTATATATTCCCTTCAGTGACTCTTTGAGTCTTTTGCTCATTTTTCTATTGGACTGTTTTTACAATGTTAAGTTCTGGGAGTTCTTTATATACTCTCAGTACTAGTCCTTTTTTTGGATATGTGGTTTGTAACTATGTTCTCCTATTCTGTGGCTTTTCTTTTCAACCTCTTAATAGGATCTTAGAACAAAAGTTTTTAAGTTTGAGGGATTTCAATTTATCAGTTTTTCTTTTTATGGATCATGCTGTTGGTCTCAAATCCAAAAATTCTTTGGCTAATCCTAGATCCCAAGGTTCTCTATTTTTTTCTCTTCCTAAAAGTTTTACAGTTTTATATTTTACCTATAAATCCACAATCTGCTTTGAGATAATTTTTGTGAAATGTGTGAGACTGAGGTCAGGGTATGTTTGTTTCTTTGTTTGTTTGTTTGTTTGCCTAGGGATGTCCAATTGCTCAGCACCATTTATTGAAATGGCTCTCTTTTCACAATTAAATTGTTTTTGCACTTTTGTTAAAAATCATTTGGACACATTTATGTGGCTTTACTTCTGGGTTCTCTATTCTATCCCATTGCTGTATGTGTCTATCCCTCCACTAATACCATACAATCTTTTTTTTTTTTCTTGAGACGGAGTTTCGCTCTTGTTGTCCAGCTAAAGTGCAATGGCACAGTATCGGCTCACCACAACCTCCACCTCCTGGGTTCAAGTGATTCTCCTACCTTAGCCTCCTGAGTAGCTGGGATTACAGGCATGCACCACCATGCCCAGCTAATTTTGTATTTTTAGTAGAGACGGGGTTTCTGCATGTGTGTCTCGAACTCCTGACCTAAGGTGATCTGCACGCCTCAGTCTCCCAAAGTGCTGGGATTACAGCCATGAGCCACCATGCCCGGCCAATACCACACAATCTTTATTACTGTAGCTACATAGTAAGTCTTGGAATCAGGTAAACTAATTCTTCCCATTTTATTCTTTTTTTAAAAAAGGTTCTAAATATTCTGGTTCCTTTGCCTTTTCATATAAATTTTAGGACAATATTGTTTACATCTACAATGAATTTTATTGGACTTTTATAGGAATTACATTAAATCCGTCTATCTAATTTCTTGTACTCCAGCTCTTTCCCTTACTACCTAAGTGACCTAGGCCTCTAACTGTGCTTCCCTCAGGGTACTCAACAGGACAATGGAGAGAAGAAAGCTTACCCCACATGGGTATTCTAAGAGTTGAAGGCAGAGGTGCTGAGAATAGTACTTGCACATTGTGTTAGGTCTCATTATAAGTACGATTACTTTCTATATCCAATCAATCACACGAAGCCTTTCAATTTTTTCTTTAAATGTCATCTCCAGGGCTGGGACTAGGACGAGGTAAGAAAGTCACCTACAGCACAATATGTAAGGAGGAACGCACTCTAGTTGAGTGTGTCTCTCTTGCCTCACCCTAGTCCCAGCTCTGCTTTTCATCACTTCTTTCTTCCCCTGCAATCACCTTAATTCAATTATTTATTACTATTTATACCTGGATATTTCAACAGTTTTCTAATTTGTCAGTCAAATTGCAATTTTTCCCTTCTCTAACCTATCAATACATATCCAAGTCTTCTTTAAAATAACTCTCTCTGTATCCAAAATCTGTGAAGAGTCTTACTGATTGCCTAATATAGTTCATATCTCCCAGAAGAAGAAATAGTCATATAATACCATATTAAGGCTTATTGTCTATAAGCAATAGAAACTGATTCTGGGGCTAACTTAAGCAGAAAAAAAAAAGTTTATTTAAAAGATGAGTGGTAGATCCCAAAATTTAAAGAAAAACTAAAAAAGTATGCCCGAAGAAGGAACCATGTTAGCTCTGGGAAAGTGAGTGGAAAAAGCTAATATACTCTTCAGGGCAACACCACTGGAATGAGCCAACACCAACCATTTTCTTTCTTTGTATTTATTTCTCTCTTTGCTTCCTTATTTTTGTTTCTAAATCACTTTCTTAAGGTATAATTGGTACACAAAAAGCTGTACATATTTTACAAGTTGATAAGTTTGGAAATAAGTATACACCCATAAAACCATCACCACAATCTATGTCACAAACCTATCACCTGCAAAAGTTTCTTCCTGCCCTCTTTATTTATAATGATGATATCATTATCATCATCCTTAACATAAGATCTACCCTCTTAGCAAATTTTTAAGGATATCAGCCCTGTACCACTCTAAAGTTAGTCATGTGCTCACCCTGGGCCAGAGGAATGCAGAGTATTTTGATTAACTGTCCTATCAAACTAGTGTCCAGTTGGGGTGGACAGGGGAAGATTCTGAGAGCAGGGCTTTGACAGTCAGGTTCACCACTATATCGCCAGCACATAGAACAGTGTCTGGAGTATTATATGAAGTCAGTAATATTTGCTGAATTAATAAGTGAGAATATAGAAGTACACAGTCAGAAAAGTGGAAAATGAGTGCTAGACAGGGAAAAGCCACAGATGCCACCTACAAAAGCTCTCCACCATCTAGCCATAGCTTATGTGGATCTGTTCCATTCAGACAGATCCCCTAAGCCCAATTAATAATAATTCCCCTAAGCCCAATTAATAATAATTTCCATTATTACACAGCAGTTTTCAATATATTGAATATTATACATTGTGATAGCTAATTTCTTAAGATGCCTCCCCTCATTCTCTCCCCCACTTCTACCAACAAACCAGACACACATGCACTTGTGTGGTTTCCTGCCTTTGAATCTTGGCTGGTCCTGAGACTCACTTTTGACCAAGAGAATGCATGATTTCCAAGGACAGGTTATAAGAAGCCCTTCAGCTGCCATGTTGGTCTCTTGAACTATGTACTCTAGAGAACGAAGACCACAGCTAAGAAGTCCAACTATCCTGAAACAGCCATATTCTCAAACTGGCTGGAAGAAAGTTAAGATAGCCATGTAGAGAGGCCATGTATGGGTAGAGAGAAAGAGAGATGCCCTGTCAGTCCCAACTAGTCCACTCATCCCAACTGAGGTGCCAAATATGTGAGTAAAAAAGCCACCTTGGATGCCCGACTCCATTGAGGCTTATGGTGACTCTAGCCCCAGATTGTTGTTTAAAGCCAACAAGTTTTGTGTGGTTTTTTAGGCAGCCATATATAATGAAAACACATACTTAAAACACAATCACTCAGGCACACATGCAAAATAGGATTATAATAAATACATGTTTTTTATTTTAGTCATATCCCTAAAGCTATTACTATACTAATTTACTTGGCTATTGTTATTGTTTTCATGGTATTATTTTGTTAATTTTATTGTAATTTTAAATTTTATTCCATTATTTCATTATAAATTATGATTGGCTTATTAATAACAGTAACCAGAAAACATTTTCTCTTTGTAGAATCCACTCAATTGTTTATTAAAATATGTAGCTTTTAAAACATTTTTTGAAAGTAAGGATAATGTCTTGATTATTTTTTCTCTGTACTAAGAATACAGTATTTATTCAAAAAAGGTTGAGAATTTAATTAGTAAATAATGGGAAATGGTAATTTGGTGAAAAAGTCAATCAAACATCTTTTACTGAATCTATCATTGACCCAGTTAAGAATTTCTTAAATACAAGACTTTTAATTTGACATCTACTGACATGTTTATTTAAAATTCTTAAGTTCTTGTTTTAATTCAATATTATCTATTGTAATCCATTATTATTCCAAAATGTATACTGTAATAAACCTACAATCAATTCACAAATAAAAATAAAATAACTTGACTTTTAAATGTATTTTGAGGGTCTAATAGAGGATAATTAGAAATAAGTAAAATAGTCCTTTAATACAGCTTTTCAATAAAAATAGAAAAACCTCCTCTAAAAGCCTTGTTAAAACTTTGTACCTAGTGTGTGCAAATACCCATTTTTTACTAACTTAATAGAATAACAGTTTTATAAATTTAGTGAGTACCTATTGCAATTCTATATTCTACATGTATCATTAATATTTTTTAATTTTCTTTTTTTTGTTATACTTTAAGTTCTAGGGTACATGTGCACAAGGTGCAGGTTTGTTACATATGTATACATGTGCCATGTTGGTGTGCTGCACCCATTATGTTGTCATTTACATTAGGTATATCTCCTAATGCTATCCCTCCCCCCTCCCCCGACCCCATGACAGGCCTTGATGTTCATCAAGGATATTGTTCAACAAGGATATCCTTGTTGACTTTCTGTCGCATTGATCTGTCTAATGTTGACAGTGGAGTGTTAAAGTCTCCCATTATTATTGTGTGGGAGTCTACGTCTCTTTGTAGGTCTCTAAGAACTTGCTTTATGAATCTGGGTGCTCCTGTATTGGGTGCATATATATTTAGGAGTGTTAGCTCTTCTTGTTGAATTGATCCCTTTACCATTATGTAATGGTCTTCTTTGTCTCTTTTGATCTTTGTTAGTTCAAAGTCTGTTTTATCAGAGACTAGGATTGCAACCCCTGCTTTTTTTTGTTTTCCATTTGCTTGGTAGATCTGCCTCCATCCCTTTATTTTGAGCCTATGTGTGTCCCTGCACGTGAGATGGGTCTCCTGAATACAGCACACTGATGGGTCTTGACTCTTTATCCAATTTGCCAGTCTGTGTCTTTTAATTGGAGCATTTAGCCCATTTACATTTAAGGTTAATATTGTTATGTGTGAATTTGCTCCTGTCATTATGATGTTAGCTGGTTATTTTGCTCGTTAGTTGATGCAGTTTCTTCCTAGCCTTGATGGTCTTTACAATTTGGCAAGTTTTTGCAGTGGCTGGTACCAGTTGTTCCTTTCCATGTTTAGTGCTTCCTTCAGGGGCTCTTGTAAGGCAGGCCTGGTGGTGACAAAATCTCTCAACATTTGCTTGTCTGTAATGGATTTTATTTCTCCTTCACTTATGAAGCTTAGTTTGGCTGGATATGAAATTCTGAGTTGGAAATTCTTTTAAGAATGTTGAATACTGTCCCCCACTCTCTTCTGGCTTGTAGAGTTTCTGCCAAGAGATCCGCTATTAGTCTGATGGGCTTCCCTTTGTGGGTAACCCGACCTTTCTCTCTGGCTGCCCTTAACATTTTTTCCTTCATTTCAACTTTGGTGAATCTGACAATCATGTGCCTTGCAGTTGCTCTTCTCGAGGAGTATCTTTGTGGCGTTCTCTGTATTTCCTCAATTTGAATGTTGGCCTGCCTTGCTAGGTTGGGGAAGTTCTCCTGGATAATATCCTGAAGAGTGTTTTCCAACTTGGTTCCATTCTCCCCGTCACTTTCAGGTACACAAATCAGACGTAGATTTGGTCTTTTCACATAGTTCCATATTTCTTGGAGGCTTTGTTTGTTTCTTTTTACTCTAAACTTCTCTTCTTGCTTCATTTCATTCATCTGATCTTCAATCACTGATACCCTTTCTTCCACTTGATCAAATTGGCTACTGAAGCTTGTGCATGCATCACGTAGCTCTCGTGCCACGGTTTTCAGGTCTATCAGGTCATTTAAGGATTTCTCTACACTGTTTATTCTAGTTAGCAATTCGTCTAATCTTTTTTCAAGGTTTTTAGCTTCTTTGTGATGGGTTCGAACATCCTCCTTTAGCTCGGAGAAGTCTGTTATTACCGATCGTCTGAAGCCTGCTTCTCTCAACTTGTCAAAGTCATTCTCCATCCAGCTTTGTTCCGTTGCTGGCAAGGTGCTGCGTTCCTTTGGAGGAGAAGAGGTGTTCTGATTTTTAGAATTTTCATCTTTTCTGCTCTGGTTTCTCCCCATCTTTGTGGTTTTATCTACCTTTGGTCTTTGATGATGGTGACATACAGATGGGGTTTTGGTGTGGATGTCCTTTCTGTTTGTTCATTTTCCTTCTAACAGTCAGGACCCTCAGCTGCAGGTCTGCTGGAGTTTGCTAGAGGTCCACTCCAGACCCTGTTTGCCTGTGTATCACCAGCGGAAGCTGCAGAACAGCAAATATTGCGGAACGGCAGACGTTGCTGCCTGATCCTTCCTCTGGAAGCTTCGTGTCAGAGGGGCACCCGGTTGTATGAGGTGTCAGTTGGCCCCTACTGGGAGGTGTCTCCCAGTTAGGCTACTCAGGGGTCAGGGACCCACTTGAAGAGGCAGTCTGTCCATTCTCAGATCTCAAACTCTGTGCTGGGAGGACCACTACTCTCTTCAAAGCTGTCAGACAGGGATGTTTAAGTCTGCACAAGTTTCTGCTGACTTTTGTTCAGCTATGCCCTGCCCCCAAAAGTGGAGTCTACAGAGGCAGGCAGGCCTCCTTGAGCTGCAGTGGGCTCCACCCAGTTCGAGCTTCCTGGCCACTTTGTTTACCTATACAAGCCTCAGCAATGGCAGATGCCCCTCCCCCAGCCTCACTGCTGCCTTGCAGTTCGATCTTAGACTGCTGTGCTAGCAGTGAGCAAGGCTCTGTGGACGTGGAACTCTACGAGCCAGGCGCGGGATATAATCTCCTGGTGTGCCATTTGCTAAGACCCTTGGAAAAGCGCAGTATTAGGGTTGTAGTGTCCCAATTTTCCAGGTACCATCTGTCACAGCTTCCCTTTGCTAGGAAAGGGAATTCCCCAACCCCTTGTGCTTCCCGGGTGAGGCGATGCCCCACCCTGCTCCATGGGCTGCACCCACTGTCTGACAAGCCCCAGTGAGATGAACCCGGTACCTCAGTTGGAAATGCAGAAATCACCCATCTTCTGTGTCACTCACGCTGGGAGCTGCAGACTGGAGCTGTTCCTATTCGGCCATCTTGGAAGCTCCCCCCCAGTATTTTTTAATTTTCTACTATAGTTGTTTATCTAGTTTACAAACCTAGTTTCTAAGACAACCATGATTGGAATTACCTGGAAAAATTATAAATATATCTCTATTTACTAAAACACCAGTCTTCCATATTTCCTGGTATGGTTTCTATTTCATGAAAGTGAATGAATTTCTAACCATTTTAGTTAGTTCAGTTAAAAAAAAAAAAAAAACATTACTAACAGTTGGATAAATGTCTGAGAATTTATTTTAGTGTCAATGTATTCGTAGTATACTTTAAAAAGGGAAAAAAATCTCAAAGTCCATCAGCCACAAAATATAAGAAGGATTTAGAATAAATTAACCAAGTTCAAAGACTCTCAAGAGGGTCTTTAAAATGAAGCTGCCCATGAGACATGACGTTAATCAAGTAATTGAAAGAAAAAGAAACTCAGCCTAAGTGCCTATTTACTGAGATATTTCTGGGTTTAACAAATTTTGACGATATAAGAAAGTAGGTGTTTAGGTATTTCTGAATTACTCTTCTCATATTTCAACAACTTTCTCACACTGGACTCCAGAATATATGAATTGTTATAAATCATTGTGGCCAAGGTGTCTAGGAAAAAAGCCAGTCTGATTTTACTCTTTTATCCTCATATGACAGATGTTTAGAGGGCAGGAGCTAAAGTCCATCAAGAAAACTCAATGATTGTTGAAATGGTTTGGCTGTGTCCCCACCCAATCTCATCTTGAATTGTAACTCCCACAATTCCCATGTGTCATGGGAGGAACCCAGTGGAAGGTAATTGAATTATGGAGGCAGGTCTTTCCTGCACTGTTCTTCTGAGAGTGAATGAATCTCATGAGACCTGATGGTTTTAAAAACAGAAGTTTCCAAGTCCAGGACCAGATGGATTCACAGCCGAATTCTACCAGAGGTACAAGGAAGAGCTGGTACCATTCCTTCTGAAACTATTCCAACCAAGAGAAAAAGACAGAATCCTCCCTAACTCATTTTATGAGGCCAACATCATCCTGATACCAAAGCCTGGCAGAGATACAACAAAAAAAGAGAATTTTAGACCAATATCCCTGATGAACATCGATGCAAGAATCCTTAATAAAATACTGGCAAACTGAATCCAGCAGCACATCAAAAAGCTTATCCACCATGATCAAGTGGGTTTCATCCCTGGTATGCAAGGCTGGTTCAACATATGCAAATCAATAAACGTAATCCAGCATACAAACAGAACCAAAGACAAAAACCACATGATTATCTCAATAGATGCAGAAAAGGCCTTTGACGAAATTCAACAGCCTTCATGCTAAAAACTCTCAATAAATTAGGTATTGATGGGACATATCACAAAATAATAAGAGCTATTTATGACAATCCCACAGCCAATATCATACTGAATGGGCAAAAACTGGAAGCATTCCCTTTGAAAACTGGCACATGACAGGCATGCCCTCTCTCACCACTCCTATTCAACATAGTGTTGGAAGTTCTGGCCAGGGCAATCAGGCAAGAGAAAGAAATAAAGGGCATTCGATTAGGAAAAGAGAAAGTAAAATTGTCCCTGTTTGCAGATGACATGATTGTATATTTAGAAAACCTCACCTTCTCAGCCCAAAGTCTCCTTAAGCTGATAAGCAACTTCAGCAAAGTCTCAGGATACAAAATCAATGTGCAAAAATCACAAGCATTCTTATACACCAATAAAAGACAATCAGCCAAATCATGAGTGAACTCCCATTCACAATTGCTTCAAAGAGAATAAAATACCTAGGAATCCAACTTACAAGGGATGTGAAGGACCTCTTCAAGGAGAACTACAAACCACTGCTCAATGAAATGAAAGAGGACACAAACAAATGGAAGAACATTCCATGCTCATGGATAGGAAGAATCAATATTGTGAAAATGGCCATCCTGCCCAAGGTAATTTATAGATTCAATGCCATCCCCATCAAGCTACCAATGACTTTCTTCACAGAATTGGAAAAAACTACTTTAAGTTCATATGGAACCAAAAAAGAGCCCACACTGCCAAGACAATCCTAATCCAAAAGGACAAAGCTGAAGGCATCATGCTACCTGACTTCAAACTATACTACAAGGTTACAGTAACCAAAATAGCATGTTACTGGTACCAAAACAGAGATATAGACCAATGGAACAGAACAGAGCCCTCAGAAATAATACCACACATCTACAACCATCTGATCTTTGAGAAACCTGACAAAAACAAGAAATGGGGAAAGGATTTCCTATTTAATAAATGGTGCTGGGAAAACTGGCTAGCCATACGTAGAAAGCTGAAACTGGATCCCTTCCTTACACCTTATACAAAAAGTAACTCAAGATGGATTAAAGACTTAAATGTTAGACCTAAAACCATAAAAACCCTAGAAGAAAACCTAGGCAATACCATTCAGGACATAGGCATGGGCAAGGACTTCATGTCTAAAACACCAAAAGCAATGGCAACAAAAGCCAAAATGGACAAATGGGATCTAATTAAACTAAAGAGCTTCTGCACAGCAAAAGAAACTACTATCAGAGTCAACAGGCAACCTACAGAATGGGAGAAAATTTTTACAATCTACTCATCTGACAAAGGGCTAATATCCAGAATCTACAAAGAACTTAAACAAATTTGCAAGAAAAAACAACCCCATTAAAAAGTGGGAGAAGGGTATGAACAGACGCTTCTCAAAAGAAGACATTTATGCAGCCAACAGACACATGAAAAAATGCTCATCATCACTGGCCATCAGAGAAATGCAAATCAAAACCACAATGAGATACCATCTCACACCAGTTAGAATGGTGATCATTAAAAAGTCAGGAAACAACAGGTGCTGGAGAGGATGTGGAGAATTAGGAATGCTTTTACACTGTTGATGGGACTGTAAACTGGTTCAACCATTGTGGAAGACAGTGTGGCAATTCCTCAAGGATCTAGAACTAGAAATACCATTTGACCCAGCTATCCCATTACTGGGTATATACCCAAAGGATTATAAATCATGCTGCTATACAGACACATGCACACATATGTTTATTACGGCACTATTCACAATAGCAAAGACTTGGAACCAACCCAAATGTCCACCTATGATAGACTGGATTAAGAAAATGTGGCACATATACACCATGGAATACTATGCAGCCATAAAAAAGGATGAGTTCACGTCCTTTGTAGGGACATGGATGAAACTGGAAACCATCATTCTCAGCAAACTTATCACAGGGAAAAAAAACAAACACCGCATGTTTTCACTCATAGGTGGGAATTGAACAATGAGAACACTTGGACACAGGAAGGGGAACATCACACACTGGGGCCTGTCGTCGGGTGGAGGAGGTGGGAGGGATAGCACTAGGAGATATACCTAATGTAAATGATGAGTTAATGGGTGCAGCACACCAACATGGCATATGTATACATATGTAACAAACCTGCATGTTGTGCACATGTACCCTAGAACTTAAAATATAATAATAAAAAAAAAACACAGAACTTTCCCTGAACAAGTGCTCTCTCTCTCTGCCTGCTGCCATCCATGTAAGACGTGACTTGTTCCCCTTGCCTTCTGCCATGATTGTGAGGCCTCCCTAGCCATGTGGAATTGTAAGTGCATTAAACCTCTTTTTCTTCCTAGTCTCGGGTATATCTCTATCAGCAGCATGAAAATGGACTAATACAATTGGCTTTGCCCAGATATAACCAAAGAGCATCAAACCAAATAATGACACCAAGGGAGACAGATGAAGAATCTGAATGAAACTACAAGAATGAGGTTAGAAACACATGGAGACTCAGACTAGACAAAGTACCCATAAAAGCAGAAAAGAGGGCCAAACAAGAAGCAAAATTCAGAGTCCCATTAGCATGCATAGATCAGAAGCAATAAGTTCAGATCCTGAAGAATGAAGGTATGATACTGGAGTTTGAATTCACTGGCTGCCACAGCTCCTTGGTAGAGGGGGGACTCTAAATAGCCTCTGCAATTCACCAGGTTGCAATTGATATGCACTCCACCTTTACCTAACTGCAATGCCTGTGTTAATCCCTAAACACCTAGCCCCAGTGGCCCAATACAGCTCATACACACTTTCTTTTTTTGGTTTGTTTGTTTATTAAAAGTTTCGTTTTTCTTTTTTAGAGGAAGGGTCTCACTATGTTGCCCAGGCTGGAATGCAGTGGCCATTCACAGGTTCCATCTCACTACTGGTTAGCATGGGAGTTTTGACCTGCTCCATTTCCAGTCTGGGCTGGTTCACCCCTCCTTAGGTAACCTAGTGGTCCCCTGCTCCCGAGAGGTCACCATATTGATGCCAAACTTAGCGAAGACACCCAATTGACATAGTGCACTACATTCCAGAACTCCTAGACTTATCAATCCTCCTGCCTCAGCCTCCTGAGTAGCTGGGACTATAGGCGCATGCCACCACACCTGTCATACACATTTTCCAGAGCCAAAATGCTGAAGTTTTCCCCACTGTTCCTATAGGAGTGATACAGCAGTCATAGGAATGATTGTGCCTTTGTCTGATAGCTTCTTTTGCAGGAAATGCCCAAGTAACTCCAATCAGGTAAAATAATCATTTTGTCTTCTCAAACTTCTGGTGTCTTCTTTGGATACAAAAATGTGTACTAAAAGCCTTTACTGCATATGAAAGGAAAAAACTAAAAAGAGGGGAACTATCCATCCAAAAAAGTACATGGGATAGTGGCCAGACAAGAATGTATATCCTCTGTAAAGTACAAATCATAGAATCTCAGTATTAAAGAACCTTCAATCAACTGACATGTCTGGAAAATTATAATCGAAGAAAAATGACCGTATTACACTTAAGTTAGAAAGTCTGTATTTTTCCATCGTTAAAAACCATGATCCCAATGCACTAAGACCTTACTCCCTAATAATAATTGATCAAAAGAGAGTGATTTCATCCCTTACTTGTACTACAGTCAGTGAAAGATCAGAACCTATAAGAACCTGCCAACAAAATACTCTAGACAAGTGCAAAATCTATGAAGTATAAAGAATATATACCCCACATTATAAAGAAAAGAAAATCTTACAGCTTTTTCTAAAGCATCAATCAAATCAGAACGAAGTACCACAGACAGGATTTTGCTTTATAAAGTGCTGGCTTTCTTCAAGGTCATTCACGACGGTGATGCAAAGATGTCTGCACTACCGCGCTTTCAGGCTCGGCACTGGAGAACTGCCTAGGGTCCTTACTTAATGAGTTTACTAGCTGAGCTTCATCTTAATAGAAGCAGTTGAGTTCTGAAAAAAAAATTTTTTTAAATCTGAGCTCAGCACAGTCTCTTTTACAGCTACAAAAAAATAAGCAATACACTTATAAAGTAATGGATACTGAGTTAAAATAAACAGGACATCCAAAAACCCACAAAATATTATTATTACAAATGCTAGTTTCTCTCATTTATTCATGATTCTGCTCAAAATCTCTATAAAATATTTACCTTTTAACACTGAATCTTATATTTTGTTAGTCTATTTTTTGTTTTTCGGTGAAGTTTTTTTGAGATGGTCTTGCTCTGTCACCCAGACTTGGAGTGCAATGGTATGATCTCACTGCACTGCTCACTGCAATCTCTGCCTCCTGGATCCAAGTGATCCTCCCACCTCAGCCTCCCATGTAGCTGGGACTACAGGCACACGCCACCATGCCCGGCTAGTTTTGTATTTTTAAAATAGAGATGTGGTTTTGCCATGTTGCCCAGGCTGGTCTCGAACTCTTGAGCTGAAGTGTCGCCTGCCTCGAACTCCCAAAGTGCTGGAATTACAGGCATGAGCCACCATGCCCAGCTGGATCTCAAAATTATTGTTCTCCCTTCTCCCTGAAGACACCTATCATTTACTAAACCTCAAATCTTTGAAAGGCAATCCAAATTACAATGGCTACCAAAAGCCTAAACCAATGGATTATAAAGCAAGATTAGAATTAGGCGATCTGAAAATGTGGATTTAGCATACAATTTTTTTAAACAACCAGAATGTACCTGTATCTCAACATTATATAAAGAAAAAGGACCACTGAGTACTCTTCATATATTTAACATATTATTCTACTACTATACAATTGAGGGAGTCCAATTTAGTCTACTATTCTATGAATTTTTTTACTTGATAATATTATCTGATTTCTAGTATATCACTGATGACCATCATTACATTTACTAAGCTCTCTGGCTACACTTAAATAATTCCATGTTAAACTAGCTTTCCTGAGAATATTACTATAATCAGAGGCCCTCAAAAGTATTACCACATTTGCTTTTTGTCTGAGATCCTCCTGCTACACTCACAACACAAGAACTACATGGCCATGAAACCTAAGGTAAATTGAAGAAAAGTTACCAAGGAGAATTTCTGTATCCTCCTATGACATTCCAGGGTTTTAGGAGGAGTCAGGAAATTCTAGTCTTCTCTTTAAGTATATGTCCACAAAAATAATAATACTGTTGAAAAGATTTTACAATTAAAATTGCCATTAAAATTTTAAATAAGATTCAGTACAAATAATAATATTCAATACCATAATGAAGAAGACCTAAGAAACTTATTACAAATCAGAAAATACCAGTAAAAATACTTTTATTTTCCAAACTCTCCTGAGAAGTGTGTCACTATTTCCTAGAGTGTTTTATGCCTGTATCCTTCAGCACGGTACCCAATGCTCAAAAGATATCCAAAAACGTGTTTGTTGAAGGAATCAGTAAGGAAAAAAATGAAATTAAGCAAAATGTAAGTATAGGCACTAACTCCCTAGGGTTAATGGAGTATCATTCAGTATGTGGAAATACTAACTTTACAAACTACTTAAGTATAATCAGAGAGCCTAGCATATATGAATAGACAATATATAAAGACTTTTTGTTGTTGCTGTTGTTTTGTTGTTGTTGTTGTTGGATATGGAGTCTTGCTCTGTCGTCCAGGCTGGAGTCCAGTGGCATGATCTCAGCTCAATGCAATCTCTGCTTCCCAGGTTCAAGTGATTCTCCTGCCTCAGCCTCCCGAGTAGCTGAGATTACTGGTGCACGCCACCACACCCGGTTAATTTTTGTATTTTTAGTAGAAACAGCATATCACTAAGTTGGCCAGGCTGGCCTCGAATTCCTAACCTCAAGTGATCCACCTGCCTCAGCCTGCCAAAGTGCTGGGATTACAGGCATGAACCAGTGCACCTGGCCTATGCAGACATTTTTGCTTTGAAAAAATATTTCAATAAAAATTTGTAATTTATTTACTCCAAAGTTACTTTCATTACTAAGTGATGAACTATGCAATAACACGAGATATTTATAACTAACATTCTTTGTTGAAATAATTATAGATTAACAAATTCTAAATCTGCTAAACATAATATACAATATAGTATAAAACCTGCAAAACACAAACAACTAAATACAAACTAAATAATTTTTCTTAATAAATCTAACCATATTGAAAACATTTTAACCCCATGATTTCACATAGATGTTGGATGCCATTCAAAATTGCCTTTGATTTCTCTTGCCTACATGTTTTAAGCACTGAAAACACTCTGGTCTAACCTCTCTATGTCCTCCCAGCAAGCTCTTTATATCTTGCCCTTATGGTATTTTCCAACTGTCTGCCTTAAACAAAGAGTCCTTGCTGGCACTGGCTTGTTGCTAGTCAGTATTTAGCTCTCTCTTTCTGTAACGAAGAGAGAGCCTAACCATCTGCTTCATGCAGCTTTTCATTCCTATGATAGCTTTCTGCTCTTTCCTCTTCCAACTCAGAAACAGAAAGCAAGAGATAAAACAAAGCATCTTAGGTCCACAGGAAGCTGTGCAACACCCAGGAGGGTTTCTCCTCCCAATCAGGAAAATGCTTCCTTAGCAACCAAGTAACTAAGGCCAATTAACCTCCCTTCTCTATCAATATTCAATTTACATTGAAACCCTTTTTGGTTAAGTCCTTCAGTTTTACAATGAGCTTTCTGGCAGAGAAAAAAGGTGCTTCTGTCTTAAAGGAGCTAGGTCCTTTCTCCTGACTATCACTAAGTGGGACTCAAACTTAACATAAAGTGTTGGGTGATTTCCTAATTCAAGTTAAGGGACTGGAAACTTAGAAATGGCATAAAAATTAAGTGCAATCAACCAACATATGCTTAAAGTGAGAATGAATCATTTCAGAGCAACCAGAGATTAGATACCGTAGAGAATAAAGATATGGAAAAGATGCTTTGTAGCTGTCATTGCCTCATACCTGCCTTGGCTGATTTATGTCCCTTCCACACAACCAACAAAGCCCAGGTTACCACTAAATAATTACAATCTCAGTAGAATACCAAAGAAAAGATGAATGAAAGAAAGGAGCACAGATAGTAACAAAACCAAAAAATGTCCTTTCAGGCAAAAAAGTCCAAAATTAAAACTAGAAAGGAACTAGCATTTCAAAGTCATAAACTATTACAGAAGTTGTAAAAACTATAACATATTTAAAGGAAAAGGGGGTTTTATAAAAATATAAAAAAGTACAATAAAAAGCTCCCCCACCATCCCAAGCTTTCACATTGTGAGATGGTGTTTACATTTTTCTAAGTCTTACAATTAAATTATTATACTGTATTCTACTTTGGGTAAAGAAAAATTGACAGAAATTTTATACAAACGGGTAATTAGTTGTCTTCGTGTTCATTTTCCGGGTCTTGATGAAGCAAAGTCCTTTGTGGGATAATTTTAAAGTTTTTAAAATTCTATATAGAATGTAATATGGAACTTCAAATGTATATTGTGATTTATAATAGGCACTATAAACACTATAAATCATCCTTCAACAGTTTTGGGAGCAGCATTTCAGTGTCAACACATAGTACCACTGTATCTCCAAACAAGTCTTGCTACTAACAGTTATGATACAGAATTTCAAAACCAGTTTTGTTTTCTAGTTTTGTCACTTACCATTTGTAGGACTCACCATTCTACTCACACAAAGATTTATTCTGAAACAGTAAAGCTGCCTTAAGGTTACACTAATAAAAGTGAACATTTGTAAACCTTTGGCTCCCACCATCTTATTTGATCCTCATAGCCACCCTGCGAGGTAGGGATTGTAATGACATCCTTCTCCAATTGAGGTGTCTGTAGTTGAGAAAGATGTGGAGAGCAAACTAAACTTAATGAAGCACCTACCACATATGTGTTTTACTTTCACAGCATTAGCCAACTGTTTTACTTCATGATATTTAATACACATATCCACATACACACATGCTTACATACAGCTCCCAGTTCCCAACCTCCCAACTCCTGTATTTGGGATCCCGTTTTCTAGATAAGAGATTTGCGGCTTTAAGAGGTTCAGTAATATTTTCAAAGTCACACAGAAGGAGGGAAAGTAGGGATGTAAAACCAAATTTCCCTAACTTTAAAGCCCTTGTTCTTTCAACCATGCCACACCACCTGCTACACAAAGCCCCTGGCAGACCCATATGTTACCTTCCAAATCCCTTCTGCTGATGTTAGCAATCACTAAGGGTCAAAGGTTGTATTTTCAAAATGTGACTCATGAGCCATTAGTAAGTTCTGAAATCAATTGCTGGGCCTTGACCAGCATTTTTAAAAAACAAAATAGCGCAGGATAGATTGAGTAGAATAGATCAGAAAGAGTAAGAATTGTTTCATGAACCTTGGTTTCAGGTATGCATGTGTAGAGTGTTCTAGGTCTTAATGTAAAATGTATTTGTTATTATGGGTTTATATTTAAAAAGTTTGAAAGTCATTGGGTTCAGTGGATGCTCTCACATAGACCTAGCTCTTGAATTGAGAATTACTGAACACTCAGCTCTCTTCACTTAAATAACATCAAGAAACATAAGACAGGAGACCCCTTCTCAGACAAGGCAGAAAAAGTATTACCTAGAATCAGCACAGGAGGAGGATGCTGATTGTATAATTACGTACCTCCTTCACAGCAGCTCCAGTCCATCAAGTAGATAGTATGGTTTATTTTTCACATCACTAATTATGTAATTATCCATAACATTAAATCAGTTCCACCTGATTCAGTCTATCACCGGTTTCCTGAAACATTCGTTTATTATTTTTAAAAAGAACACTCAACTATATCATCTTATATGTAAAAGTTTCAGTATGGAAGGTGGATCAACTTTTATTTAAAAAGATCTTATGTCCAATACGACACTTTTGGTCCTTTGGGATAAACGGCAATTAAAATTCATTTTTAATATACCTTGGAGCAGATGCATGTATGCATATTCTCAATTTTTTCTTCATTATTTCATAAAATGCCCATTGTACAGCAATAATGTCACATTGGTTATGTTCACAAAAAGCCTTTCTACAGAGTAAAATTTCATTGTTCTTTATAATACACCTTCCAGTATGTCATTTATTCAAAATCATCCCCTGGGAAAGTGCTGCAAAGATAAATAAGCTATGGATCTTACACTGAAGGAACGAGCAGCTGATTAGGAGAGATATAACCCTAGACACTACAGCTTCCACTCAGCTGCTTCCCAGAGCCTCTGGGCAGAGCTGTCACCCGTAGCTACCAAACAATCCCTGCAACAGCTATATACCATCCAGGAAGACTCAGCAGATAACCTCTAGCAAGCAAGAGACTAGCACAAAGAATACACAGACAAGGACCAAGGCCAGAAGAAAGCATGAAAATTATAGATTCCATCTGGTTCTTCTACCTACATGTTCATACTACCTCTTAGCTTTGCCTAACCCCTCAAACCTCTTGACACAGTCAAATACCATCCATCAATCAACTGCAAAGAAGTTCCAGCACACTTGAGATTAGTGAGGGTAATCGCTTAGGATCCTCCTCACTTTATCCCCACCTAATCTCACTGCAGTCTCACTTCTGCCTATCTTTAAACCCTTGACACCATCACTCCCTCCAATTCTTTGGATACTTCCTGGTGTTTAAATCTCAGCTTTCCTTAACGGATTCTGACTTGGTCTATCTCTCTTGACTTTGAGTACTCCCTGCTAACTTGAATAGGAATCCCAGATTCAGGAACCTAACAGCACACAAGCAACCTGGCTAATACCCTAGCACAGCTAGCCTAATACCCCTCTGGAGGGGAGATTCAGACAAACTGCTAAAAACGCTACTTCGCAGCCCAATCTAAAGTCACAACTTAACATTCTTCATCTTCTACTGACAATTACTTTCCTTAGGGCAGAGCCCCTCTTGCTTCCCACCACTACCCTCTATACGTATCACCATGTGCACCTCTCTCAGCCATCCCCAAGGACCCAAGGTATAATACATGGAGGAAAAGGTACTAGATTCCTCTGGCACTAAGGTTAATTCCAATACCCTGCGTGATCAAAGGTGTATGATTTGAAGAAACAGTTTTGGAAGTTGGCATCCCACCTCAGAAACACCCAGGGTGTGCTCCTGCAGCCTCTCTCCCAACTGCTGAGTGATTACAGAAGCCAGGATCGGTTGGTAGGTTCATAAGGTAGACAGAGGGAGACATGGAATCTATCCTCAGCCTCCAAGTTTCTTGTTGCCAGATTCCAACCATGTGTTTTTAAGTCAGTCTGACTTATCAGGATGCCTGCTGTCAAAATGGGAAGCTGGGGGCACTTCTGCTTTATTGGAGGTAATTTCCCAAGATCCCCTACGATCAGCTCTATATTCATGACTCTTGATTCAGATTCTCATTTTCAGCCCCATGCCTCCTCTCTGGATTCATCTCGATTTACATAGGTTGACCTCCAACCCTCCTGCAAGGACTCTGACTTAGGGGAGATGGTCAAACTACTGCCATAGAACAATAGTTAAAATGACCTATTAGAAAGGGGGAATAAAAAATGTATTCCTTGTCACCAGTGTCACAGAGACAAAAACAAGACAATTTCAAGAGGAAGGGACTTAGTCAGTAGTGTCAAATGTTACAACGTGGTCAAGAAAGGTGAAGGCATTAGATGTGTTGATTGTAAGGTAACTAGTAACTTAGAAGGAAGCAATTTCCATAGCTTGATTTTGGTAGAAGCCAAAAGGAAAAGAGTTGAAGTTGGAACAAGTAACGAAAAAGTCCAGGTACTATAGATTACTTATTCACAAAACCTGGGAGTGAAAGAAAGAAGACAGAGGGGATTGTAGAAGAGGATTGGGAAGTGTCAATATAGGTATAACATAAAGCATGCAGCCAGGGGACATGGAACCTAGGTCCTGTTGTGGGCATTGCTGAAGTAGCCAAGGTCAAGACTAAGTAAGAAAGCAAGAGAAATAAAAGAGGACTGATGTCATTGAGGGCCTTGAGACAAAAAGAATATACAAAGAATGTTCAGAGAGAAGCATAAATACAGTTGAAAATAAGGAAGTTGTGAACAGAGAAAAGAATTTCAGAGTTTGAGATAATTGTGACATTGATATTTTTCCCCTTCTTTTTCATAACTAAAAAACTTAAAGGAAGGCCGAGGGTGAAATGCTTCACAAATAATTATTGGAAACAGAACATTTAATAATGTTATTTCAGAATAGCCAATAGTCATTTTAATAATCTTATCTAAAAATATCTTGTCCCTTCCAGATTACTACTTTTCTTTTCCTTCAAAATAAGCTAAAGTTGAGCAATCGGAGCATAGAGACGAGATTTAGTCTGACAGGCTGTTGTACCCTCCGACTCACTGACCAAAAAAGGCATTTTCTCAGGCATCCATCAGGACAGTCTTTAGGTGTCATTGCCAACTTGACAGCCTTCCTGGGTCTTTTCGATGCATTCTGAACTGTAGCTGAGACAAACATGTAATCTCTATCCTAAGGTTCCTATGAGGTTAGCTTGAACTACATGTAGCTTCTCTCAATGCTTATCACAAATACGTAAGACTTATACTTGCTAAGAGCAAACAATCCAAAACAGCAAATTCGCAGGCACTATATGGAACAGCATTATTGAAGTTCCCATATCACATTTATGCAATCAAAAACAATATTGTTAAAACACTTTGATGTCTCCCTTTTGAAAACCTTTAACAATGCAATCCTTGGTTATTTCCTTTTGCTTTAAGGTAAAATAATTATTTGCCCTTAAGCACATAAATTCAGAAATAAACTTTAACAAAATATTCCTGGCCACTTTATTTAATAAGTATCCTTTAATAAAATAGATAATAAACTGATAATGACAAAATATTTATACTAATATTGCTGACTTTTAGTTAAGTTCTCAGTATATTGAGGAGAGAAGAAATTCTAGATAGTTCTAACCCAGAAAAATCAAGAGACAAGTGATATCCGTTTCTGGCATTTATGTGCCAGGCACTGTGCTAAATGCTAAGGACACAGTTGTGATGGAAGTGATCTAACCAAGTCAGAGCTTAGAGTCCAGTCACAGGGTTCAGAACCACTATTCCAGTTTGAAAATGTTTTGTTCCCTTTTCCCAAAATAATTCATCTGCATTTTTAATAAAGTCTCTTTCATAGTGAGCATTTCAGGTATTAGTGGATGAAATATCAGGGGCTATATAAGCCACTGTTCTGGGCAACGATTTTATGTAAAAATGATACTCTATGCAATGGTTAGTCTTTACCCAACAGTTAAAAAAAAAATCCTGACAAGTAGTCAATCTCATTCAAGCTACCAAAAAAATTCAACAATCATTTTAATATCTGAAGCTTGCCATTCATATCATGAGATTCTACATTGCTACTTCAACAATGAATTCCTTTAGGATATATGAGAAGATTGTTTTTGAGCCCTGCATAGAAAATTATGCTAATGGGAATTCCCTTCATTCCATAAAGTATTTTTAAATTAATCTTTTTAACTAAGGAATAAAATTGTAAATATACTTAATAAAATAATTTTGAAAACTCAAATTTTAGATTCTACTTAATCTTTTGTGAGATCGAATCTTACTGTAATATGTTCTAAGTAACGTATCTCCCTCCACATATGGAGTTTCTACTGGCTTCAAAAAAAAAATCAAAGGGGCAGAAAAGAGTTCTAAGTAGTGGTTTCACTTTCATTTATTTTAGATTCGATTATAAAGTCAACATATCTTCCTCAGAAATTCTTCATGAAAAAAGAGCCACCTAAAGTTTGAAACCCCCAACAATCTATTAAGTGTCTTTTTTTTTTCAGATAAGAATTATATATATACTTTAAGTTCTGGGATACATGTGCAGAATGCAGAATGTGCAGGTTTGTTACACAGGTATACATGTGCAATGGTGGTTTGCTGCACCCATCAACCTGTCATCTACATTAGGTATTTCTCCTAATGCTATCCTTCCCCTTGCCCCCAACCCCATGACAGGCCCCGGTGTGTTATGTTCCCCTCCCTGTGTCCATGTATTCTCATTGTTCAACTCCCATTTATGAGTGAGGACATTTGGTGTTTGGTTTTCTGTTTCTGTGTTAGTTTGCTGAGAATGATGGTTTCCAGCTTCGTCCGTGTCCCCGCAAAGGACATGAACTCATCCTTTTTATGGCTGCATAGTATTCCATGGTATATATGTGCCACATTTTCTTTATCCAGTCTATCACTGATGGGCATTTGGGTTGGTTCCAAGTCTTTGCTATGAAAAGCATCCCAAACTCATTAAAAGAAATGGGAAAAATGTATAATTAGGGCAATTAAAATAATGCATTAAATGGCCCTCCTCTGAAACAACTGCTTCCTAATTTAGACCTTTACAATTGGACATAAATGCTCCACAATGAAAGCCTGTCAGATTTTTGTACAGAAACATCAGCTCAGTATCCTCTTAAGTATACAGCTGCTGCTAGAAATGATCTTACTTTTGATTTTTAAAAAAAATACCTCAAAATTACAACTATATGTAAAGAAAACTTTCTGATACAACTTACTGCTGAGTTAAAATACAATGGCTATGGCACATATCTTTACAAAGGCTTTTCTACTAGCTTAATAAATAAAAAGAAAATTAGTTACCTATGTATATTTAGTCAACTTGATTTATTTCAAAAAGTAGATTTTCTTTTTGCTTTGCCGAGGAGAATATAGCACAGAGAATTTCAAAGATAGAAGTAACCTTAAGAAGCCATTTAGGTTATAGACTCTCACTGAACCTAACACTCTGAATTTTGCAAAGTGCTATTACTCAGGTACCAAGGGCTTAAAGTAAAAAGAAGATTCAGCAGAATGTGAAGCATGGCCCTGCCTCTATCTAAGACTCCTGGCTTTATAGCAGAACACTAAACTGCTTTAAGATCCCCTGAGTCACAAATTTCATTAGATGTTTCAAATAGTTTCAGTGCCGCATCTCTACATGTTGCTTTCTGATTAGTTTCAAGAATGAGTAAACAAACACTTTTGTTATATACTAGTTTAAAAAATATAGTTTGTATAATAGATAGTATATTTAGTGCAATAACCCCCAGTTTTACTGGAATTAAAGATCCTAATCTGACATGACTGGTTTTCAGAATATTCTATACTCTCCCCTCTCACAGACCACACTACTATACAGCATATACTTACACTTTAAATTACACAGAATTAAATTTTAATTTGTCTTTGAACCCTTTAATAATATCTTAAGTAAAACACAAAAGTGGGATTGGGGTCTGCTGCATTCACAGTTATTTCCTTTAAAAATCCATTTATCTGTCAGCATTAGATTCATTCATTCAATAAATAAATACTGACTACTACACATGCTTCCATTTCCATCTATGCACATTAAACATAACAGACTTCCTGGCATTTTAACATTGCTTTAATAATTACATTCCCAAATGCAGAGGTAATCATGCTTCTTAGTCATCATTTACATCTATCAATATATCTATAGTTCAGTCCAAAAATAGCAATTGCTTTACAGATAAATTGTTAATGCTTACTGAGAACTGTGGCTCACCATTTATTCCATTATAAAAAAAACATAATATTCTGACACATGAGTCTATTTTGGACATATAAAATAGAACTCATCCTAGAAGCCACCTAATAAAATCCTTAGGGCAAATGAGTGTATTTCAAGGCCTGGTTACCTCAGAAGATCACCATTCTTTGAATATGTTCCTTGGCAATTGAGATCATCTGCTGTTACTGATTCTCAGTTTTATGCTTCAGGGAATTTATGATAGGTTGTTTTTTGTTGAGGGCCTCACTTTCTATAATATTCTCTGTTTTTTGTTGAGGGCCTCACTTTCTATAATATTCTACCTGCCCTGGTCTAAGGAAAATCCCAGTTAGTGAACTACAAGGCCCTAAGACAAAAATCTTTTCTTCCACTAGTATATTATCGCTATTTTTATGACTCTATCATTTTCATAGTTTTAAAAAATGTAATCTGAAGGTGCAACCTGAGGCTCTAAAGTAATGAGGATAGTAAATGGATAAATAAAATATGCTTGGTACCCACCTCTGATACCTCTGCAAAAGGAAGAGGAACTACAGTAATCGAACTTCAAGCAGAACACAAACTTCAATAATATAAAAATTATTGACCAACTTAAAGTCAGTGTGTATAGGTAGCTGAATTGTGTGAATCAAAAGACAAAATCTAGGCTATCTGTATTCTATGGAAAATGACTCAAAACTTCATAAATGAAGACATTAGAGACAAAAAAATACAAAGCAACGTTGGCTAGAACACTGGTTACATAGGAAATAATTTCAGATATTTCCCCCTTCTGAGCATTCATTAATAATTTTTACTACTTATTATTAAAAATCAGTATCTAAGTTAACTAGATACTGTTTCCTTTTACTGAGTGGATGAGTGCTGGACATGATTTTTTTAAAAAAACTTACACCTTATTTCTCAACTCAAGTCTCTCTAGTCTTCATTAGCCAGTAAGTTAATTTAGAACCTTAAAAAATAACTTAAGTTTAGCAGCTATTTTGCAATAATATATCCACAAAAATTTTAAGGGTTAATAATGGTTAATTTTCATCAAAAATTGTCTAATTGAAGTATAGGGCTTGGTTCTCACTTCTATTTGTAAATTATCATTTCATGTATAGAAATAAGGCTTCAGTAAGGACAATATGCTCCTGTTCATTAAAGTAGATCAATTGTTAAATCATGTTTTTCACTACTATTAAATGGTATCTCAATTTCTCTAAGAAAAGTCTTCAATTAAATACAAAAAAAATCATAAATTGATAAAGTGATATGGTAGTATCAATACCCATTTATGAAAATAAGTGTCACATAAAATAAGATATCCCAAGCCAGCGCTGATTATGTTTGCTTCTGTTGAAAATATTCATTTATATTTAGAGGATTTTTTTTTTTTTTGAGACAATGTCTTGCTCTCTTGCCCAGGCTGGAGTGCAGTGGTGCAATCTCGGCTCACTGCAACCTCCGCCTCCTGGGTTCAAGCAATTCTCCTGCCTCAGCCTCCCGAGTAGCTAGGATTACAGGTACCTGCCACCACGGCCAGCTAATTTTTGTATTTTTTTAGTAGAGATGGTGTTTCACCATGTTGGCCAGGCTGGTCTCAAACTCACAGCCTCAAGTGATCCGCCCCGACTCGGCCTTCCAAAGTGCTGGGATTACAGGCGTGAGCCACCACGCCTGGCCCTATGTTTAGAGGATTTTAAATTGATGCAACATACTTCTTTTGGTCACTGGTAAAGAAAATATCTTGTTCAAAAACTGCCAGTTTCACTTTCATCTCACAAATTCAGAAATGTCACATGTAAAATCATACTACCTACTCTCAATAAATGTCTTATTTAATATGACTAACCTGTAAGAACTACTGTTTCCCAAAGCCAGAACATAACAAAAGCCGGAACATAATCACTTCCTAGCTATTGTACTTAGGCAAGCTTAACCTTTGTGTCATGTCTCAGTTTCCTCATAATAAAGTGAAGAGAATAAAGATATCAATATCATGAGTTGAATTAATATATGCAAATCACTTAGCGCAGTACCCATAGTTAGTCCTCCATAAACTTAGGCTGCTGTCTTTATTATAATATTATTATTGTTATTATTATTATAACTGTGTTTTTATCCACCTTCGCTAATCTTATCCATTTATTTGCCATATTAATATTAATAACCTATTGTCATAAGAGTTTTGTGAAGATTAAATAAGATAATAAAGCAACTAGTAAGATGAACTGGTATGTAACAGAAATAACTGACCATGATAAGTATTATTTTGGGGGAATTAAAATGTTAATGCATGAAGGCATTAATGCTGGCATAAATGTGTGTTGAAAGAGAATCTGTTAAAGTCATTGCTAAAAAAATATTAATCTAATATTTCATCAATAAAAACATTGGGAGCTAAGCAAAGAGTACTCTCTAACTCCACAAAAACCCTTCCCTCGAGTTTGATATCCATTCACATATCTACATATCTTTGGTATGGTTGTTTAACTATCTACAAATACAACTAATTTAGAAGAAAAATGTAAAAAAAAAATTTTAGACTTTTGATCATCATATATTTAGGATCAAAAGATGATGTATTTTACCTAAACCCTGTTTTGGAATCCCAAGGACAATAGTTAAATAAGAGTTTATCACTCTTCAGTGCAGAGTTGAAGTATCTTTTGATCAGCGATGGTTGAAATGAAAAATAATGTTTTATACAGTTGCTTGCGAGATTATAAAACTTATTAATTATCACAAAACTACCAATAATTTTTCATGATAATCTAGTCTGTAAAATCACTTACAGCTAAATTTGATAATTTGTACAAATTAGGATTCTTCCTTGAGTTCATCTATCATGAGCACAATCAATCCCTTTCATGAAATTTGCTTAAATATTCAATTTTTTTAACTTTGCAATTCAGGGATACATGTGCAGGTTTGTTACACAGGTAAACTTGTGTCATCAGAGCTTGTTGTGCAGATTATTTCATCACCCAGATATCAAGCCTATTACCCATTAGTTATTTTTCCTGATCCTCTCCCTCCTCTGACCCTCTACCCTCTGATAGGTCTCAGTTTTTAAAATGTTAGCAGTTCAGCCAGGCATGGTGGCTCAACGCCTGTAATCCCAGCACTTTGGGAGGCCGAGGTGGGCGGATCATCTGAGATCAGGAGTTCGAGACCAGCCTAGCCAACATGGTGAAATCCTGTCTCTACAAAAATACAAAAATTAGCCAGGCATGATGATGGGTGCCTGTAATCCCAGCTACTCGGGAGGCTGAGGTGGGAGAATCACCTGAACCTGGGAGGCAGAGGTTGCAGTGAGCCGAGATCACACCATTGCGGTCCAGCCTGGGCAACAGAGTGAGACTCTGTCTCAAAAAAAAAAAAAAAAAATTGTTAGCAGTTCATTGCATTGTTGAAACAAACAGTAGATGGCTGTTCCTTATCTAATTACATTCCACTTAAATTGTCATAGTATCTTCTACTGATATCACAAATGTACTGTCTATTAAGATAAAACATTAATTCTGAGGTATTTTGTTTTTGGTTTTTTTTTGTTTTTATTTTGAGACAGAGTCTTGTTCTGTTGCCCATACTAGATAGAGCGCAGTGGTGTGATCATAGCTCACTGTAACCTCAAACACCCAGGCTTATGCAATCCATCTGTCCCAGCCTCCAGAGTAGCTAGGACTACAGGTGCATGCCACCAGGCCCACCTAATTTTTCTTGTTTTTGTAGTGATGGAGTCTCACTATACTGTCCAGGCTGATCTCAAACTCCTGGCCTCAAGCAATCCTCCCCTCTTGGCATAACGAAGCACTGGGATTACAGGTGTGAGCCACCATACCTGGCCATCTGAGGTATTTTAAAATGAAAAACTAAAAAAATTCAAATTGCCATACCTCTAATTATACTACTGACTAAATAAAAGTTATAAACAAATCTATGATGAAGAAAGAGAGAACTTAAGAGGAAAATACATCTCTGTCTAATGTTGATCTAGGAAAGTAAGACATTATATATGTAGTTCAAATGGAATGTTTTAAATGCTCTAATTAGTCTACCACTGTTTTTTAGTGAGAGTCACTCTCACTTGTCTCTGTACCACTCTCTGAGATAACTGGTGGTGGCAGCTGAATAAGGGTTAGTTTCCAACTTGGAGGCTACTCATTATTCCCAACGTCTAAAGGTAAGAATAGAATATGGAAAGAAAGGAAGTGTTACAGTTACGTGCTCCTTCATGTTTCTCCATTCACATCCTGCTTTTTCTTGCATAATTATGAGATAACCATAAAAAGATAATTATAAGTGTGACATTATTAGTATTAATAATAGCACTGTACGCTTGTTATATCCAACCAAAACAAGAAGTAAGAAGGGCCCACAGTTTGAATGAGAACACTGAAGTTTACTCAAGGTTACATTACTAGTAAATGGCGAAGAGACTTACTACAAAACAATTTACTACAAAACAATTTCTATCTCCAAGTCTAGCACTCTTTCTTCTACTTGTGCTGTTGTTATAATCTGAGTAAATTAGGCAGACTAAATTTACTATGAGTTGCCAAATATTAAAAATAAAACACTGGAGTTGACTGGAGGATGAAGGGTTTATCATCCGATTCCATTCCCGTGACAATTCAGAAACACAAACTACTAAAAACTCCCTGCAAACCTCTCTTTTTAAACATTGTTGATTTTTCTATGTAAATTGATTGTTGAAAAAAAATATGTTATTCTAGTAGAAACTAAACTCTTTTAGAATTCAGCCTGGGCACAGTGGCTCATGCCTGTAATCTCAGCACTTTGGGAAGCTGAAGAGAGAGGAACACTTGAGGCCAGGACTTTGAGACAAGCCTGGGCAACAGAGCAAGACCCACATCTCTAAAAAAATTCTTAAATTAGCTAGGCATGGTGGTGCAGGCCTGTAGTCCCAGCTACTTGGGAGGCAGAGGTGAGAGGATCACTTGAGCCCAGGAATTAGATGATTCAGTGAGCTATGACTGTGCCACTGCACTCCAGCCTGCGAGACAGAGCAAGACCCTGTTTGTAAAAAAAAAAAAAAAAAAAGGTATGTGTGTATATGTATGTATACGTTTATGTGTGTATATGTATATGTATATATACATATATACACATACACCCATACTTTTTTATAATATACTATATTATATATATTGTATATATAATAAATATATTACGTATATGTCGTATATATGTATAATACACATATAATTTAATCAATTCTAAGTAATTCACTAGATTATCCAGTTTATATCAAAATACAGAGGCATCTGATTTGTTAAGTGAGCTAGTTCTACGGCTAACTAAACCTGAAGGTTTAGTCAAATAATAGATACTCATTGAGTCATCTTACCTCCATGGGGTTTACAGTCTAAGGAAGCAATCTGGCTTTTAAAACAATAAGCGTGAGTCTGAGGAGTACTAAGAAGGAGAGATAAAGGACATATACTTTTAAAGCAAATTCCTGAAGAGAAAGAATAAGAATAAATGTAAAGAAAAAGAAAAAAAAAAATTCTAAGAAAATCTTATGTGATTGGAAGGGGGTAAATTATTTCTAGGCCTCATGTGAATATTACGTTTGTATATGTATATGTAATCTTTCAATTACTGTTTCTGCTACAGAGAGGTGGGGAAGCTGGGAGATACACAAAGATGGGGTACTGGGCTGTCTTGTTCTAAACTTTAAAATCTTCTGCTCCTAACTGGGAAAAAAAAGAGAGGGATGCCTACCAGAGCTGCAGCAGTAATGGAAACTTACAAGGATGGATAGTGACTCCAAATGAAATCACTGGACCAAGCAAAAATAACCTTAGGGATTTCAAGGGAGTGAGAGAAAAGAGTTACAGATTTCACTCTTTGAAGAGATAAATTTTAAAAAGAATCATAATTTAAAATTGTAATAGTCAATATAGTTTGAAGAATGTTAACCATACTCAGATTCTATTGTTTATACCACATAATCTACCTTTTTCTCACTTAATATGAACTTTTTTTTTTTGCCAGACAAGGTCTCACTCTGTCACCCACCAATGATGTAATCTCAGCTCACTGCAACCTCCACCTCCCAGGCTCAATTCTCCTGTCTCAGCCTCCCAAGTAGCTAGGACCACAGGCGCATGCCCCCACACTTGGCTGAATTTTGTATTTTTAGTAGAGATGGGGTTTCACCATGTTGACCAGGCTGGTCTTGAACTCCTAAGCTCAGGTGATCCGCCTGCCTCGGCCTCTCAAAGTACTGGTATTACAGGCGTTGAGCCACCGCACCCGGCCGACATGAACATTTAACCTGTGTAATTAAGCAGTCACCTGGAATATCATTTTTAATGACTGTATCCATCTAGAGATGTGCCATAATTAACCAATCCATTACTATTGTATATTTCCATTGTTTTCATTTTTCCTGTTATAAATAAGGGTTCATATACTTGCAGGTAAATCTTTGTGTACTCAAATATTTTATGAGTATTTGTGTGCAACTTATTTTGATTAAAATTATTGCATCAAAAAATAAGATGTATTAATAAACAGAGGGATCAACATATAATAAAGCAAGCACAGCAAAATGTTAATGGTAGACTTTAGGTGGTAAGTATATAGATATTCACTGCAAAATTCTTTCAATTTTTCCATATGTTTCAAATTTATTGGAAAATGTTGGAAATGAAAAATGTTGAAAAAAATTATATTTTATGAGGCTAAATTCCTAGAATTGGACTAGATTATTCATAGTATGTGCACATCTTTAAACTTTGTGAAGTTAAAACATCAACCAGAAAGTGTCAGTTCCCTCACACTGTCAACACCACTTTTTAGTGCTTTTCAAATCTCTGCCAACTTGTTAGGCAAAAACTAGTAATTCATTTTTTAAATCATCATTTCTATGTTAATTTTTAAAACTTTTTTTAAGTTAATATATAATGAATTGAAAAGCTTCCTAATATGCTTGGCTTCAAATCTGATGTTGGTTATTGGAACCATGAAGCAGTAATCAAGATTCAAGCACCCATCTGGGGGCACTTAGCTTATTACCAAGCACAATACTCTAAAGAATAACTTGCAAACCAAATTATAAATAGGTGAAAGTTACTTGCAGGCCAGCATCATATACAGACAAGGGGGCTGATGTCTGATTGGCAAATGGGCCTGATTTAACATGTTCTGAGAAACAGTTCTTCCTGCACAAAAAAAAAAAAAAAAAAAGGTCACCTCTTTCATTTTCCCAGGATGCTCAGAATTCAAACACTAGTGATTTCTCTTTTGTGTTGAAATAATTAGGTCCTCACCAATCCTCTTTCAAAATTCAAGTATTTTATTTCAATATGAGTGCCATATAATTGTGGTGCTTCCATAGGATAGAATGCAATGGAGTCATTAAAGAGAACTATGGAAATCTGCATTTACTGACATGGAAAGATGTCCATGATATACTTGTTTATTGCAAAAAAAAAAAAAAAAGTATGTGTGTGTGTATATGATAGAAATATGTGAAAGGATACTTACTAAAATGTTACCAGTGGTAAACTACTGAAGGACATATGGGACATTTTTAAATCCTTTTTATATTTTTTTCTATTATTTATTTTTACAATGGGTATATACAATTTTTTTCACAAGAAATACAATAAGGGTATTTGCATTTCAATAAAAAGAAAAACGAAAATATCTCAGAAAACCACTCAGTCATTAGTACCATAATAAAATTTGGTTCAGCAAGATTTTCAAGTCAAGGTTAAAGTCCCCTAAGGAATAAGACCCAGATCCAGCATATTTTCAAGGGAAAAGGGGCTAAAGGCAGAGCAGGCAAAGAGGTCTCCAATCAAATATTAAGCAGCCTGGGGCTAGGGCTATATTATCTTCAGGGAATTTTACTTGGAAAAAAAAAATCAATAGACAACAGAAGGCATCTGTGGTATTCAGGTCCAAGAGAAACCAAAAGTATGACGGCTCACTGCAATCTGGAGTCAGAGTGGATCTTATATAACTTTACGACAATTCTTGCTTTCAGTATTACAAACGAAAATACCTCCTTCTCCCCCTACAACAGGCCCAGGATCCAATGGCAATTGAATCTCTCTCCAATGGGAAGAAGTTTAAAGTTTTTAAAATATTTACTTAACAGAATTAAAGTATTTTATTTCAATATGAGTGCCATATAATTGGGGTGCTTCCATAGGATGGAATGTGATGGAGTCATTGAAGTATACATTTTTAAATGTATACTTTATGGAGACTGAAAAGAACATGACGCATTAAACTACTCACCTCCATGGGAAGACATGTCTGTCCATGGGTAGATGCTCCTAGGTGTGACATCACAGACCCATTCTTAATTTGAAAGTGTATTTTGCACATGTAGCCATCAGAACAGTCCTGTGTTTCATCACCAAAAAATACATAAGAAAATGCCAATTATTTTAAGAATTCATCATTTAAGAACCACTTCCCATAAGTTCCAAACTGATCAGTTAAAAACTAAATGTACTAAATGAGATGAGACTATATGGATAAAGAGACTAGTCCAACACCCTGCACGTAGTGAATAAGTACTCAATAAATGCAAGTTTTATTCTCCTACCTTTCTTATTTATTAATGATGTTTCCCCCCCCAGATTAAACCTTTCCCTTTTTTCCTGACTAGTCCATAGCACCAAGATCACGGAACAAAACTTAAGCTTATAGAAATAGCTTGTCACATAATTAATACTGATTTTCATGGCGTACATATAGAGAACAATTTTAGGACTTGAAATAGATCTCAAAGCTGCAAGAAAGCTTCCATTTCAATTTCTTTCTCAAGGCAAGATCTCTATGAAAATGTCCCAGAAAGGTAATTATGCATCTCAGCAACTGTCTGAACACCTCCAGGAACTGGCCCTTGTTACTCCCTTACACAGCGGTCATTTCCATTTTAGTGCATTGTACATTAAGAAAGTTTTGTCCTGTATTTCACATCCTTTAACTTACTTAGTTCTGCCCTCTGAAGTCTAATCCCTTTTCCACACAGCTGTTCTTCCAAGCGCTGAAGAAATGACCATCATTTGCAAATACTCCTTGCAAAATATGGTTTCTGAGCCCTTTACCAGTATTTGTCTCCTGTTTCTTGCACTTGCTCTTAAATACACTAATGAATGATGTTCATCTCACTGTGGCCAGTTCCATTTTTTTAAGGTAACACTTGTTTGAATTCAATAAAGTCATGTGTAAGAATATAATACCTCCCCAAGCACAAACATACATGCCAATAAATATTAATTCCCCACCAAATTGTCATACCAACACTTACATTTTAATAGAATTAAAATAATAATAAGGACTAAGGGGTTAATCTTCCTATAGGAAGAGGGAAATTTGGATGCACTGACACAAACAGGGAAGAAAGCCATGTGAAGATGAAGACTGGAGCAGTGCATCTAGGAGCTAAAGATTGCCATCAGCCACTGGAAGCTAGAAGCAGTAAGGAATGGTCCTTCCCTAGAGCCTCTAGTGGGAGCGGGACCCTGCCAACATCTTGATTTCAGACTTCTAACCTCCAGAACTGTGAGAGAATAAATTTATGTTACTTTAAGTCACCCAGCTTGTGGTACCTTGTTATAACATTCCTAGGAAACTAATACAGTAACTCTATTTTTTAAGACACTTTGCAGCACCTTAAGAATGCCTCCCAGTAAGTTGTGCTGACAA
Organism: Pongo abelii; assembly: GCF_028885655.2. NCBI lineage: Eukaryota > Metazoa > Chordata > Mammalia > Primates > Hominidae > Pongo > Pongo abelii. The sequence continues at coordinate 89,650,148 of NC_071989.2, read as the reverse complement.
ACAGCCAGCCCTCACTCAGGGGGCTGCACTGGTTAGTTGTTGATTGGTTAGATCCAACTCGTTCTGATTGGTTGATGCCTCTGTCCCAGGTTGTTAAATATTTTTAATATCATTCCTGCCTGGAAAGTAGGCCATCAGATATCCAATACTGTCATTTTTAATTATTTCATTAAGGATATCCATTTTGTAGATGGAATTACTGTTTTAAATTCCAGCTCTACACTATCTGACCACAAAGCAGATCCTGTAATGGTCTTCTACCACTGAAACCTTTGTATTTAGAAAAATGTAAATTTAACATTGGCTTAAACTGAGAAAGATATATGTAGTGACTGTTGTCACTGCCGCTGTTTCACATCAAACATCCATTCTTCCTTCTTTTGGAGCAGTAGTCATTGCTCCTCTAAGGAACCATTTCCTGATTGAGAAGGGAATGGTTCCTTAGAGGAGCACTGGCTACCGTTACACTAATTACAGCTCCAGGGATAGACACAGATCTCTGATCTTGCCAATCAGTACTGCTGGCCCCAGAGACTCTGGAGGACAAATGATCTACAATCAACAGCCAATGGGATGAAATTCGGGATTGATTTGGGGGGGTTGGGAAAGGTGGCTGTTCTCTTCTCCACTAGGTTTGAGCCAGACAGACCACCAAAAAAAAAAAAAAAAAAAAAAAAAAAACCTGGCAGCCATGATGTAATTAAACAAAGTTGGCTCTGCAACTCAGAGGAAAGCAAGACCATGAGATACACAGAAACCACATTCTGACTACATTATTTACACCAACCATATCTGAAACTAGTTCTATCTCAGATTTTTCAATTACACGGCCCCAAAAAGTCCCTTCTTTGCTTCATCCAATAGGTTGGGTTTTCTGTCACTTGCAACCAAAATAATTTTGCTATTAAGTAACACAAAGTTGTGTTTATTAGTTTAAAAATAGAAGATTTCTATTGTATTGTCAATCTCATTGTGATAGATAATCAATAGTTGATTATATAAAAGATTTACCATATACAGTCATGCATCACTTAACGGCAGGAATACCTTCTGAGAAACACATCATCGGGCTATTCTGTCATTGTACAAACATCACAGACTGCTTACACAAACCCAAATGGTATGGCCTCCTACATACGTAGGCTATATGACATAGTTGCTTGCTCCTAGGCTGCAAACCTGTACAGCATGTTACTGTATTAATTGCAGGCAATTGTAACAAAATGGTAAGTATTTGTGTATCTAAGCATACCTAAACAAAGAAAATGTACAGCAAAAATACAGTATTATAATCTCACGGGAACATTGTACATGTGGTCTGTTCTTGACCGAAATGTCATTATGCAGCATGGCTATATAGTAAAACTATAATAGCATGTGTTTGTGAGAAAAATTACTCAAAGTCTGCAATTTCAAAATGATCTAGCCATAGAGATAAAAACCAAAACTCTCAGGATATTCAGAGAACACAGAGCTGCACTGTGTGTACTAAATATAGCTCATTAAATGAGGGTAACTGCTCTATTTTGTATTTTTCTATACCTGAGCCCTGGTCACATAACCTCCTCTTAAGGGAACATAAAATTTAGTAAAATTCTAATTACAATGCAAAATACATCTCCTTTGACATTAAAAGAGGTGAGTCAAAAATTCTTGTGCACCTATGTTATAAAATCTAAATAAATTATTTGGTCTCTTTCCGAATTGGTTAAGATAAAGAGATATGTCACTTTCAATAATACTTATAATTTGAGGAATTTACTTACATTTTAGGTAATTTCTAATACCATTTTTTTATTATCGACAGGGAGGTACACTGGGTTTTTTGCTCTATATTTGGTAGTGGTGATTTTTTTTCAGTATAAATCTTTTCAGTCAAGATTAGCCTTGAAAAATTAAATATAGAGTTTTTTGGATTTTGATTTCCCTTTAAACACTTCCACAGAACTAGGTCTTTCTTCTACTTTGTTTTAATTTAAGGCAGAAAAATATGTTTTGTTCTTCACTGTTGAAGGATGCTTTTTTAGAGACAAGCAAACTCAAAAGCAAGAGAACCACCACTCTTGTCAGCCCTGCAGTCCATCTAGCCCAGTAAATGATGTTAACTCAAATTCCCCCTTGGCAATGAAGTTTTCCTGACCATTCCAATTAACACTCCTCTCTAGCTTCCCTGCATTCTTTTTGTACTTATCATAGCTTACACTTGAACATTTAACTCTTCTTTAATTTTTTAACATTTGTTAGTTTTATTTCCCCCACTAGATCATAAGCTCAGGGCCTAGGCCTCCATCCTCTAAGGGATGACAAGGTCTTTATAGGATCCAGATTCCATCCCACATAAAAACCTGATCCAGATAGTCTGAAAACATCCTGGACAAGCATGAGAGGATTTAAAAACAAAGGGAACCTTCAAGTTTATCCAATTCAAGCCTCTCATTTTAGAGATAAGAGGGCGAAGGAGTAAAGCACTTCTAAGAAACTTGTCTTACACTAATTAGTTGGAGGCAGAGCAGGAAGTGGAAAGCGGATCTCTTGACCTGAGTATTCTTTGTAGTTCACTAAGCAAATTCTGCAAGAGAGCAGGACCATGGCTTATTGACTCTCGTGGACTGGTGTGGGCCAGTGCTTTGCACTTCAAGTAACAAACTCAAGCCACTCAAGTGTGGTCTAGGGACCAGCCACAGCATAAGCTGCGAGCTTATTAAGACAGACATGCAGAATCTCAAAGCCCCACCCCAGACCTCCTGATTCTGCATTTAAAACATAATCTCCAGGTGATTTGTATGCACATTTTGGAAGCACTGAGGCATGTACTGCAATCCCTGACTCAAAGAGACAGCAAACTGCCTGCATTAACAATGGTTCTCAATCCGAGCTGCACATTAGAACCACCTGTGGAGTTTTCAAAATGTTGCTGGTGTCTCGCCTCAGACCAATTAAGTCAGAATCTACCTAGCCGATTCCAGCACAGCAGCCAGAGTTGAGAACCACTGCACTCAATTCCTTGGAGCCCCTCTTTTGAACTCAATGAACAGAGTCAATCAGGTAATCTGCAGCTACCTCAGGAGAGAGGTCCACAAACTCAAGATCTTCATGAACACCATAGCTCACCTGGAGTTCTCCAAATGCTAAAATCACCTCTGTTAATGCTCTCTTCTTGGCGCTTTGACCATGCTGAGACTGCCTTTGAAGTGGTCTTTACTACTGCCCCAAAAACTAATTTCTGGCAACTTGGCCAGTCTTGACCTGGCCCTCTGAAACTGCCAGTAGTCTTGTAACTTAAAATTGCTCCAAGTCCAACTACACTTCAGCTATTAGGTCTCCTTGCTGTCCATTCACCACAAAGCATGATGCTTCACTCTATCACTATAGAAGAATAATAAATAAGAAATGTCCAGCTGTTATAACCCAAACAACATTCATTATAAAGAGAATACTTCCTCACAGCCAAAACTCTTCCAGTTATCTAAATAGAATGCCCTTCACCTAAGACCAAAATAAGAAATATTTAAATGAGAAAAAAACCCTAAATGTGCTAGATGAAAATATAGGAAAACACATATTTTTTAATATGATAAAAACCCAGAAGTCATAAAAGACTGGTAAATTCTATGGCATGCAAACAAATTCTTAACACCATAAAGTCAAAAGACATATCAAAATGTGAAAAAGCATTTGTAGCTCATATCATAGAAAAGAACTAATTTTTTCAATATAAAATAGCATTAATTTCCTCAAAATATAAATAGTTCCACCAAATCAACAGGAAGGGGCCCAAGAGCCCAATAGGAAAATGAGCAAAGGATATATAGATAGTTTACTAAAGAGGAAATACATGTAGATAAAAATATGTTCAATGTTAGCCATAAGAAAAACGCAAATTAAAAACTGTGATAACATTTTTTACCTATCAGATTGGCAAAGATCAAAAAGTATGAAAGGGAATATATAGACAAAGACATGGATAAAACAAGCAGGCACTCTCATACATTGCTGGGGCAGGGGAGTTTAAATTAGCTTAAGATCCCTGAAGAGCAGGTTGGCAAAAACTATCAAAATTTAAAATGCACACACCTCGGACCCAGAAATGTTACTTCCAAGAATTTACCTTACGGATATAGTCACATATGTAGTAAATAAAATTCATACAAATGATTATTAACATATTATTTTAATAGTATAAGGTTGGAAACAACCTAAATTTCCATCAGTGAGGATTGGCTAAATAAATTATTTTATATCCAAATAATGGGATCGTATGTAACCACAAAAATAATGAATGAGTTCTGTAAATATTGAGTAATGACCAAGACTGACCATTAAGTTATTTTTTAAAGCGCAGAACAGTATGAATATATGTATGCTACCATATGTTTAAATATAAGTGTACAGGCTACGTGTACACTGAATATATCTGGAAAGACACCCAAGATCACGGTATCAGTGGCAACCTCTAAAGGTTTGAGTAAGGAAAGTAGAAGGGTTAGAAAGGAGACTTAACTTTTTAATGTAAAACCTCTTTTGTGCCTATAAATACGTGGCACTTCATTTTAAACAAATAATTAATTGCCCTTTGCACATATGCCTCCAGGCCACCACAATGCCAGAGTAGATTCCAATCTTGAACTTTTAAGGAGAAAATGTCCTATAGGTCTTATAGAATCCAAGAGAGACAAGGAAGTTTTCTAGTGTAGTGCCGACTGCATTTTGGATGGAGATCTAAGGGTTTCCTGATAGAACACGTTTGGGTCTGTTTTAGTACAAGCTGTCATAGGGCTATGCCACCCAGCAAGCTATGTTATGCCTGCTGGAATCCAGCTAACAAAATAATTACAGGGCTTCTGTTGCTGAGTTTAACAAGATCTTCTCTAGACACATCTAAAAGAAAACCACCCATTGGTGGTTATCTAAGGGTCTCAGCTCTACTTTAGAATAAGGCATTTTATATACGACTTCAACTCAAGTTAACTGCCCAGAATGATCAACTGCAGGAAGGGCTTGACAAGTCCATAAAGGAGGAAGACAACTGAAGTTTCTAGGTCAATGCCAGCACTGATCAAACAAGGCCTCAAGGTCAGTGGAGCCCTGAGGAATAGGTCAAACCTAGGCCACAGATCTCAAGTGACTGTTCTTTGCTGCTGCAGAAGATCAAACTAATACTATCAGTAGCTGCTCAAAACTGATTAACTTTGGGGTAAGAAGAAGAAAGTAGGAACCACTCCTAAGTAGCAAAGTTTATACTAGATAGGTCAGACATTAAACCAATATCCATCCATTTTTTAAAGTTAAAGGTAAGTAATGTAGGCAAGGAACTGTTATGGATGTAGAAGATCCTCCAGAACACAATGCTGAATGCGTTAATACGGCTCCTCCCCACACCCCAAATATCCACTCAATCCCAGTAACACTGACTTCAATTTCTCATAGTGTTACACCTTCCAGATGCATGAGAGGATCCTGGCCAGGGTGAACTCTGATGCCTCTGGTTATGTTATACACAAAGGTAAGTCTGTACAAAGAGTGACCAGCTCTAGTCAAAGTGATTCATCAATACTGCTAGCCTCTGGCTCCTTTAGACAAAAACTCAAGAATTAAAGAAAATAAGGAGATAATACATTTCATCTTTGATAAAGAAATTTGCACGTCTTTAATTTTCCCTTGGTCCTGTAGTATTTTGGGATTTATTAAACATGACACCTCATTAATTAAATAGTCCACCCATACCTCAGAATTTCCTGGGGGAAAGCGCTGGAGATACATCTCAGATACTAAATTCCACTTAAGGAAGCTGAGCCTGTCCTTCTGGGAAAGAATTAAGCCTTCCGGATGCATTCAGCCCAATAGAGGCTAGCACCCCCTTGATTCACCATCTCCATGGTATAATCCACAATTATTGCTTTCATTTGTGTGACCTAATTTGTGAATCCCTACTGAACACATTTGTTCTCTAGCTGGGAATTAAACCACAGAAAAACACTGTGACACTTGATCCTTGATTGGTGGTTTTCTGCCTGTGCACAGTTTAAAAGAGCTTTTTTAATGCGGTCATGGTATGAAACTAAAAGAAAGTTCGTAGAATTGTTTTTTTAAGAGATAGGGTCTTACTCTGTCACCCAGGCTAGAGAGCAGTGGCATGATCACAGCTCATTGCAGCTTCTAATTTCTGGGCCCAGGCCATCCTCCTGCTTCAGTCTCTTAAGTAGCTAGGACTATACTGCCGCATCTGGCTGATTTTTTTTTTTTTTTTTTTTTGTAGAGATGGGGTCTTGCTATGTTGCCTAGGCTGGTCTCAAACTCCTGGCCTCAAACAATCCTCCTGCCTCAACTTCCCAAAGTGTTGGGATTACAGGTGTAAGCCACCACACCCAGCCAAGAATTTGTAGGATTTTGACTTGAAATAGTCTCTATCAATCAGCAGTGTGACAGAGGATTATACCACCTTCAAAGGATTATATCATCTATTATAGTACAGAGAATTATACCCCCTATTATACTACTTACTTCTGCAATGAATCCTGTTTATGTAAACAGACTCATTATATACTTTTATTAGGTTTAAATTTCAAATCAACCTATAAACAAAGCACAGAGGACTAAATTATAGTTACTGAATAGAATCTAAATATTATGAATCTTGATGATGTAAAAATAATAATATAATCAAAAATCAGAAAGAAGAATAGGAAGGAATGTGGAAAGTAGAAGTAATACACTAAATTCTTCATCTATTATAGCAGGAATCAATAGTTATTGTCCAAAGATGAGAAATCAGGAAGGAGAAATATATTACTTAAAGTTACAGGGGTAACCATGAGAATAACTAAGGGATTATTCATCATCAATAGGGGTTCCATTAAACAAATTAAAATCATCCATACAATGGAATACTACATAGCTATTATAAATAATAAGGTAATTCTGTACATGCTTACAAAGAAAGATGTCAATGATATGTTAGGTGGAAAAGTAAGTTATAGAACAATGATGCCATTTATATAAATACATATATAAATATGTATAAATATATGTATATGTGCATAGAAAATAAACTACAGAATTGGGTCAGAGGAGGAGGGAAAAATTTTCATCTTTACTTTATATATCTATGTATTATTAAACATTTTTAAATGAAATCATGTGTTATTTTTTCTTGTAGAAATAAAATAAAGACCCAATCCACGAAAGAAAAAGTAACATTGCACTAGGGAGACTGAGATCTAAATCAGGAGTAAGAAAACTTCATTAAAACTTTCCTTTCACTCTGTGATAAATATGATTCTAAGAACCATGAAGTGTTAAACTAATTTTTGTTTTTATTTTCTTACCTTTTTGAACTCACTCTCTAGTTACTAACCCAAAATGGGGCCAATACTTCTTTCCTAGGTTACTACCTAATTACAGCACACCTTCACTCTGTTTTTCAAGTAAACATTTTTTGATGCCACTTAGAGCTTTCAATTTTCAATGCCATTCAATAATGCCACAACTGTGCTCACTTGTATAAGAAGTTAGTTTTTTCACAATATTCCTACTCCCTTTTCCTGGAAGCTCTCGAACCTACCAAGTCCCCCTTCTTTTCACCTCCAGAGCCTTCCTGACTTCCTATGAGTAGTATAACACTGCTTCCCCATCCCTGTAATGCAGGTCAGAGCACAGCAAGGACAGAGGCCCCAAGGAATAAGTGGCAGAAAAAATCAGCCACTTGTCAGGCTAGAAAAGAAGGTTACAGGCGGGAATTTGGTGACCTGATGTGGGGAGAAGCACACGTGCATATGTGTTTACATATTCTTCCACAGCCTGTTTATCAAACACAAGTTTTTAAAGAATGATTACAGTTTAAATGATGCTAAGTCTCTTCCCCTTCTTAGAGCCAAAGCATCAAAAGTAAGTTTAAACACACTAGTTCTGTTTTCCTTATTAATTACTTTTAACAGATATCTCCACAATGTTAGGTTTCACTATTAAGCATTTTCTTTTCCCTCTTTCATTTTTTAATAATAGTTTGTTGTCGGGTTTTCCAACTTGCCCATTTTGAGTTTTCAATTTTCAGTTCATAGACGTGAGACCTTCATATGTGCCCTCATACTTTTTATTAAACAATTTGGTTTTGGCTCTGAGAATGCTCCTGCTTATTTGTGCCAGGGGAATGGCCAACGGATATTATAACTGATCGGAGGGGACATGGGGGGCCTGCTATCGAAAGCTATTTTTTTTCTCTCTTTGTTCCTGTTTCCAATTTAAGTTTGGAGACATTTTGCCATATTATGTTTGTTTGCTCACTGAATTGTTCTTAAAGGCTTAGTTTTGCTTTTCCAATACTGTAGATAAAATTAAAAAAAAAAATACAGATGACCTAAATGTTGGCCTTCTTCATCTTGATTTCTGGATTTAAAGTTACTCCCAATCTTATTCCTTTCATAAATTATTGTTTTTTGAACCATTGGCTATTTTATGAAAATTACTCAAGAGAATTAAGAGATTAAAGTAATTTTATACTTTATTAATTTGAAAGAAATTTGATAGTACTGATGGTAGAAAAATTATCAGGGTAGCAAGTTGTCACTTTGATTTCAAAGCACTATCCTTGCAAAGCAGTACAAATAATTTATTAACTTTCCCAGTTTTTAGTGAAATGAAGGATGCCTGAGCTTAAGCAGTTTAACTTCTCAGAAAAGGATCCTGCTACAGGGTCAAGAGAACAGGGGAAGTGACAAAGGTCTCCCTGGGATGGGCTGTACAAAGTACCACAAACTGGTGACTTAAAACAACAAACGTTTGCTTTCTCACAACTCTGGAGTTGTGAGAGCCGTGCTCTCTCTTTAGGCTGTTGCCTCCTCCTAGATTCTGGTTGTTGCCAACTTGGAAACATATTACTCTAGTCTCTGCTTCTGTCTTTACACAGCCTTCTCCCCTGTGTGTCTGGGTCTCTGTGGCCAAATTTCCCTCTTCTTATAAAGATACCAGTCGTACTGGATTTAGGACTCACCCTAATCCAGCATGACTTCATCTTACTTTGACTACATCTGCAAAGACCCCATTTCCAAATAAGGTTGCATTCACAGGTTCTAGGTGGACATGAATTTGGGGAGACATTATTCAACTCAATACAGTTGGAGAAGCAGGAAGAGGCAGGAGAAACGCAGCCCCACAGCTGTCTCATCTAACCTGAAGACAGCTCACACAGGAGAACAGCTGAGGCAGGACACAGTTGATGGCCAGTGCTTTAGAAGCTGTTCCAACCTGGGGACAATAGGCCAGATTCTCAGCGCTACTGCTGGAAGCCAAAAGGGCTTTACCCAAGAATGAGGCAGAGGGTACTAACAGCTTTGAGAGAAGGCTGCACGGTAGTACAATCACTGCTTTTTATCCAAGGAGCCTGGATATGGTGAGATTGAAAACTTTACTGAGGTCATTCTGCTTGCCAAAAAGAACATTCAATATTCACTTCTTGGCTCAGTACCAGACACGTGGCAAACTCACATAGTTAGCAGAGAGGGGGACAAGAAGGGAAGACAAGGAAGGAAAGAGGGAGGATAGAATCCACTCAGCCTTTTTTATTAATGTAACAAAAGTTTCTTGACATATTTCCCAGAATGAGTCACAATCTCTGCCCTCCTAGTCATTTCCATTCCAAGCCTGTGAAGGTTTAAAGCTCTTATACTGACTTCCCTCCTTCTCTGTGTCATCTATCAGAACTCCTGCTTCCCATAGCTTGGCATTAATGTCTCAGAAAAAGGAAGAAAGCTGTTGCCTCTGCATCAAGACAGAAGCATACAACACAACAGCAAAAGGAGGAGAAGCACATCACCTCACTCCACCCCCAGGCATACAAATCTTAGGGAATCTTCCTTAAATATCTCCTCTCCTTCAGTTCCATGAGTTGATCATGTTCTCCCACTGCTGTGTTCCTAATTTTAAGGTTGAAAACTGGCGACATTAAACTGATGATCATATATCTAATAATGTCTAACCTAAAATTATATTTGTTGATTTTACACATCACATAAATGGGGTATCCTTCAAATACTTCTGTATTAAGTGTTTCTTTGGTCAACCAACCATAATAGAATAACAAAATAGACATACCCTCCCACATTAAACAACTAGAAAACCAAACATAAAATATAAAATTAGAGTTTTCAAATATTGAACACAGGCAGTGCAGAACAGTGATCTCTGAGAGAAGAGAAATAAACAAGGTGAGCCTGATAAGTATCCCCGCTAGAGAAAGTTTCTAGGCCACACTACAGGGATAGGATATCCAAACAGAGCCCTGAGTATTACTAACTTGGGGAGACAGAGTTCAGAATTTGGAGAAACAGACTGACAAGAATCTGTGCAGCAGAGTACAAGGGAGGCACTGAAAGAAATAATTCTCAAGATCCTCAGAGGAGCCTTTCATGAGTCTTTCACTAAGTCGTAATCTGCACATGGACGTGAAGAAACTACTGATACCTAGCAAGAAACAGTAAAAAGAAGTATGCAGCACAATCCTCAGAATGCACATAGGGCTAGGAATAGTTCATATTCCCACCAGTGAGAATAGAAAACCATCCTAACATGCACAGCAATGAGTAGCATCCTCAGAAAGTAAATGCCTTAGTTGTGGTCCAAATCAGACCTAGTCTAAAGGCTGTTCAGGACTTGCCATTGCAAATCAACCCTTGAAAGAATCAAACCAATTCCAAGGATCTTAACTGCATTCCAGAAAAAGTCTGAAAATATCTAAATGAAAAAGAAAAATCCAGCACTCACAATGTCTGGCTTCTAATTAAAAAATTACCAAGCATGAGAAGAAATAGGTAAATATGACTGAAACAGGAAGGAAAAATCAGTCAGTAGAATTGGACCCATAAATATGCAGGTGATAGAATTAAAGACCATGATATAGTTTGGATTTGTGTCTCCACCCAAATCTCATGTTAAATTAGAGGAGGGCCTGGTGGGAGGTAAATGGATCACGAGGCTGGATTTTCCCCTTGCTGTTCTCATAATAGTGAGTTCTCATAAGATGTGATGGTTTAGAAGCATGTGGCACTTCCCCCTTTGCTCGCTCTCTCTCCTGCTCTGTCATTGTGAAGATGTGCCTGCTTCCCTTTCACCTTCGCCCATGACTGTAAGTTTCCTCAGGCCTTCCAGTCATGCTTCCTGGTAAGCCTGCAAACTGTAGGTCAATTAAGCCTCTTTTCTTTATAAATTACACAGTCTCAGGTAGTTCTTTATAGCAGTGTAAGAACAGACTAATACAGAAAATTGGTACCAGGAGAGTGGGGCACTGCTATAAAGATATCTGAAAACGAGGAAGCAACTTTGGAACTGAATAACAAGCAGAAGTTGGAACAGTTTGGAGGGCTCAGAAGAAGACAAGAAGATGTCGGAAAGTTTGGAACTTCCTAGAGACTTGTTGGATGCTTTTTGAATAAAATAGTGATGGTGATATGGACAATGAAGTCCAGGCTGAGGTGTTCTCAGCTGGAGATGAGGAACTTACTGGGAACCAGAGTAAAGATCACTCTTGCTATGCTTTAGCAAAGACACTGGGAGCATTTTGCCCATGCCCTAGAGGTTATTTAGGGTATCTGGCAAGAGAAATTTCTAAGCAGCAAAGTATTCAAGAGGTAACTTGGCTGTTTCTAAAATTGTATGCTCATATGCATGAAGGAAGAGATGGTCTGAAATTAAAACTTATATTTAAAAGGGAAGCAGAACATAAAAGTTTGGAAAATTTGCAGCCCAACCATTGCAGTAGAAAAGAAAAACCCATTTTCCACGGAAGAATTCAAGCCAGCTGCAGAAATTTGCATAAGTAATGAGAAGCTCAATGTTAATAACCAAGACAATGGGGAAAAATGTCTCCAGGGTATTTTAGAGATCTTCAGGGCAGCCCGTCCCATCACAGCCCCGGAGACCTAGGAAGGAAAAATGGTTCTGTGGGCCAGGCCCAGGGCTCCACTGCTCTGTCCAGCCTCAGGACATGGCACCCTGTGTCCCAGCTGCTCCAGCTGTGGCTAAAAGGGGCCATGGTACAGCTAGGGCCATGGCTTCAGAGGGTGCAAATCCCAAGCCTTGGCAGCTTCCATGTGGTATTGGGCCTGCAGGTGTGCAGAAGGCAAGAATTGAGGTCTGGGAACCTACACCTAGATTTCAGAGGATGTATGGAAATGCCTATACGTCCAGGCAGAAGTCTGCTGCAGGGGTGGAGCCCTCATGGAGAACCTCTACTAGGGCAGTGCAGAGGGAAAATGCGGGGTTGGAGCTCCTACACAGAGTCCCCACTGGAGCACTGTCAAGTGGACCTATGAGAAGAGGAGCACTGTCCTCCATACATCAGAAAGGTAGATCCACCAAGAGCTTGCACCATGCACCTGGAAAAGCTGCAGGCACTCAAAACCAGCTGGGGAAAGCAACCATGGGAGCTGTACCCTGCAAAGCCACAGAGGCAGAGCTGCCCAAACCTATGGGAGACCACCCCTTGCATCAGCATGCCCAGGATATGAGACATGGAGTCAAAGGAGATTATTTTGGAGCTTTAAGATTTAATTACTGCCCTGCTGGGTTTCAGACTTGCATGGGGACTGTAGCCCCTTTGTTTTGGCCAATGTCTCCCATTTAGAATGGGAGCATTTACCCAATGCCTGTATACCCATTGCATCTTAGAAGTAACTAGTTTTTTATTTTACAAGCTCATAGGCAGAAGGGACTTACCTTGTCTCAGATGAGACTTTGGACTCTGGACTTTTGAATTAATGTTGAAATGAGTTAAGACTTGGGGACTGTTGAAAAGAGATAATGGTATTTTGCAATGTGAGACGGACATGAGATTTGGGAGGGGCCGAGGTGGAACGATATGGTTTAGATTTGTATCCCCGCCCAAATCTCATGTCGAATTGGAGGAGGGGCCTGGTAAGAGGTGATTAGATCATGGGGGCAGATCTCTCCATTGCTTTTCTTGTGATAGTGACTTAGTTCTCACAAAATCTGATGGTTTAAAACTGTGTGGCAGTTCCCCCTTTACTCTTGCTCTCTCTCTCTCTCCTGCTGCACTATTGTGAAGATGTGCATGCTTCCCCCTCACCTTCTGCCATGACTGTCAGTTTCCTGAGGCCTCCCAGTCATGCTTCCTGTTAAGCTTGCAGAACTGTGAGTCAGTTAAACCTCTTTTCTTTATAAATTATCCAGTCTCAGGTAGTTCTTTACAGCAGTGTGATGAATGGACTAATACAGACCAGGACATGAAAATAGCTATCATAAATATACTCTTATATGTTCCAGAAAGTAGAAGAAAGCATGAGAATAATGAGCAGAAAAATAGAAGATATTAAAAAGACCCTAATCAAACTTCTAAAGATAAAAAAAATACAATATCTAAACTGAAAAATATACTGGATATAATTAACAGGAGATTAGGGACTGCAGAAGGTAAACTTAGTGAATTCAGCAATAGAAACTATCTGAAATGAAACAGACCAAAAAAAAAAAAATTGAGAAAAATCAATAGAGCATAGTGAGCTGTGAGACATAAGTGGCCTAAAAAAACATGTAATTGGAGTTCTAAGTATCATTTCTTATTTTATCAAACTTTAAGCACATCAAAGATTTCTGGAGCTCATTTACCTGAAGCAATTCAGCTGTATTTTCATATTTGTAATAAGTATTCATAAAAATAAATGTGTTTTACATACTATATGTTTAGATCTATTTCTGTATCTTTTTAGGAGCCTTTTTCTATTTTCTTAATTTTGAGCATTTAATGCTCTTATTACCAAATTACTCTAAGGTCTTTTATACTTGAAATATACCAACGTTTGTTCCCAATTTTCAGGTATCACTGTTTTGACAAGAGGTAAATATGTGACAAATATCTCAAAAACATAGTTATTTTATATGAATCCTAAACCCATTCATTTATCCAAAAATACTTACTGAATGCTTATTATGTTTTATGTACTAGTGAAGCCACTAGTGAGCAAGATACATAAAATCTCTGCCCTGGCAAGATTATATTCTGATATGGGAAACAGCAAATAAATACATAAACAATAAAACATATTTAAACTATAATAACTTTTACAATGAAAACAACAAGAACAGAAAATAGTCTCTGCCCTTACAAAACATGAGAGGAATGAAGGAAGATAGATAATAAGTAAAGTTGAAGTTATATAATATTATGTCATAGTGATAAGTGCACTGAAGATTAAAATAGAATAGCTACTGGAAAGGTATAGAAAGCAGTCTTTTCATATAAATAACCTGAAAAACCCTCTCATAAGTCTTGACATTTGAATAAAACAAAGGCATCTAAATGAAGTAAAAATGCAAGCAAACCACGATCTAAGAGAAAGGAATTCTGGACAGAAAATAATTTTGCAAAGGTCCTGTGGCAGGAATGAGTTTGGTGTACATGAAGAACAAAAAAGCCAATAGAGCCAGATCATCTAGGGACTTGTTGGCCATGACAAGGGGTTTATATTTCTATCCATTTTATTGTAATGCTTAATGCCGAAATTATTCTAAATTAGAATACTGGTCATAAAACACTTATTGCTTTTTCTTCAACAAGTAAAATCACAGTGGAAAAAAATCTGTAATTTAATCACACAAAGAGAAGCCTGATTAAATTGTAATGTGTTTTCTTCTAGTGCATTTTTAATTCTTAGGAATTGTTTAAGTCATACTATAAATATAACTTTGTAATCTATTTTTTTAAAATAAGTTTTTCACAAATAATGTGTATCCTTGCCAATAGTTTTTCCCCTGAGAATTCAAACAGTACAATTTTTAGTCAAATATTGATATTTTTAACATTTATGATTTACATTGCCAAGATCTTTTCAAAATCTGCCTTTCAATGCCACCAGTAATGTATGAGAATGCCTGTTTCACTGCACCTATGCCAGGACTGGTTTTATCATTCTGGTTGTTTTATAAATCTATACAGTTTGTTTTTATTCTTTGCTAATTTGATGTGTCAAAAGCTGTATTTCAGTGTTGCCTTTATTTTGTATTTCTGTTATTAATAACTGTAGC
This sequence comes from Pongo abelii, assembly GCF_028885655.2. Taxonomy (NCBI): domain Eukaryota; kingdom Metazoa; phylum Chordata; class Mammalia; order Primates; family Hominidae; genus Pongo; species Pongo abelii. The sequence goes on along the minus strand of NC_071989.2, from coordinate 89,635,118 downwards.
AAATTAAAGATGGCAACAAGTTCTGTGACACTCCTCCCATCAAGAGGAGGGAGTTTTATTTCCCCTCCCCCTGAAAATGGGCTGGCCTGTGACTACTTCAGCTAATCCCAGGGAAATGACCCTCTGCCAGTTCCAGGCCTAGCCTTAAAGAGGACCAGATGTTTCTGGATTCGTGTTTGGAGCCCTGAGAAGCTATGTAGGAAGTCCAACTCTCCTGCTGAAGAGACCACATAAACAGGCCCCACGACCCCATAAGATCCTAGTGTACCCTAAACAGTTGTCCTGTCAAGCACCAGGCATGTTAGTGAAGCCATCTTAGGCCCTCCAAACCAGCCCAGCTGCCAAGTGAACACTACCAAGTGATCCCAGGTAACACTACATAAAGTGGAAGAATCGCCCAGCAAAGCCCTGGCTGAAGTCCTGACCCATAAAATCATGAGATATAACTACTTTAATTGTTGTTTCATGAGGCTAGTTTTGGGATAGTTTGTTACAAAGCAAGACATAGCTGAAACATGAATTGCATACTTTCTTCTGTGAATTATCTGCTTTGCAGTAATACACTTGGGTGTTAATGTCTTTTACTAATATATTTAAGTTTCTATAGAATAAGGACACTAATCTTTATCTTGCATACTTTTTAACAAGTATTTCCTAATGGATATTTCCCCTTTAATTTTTATTACAGTTTGATTACAACTGTAATTGTATGCTACATTTTAAGTGATTTTTAACATTTCATTTCAAAGTTTAAGAAAATCTTCTTCAAAGACAATAATATTCATTTCTATTTTCTTATAGTATTTCTGAAATGTATAATAAATCTGTATAAATGGATTAAACTTTAATCCATTTTGAATGAATTTTGCTTATAGTTTATCAGAGAAAAAAATCTTATCAATACTTCCAACTTCTCTCTTCATTCCCTGCTTCTCTCCTATTTTTATGACAAAGCAGAAATAAAGTGACTCATGGAATGAATGATATTGCTAATCTACGTAACATTCTATCCCTAAATACAAAGAAATAAATGTCCCCTTTTCTGAGTATGACTAACTTTTTCCCAAAGCTTGAAGGGTGTTTGTTTCCTGGGAACTAAAAGGGGGCCAGGCACGGTGGCTCATGCCTGTAATCCTAGCACCTTGGGAGGCCAAGGTGGGAGGATTGCTTGAGGCCAGGAGTTCAAGACAAGCCTGGGCAAATAGTGAGACTCCATCTCCACAAAAAATTTAAAAATCAGCCAGGCATAGTGGCACATGCCATAGTCCCAGCTACTCGGGAGGCTGAGGTAGGAGGATCACTTAAGCCCAAGAGTCTGAGGTTACAGTGAGCTATGATGATGCCACAGCACTCCAGCCTGGGTGACAGAGCAAGATTCTGTCTAAATTAATTAACTAGTTAAACAATATCACTTGTATAGGAAGAGAGTACATCCTAATTGAAATAAAAAGCTAAAAATCCAGTCAAACATATTTTAACATGACATTAGGCTCTACTTAAGACATTAGAAAGCTTTTTGTGAAGGACCTAGGCTCTCACAACTTTGAGAGACAGTATGGCAGCAACAACAAAAGCTTGCTACAATGTTAGAATATAGCTTCTGTTTGGAAGAGCTTAGAAAGAGAGAACTGGCCAGGGGAGCGCATATCAAGAGTGTGAAGAATCCCAGTGTATTGGACACCTCTTGAGCACCATTCCAAAACCTTTCAATTCTACCTTTTACTCTAGCCACAGCTCCCACAACCATTCCATGGAGGCTTTAACCAGCTTCACACATGTGCAACTGGTCAACCCTCACACTGTGACCCTGCCATTCTGGCTGTGGAATCCCACACTTAACTCTGCACTCATACAGTACATGTGCATAATCTGGAACTGCAGGTAGTAAACACTATGGGGCCACCTTTGATCTATAAGCAAAGGAAACCAATGGATAAATGCTCTCTCCCTTTCATCTCATGAATGGACTGCCTTATTTCATGAGTCTCCTCAGAGGATTCTGGAAGAATTAAGAACCAGGCACCAGTAGGGACTCAATAACCCATACTTATAAGTGACTCTTCCTCCTCTGCTTTACTCTCCCTGTCTTGTATTCTTGCCTCATGAAATTACTTTCCAAAATAAATATCATCACACTAACCTTTATCTCAGGCTCTAGAGGAAACTCAGGCTAAGACAATCTTTATCTTGAAAATACATCACTGTGGTTACTTAGGTTAGCCAGAGTCTATTGCTTTGGCAACCAAAAGCAATCTTACTAAATAAAGACTAAAAAGAAAGAAAAATAAAAATTATATTTAAAAATAAGAGAAATGTAGCCAAAAAAAATCTTAAATGAGATAATATCAAGTTGAATCCACAAATGAATAATGCATTCATTATCAAGAAAGAGTTATAATAGAAATGCAAGGATGGTTCAACATTAGAAAATCTGTCAGTGTAATCACTACATTAATGAATTAAAAGAAAAAGTCCATATAATTACATTGATAGATGTTAAAACTTTGAATAGAATTCAACACTGAATCTCAAATTTTTGAAGCTCTGAAAAAACCTATAAGACATTTATCTTAATCTGATGAAAAGAATCTAATAAAAAAAAACATACTTAATGATTAAATATTATAAACATTTCCATTAAAGCAAAGAAAAATAGAAGAATGCTCACTATCATGACTACAGTTCAACATTAGACATGAAAAGTAAATGAGATCTTATTACAAAAAAAGATAAAACTGCAGATGATTTATTTACCTAAATAAGGGACTCAACTTAATTTTTTTTTTTTTTTTTTTTTTTTTTTTGAGACAGAGTCTCATTCTGTTGCCAGGCTGGAGTGCACTGACGTGATCTCGGCTCACTGGAACCTCTGACTCCCTGGTTCAAGTGATTCTCCCGCCTCAGCCTCCCGAGCAGGTGGAATTACAGGCACACACCACCATGCCCAGCTAATTTTTGTATTTTTAGTAGAGACGGGGTTTCACCATGTTGGCCAGGATGGTCTCGATCTCTTGACCGTGTGATCTGCCGGCCTCTGCCTCCCATAGTGCTGGGATTACAGGCGTGAGCCACCATACCCGGTCTTCAGTTGAAAAATTAATAGAATAATTAAGAGAGTTATATGTCAAATATCCAGGAAAATACCTAATATCAAGAAAACTGCACAACTTTACTGTAGAATATGGAAAAAATCCCAACAAGTTTTTTATAAAACTTGTTAAGTAATTCTAAAATGTATCTGAAAAAGAAAATGTACAGGAGTAAAGACAATTTAAAAATGTAGAATTATCAGATATAAAAATCAACTAAAGTGCATTTGTAAAAAAAAAATTTCTTTTTTGAAACGGAGTCTGACTCTTGTCACCCAGGCCGGAGTGCAATGGCACAATCTCACCTCACTGCAACCTCCACCTCCTGGGTTCAAGCAATTCTCCTGCCTCAGCCTCCCGAGTAGCTGGGATTACAGGTGCCTGCCACTATGCCCGGCTAATTTTTGTATTTTTAGTAGAGATGGGGTTTCATCATGTTGGCCAGGCTAATCTCAAACTCCTGACCTCAGGTGATCTGCCCACCTCAGCCTCCCAAAGTTCTGGGATTACAGGCATGTGCCACTGTGCCTGACTCATTCATAAAAATTAAAACATGTTATTGTGACAGAGAAGAAAACAGATCAGGAAATTAGAACACAGACTCTAGAAGACAGGGCCATATATGTTAGAAGTTAATATATGATAAATTGGGAATTTGGGGTCAGAGATGAAAAAACAGATGGGTCAGTAATCAGTATGAAGTCATTTGGCTCACCATTAAATAAAATAAATAAGCTACACTACCACATCACAAAATCCCCCAAAATAAATTCCAAGTGGGTTGAAACCCTAAATACAAAAATTAAAATTATAAAGGTGTAGGGGAAAATACAAAAGAATATTTTCCAATTTTAAAGTTGTAAAAGATTTCCTGAGCAAAACACCAACCCAAAGCCACTGAGCAAAAGACTGGCAGATTCATTAAAACTTAAAAACTTCTATATGACAAATGATACTGTTAACAATGTTAAAAGAAAAGTGACAGACTGGGAAAAATATTTGCAATACCTATAAAAAATGAAGAATACTATAATAATATATGTTACTCTTTTATATATTATTATATAGGATTATATATTTTTATATTATTATATAATATATAATCATATATGTTACTTTTACAAATCAATATTTAAAAATAAACTCACAGTAAAACAAAAGACACAAACAATAAATGCCTAAAAGAAATACCAATGACATAAGCATACGAAAATATGCTCAACATTAGTATTAATAAGGAAAATGCAAATCTAAAAATATATAATTTTTCATCTTTTAGAATAAAAAAATTAAGAAATCAGCAATATCCAATTTTATAGAGCATATGAGAAAAATGAGCATATCCATTTATTTTTGATAGGAGTATAAATTAGTACAGTCTGTTTGGAGGGAAATGCTGTCCAATTTATCACCCATTCATTCATTCATTCATTCGATAAATATTATTGAGCACTTACTTCATGCAATGTGCCGTGCTAGGTCCTAAGAATACAGCAGTGAACAAAACAGACAAGTTCTTGCCTTCATGGAGCTTACATTCTGGAGGGCAGGGTAGAGTGCAGGATGAAGAAGATAAACAACAAACAACTAAATATGTAGAGCAAGTGATTTTAAGTGCAATAAAACTAAATAAATTGGCCAGGCACAGTGGCTCATGCCTGTAATCCCAGCCCTTTGGGAGGCTGAGGCGGGCGGATTACCTGAGGTCAGGAGTTTGAGACCAGCCTGGCCAACATGGTGAAACCCTGTCTCTACTAAAAATGCAAAAATTGGTCAGGCATGGTGGCAGATGCCTGTAATCTCAGCTACTCGGGAGACTGAAGCAGGGGAATTGCTTGAACCCGGGAGGCCGAGTGAGCCGAGGTCGCACCATTGCACTCCAGCGTAGGTGACAGAGAGAGACTCCGTCTCAAATAAAAAAATAATAATAATAGATAAATAAATAAACGAATAAATCTGAGTAAGAAAGATTAAAAATGATAGTGTTGAGAAGATGCTATTTTATGTAGGGTGGGCAGGTGTGATCTCACTGATAAGGTGCCATTTGAGCACAGATATGAAGAAAGTAAGGGGGCAAGTCACAAAGCTATCTAGGGGAAGAACACAACAGATAGTGGGAACAGGAAGGGCCAAGGCCCCACAGAAACAGCAGGGATATTAGGATGGCTGGAGCAAAATAAAGGAGTGGGAGAACGATAGAAGACAAAGATTAGAGAAGAAAGACAAGAGGAACCACTGAAGGCCTTGGAAGCCATGGTTAAAGCTTTGATTTTCACTCAGACTAAATAGGAAGTCACTGGAAGGTTTTTAGTAAAAGAGTTATATGACTGAACTCACAGTTTAAAAGGATAACTCTAGCTATTGTTTAGAGACCAGATTCTAAGACGGCATTAATTAGGAAGCTAGGTGAAAAACGATGGCAGCCTGCGCTAAGGTGGTACAATGAAGGTGTTAAAAGTGGTCGAGTATGAATATATGTTGAAGATAGAGTTATTAGGATTTGCTAATGGATCAAATGAGGAATGTAAGAGAAAAAGAGTGGTCCAGGGTAACACTGGGTTTTTGTCTTGAGCAACTGAAAGCTAATAATTACTGACATAGGGAAGTATGTGGAAGATACAGGTTGGGGGCTGGATAGTAAAAATGAGTTAAATTTGTGATGACTGGCAGACATTCAAATGGAATGTCAATTTGGTTGTTGGATACAAAAGCCTGAAGTTCACGACAGGCACTAAAATGCCAGTGCCTATCATGACATGATATATATATATATATATATATATATATATACACACACACAATATACATATATATACACACAATATATAGTGTATATATGTATATACTATATATGTGTATATATAGTACATATATACATATACATAGTACACATACATATACACATAGAGTATATATACATACATAGTACATATATATAGTACATCTATACATATGTATAGATATACATATAGTACAGATTTATACATACGTGTATCTATACACATATAGTACAAACATACACGTATACATACACATATATATATACGTGTGTCTGTGTGTGTGTGTGTGTGTGTGTGTGTGTGTATAGTATTTACAGCCAAGTAGCTGAATAAGATCTCCTACAAAGTGAGTCTAATTGGAGAGAAGTTCAAAAATTGAGCAGTGATGCACTCCAATGTCTAGTTGTTGGAAGATGAAGAGGAACCAGCAGAGGAAGCCAAAAAGGGACAGTCACTGGGGCAGGAGGAAAACCAAGAGGGCAGCATCCCAGATGTCAAGTGAAGAGTGCTTCAAGAAGGGAGCAATATAGCCAGGTGTGGTGGTGCGCACCTGTAATCCCAGCTACTCAGGAGACTGAGGCAGGAGAATCATTTGAACCCAGAAGGCGGAGGTTGCAATGAACCAAGATCGTGCCACTGCACTCCAGCTTGGGCAGTAAGAGCAAACAAAACTCTGACTCAAAGAAAAAAAAAAAAAAAAAGGGAGCAATAATTGTGCCAATTTTGCATTATCTATCAAAATGTAAACTGTCATTCAGCAATTCTATTTTGAACCATCTACTCCCATAGAAATATATATGTACACATAAAAATTGTATTGCATTGATATTTATTAAATTATCTTTTGTAATAGCAAATTAAATGCCCATCAATAAGGGAATGGTTATATTATGGTGCATCTGAACAAGAGAATAAAATACAACAATTTTAAAAAGCTGGTAGAAGAAAGTTGCTGATATAGAATGACTTCTTAAATATTAAATGAAAAAAGGCTAATTGAAGAATAATCATTCTATATGTATATGTTACCACTAAAGCAGGCAGGATAGTAGGTGAGAAAATGCATGAGGCTCCATCCCAAATAGACTTCCTGGCATATAAATTTGGCGTGCCACTTTGGACAAGTTTCTAAACTCCTCTTGGCCTTCCTTTCTCAAAATCCCTCAAAGGGATTAGATGAATTGATATATTAAAAAGGTGTGAACAATGTCTGGCACATAGCAATCACTAAATAAGTATTAGCCATTAATAATGTCCTAATAGTATATATTATAATATATAATAACAATATATATAAAAGCATAGGAAGAAGTTTTGAAGTCAAATCCCAAGCTGTTAACACTGGTAACCTCTGAGGAGGAGTTTGAGATTGGGAGTTAGCAGACAGGGTGAAAGGTGACAGAAAGATACTTAAACAGTTTATCATATATATTTCTATATTGCTTGAATTTTTAATAATATATGAGTGCAAATTTTTGCAAAAGCATATGTGCTTTCCTTATGAAATTTTTTACCTTTTTTTAATTGAGAGGGGAAAAAGAATAGTAAAAGTTTATGGATTTGAATGGCTATTCATGGCAATTTTTAGTCAATGACCTATGGTTCAACTGACACCAAAAAGATCAATCAAAGAATTGGGATATTGTGAAGCAGGCAATATAACATTTTCTAGCTATTTCAAGAAAAACACACAGATACATAACAATAAAAATAGAAAAGACAGAAAAGAGCCTGAATAAAATGAAAGAAAGGGAAGAATGAAACTGAGCACAGATATATAAACTCTGAGTCTAACCATTCAGGCAAATCAAAAACTGTATCTATCACACCCGAGACACACTCCTTACACGTTTCCAGGGGCAAACAGCATATATTTGTCAGTTACACCTTATACTAACCAGAGTCTCTCATTGGTCCTACTTGTCTCATCTGAAGCAACATAGAATTAAGTCTTCTCTTTCTTCACCAAGACAGACTTTTGGCTACATACTCTGGTCCCACTACCTTGTCTGGGCAAGCCCAGCCCTGCCAGCGTAGGCAAAGAGAGCATTCCAAGCAGCAGGCTGCTATAGTTATTCCAAACCTAAGCCAAAATACAGCTCAGATTCTTTCCATACAGTGTTGCCAACAGGTAGAATAGTTAGCACAATTTGGAGGTACAAGTAGCATGACTTCTGACTGACTACATTCTGCTGGAGAAACAACAGGTATCAGCAGGACACAAATGCAAGAGTGTGCTTTATGCAGACTCAACTTAACCCTTCTATGTGTAACTCAAAGCCCTTCTTTCACCACCTCTTTCTTTGTCTTCAGTACAAATCCATCACCAGCTCTTCGCAGACCTTCCCAAGGTGGAGCTCACTACTGCATTTATGCCTCTGACTCTAATTACTATTTACTGCATTTGCATGTGTTTTTTCACATTATAATGTCATTAGCATGCAAGGGAGCCCTGTTGCCAGGACAACCAGGATGGTGAATGCAGGCACAGCCTTTAATGAAAACTTAACCCTACTTTGTTTAATTCCCACTGTGTTTTTTTGGCTCACTTTACCTCTGTGGCCCCAAGAATGGAAACATCCTACAGTTACCCCTTCTTATCTGGTGTTGCTCCAAGGTCTTGATAACCTATGTGTGCTGCTCTGGATATACTAGCAACACATATGTTTTTTTTTATAACTAACCTTGATAAATTTGCTCCCAATATAATAAATTTTCCTTCTGATCAACACTGCTCATTCAACACAGTCCTTCGAATATCTAAAATAGTCTATTTTTCTCCACATTCAATATTGTCAGGTTCTTCAAATTTGATATGATTTCTGGAGTCCTTACTCACATGACTGCCCACCTCTGAAAGCATTCTAAATGATTTGGTTGAGATCAAACTCACTACTTCTACAGCATCCTGCCCATCTGGCAACTCTCTCAAAAAATAAAAATAAAATAAGAAGTTAGTTTTGACCAACCCAGCTTTATCAAAGCTTTATACCCAGCTTTATATAAGCTTTATATAAAAGCTGGGTATATCAAAGCTTTATACCCAGCTTTATCAAAGCTGGGTATAAAACGATGATGATGACAATAATAATGATTTGTGAGGTAAACAATTTAAGATTTAATTTTTTAAAAAGTCACAAGCATGTGACTATCATGAATAAAAATAAAAACCTAAATGTAGGCTAAAAAATATCCAACTACACAAATACAGGAGCTCTTGCTTAACAGTAACACACAATTTTAAGACACAAGAGCTACAGATGCTATCAAGTTCAACAAGAGCCCAAATGTGACAGGCTGTCATGTACAGATTATATAGAATTTAGTTTGTAATTGTTATACTTGCAGGATAAGGTAAGGAGAGCAAGGTCAATAGTACTGCAGAACTGTTTTAAGAAAGGAAATCTTGTATGAACCAGCAACTAATGATCACCAAAATAATATATTATTTTCTGGTATCACTATCTTTTGCAATATGAGGAAAGACAGAATCAGTGGGGCCAATGAGAAGTTAGAAAAACTGAGGAGTAAGAAGCTACTAGGAAATGAGTTCCCACTTTTGATGTGGCAGACATGGAGAAGTGGACAAGTAAGAATGTTATTGTTCAATAAAATCGTTTGCAATGATAGAACTGTTCTTTGTGCTGTCCAAAATATAGGTAGTAGCCACTTGAAATGGGGCTAATCCAACTAGGGAACAAAATTTTTTATTTTATTTTATTTTACTTAATTTAAATTTCAATTTGAATAACCACATGTGTCTAGTGGCTATCATATTCTTAAGCACAGCTACATAGATGATGGGCTGCTGCAGACTAAATATTCTCCCAGAACATTTTAAGATCAGACTATATTCTTCAGCTTTCCCACAAACGACTGTGATGGAGCCCAGAAACACCCAAGTCACAGTCCGTGAGGAGGCCCTACTGTAGCATCCATCGTAGGCCACATCCTACACAGAAGAAGCCCCAGGCCATAAGAATAGCCTGCCTTGAGACCAGTGGTGGGAATTTAGAAGGAGACTGGTGGTTAGTGTCACTACAGACTTCACAGACTCTAAGGACAAACTGCCTGAGTTGATATCCAACTCTGCCACCAATACATGTGACCTTAGTTTCCTCATCTATAAATTGGTACTATTACTAACCAATGTGAATTATAATTGGTACTATTACTAACCAAGGTGAAGATAAGCTCAGTGAATATAAGCAAATAGAGCCTAGTACAAAGTAATTGCTAGTGAGTATTTTTTCACAAAAAATAGGTTCTAAGAGTTAACTTACTTTGATCTACCCCCATGAGTGAGATATAAAATGTTAGTATAATTTATTTCTCCTTTCAGGCCTTTATTCTTCCACATAATTCAGAAGCCATCTGAACAGCTATTGGCTTAGTCCAGCTTAGTCTGGTTCATCATGCTCCAACATCTACCCATCATGCCACTACTGCTGACCCTTATCCCCCACATCAGTAAGTCATAAGACCCAGGTAAGTTATACTCTCCCAGTCCTTGTTTTTTATTCCATTCTCTGAATTTTCTTAAGCTGCTGAATTTGGGACCTGTCATAATTGACATTCTTGACTCAGCCTTCTGGTTGTCATATGATTCAGTCCAATGTTTTCTAACCCTCTTCCCATCATGACACACGTAGAAATTCATATTTGAATAATAGGGTAAACTGGAGGGGATTTTGTGGTGTTTATATGAAACTTTGTATAAAACCTAAAATACATTTTCTTTATATTGTATAATTATTACATTCAATCCCCATTCCTATCTCAGCTCTAGGCAACCACTAATCTACTTTCTGTCTCTGTAAAGAATATTTATCACTTTTCTCCAAATGATGGAAATGCCTTTCTCATCATTAACCAGAATTTGGATAATTCAAACTTAAATTGTACTCTACAAGTGCCATCATTCAGTAAATCAAATAGATCTTCCTTTACTTTCATGGACAAATGTGATTTGAAAATTTCTTATGACAATATGAATAAATTGTGAATACAATTGAAATCATATATCTCAAACCAATAATGTGTCTCTTCCTTACGTATACAAATGTTGCTCTACTTGTCTTAATAATTATTCTTTTCTATTCAGTGACACAGCCTAACCACAATTGTATCATTTTTAACCTCACATTTCCAAGATCAAATGTTTGCCTTAATTTTTGAATCCATAAACTTTATCAGTACATATGAATATATTATTGAAAGGTCCTGGTGATTTTCTATTAGGTTTATTTATTCATCTAATTAAACTATTTTTCAAGCCAAGAACTACCTTTCAACAAATAATCAAAGTAAGAACTGTTTACCAAAAAAGTTCCAGTTCTCCTTCTAGTTCTCAAACTTTTGACAAAACTTTTCCTTGGATATCTACTGCACTTTAGTATGAAACAGTGCAAAGTTGTATACATAAAACTGAAAACAGACATAAGTGAAGCAGCCTCAGTTGCAGTAGATTCTCCATTTAGACACATCAGAGTGTGGAACTCTTACACAGGAAAAGTATATTACGCAAGTTTCTCTGTCAATAAAACATTGAATTATTTGAATCCTATTCAATGTCTTCACGATACCCTTGACGTGAAGCCATTACGCCTTTTTTTGCAGTCACCCATCAGTGTACAAACTCAAGCCTCGTTCCATACTTTATTTGTTTCAAAGTATGAATTTACCACCTTCAATATTTCATCCGCAGTAACTTGTTTTGGTACTTCTTTACAAAGAACTGATATTTTTCCAAGAATTTCTCTTTAGGAATCATAACTCGTACAGCAATTCAGCATTTTCTAATGTGTATAGATTCATCAATCTGAAATAAAACCTGAGTCATTTGATAATAGTCTGGATTAATGCTATCTTTATCCCATCCAATATAATGTCAATACATTCACTAGTATTATCTGAGAGTGCCACTTCTTCCTTTTCTTTATTGGCCTCAAACAATTTTCATACTAGGTGGTAAAATGAGGGCTTCTATCCTTGTTTGAGGCAGTTTGGCTTTAGCTTTTAATGGTGTGACCTTGTAACTGGTTTATTTAGCTTAATCTAACATTGTTGGAACCAATCTCAAATAGAGCTTTGGTTTTTCTTGTTGCTTTGCAGAACTTTAAAATGTTCAAATCTTTTCCTGCTGAGTTTTTGTAGTGAGGTGCCAGTGCAGTTTGCTTGGCACCTTGTCTTCAACTCATAACTTTTCCTTGCCAGTAAGGCATTTAGGCTGAGGAAAAAAAAAGAGCTACTGAGCACATACATCCAAATTTGAGACGATTGTCATTTCATTATCTAACTAGTGACTTTTTTGATACTGTGTTCGTTTTGTGAATATGCTGGCTTTATAGCTTTAATGAAAAGTTATTCAATAAGATTGAAAAGAACAATATCTGTAAAAAATAAGTCTTTTTTAAGTGTAAGGAACTACTGGGGCCTATAGGCTTTTTCAACTACATAAAATCTATTTACAGAGTTAGGAAACTTTCTGCATTCATTAAAATGTTTTTAAAACAAATTTCATCAAAATTCATAAAAGTAATCATTTATGTCTATTTACTTCAAAAATTAAAACTTTGAAATATTCAAAAATATGTATAATACATATACTCATGTGTGATTTAAAATATTTTGATTAATTGATTTTCTCTTTTTTTTGAGACAGGGTCTCACTCTGTCACCCCAGCTAGAGTGCAGTGGCGCAATCATAGCTCACCACAGCCTCAACATCCTAAGCTCAAGCCAACCTCCCACCTCAGCCTTTTGAGTGGCTAGGGCTACAGGCATGCACCACCATGCTCAGGTAATTTTTAATTTTTTTGTAGAGAAGAGGTCACACTACGTTGCCCAGGCTGGTCTGAAATTCCTGGGCTCAAGTGATCCTCCCACCTTGACCTCCCACAGTGCTGGGATTACATGCATGAACCACCATGCCCTGCCAATAAATTTATTTATTTATTTATTTATTTATTTATTTATTTTTCTGAGATGGAGTCTTGCTCTGTTGCCCAGGCTAGAGTGCAGTGGTGTGATCTCGGCTCACTGCAAACTCCGCCTCCTGGGTTCAAGCGATTCTCCTGCCTCAGCCTCTCGAGTAGCTGGAATTACAGGCACCCACCACCACGCTCGGCTAATTTTTGTATTTTTAGTAGGGACAGGGTTTCACCATCTTGGCCAGGGTGGTCTCGAACTCCTGACCTCATGATCCACCCGCCTTGGCCTCCCAAAGTGCTGGGATTACAGGCATGAGCTACCGCACCCGGCACCGGTAAATTTATTTTCTAAGCTAAAAGGCCTTTTAATGAATCAGCTTAATTAAATTTCATTGAATTATTACTTGATTTTTAGAAATAAAAGTATTTTTTAATTCCCAAAAACAAATAATAAACCATTATGAAATTCTATCAAGAATGTAACTTTGGCTAATTATTAACACCAAAGGCAAAAACTAAGTCAGTCAAGAAGTAACAAAATCAATGTTTCACTTAGCAACACCTAGTATCAGAAAGTGGTAATAAAAGCAATAAAAATAATTATACATATGTTCTAAGTCAGCAAAACTATAAAATAATAATAGGAAACAAAATTGAAATAAAATACAAATATTGTACATGCATTAAAAAACAAAATTTTAAAAGATGAAAGCAACCCCAATATCCATTAACAGAAGAATGGATAAACAAAATGTGGCACGTATATACAATACAATATTATTCGATCTTAAAAAAGAAGGAAATTCTGATACACGCTGCAACATGAATGAACCCTGAAGGCATTATGCTAAGTGAAATAAGCCAGTCACAAAAGGACAAATATATGAACCCATTTATACGCGTTACCGAAAGTAGTCAAATTCACAGAGACAGAAAGTAGAATGGTGGTTGCCAGGGGCTGGAGGAAATGGGAATGAGGAGTAGTTGTTTCATAGGCACAAAGTTTCAGTGGGGAAAATGGAAACTTCTGGAAAAGGATGGTGCTGATGGTTACATAGCAATGTGAATGTACTTTATGCCACTGAGCTGTATACATTTAAAAATTGTTAAGACAGTGAGTTGTCATGTTTTTTACCAAAATTAAAATTTTTTTTAAATTTTAAGTGGCTACAATGGTGAGTTTTAAGTTATATATATTTTACCATAATCTTAAAAAATAAAATTACTGATGATGACAAGTTTATCAGAAATGTGTAATCAAATGTACTGGGATGATTCAAAGTTCAAGGTCAGGGGCAGGTAATACCTGGTACTGCTACTACAGAGAATTTTCAGGGCACAGGTGCTACACCTAAAGCTTTTTAGTCCAAAATAATTAGTGAATCTAGGGTGTTTACATAGGAAGTCCTTCAAATACTACTCAAATATTTCAACTACTATAAGTTTCTGAACAAAACACTGTTAATTATGACTATCGGCATACTGAGTCCACCTATAGCCTGTTTGTGGCACAGTAACATGTCACAGCACAGTAATTAAGAAGCTCTGATCTCATCCCCAACTTTCGGCTTTCTCCCCGATCAGCCTCCTATCTCCCCCAGGCTCAGCACATTCTTAGACAATCATCTGGGTAAATCTCATCCTAGTTCAACCATGGATTGGGACCTCTGTTTCTTGAATGCTATACTGAAGGACATTTCCCTTCTAGCACACCCCACCCTCATAAGCAGAACCCATAGAGTAGCTACAAAAAAGCTAATGCATCATAAGCAGCCTTAATAGAAGCAATATCTGAAACAAGGTGAATTATATGACCTTCTAACTCTAAACCTCTATTTCTATGACTTATGTACATTTTTATGACCCTATGTTATATAACACATTAATCTCAGCTTTATATTATGATTGCTTGTCCGGGTATCAGCAATGAATAAAATACACAGCAAAAAGGCATGCCTCATGACTTTTAGTAGCACTAAGCTATCCGAAGTAAAACTGAGAAGTAAATGAAACTCGTCATTCATGCTTTCCCATTCCTACCTTCACTTTTTGTCAAGACCCACATAATGCCCCATGGCAGTCCAAAGTTCCTGACTATCTTACATTACCTTTCAAAAAGTACACAACTCAATTTCCTCTGTTCTTTCCTTTCCTCCACCTAAAAACCTGTCCCAATTTTTAAAATCTCAATTTGGCAACAGCTCACCTCCTTCAGACATAAATCCTGCTTAGACTTGCTAATTTTCATACGAGAATGTCAACACCAACTCCACTCAGTGGTCACTAGAGCATATGGACCTGCCCTTAACAGAAAACACAGAATATCTCTACTTCAGGTTCTGCCACCCAGCCCTTAGCTTATTAAACATTCAGGGTCATCAAGCTGTTTTCTTAGGATACTGGAATTATAAATTATGGCCTTTTTTCTTTAATCAAACTTCAATACGTAATGTTATGTTATAGGGCAAAGGGACAAAAATCAACATTTGAAAATCTTATCCTAGACCAAATGCTTTTCAAACCATCTGTGGTGAAAGATCAGGATTTTATTTCCAATCTGTCATAGACATATTTTTGTGAAAAACACTAAAAATGAATTACTAGAAAAAAAGAAATTAAAAAATCCAAAACATACAAATTACAAGCCTCAATTCTTTTATTAAACAGACATAGAAATTACTCTGTCAAACTGCTTAAAAGTTTTTAGTCACTAATTTTCCATTTCTGTACTGATCTCCTTGCACTGGTACCAGCGTAGGCCACGCTTTGAGTAACGCTGCCTTAGAATACAGTCTCTCATCCCAACCCAAATATCTACCTCTACCCTGTCAAGAGAGTCTAACAATCCATCTCGGAAAGAAGCTGGAAGACACAGAATAGTATATTCTATGGTTAGTGAAAGAGCCACTTGGGATACATACACATCTGCCATCTATACATTTCTAATGCATACAAGCTGATCCTTTTTCATAAACTACTCACCAGTCTAACACACTTTGAGGTTTATGACAGTAATACGGCTGCAGTCTCATATATGTCTTTTACTTTGAAACCTCTCAGTTTTTTAGGTTAGTTAAAACCCCTATTCTGGTTTTTGGTTATTTACATAATAAACAGCCATTTAAATGCACATGCACTACACCCTGGTGAAGTCAGCAGGAGGTGAACGCGAAGATCTGAGACCAAACTTCTCTGTATGTGTGCAAAGCATGTCTCCATTGTGCAATCGCTCTACAAATAAGAAATAAACACTGGGTTTATAAGACTTGGAAGAAAAGGTTTATGGCTTTGACTGTTTTCCATTACTGGAAAATTTACATGCTGAAAAGTAGCAAAAATCAGTGCAAAAGAATAAACAGCGGGTGCACTTCAAGGGCTTGTTTCTTTCAAGAATCAGGAGCAAAACTGGGTTTTATTAGCTGTTTCATTAAGTTTTACTTTGAAGAAAAACAAACAGTGAAAGCATATGTGCAACATCTGATGAAAAAGGATTTTATTCCAAACAGTCTCTGTACAAAACTCATTAATGTAACATTAAATGTGAAGACTTGTCTAGCAATTTAAGAATAATTTTACTCATTTTAGTTTATTTATAATTTGACACAGTTTATTTAATGTATTCTAAACTTTAAATCACCATGTGTACTAAACTAATATATTAAATCTGTCTTTTCAATGACATTTTGCAATAAATATCTATAGCATCTGTTAAAGACAATTAGTATATAAATCTGTATCAAATTTAACACCTAAAGTAGGATAATACAGCTGGATATTGATAACTTGAAACACTCATGATTACATGTGTTTTTAAAAAATACACGCAAACTTAAAAAAATCTAAATATATATGCTACTATAATCTAGTATCTGAAATCTAAGCACCTAATATAATACTCAAAGTGTTAAATAAAAGTATTTTTTTTCCTTAGAACAAATTTAGTCATGCTGGATAGTCATCATATTCCCACTGGAAGAATCTGCCCAATTGCTACTTTCTTGTTTCAATACTACGGGGCAGGGGGGAGCATTCAGAAGAAAAATAAATATATATACATACATATATATATATTTTGTGTGTGTGTATATATACATATTCCAGTTCCATTGTGTTGGCTACATAATAGTGGCATGGAATAGATAAAACTTCAGCTTCTAACTTAGTTAATCAACATTCAAATATTAAACTATAGGTTAGGAGTTAAGACAATAATCTTTGGAGGCAGACACATCTTGGTTCCAGTCTTGACCCTGCCTCGAACATAAATACTATGTAACCTTGGACAAATCATTTACTTTCTCTAAGCCTATATGCCTTGTCTGAAGTAGAAATAATAATGGCTAACTCACAGAGCTATTGTGGGGTTAAATTAAATGAGATATATGTAAATAACAGCACAGTTAATGGTGCTTTGAAAATGGACTTTCCTCTTTTAAAAAAAAAAAAAAAAGAGTACTGGCTGGGCATGGTGATTCACACCTGTAATCCAGCACTTTGGGACGCTGAGGCAGGAGGATCACCTCATGTCAGGAGTTGGAGACCAGCCTGGGCAACATGGCGAAACTTCATCTCTACTCAAAATACAAAAACTAGACGGGCATTGTGGGTACCTGTAATCCCAGCTACTCGGGAGGCTGAGGCAGGAGAATTGCTTGAACCTGGGAGGTGGAGGTTGCAGTGAGCTGAAATTGTGCCACTGCACTCCAGCCTGGGTGACAGAGCGAGACTCCGTCTCAAAAAAAAAAAAAAAATACTCGTTTTAATCAAAGTAATACACCACATATTTTAAAAACTAAACATGCACTAAAATGCATATATACATCGAGTCCTCTGTATCAGCAAGTTCTGCATCCATGGATTCAACCAACCTCAGATAAAAAAAATTTTTTTTTTGAGACGGAGTATTGCTCTGTCCCAGGCTGGAGTGCAGTGGCGCGATCTCAGCTCAGTGCAACCTCCACCTCCCAGGTTCAAGCAATTCTCCTGCCTCAGCCTCCCGAGCAGCTGGGATTACAGGCATGCGCCACCACACCCAGCTAATTTTTTTTTTTGAGACAGTGTCTCACTCTGTCACCCAGGCTGGAGTGTGATGGCATGATCTCGGTTCACTGCAACCTCTGCCTCCCGAGTTCAAGCAATTCTCCTGCCTCAGCCTCCCGAGTAGCTGGGACTACAGGCGCCCGCCACCATGCCCAGCTAATTTTTATATTTTTAATAGAGACGGGGTCTCAACATGTTGGCCAGGATGGTCTCGATCTCTTGACCTCGTGATCCACCCGCCTCGGCCTCCCAAAGTGCTGGGATTACAGGCGTGAGCCACTGCGCCTGGCCACGCCCAGCTCATTTTTGTATTTTTACTAGAGACAGAGTTTCACCATGTTGGCCAGGCTGGTCTCAAACTCCTGACCTCATGATCCACCCGCCTCAGCTTCCCAAAGTGCTGGGATTACAGGTGTGAGCCACCACTCCCAGCTGATAAAATATTTTTAAACTACATCTGCCTTGAACATGTACAGACTTTTTTTCTTGTCATTATTCCCTAAACAATACAGTATAACAATTATTTACATAGCAGTTACACTGTATCAGGTATTATAAGTAATCTAGAGATGATTTAAAGTATACAGGAGGATGTGCATGGGTTATATGCAACTACTAAACAATTATATGCAACTACTAAACCATTTTATATCAGGGACTTTAGTATCTATAGATTTTGGTATGGGAAGGTAGTCCTGGATCCAATCCCCCAGGGATACTGAGGGATGACTATATAACAAAAGTCAGCAGCCCCTCTTTCACCCCTCCACATACCCTGGTCAGCCTATCCAGATGCAACCACTTGCAACTTTCCTTGTTTCTTCTACTATTCAATACCAAATTCCATACATTTTATCTGTATCTTTTTCTTGATACAACAAATTTACACATTACCTACTGAATTATTGTGGAGATTATATATATTCGAATTCAGCATGACCCCTGAATTTAAAAACCAGGGTTATTAAAAAAATGACTTCTATTAAACTCATACATTGGAAAGAATACATCTATAAAAGAAGTAATCTCTGTTTTAGGAACCTAAGAAATACAAATCAATTGTAAGATGTTTACTAAGGGACCTCTACTCCTCAGAGTACAAATATGAAATGGTATTATTTTTTCCAATAATTGTCCTTAACATTCCTATGTGGAATCCCCTT
The DNA here is from genome assembly GCF_028885655.2 of Pongo abelii. Taxonomy (NCBI): domain Eukaryota; kingdom Metazoa; phylum Chordata; class Mammalia; order Primates; family Hominidae; genus Pongo; species Pongo abelii. Next base: position 89,616,114 of record NC_071989.2, on the reverse strand, counting down.
TTGTACCTGGTAATTGTGGCAGACTGATTTCATTAATGACCTCAATTTTTCTCTCCCTATATACATGCCCTTTGGTATTGCCTTCTCGCAATAACTCTGAATGTTGCCCCTTTGAAAAGCTCAAGTAGAGGTCTAAAAAAGTACTTGAGTATTTCTACTTTCTCTCTTCAGACCCTAACCACCACCATGAGAATAAGCTCAGGCTGGCCTGCCAGAACATGGAACCAAGCAGAATCATCCCAACTGAGGCCATCCTAGATAAGCCGGCCCCCAGCCAACCCTCAGTTGACAGCATATGCATAAGCAAGCCCTGTGCACATCAGCTGAACTTGTCACAGATCAGCAAAACTGTCCAGTCAATTTGCAGACTTCTGAGAAATAATAAATGGTTGTTTTAAGTCACTAAGTTTGGAATGGTTTATTATGCAGCAATATCTCACCGATATATTAGGGATGCTTAAAAACAACTTGGTCCCAGTCCATAACTTTTTAGATGCTTCCAGTTATTAGAACTCTATCCTTCTCCAGATAATTAAGACTCAATCCTACTATTAGTTTTGTTACTCTGAGGACTTCAGTCTCAAAATCAATTTGAAGCCCTTTTCTCCCTGTAGTTCAACCCATAACCTCAGCAGCTTGAATAAGCTTCTCAAAATGAAGCATGCTCTTACTCAGAAAAGCCTCCTGCCCCTCACTACTTCTTCTAGGAGCCCATGGCTTGAAAACTGGAAGGAGGAAGGAGGGACATCGACTAATTTAACTGGATGCAGTCATAGTCCTCTTCTTGTTTGCTGTTGCTTCTGTGACACTGCCTGGGTGTCAATATCTCTCCACGTGGCAGACACACAGCTGCTAACTCCCCCATTGGGTGACTGCATGGGCGCTTCAGAGGCACCTGCAGGGAAGACCAACCCCTGGCACACTTCCCTAATCCAGGCAGTCACCATCTCCCTTCTACAACTGCTGAGGTCCCTTTACCTGACTATCAGCCTTCTAGAACAGGACAAGAGATAAAATACATCAAGCCTGGCTACTCTTTGAAGTGATCATATTAAACAGGTTAAACACTATCCCCTCCATAGCGCCATTATTGTTCTCAACTCCCTGTACCTCTGCTCAGGCAGAAAAGAGCAGATGAGCAAATCAGCAGCTAAGCAAACACCCAACTAAGCAATGAAATGACCACTCCTCCCTCCCTCCCCATCTGTAGGTACCCCAAACTCATTACAAGTGGTTATTTGAAGAGGGAAGAGAGGCACTGGGAGAGGAGAGAGTGGTTTTTCATTAAGAACACTGCACTCCCCCTTTGCCGAAACTCATTCTCATATCAGGGTGGAGGTTCTCAGTTCTTCAGGAATGGTTTCCCAGGGCAGTCTCTGTAGGCAGATTTCTGGCCCCAGTGGCTAGCAGATTATTCATAGCAATCCAAATATAGAAAATTAGTTACTTAGAGTCTTTTGTCTTCAGCTTGAGGCTTTAGCTGCAATTCTGGAATAAGATAAAAAGGTCCCACTCAACACACTGTTACATGGTTATTTTTAAATCTAAAATATGCATTAAATTCTACTATACTGCATATCATTATAGAAAAAAATCCATTTTTACTGAAATGCCGGTTTTATTAAAAAGACTGCCCTGAAGAGGTTATTTGAATTATATTTATTAACTTTTTATGTAAATGTTATGGTGTTTTCATGGATCCTAATTCATCAATTAAGGGATAAAAAAGGAATACTGACTTGTTTTTTAATTTCTCGAAATTTTTCAAATAAAACTTTTGTCTAATAAAATTCTTCAGACAAATTGTGAATTTTATTTTTTTCTGGAAAATCAGATATTCACTCATTCATTTAACAAAACTTTGTTTTTGTGCTTACTATATATACTCAGAGATATTCTAGTTGCTTTGGGCATATCAGCAAATAAAACAAAGATTCCTACCTTCACAGACTGGGCAAAGAAAGAGAGATATTAAACAATAAACATAATAAATAAGTAAATTAAATAGTATGTAAGAAGACGAAAATAGCAGTATGAAAAAAAGTAGAGTAGGAAAAGGGAAGCAGGAGTGCCAGAGTGAGGCTGTCAGATAGGCAAGCCAGTGGCTAGCAGATGGTTTGAAATGTTGCACAGGGCGGGCAGAGAGGCCTCATTAAGGAGGTGGCATGTGAGCAACCACACAAAGGACCTGGATGACTTAGCTATATCTGGAAGAAGAGTGTTCTAGACAGAGGGGCCAGTCAGTTCTGAGGCCCCAGCGTGGCAGTGTTTGTCTGGAGTGTTTAAAGAACAGCAAGGTCAGCGTGCCTGGACAGTTGTGATGAAAGAAAGAAAAATAGGAGATGAAGTCAGGGGAGTAAGAAAGTGGAGAAGGAAGCAAATTGCACAGTTTATGGTGTATTGTAAATATTTTGGCTTTTAATCTGAGTTGAGAAGTGACACATCTGACTTGTATTTTAAGAGTTATGTCATAGGAAGGCAAGAGTGAAAACAGTCAGATCATTAGGAAGGTAATCCTAGTAAGAGTTGATGATAGTTTACACCAGGGTGGTAGCAGGGAAGATGATGACAGATGGTATGATTCTGGATATTATGAAAAGGGAACAAGCAGGATTTCCTAATGGACTAGATGTGGGGTGTAAAAGAAATAAAGGAGTTAAAGATAGCTCCAGTAGCTTGAGCAACTGGAAAGATGGAGTTGTCATCAATTCAAAGAGGGCTGGTTTGGGTGGTAGTAGGTGAACAAGTTTGGGAGGGGAGACACTAGGAGTTTAATTTTGGACATGTTAGCTTCAGGATCTAAGTGAATCCATCAAACTAGAAGTGTCAAGTAAGAAGTTGGCCTTAAGGGAGAGACATCTGGGCAGAGGATATACATTTAGGAGTAACTGGCATTTGGATGGAATTTAAATGATGAGACCTCCATGGTCATGAGACTAGCTAGAGATGAGAATAAGACATAGGACTGCTCATGGGCACTAATATTATGAGACTGTGGGGAAAAAAGAAAGAAACAGCAAAAGAGACTGAAAAGGAATAAAGAGTAATATAGAAGGTGAACTAAGAGAGTAAGGACACCAATTGAAGAAAGCATATCAAGGAGGAAAGAACGATCAATCCTGTCAAGTGATGCTAGAAGATCAAATAATTTACCTGTGAGTTTAGCAGCCTAGATATCACTGGTAACATTAATAATAATATTGGACCCGACGGATCATTCCATAAGAAAAGAAATTTTACTACTTAAATTCTTCTAAAACAAATAGTTTTTGTTAAGCATTTGACAAAATCCACCATCCCTTTATGATTAAAACCCTCAGCAAAACCAGCATAGAAGGGACGTATCTTAAGGTAAAAAAGCCATCTATGACAAACCCACAGCCAACATTATACTGAATAAGGAAAAGTTGAAAGCATTTCCCTTGAGAACTGGAACAAGACAAGGATGCCCACTTTCATCACTTCTATTTAACATAGTACTGAAAGTCCTAGTCAGAGCAATCAGACAAGAGAAAGAAATAAAGGGCATCCAAATCAGTAAAGAGGACGTCAGACTGTCACTGTTTGCTAAGGACATTATCGTATACCCTAAAGACTCATCCAAAAAGCTCCTAGAACTGGTAAATGAATTCAGCAAAGTTTCAGGATACAAAATCAACATACACAAATCAACAGCCCTGCTATACACCAACAGCAGCCAAGCTGAGAATCAAATCAAGAACTCAACCCCTTTTACAATAGCCGCAAAAAAAAAAAAAAAAAAAAAGAGATAAAATACTTAGGAATACGCTTAACCAAGGAGGTGAAAGACCTCTACAAGGAAAACTATAAAACACTGCTGAAATAAATCATAGACAACACAAACAAGTGGAAACACATCCCACGCTCTTGGAGGGGTTGAATCAATATTGTAAAAATGACCAAACTGCTGGGGCCGGGCGCGGTGGCTCACGCCTGTAATCCAGGCACTGTGGGAGGCTGAGGTGCGCGGATCACGAGGTCAGGAGCTCAAGACCATCCTGGCTAACACGGTGAAACCCTGTCTCTACTAAAAAAATACAAAAAATTAGCCAGGTGTGGTGGCAGGTGCCTACAGTCCCAGCTACTTGGGAGGCTGAGGCAGGAGAATGGTGTGAACCTGGGAGGCAGAGCTTGCGGTGAGCTGAGATCACACCACTGCACTCTAGCCTGGGCAACAGAGCAAGACTCTATCTCAAAAAAAAAAAAAAAGAAAGAAAGAAAGAAAATGACCATATTGCCAAAAGCAATCTACAAATTCAGTGCAATTCCCATCAAAATACCACCATCATTCTTTACAGAACTAGAAAATAACAATCCTAAAATTCATATGGAACCAAAAAAGAGCCTACATAGCTAAAGCAAGACTAAACAGAAAGAACAAATCTGGAGGCATTACATTTCTTGACTTCAAACTATACTATAAAGCCATAGTCACCAAAACAGCATGGAACTCGTAAAAAATAAGCCTATAGACCAACGGAACAGCATAGAGAACCCACAAATAAAGCCAAATACTTAGAGTCAACTGATCTCCAACAAAGCAAACAAAATAAAGTGGGGAAAGGACACCCTATTCAACAAATGGTGCTGGGATAATCGGCAAACCACATGTAAAAGAATCAAAGTGGATCCTCACCTCTCTCTCACCTTATACAAAAATCAACTAAAGATGGATCACAGACTTAAATCCAAGACCTGAAACCATAAAAAATTCCAGAACATTGGGAAAACCCTTCTAGACAATGGCTTAGACAAAGATTTAATGACCAAGAACCCAAAAGAAAATGCAACAAAAACAAAGATAAATAGATGAGACAATTTAAAAAGCTTATGCACAGCAAAAGAAATAATCAGCAGAGTAAACAGACAACCCACAGACTGGGAGAAAATCTTCACAATCTATCCAAAACCCCATCTGTACGTCACCATCATAAAAGACCAAAGGTAGATAAAACCACGAAGACGGGGAAAAAACAGAGCAGAAAAACTGAAAATTCTGAAAATCAGAGTGCCTCTCCTCCAAAGGAACACAGCTCCTCATCAGCAATGGAACAAAGCTAGACGGAGAATGACTTTGACGAGTTGAAAGAAGAAGTCTTCAGATGATCAAACTTCTCTGAGCTAAAGGAGGAAGTTCGAACCCATCACAAAGAAGCTAAAAACCTTGAAAAAAGATTAGACGAATGGCTAACTAGAATAACCAATGTAGAGAAGTACTTAAATGACCTAATGGAGCTGAAAACCATGGCACAAGAACTACATGATGAATGCACAAGCTTCAGTAGCCGATTCGATCAACTGGAAGAAAGAGTATCAGTGATGGAAGATCAAATGAATGAATTGAAGCGAGAAGAGAAGTTTAGAGAAAAAAGAATAAAAAGACACGAACAAAGCCTCCAAGAAATGTGGGACTATGTGAAAAGACCAAATCTACGTCTGATTGGTGTACCTAAAAGTGACGGGGAGAATGGAACCAAGTTGGAAAACACTCTTCAGGATATTATCCAGGAGAACTTCCCCAACCTAGCAAGGCAGGCCGACATTCAAATTCAGGAAATACAGAGAATGCCACAAAGATACTCCTCGAGAAAAGCAACTCCAAGACACATCATTGTCAGATTCACCAAAGTTGAAATGAAGGAAAAAATATTAAGGGCAGCCAGAGAGAAAGATCGGGTTACCCACAAAGGGAAGCCCATCAGACTAACAGCAGATCTCTCAGCAGAAACTCTACAGCCAGAAGAGAGTGGGGGCCAATATTCAACATTCTTAAAGAAAAGAATTTCCAACTCAGAATTTCATATCCAGCCAAACTAAGCTTCATAAGTGAAGGAGAAATAAATACTTAACAGACAAGCAAATGCTGAGAGATTTTGTCACCACCAGGTCTGCCCTACAAGAGCCCCTGAAGGAAGCACTAAACATGGAAAGGAACAACCAGTACCAGCCACTGCAAAAACTTGCCAAATTGTAAAGACCATCAAGGCTAGGAAGAAACTGCATCAACTAACGAGCAAAATAACCAGCTAACATCATAATGACAGGATCAGATTCACACATAACAGTATTAACCTTAAATGTAAATGGACTAAATGCTCCAATTAAAAGACACAGACTGGCAAATTGGATAAAGACTCAAGACCCATCAGTGTGCTGTATTCAGGAGACCCATCTCACGTGCAGAGACACACATAGGCTCAAAATAAAGGGATGGAGGAAGATCTACCAAGCAAATGGAAAACAAAAAAAGACAGGGATTGCAATCCTAGTCTCGGATAAAACAGACTTTAAACCAACAAAATCAAAAGAGACAAAGAAGGCCATTACATAATGGTAAAGGGATTAATTCAACAAGAAGAGCTAACTATCATAAATATATATGCACCCAATACAGAAGCACCCAGATTCATAAAGCAAGTCCTTAGAGACCTACAAAGTGACTTAGACTCCCACACAATAATAATGGGAAACTTTAACACTCCACTCTCAACATTAGACAGATCAACGAGACAGAAAGTTAACAAGGATATCCAGGAATTGAACTCAGCTCTGCACCAAGCAGACCTAATAGACATCTACAGAACTCTCCACCCCAGATCAACAGAATATACATTCTTCTCAGCACCACATTGCACTTATTCCAAAATTGACCACATAGTTGGAAGTAAAGCACTCCTCAGCAAATGTAAAAGAACAGAAATTATAACAAACTGTCTCTCAGACCGCAGTGCAATCAAACTAGAACTCAGGATTAAGAAACTCACTCAAAACTGCTCAACTACATGGAAACTGAACAACCTGCTCCTGAATGACTACTGGGTACATAACAAAATGAAGGCAGAAATAAAGATGTTCTTTGAAACCAACGAGAACAAAGACACAACATACCAGAATCTCTGGGACACATTTAAAGCAGTGTGTAGAGAGAAATTTATAGCACTAAATGCCTTCAAGAGAAAGCAGGATAGATCTAAAACTCACAATCTGTAAATCTGACAAATGACTAATATCCAGAATCTACAAGGAACTCAAACAAATCAGCAAGAAAAAAAAAATCCCATCAAAAAGTGGGCTAAGGACATGAACAGACAATTCTCAAAAGAAGATATACAAATGGCCAACAAACATATGAAAAAATGCTCTACATCACTAGTTATCAGGGAAATGTAAATCAAAACCACAATGCAAATACCACCTCACTCCAGCAAAATGGCCATAATCAAAAAATCAAAAAAAAATAGATGTTGGTGTGGATGTGGTGAAAAGGGAACACTTTTACACTGTTGATGGGAATTTAAAATAGTACAACCACTATGGAAAACAGTGTGGGGATTCCTTAAAGAACTAAAAGTAGATCTACCATTTGATGCAGCAACCTGGGTATCTACTCAGAGGAAAAGAAGTCACTCTATGAAAAAGACACTCGCACACACCTTGATAGCAGCACAATTTGCAATTGCAAAAATATGAAACCAGCCCAAATACTACTCAGTCATAAAAAGGAACAAAATAATGGCACTTGCAGCAAGCTGGATAGAATTGGAGACCATTATTATAAGTGAAGTAACTCAGAAATGCAAAACCAAACATCATATGTTCTCACTCACAAGTGGGAGCTAAGATATGAGGACTCAAAGGCATAAGAATGATACAATGGGCCGGATGCGGTGGCTCACCCCTGCAATCCCAGCACTTTGGGAGGCCGAGGCGGGCGGATCACGCCCAAGACCAGCCTGGCCAATATGGTGAAAACCCGTCTCTACTAAAAAACAAAAATTGGCCAGGCGTGGTGGTGTGTGCCTGTAGTCCCAGCTACTCGGGAGGCTGAGGCAGGAGAATCGCTGGAACCCGGGAGGTGGAGGTTGCAGTGAGCCAAGATCGCGCCACTGCACTCCAGCCTGGCGACAGGGCGAGACTCTGTCTCAAAAAAAAAAAAAAAAAAAAAAAAAAAAAGAATGATACAATGGACTTTGGGGATTCAGGGGAAACCGTGTGTGGGTGGGTGAGGGATAAAAGACTACTCATTGGGTACAGTGTATGCTGCTCGAGTGATAGTTGCACCAAAATCTCAGTAATCACCACTAAATAACTTATTCATGTAACCAAACACCACCTGTTCCCCAAAAACCTATTGAAATATTAAAAAAATTAAAATAAAAAAAGACGTGAAAGACTTGTACTGTAAAAACTATAAACATTGCTAAGAAGAATAAATAAAATATGTCAGTGGAAAGACATTTTACGTTCCTGGATTGGAAGACTAAGTGTCAAACCATGTAAATACATGAAGGAAATGTAAATGCATATTTCTAAGTGAAAGAAGCCAATATTTAAAAAATACATACTGTATCATTTAAACCACGTGACTCTCAGGAAAAGGCAAAATTAAGGAAATGGTTAAAGAATCAGTAGTTGCCTGGGTTTAGTGAAGGGGGAACGATAAATAGATGGAGCACAGAAGATTCTGTCGGGCAGTAAAACTGCTCTGTGTGATACTATAATGGTGGATACATGTCATATCTTTGTCAAAATAGAATGTATGACACCAAAAGGGAATCTTAATGTAAACTATGTACCTTGAGTGATAATGATGTGTCCATACAGGTTCATCAATTGTTAAAAATGAACCACTCTGGTGGGGAATGTTGATAATGAAGGGCGAGGCCACTTATGTGTGAGGATAGAGGTACATGAGAAATACCTATACCTTCTGCTCAATTTTGCTGGTAACGTAAAACTTCTTAAAGTCTACTTCAAAAAACACACAAAAACAGCACCTTACAACTCAAACAACTCAAGAATAAGAAGAAAAACAGCCTCATTAAAAATGAGTAAATTTTTGAATGGACATTTTACTAAAGAATATACGCAAGTTGCTAACATTCCCATGAAATGTTAGCATTCAGCATCATTAACAATTAGGGAAATTCATGAGAAACCACTTTACACCCACCAAAGTGACTATAATCAAACAGAAAGGAAATACCAAGTGTTGATAATTGTCAGGGAAATCAAGAACCCGCATATTTTGCTGGTGGGGATGTAAACTACATAGCCACTTTGAAAAACAGACCAGTGGTTTCTTAAAGTGTTAAACATCGATTTACCATATGACTTGGCAATTACACTCCTAGATATCTATCCAAGATAAATGAAAACTTGTGACCCCCAAAAGACATGTATGTGAATGTTCATAACAGCATTATTCCTAATAGCCAAAATCTGAAAACATTCCAGATGTTCATCAATTGGTGAATTATATTAATATTCTATAGCTGCCATAACGAATTACCATAAACTTTATGGCTTAAAATAATAGAAATTTATTCCCTCACAGTTCTGGAGGCCAGAAATCTGAAATCAAGATGTCCACAGGGCTGCACTCCCTCTACAGGAGAATTCTTTGTTTAAAAATTAAAAAAAAAAAAAAAATAGTTTTTAAAAAAACAAAAAAATAGTTTTTTAAAAAAACAAAAAAATAGTTTTTTAAAAAAACAAATAGGTTTTTAAACACTAGTCAATGACTCACTTATTTCAAAAAATATATAATACAATGGAATGGAATAAAATGAAATGCATTCACACAAATAAAAAACTTGGCTGAACTCCTTGCAGTTTATATGATTTTAATTCAATTGAACAAAGGCATCTAGAGTGTTTACTTTGCTAAGTGCCAAAGATATAGAAACAGGAATATAAAAACAAAAACAACCTGGGCGTGGTGGCTCACCCCTGTAATCCTAACACTATGGGAAGCCAAGGAAGGCGGATCGCTTGAGGTCAGGAGTTCAAGACCAGCTTGGCCATCATGGTGAAACCCTGTCTCTAATTAAAGAATACAAAAATTAACCAGGCATGGTGGCACACGACTGTAATTTTAGCTACTCGAGAGGTTGAGGTGGGAGAATCGCTTTAACCTGGGAGGTGGAGGTTGCAATGAACCAAGATTGCACCACTGCACTCCAGCCTGCATGACACGGTGAGACCCTGTCTCAAAAAAAACCAGTAAAAACAAAAATATAGTGCTTGCTGTCAAGGAGCTCTCAGACTACTATGGGGAATTAGCCAAGTATATAGATGACCACCATATAGAATTGTACACCAATTGTATGGAAACACAGAGGAGTGGATCTAAGCCAAACTTGGGAGGTCAGGGTTGCCTATGTGAAGTAAGTGATGCATAGATTTAATCTAAAAAAAAAATATGTAGTTATTATGGGCAAAAGACAGCCATAAAAATCACAAAAGAAAGTACCAAATAACTAATAAACATATGAAAAGATGCTCAAATGAGCTAGTTTTTAGAAAATGCAAATTAAAATCATGCGGCCTCGGGAGGCAGGACTACAAATCCCCTTCAAAAAACAACTTTGAAACTGAACAAAATTGTTAAAAACAACCATTTCAGGGAACTGGGAATCAACCAAAGGCAAATAACATATTAAGAAGCACTTATTCACGAAAAACTGTTGAAATTCAGGCAAGAACAGTGGGAGTCTGTGGCATTCCTCCCTGAGGTTGCTCCCATCCCTCCCAGAGGGTCAGTATCTTGGTTCTACCAGGACCACAGGCTGTGAAACCAGCAGCCTTCCTGCCAGAGGGACTCAACTGATCTGAAGCTGAAAATGAAAATATGCCATCCAGCAGCATCGTCAGTAAAAGTAGCAATCTCTGTAGCAAGCCCGAGGTAGTAGTCATCCCAGTTGGCACAAGCAACCAACCAACCAGCACCATAATAGGAATAGTAATAGGGAGATTCTGGAAATGAAGGATTACAGAGAAGCTTGAGAAACTACACACAACCCTGGCAGCCTTCCACTCACATGTGCAGGGGAAGCTAAGGGGACCCAAGCTGTCCACACATCCTGGCTGATGAGGAGGCTTTGTGTAGGCGCAGAGGACATGGTTGAAACTAAAAGACAGGGCAGACTTGAACACTGCCTAAACTTCGAATGTGCTCCCCAACCCACACAGAACCATCAGGAAGTGGAGAAGCCTACTGGCTCCAGGTGTTTGAGCATAACCTCTGACCAATCATCAGTAATTAAGCTATGCACAAATGTAATGTTGAGAGAACGAAGCCAGGCTCAAAAGAGTAATCTTTTTTTAAGCAAGAGTTTTGTGTGCTTAGCTAAGGAGACTGAACTATATCCTGAATAATGATCACTAAAGGATTTTAACCAGAGAGTAATGGAGTGGAATTGCATTTTATAAGATCACCTTGGCAGGCTTAGAGGCAGACTGGCAGAGGGCAAGATTAGAGACAAAGAGCAGAAATAATGATAGCCTGAACAAAAAGAATGGTGATGGGCAAGGAGGGCAGAGGTAAGCCAACTTGAGAGATTTTTAAAGATGGAATAAATTGATGTAATGATCCATTCAGTATATGTATCGAGGCAGAGGAATGTAAAACCTTCAGGGTCATGGCCTGAGTCGGAGGTTGGTGGAGCCATCTAGAAAAAAAAAAGAATTCAGAAGGAGCAGTGGATATTGAGGGCAAAAAATGATGAGCTCAGTTTTAATCATGTTGAGTTTGAGATTTATAGAACTTTAATCCATGAGACTGCTTACATAATTAAACTTTGTATAAAATTTATTACTTAGAAAATGACAAGTAGCATATAGAAATACGGGAATGCAGTGGTCCGAAGACCTGGGCTTCTATTTCAGTTTTAGCTCCAAGTTGGACAAGTCAATTGTTACCTTGGTGCTAAGTTTATTTATTTACTTAAACTATCTTTATGTAAAATAAAGAAAATAAGACTGTCCTATACACTTATAGGAATACTGTGTGCATAAAAAGAATGCTGTAAAACTAGAACACAAGCAATTGCTGCTATAGTGCACAACTTGTTCTGGAAGCTTTAATACAATATGACCAAAATTAAGCCATAAATATTGGAAAAGAAACCATATTTTCATTATATCAGATGACATGGAAAGCACCAAAGAATTACTTTTTATACTATTAGACCTAGTGTTAGTTCAGTAAGGTAACCAGTTACAAAATATACTTAGTAAAATCAATATCTTACCTACATATCAGCAATAACCTTAGACCTTAAAATGGGGAAAACCCAGTCTCTGTAAATAAAGCTAGATCTATCGCTATTTTATCCTATCATGGATCGACTTAAAGAAATTAGTTAATTAATTAATTAAAGCCTCATTCAAACTGTGAATTTCAAACTTCACTGAAGACTTTAAAAAGTGAACACCTAGCATGTTCCTAAAAGGGAAGACAACATTATAGATACATAATTTCGCTCCAAATTTATAAATTTAAAAGGACAGCCATCAAAATCCCAACTGGAAAACATAGCAACACTTATTTATCTAATTAAGAGTACAGGTACCAAAATGAAATTCCCCACATATGAGGGGAATTAGCCAAAATAATCATAATTGTATTAAGGTAGTGAAATAATTGGTTATTTTTCCTCTCCATTTTTACAGATATTCATAATCAGAATTTTGTCTGTACTTGGAAACATTCTCCAAGACCTTGAGGATAAGAAATATAAGAAAGCATTTTCTGAGTTAAAGATGAAATTAACTCATCATAGATCAGAGGATATAGGCAAATTACCTTAACGAGAAAAAAATGGTTCCCTAGCCTGCAAGATTTAACTGGAACTCAATGGCAACCAAAAGAGCAATTAATCAGTAATTAATACTTTAAAAAATCAGATCAGTGAAACAAACATCAGCAGTGTCCACTACACTGTTCAGGAGAAAGAGTCTTTTAACCGTACACCAAATTTAAACAATTTGGCCTCAATGGTAAGACTACCCATATTGCGGAGCAAGATGTACTAATGCCACGTTTAGATTATGCCATTAAATATTCCATTTATGCAACTATGAGAGAGAATTTGAACTCATTCTAGGTTCATACGATTATGGTTTTGTTCACCTACAAAACAAAAATGAGCTATCATGCTGAGGTGGTGATTTCAGTTCATTTGACAATTCTACTTATTATAAATTAATATGTTTGACTCTGATATACATCCAATCATATATAAATATTATAAACAAATAAAATATATATGTCTAGTATACATAAATCAGATTAGATATAATCAGTCCTTTGACACTGTTTAATGTGAGTCTGTTTTTGGGAGATAGCTCCATTCCATGCCATCTGAACCCAAAAAGCTGAGGGTCAGATCCTGGGCTTGACAAACTCACCAGTGTAAAGATAACTTCCTACAAGGCTTTTTGAAATACAGCTGAACTAAAACATCACTGTTAACTAGGCATGTGCTCTTATTTGTTAAACTTGCACAATTACTATCATTTTAAAATTTTTCATTTATAAATTTGTGAAGTATTAAAGCTTTCCTTTCTCAGATAGTTTTGATAATCTTTAAAAATAGTATTCAAAGGTATTTAATTCAGAAGTGATACAACCTGTTCTTGAAATTATTGCTTAAGATTTGCATATGCTTAAGTGACAAATCATAACACTCAATAAATTATGAATTGAAAAATCTAGTATAACTGACTAGGATTTAGTGTTTATTAGAAAAACACAGCATACTGCTCCAAGTGCATTTTTCTCCTAATCTCCTAAGATAAAGAAAAAAAAATCTACTCTAGCTTCATCAAGAGATTATATGAATGCAATATATTTAATCTTTATCTAGTGACATCTGGAGCTAGAAATGATATTTCATTAACTCACAGCAGATGACTTAAACAAATACAGTATTACACTAAAACCACAGCAGTAACACGCTCATGACCCCCCTAAAAAGGATTAATAAGGAGATACGGAAAGATCTATAAGAAACTGGAGGAATAAATGTTACTCAAAAAGTATTTCAAAACAACAGATGTATTTGTCACTCAAATAAAGCAATATTATTCCTAAAAAACCTATGAGAAGTATCTATTTCTTTTAGTGAACCTTAAAATTGTAACTAAATTTTAGGAAAGAATCTATATAAGCATATTATCTTTATAGAGATTAAAATTTTAAGTGAATACTTAGTATTTCACCTTTGAAGTAAAAATAAATAATTATTTCCAACGAATATATATATGTGTGTGCATATATATATATGACACAAAAGTAAATGGGTAGGCAAAGTAAAGTAATTGTATTTAAAAACATGAATTCCAGCCTGTCACAGTGGTTCATGGCTGTAATCGTAACACTCTGGGTGGCCCAGGCAGGAGGATCACTTGAGCCCAGGAGTTTGATACTAGCATGGGCAATACAGTGAGACCTCATCTCTACAAAAAAATTACAAAATTAGCCAAGTGTGGTAGTATACACCTAGAGTCCCAGCTACTCAGGCGGCTGAGGTGGGAAGATCACTTAAGCCCAGTAGGCGAAGACTGCAGTGATCCGAAATTGCACTGTTGCACTCCAGCCTGGGTGACAGAGCAAGGCCCTGTCTCAAATAAAATAAAATATGAATTCTATTACTTACTCTCTAATTTGATTACATTCTGATAGAAATATTCAGTTGGGTTTATATTAGCAAATGTGAGACATGGTGAAAACTACTCTTGTCAAATACGTATGGAAAGCATTTTTAATACTGTTTAATAATGTACTTCAGAAATAAAAAATGTAATCTCCTAATAGAACGAGGCTATGTAATTCAAGAAGTCATCATCTAATAGAAATTCACTCCAAATTCTCTCTTTAGCTGTTTCCTTCATAAAATTGTAAATCGACATTTGTAGAAATAATGAATGAACCTTGAGGACATTATGCTAAATGAAATAAGCCAGTCATTAAAAGACAAATACTGTGGGAGGCTGAGGCGGGCAGATCACGAGGTCAAGAGATCGAGACCATCTTGGCCAACATGGTAAAACCCCGTCTCTACTAAAAATACAAAAATTAGCTGGGCATGGTGGCACGCACCTGTAGTCCCAGCTACTCAGGAGGCTGAGGCAGGAGAATCACTTGAACCCAGGAGGCAGAGGTTGCAGTGAGCCGAGATCATGCCACCGCATTCCAGCCTGGTGACAGAGCGAGACTCTGTCTCAAAAAATAAAATAAAATAAATACAAATACTGTATGATTCTACTTACATGAGATAACTAGAGTAATCAAATTCATAAAGATAGAAAGTAGAAGCGGAGTTGCCAGGGGCTGGGGGGATTCTGGAGTTTGGTTGCACAACAATATGAATGCACTTAACACTACCGTACTGTACACTTAAAGTGGTTAAGATGGTAAATTTACATTATGTGCATTTTACCACAATTTTTAAAAATATATAAAAATTTGTAGAAACAATATTTCATGGTTCTAGAGTCTTTTCTTGAATTCATTCATTAATTTTAATATATAATGATAAATGTACAGAGCACACATGAACAGCCTATAATTTGAATACATATGGGGAAAATAAAGAAAGCTAAGTTAATTAGGTTGAAATATATTACATCACTTCATATATGCCACAGATGCCTTGAAACACCATCTCTGGCTGTGAGTCGATAATTGTGGAAGCTAGGTGATGGGTACGCGGGAATTCATTATACTATTCTCTTTACTTTTGTATGCTTGAAATGTTTCATAATAAGACATTTAAAAATAAAGATCGCTGTGCAAATAAACAAAGTAAGAAATTCAGCAGGACAACAAAAATGATGGGAAGGTCCATGGTGGGCTTTGTACTCAGAGATGAAATACAGTAAAATATGGAGATTTTTAGAATCCATTTTAAAAATATGAATTTAATGTATTAGCATAATGGCAAAGGGTTTTAAGGAAAGTAATATGAAAGAGAAAAACCACTGAAAAGAAGAAATCATAAAAATCAGTTTAAATTTATACTCGGAATAAAATGAAATTTAAAATTTTTACTATATATAAATTAGCAAACAAGCCCTTTCAATAAGTGGTTCCTAAACTGTAATGGAGATAAAATATTTCTGGTATGTTGCCATGTATATTTCAAAATATAATCAAGTATGTTTAACTGAAGAGACAAGGGATTAACAGAGAGAAGAGCCTCTTTAATTCTTCTGAAAGACTAACACACAAAATGATCTAGTATTAATTGTATAAAATATAGTCTCAAGAAAGCAGGATATTTTGTTTTCAATCTGAATGTTCTCTCTTCCTGTTTCTGCTACACAAAAGTGCAAGAAGGAAGCTGAAAATTTAGAGGAAATTATTTTATCAATTACTTATGAAAGGTGGAATCACAGAACTGAAAACTGAGATCCTAAACTGAAACACAAAAATCAAACAAAACAAAATTTCTAGAAAGCAAGGTAGAGTTTTAATGTTGCACAAATCCCAAAAAGAATAATTATAAATGTGCGGTGGCTCATGCCTGTAATCCCAGCACTTTGGGAGGCACAGGCAGGCGGATCACCTGAGGTCAGCAGTTCAAGACTAGCCTGGCCAACATAGTGAAACCCCATCTCTACTAAAAATATAGAAACTAGCCGGGCGTGGTGGTGGACGCCTGTAATCCCAGTTACTCAGGAGGCTGAGGCAGGAGAATTGCCTGAACCTAGGAGACAGAGGTTGCAGTGAGCCGACACAGTGCCACTGCACTCCAGCCTCGGCGAAAGAGTGAGACTGTCTCAAAAAACAAAACAAAACAAAACAAAACAAAAAAACAAGAATAATTATAAATTAAGTTTAGAAAATATGAGTAAATTGTTGTGAGATAAAAGAAAAGGAAGCATATATGTAACATACAAAAAAAGTAAAGAGAATAGTACCAAAATCAAACCCATAAACACATCATCCATATTCAACACATTTGAAGATTTTGCCACATTTGCTTCATCTATCCCTATTTATTTGGTTGTTTTTGTTTTATTTAGCTATACTCCTTGGTATCATTTTATACGAGTCCATAATCAAATATCACTAATCATCTCACAAAAAGTCCTTTTACAGTAGATTTGTTTGAGTCAGGGTCCAGATAAGTTCAAATATTACATTAGGGTATATCTCTTGAATTTCTTTTAATCTAGAGTAGTGCTACTCAAGTGTGATTTTTCAATTGGTGCCATTTTGAGAATTAATTGTTACCAGTCCAAAAACTGTTTACTGGTCCTCAACTCTTTGTTACAGGTCAACAAGATAAATACAGAAAAGGAAAGTGAGCACTTAGAAATGTTCATAGCAAGTTGACACTGTCAAGACATCCAAGTGCATGATGAGCAGACTCATCTCACTGAACCAGCTGGCAGTTGTCAGACTCACTGTGAGTCACACATGACCTGAACTGCATACTCGTCATGCACCCTAGGACCACTTACTGGTTGCTGCCTGGATAGGATATTAAAAAACAAACAAACAACAAAAACAAAAAACCCAGTGTTTAATCCTAGCAATTTGAGACACAGTCCTTCTCCTCACTTCTTTATCCTACCATTGACTTTTTGAAGAAATAGGGTCAGATGTCCTTTAGATTCATGGATTGTTGTGTTTGCTTCCTATAGTGTCAATTACCTTGGTTCTCCATCTCCTGATTTCCTATAACTGATTCTATTCAGATTCAACTTCGGGGACACAAATACTTCATACAGGGTATTCTGTGATTCATGTTATAAAACTTCAGAAAGTGTATCATATCTGGTTCCCCCATTTTTAGTAATGCAAAGACTGATCACTAGGCTCAGGTAGTAATAGCTCAATCTCTCCTTTGTAAATTCCCCCTCAACCTTTCATCTAACTGTTTCATCCACCAATTATTGTTGCCTAATTCATTTCATTAGAGGCTTAAAATGATAATTTTTTAATTTTACCATACTTTCTTTTTTGAGACGGAGTCTCGTTCTGGGCGACAGAGCAGGCTGGAATGCAGTAGCACAATCTCAGCTCACTGCAACCTCCGCCTCCCGGCTTCAAGTGACTCTCCTGCCTCAGTAGCTGGGATTACAGGTGCCCCCACCACAATGACCAGCTACTTTTTGTATTTTGAGTAGAGATGGGATTTCACCATATTGGTCAGGCTAGTCTCAAACTCCTGACCTCAAGTGATCTGGCTACCTTGGCCTCTCAAAGTGCTGTGATTACAGGCATGAGCCACCATTCCCAGCCTATTATATTTATTAGATAAAATTGTGGGAGAGGGACTTTCCCTCATCAAATCAGGCTATTTTGTTACCATGAAATAGGTCATGTAAGAAAAAGATAATACTTCTTTCTTTCCATTTGATTACCAATGTTCAGACCAAGGAGTTGATGTCCTATAAACTTCCAATGATGTTCAATGGGTTGGATTGGAAGGCTATGCTGCTCTTTTTCTCTCTAACATTATGAACACATGGTTTTTTAAGATACATGTGTTTCAAACAATCACATCCATTGTTATTTATGGTACTCAAATTGTCTTATCTTTGACCAATGGAAGCCTCTTAATGTTAATTCTTGGGTCCTTTTAACAAGACCACACTAGCTAACTTGTCTTTGATTTCTTTGCATTCTTGTTAGTCAATAAGAAAACCCAGGCTCAGTTTGTACACTTCTTCCCTCAGACCTGGAGTTTGTACACTTCTTCCCTCAGACCTGGAGTCAGCCATTCCTGCAAGAAATTCTGCCTCCTTTTTGTGGGAAATGGTATTTATAGATCACAATCTGGGCACTTCAGTAGACAAAGCTAGAAAATATGCAGTTTGCATTCCTACTGATATTTCCAGTGCAGATTAATATTATAGTACTTTTATTTAATTTCTTTGATTTTCTATTAATCACTTTTATCTTATATTGTAAATCTTGGCTTCTGATGACCTTAACATAAATACATAAGTACTTATTTGCATTTTTATAAAATAGGTATAAAATAATCACAAAAGCATAAGACATTGAGAGTACTATTAACAACCAGGTTATTTTTAAAAGCTTACAATTTCTTTATAGCACTATTTATCCTTCAATTAAATCCCATCAAGGATAGTCAAAATACTGTGTTCTTAGGTCACGTGAAATAATTTTTTTCTCGTTTTTTTAAACTTTTATTTTAGGTTCAGGGGTACAAGAGCAGGTTTGTTGTACAGGTAAACTGCATGTCACAGGGGTTTGGTGTACACATTATTTTGCCACCAAAGTGATAAGCATAGTATCCAATAGGTAGTTTTACTTTTTTTTAAATACTTTTACTTTAGGTTCAGGGGTGCCTGTGTAGGTTTTTTAATATAAGTAAATAGCATGTCACAGGGGTTTGGTATACAGATTATTTCATCACCCAGGTTATAAGCACAGTACCCAATGAGTGGTTTCTGGATCCTCACCCTCCTCTCTCCCTCCACCTTCACATAGAACCCATTGTCTGTTGTTGCCCTCTTTGTGTCCATATGTACTCAATGTTTAGCCCCTACTTATAAGTGAGAACATATAGTATTTGGTTTTCTGTTCCTGTGTTACTTCACTTAGGATAATGCCCTCTAGTTCCATCCATGTTGCTGCAAAAGACATGATCTTGTTCTTTTTTTATGGCTACATAAGTATTCCACAGTGTATGTGTACCATGTTTTCTTTATCCGGTCTACTGTTGATGGGCATTTAGGATTCTATGTCTCTGTTATTGTGAAAAGTGCTGCCATGAACATATGCATGCATGTGTCTTTATGGCAGAATGATTTATATTCCTTTGGAATACATTTGGAATCCTGATATTGGGATTGCTGCGTCAAATGGTAATTCTGCTTTGAGTTCTTTGGAAAATTGCCAAACTGCTTTCCACAATGGCTGAATTTACATTCCCACCAGCAGTGTATAAGTATTCCCTTTTCTCTTCAACCTCACCAGCATCTGTTATTTTTTGACTTTTTAATAATAGCCATTCTGACTGGTGGGAGATGGTATCTTATTGTGGTTTTGATTTACATTTCTCTAATGATTAGTGATGTTGAGTGTTTTCCTCATATGTTTCTTGGCCATGTGCATGTCTTCTTTTGAAAAGTGTCTGTTCATGTTCTTTGCCTACTTTTTAATGGGATTGGGTTTTTTGCTTGTTAATTTGTTTAAATTCCTTATAGACTCTGGATATTAGACCTTTGTCAGATGCATAGTTTGCAAATATTTTCTCCCATTCTGTAGACTGTCTGTTTACTCTGTTGATAGTTTCTTTTGCTGTACAGAAACTCTTGTTTAATTAGTTCCCATTTGTCAATTTTTGTTTTTGTTGCAATTGCTTTTGGCATCTTCATCATAAAATCTTTGCCCAGTTCTACGTCCAAAATAATATTTCCTAGGCTATCATCCAGCGTTTTTATAGTTTTCACTTTTAAGTCTTTAATCAATCTTGAGTCGATTTTTTATATGGTGTAAGGGGTCCTTTCAATTTTCTGCATATGGCAGGCCAGTTATCCCAGCATCATTTATTGAATAGGGAGTCCTTTCCCTATTGCTTGTTTTTGTCAACTTTCTTCAAGATCAGATGGTTGTATATGTGTGGCCTTGTTTCTGGGTTCTCCATTCTGTTTCATTGGTCTTTGTGTCTGTTTTTGTACCAGTACCATGCTATTTTGGTTACTGTAGCCTCATAGTATAGTTTGAAGTTGGGTAATGGGATGCCTCCAGCTTTGTTCTTTTTGCTTAGTATTGCCTTAGCTATTTGGGCTCTTTTTGGTTCCATATGAATTTTAAAACTGTTTTTTCTAATTCTCTGAAGAATGTCATTGTAGACTGATAGGAAGATAGTAGATTGATAGGAATAGCATTGAATCTGTACATTGCTTTGGGCAGTATGGCCATTTTAACAATGTTATTTCTTCCTATCCATGAGCATGGAATATTTTTCCATTTGTTTGTGTAATTTCTGATTTATTTGAACAGTGTTTTGTAATTCTCATGGTAGAGCTCATTTACCTCCCTAGTTAGCTGTATTCCCAGGTATTTTACTCTTTTTTGTGGCTTCTGTGAATGGGACTGCATTCTTGATTTGGCTCTCAGCTTGGATATTATTGGTGCATAGAAATGCTACTGATTTTTGGCTGGGTGCAGTGGCTCACACCGGTAATTCCAGCACTTTGGGAGGCCGAGGCAAGCAGATCACCTGTGGTCACGAGCTCAAGACCAGGGTAGCCAACATGGTGAAACCCCATCTCTACTGAAAATACAAAAATTAGCTGGGCATGATGGCAGGTGCCTGTAATCCCAGCTATGCAGGAGGCTGAGGCAGGAGAATCACTTGAACCTGGGAGGACGGGGTTGCAGTGAGCCGAGATTGTGCCACTGCACTCCAGCCTGGGCGACAGAGACTCCATCTCAAAAACAAACAAAAAAAAGAAATGCTACTGATTTTTGTACATTGATTTTGTATCCTGAAACTTTGCTGAAGTTGTTTATTAGATCTAGGAGCTTTTGGGCAGAGACCATAGGGTTTTCTTGGTATAGAATCATATTATCTACAAACAGCAATAGTTCAACTTTCTTTCTTCCTATCTGGATGCTTTTTCTTTCTTTTCCTTACCTGATTGCTCTGGCCAGGACTTCCAGTACTATGTTGAATAGGAGTGATGAGAGAGGGCATCCTACCCTTGTTCTGGTTTTCAAGGGAAAGCTTTTGGCTTGTGCCTATTCAGTATGATGTTGGCTGTGGGTTTGTCATAGATGGCTCTCATTATTTTGAAGTATGTTCCTTCAGTGCCTAGTTTGTTGAGGGTTTTTAATATGAAGAAATGTTGAATTGTATCAAAAGGTTTTCTGCATCTATTGAGATAATCATGTGGTTTTGGGTTTTTTTAGTTTGTTTATGTGTCAAATCATATTTATTGATTTGCGTATGCTGAACCAACCTTGCATCCTAGGGATAAAACCTACCTAATCATGGCAGATTAGCTTTTTGATGTGCTGCTGGATGTGGTTTGCCAGTATTTTGCTGAGGATTTTTACATCAATGTTCATCAAGGATATTGGCCTGGAAGTTTTATTTTTTTGTTGTTCTCTTCTCCTCAAGTTTTCGGAATAATTTCAAGAGGAATAGTACCAGTTCTTCTTTACACATCTAGAATTCAGCTGTGAATCCATTTGGTCCTGGGCTTTTACTGGTTGGTAAACTTTTTATTACTGATTCAATTTCAGAACTCATTATTGATCTGTTCAATTTCTTCCTGGTTCAGTCTTGGGAGGTTGTATGTTTCCAGGAATTTATCCATTTCTTGCAGGCTTTCTAGCTTGTGTGCAGAGGTGTTTGTAGTAGTGTCTGCAGGATTTTTTTTTTTTGTATTTCTGTGTGATCAATGGTAATGTCCCCTTTGTCATTTCTGACTCTGTTTATTTGGATCTTCTCTCTTTTTTCTTTATTAGTCTAGCTAGCAGTCTACCTATCTTATTAACTCCTTCGAAAAACCAATTCCTAGATTTGCTGATCTTTTGTATGGCTTTTTTTGCATCTCAATTTCCTTCAGTTCAGCTCTGATTTTGGTTATTTCTATCTTCTGCTAGCTTTGGGGTTGGTTTCCTCTTGTTTCTATAGTTCCTCTAGTTGAGATGTTAGGTTGTTTCTTGAGATCTTTCTAACTTTTTGATGTGGGCATTTAGGGCTGTAAACTTCCCTCTTATCACTGCTTTAGCTGTGTCCCAGATATTCTGGTATGTTATATCTTTGTACTCAATAGTTTTAAAGAATGTCTTGATTTCTGCCTTAATTTTATTATTTACCCAGTCATTCAGGAGCAGGTTGTTTAATTTCCATTAATTGTATGTTTTTGAGTGATATTCTTGGCATTGATTTCTATTTTTATTATGCTGTAGTCCAAGAGTGTGGTTGGTATGATTCTGTGGATTTCTGCTTTTTTTTTTTTTTTGGCTGAGGATTTTTTTATGTCTGAGTGTGTGGTCAATTTCAGAGTATATGCCATATGCAGAAGAATGTATAGTCTGTTGTTTCTGGGTAGAGGGTTCTGCAGATGTCTTTTGCTCTGTTTTGTCAAGTGTTGAGTTCAGGTCCCGAATATTTGGTAGTTTTCTGCCTCAATAATCTAATACTGTCAATGGGGTGTTAAAGTCTCCTGCTATTATTGTGTGGTTACCTAAGTCTCTTTGTAGGTCTCTTAAGAACCTGCTTTATGAATCTGGGTGCTCCTGTGTGGGTACTTACATATTCTGGATATTTAGGTCCTCTTGTTGAACCGTGCCCTTTACCATTATGTAATATCCTTGTCATTTTTTATCTTTGTTGGTTTAAAGTCAGTTTTGCCTGAAATTAGAATAGCAATCCCTGCTTTTTTTCTGTTTTCCATTTTCTTGGTAGATTTTTCTTCATCCCTTTACTTTGAGCCTATGGATGTCACTGCATGTGAGATGGGTCTCTTGAAGACAGCACACAGTTGGGTCTTGCTTCTTTATCCAACTTGCCACTCTGTGCCTTTTAATTGGGGCATTTAGCCTGTCTACATTCACGGTTCGTATTGATATATGTGGATTTGATCAATGTTATCGTGTTGTTAGCTGGTTATTACGCAGACTTGTTTGTGTGGTTGCTTTATAGTGTCACTGGTCTATGTACTTAAGTGTGTTTTTATAGTGGCCAGTAACAGTCTTTCCTTTCCATATTTAGCCCTTCCTCAGCACCTCTTGTAATGCAAGTTTGGCGGTAATGAGTTCCCTTAGCATTTGCTTGTCTGGAAAGGATCTTATTTCTCCTTCACTTATGAAACTTAGTTTGGCTGAATGAGAAATTCTTGATTATAAATTCTTTTCTTCAAAAATGCTGAATATAGGCCCTCAAACTCCTCTGGCTTGTAAGGTTTCTGCTGAAAGGTCTGCTGTTAGCCTAATGGGGTTCCCTTTTTAGGTGATCTGCCCCTTTCTCTAGCTGCCTTTAAAATATTTTCTTTCATTTCAACCTTGGGGAATCTGATTACTATGTGTTGGGGATGGTGTTCTTGTGTAGTATTTTGCAGGGGTTCTCTGCATTTCCTGAAATACAGTGTTGGTCTCTCTAGCAAGGTTGGAGAAATTTGCATGGATGATATCCTGAAATACGATTTCCAAGTTGTTTGCTTTCTCTCCCTCTCTTTCAGGGATACCAACGAGTCACAGGGATGATCTCTTTACATAACTCTATATTTCTCAGAGGTTTTGTACATTCTTCTTTATTTTTGTTATGTTTTGTGTATCTAACTGAGTTGTTTTGAAGAACCAGTCTTTAAGCTCTTAGATTCTTTCCTCAGCTTGGTCGATTCTGCTGTTAATACTTACAACTGTATTCTGAAATCCTTGAGGTGAGTTCTTTAGCTCTATCAGATCAGTTTGGTTCTTTCTTAAAAATGGCCATTTCTTCTATCATCTCCTGTATTATTTTATTGTGTTCCTAAGAATCCTTAAATTGGGTTTCAATTTCCTTCTGAATCTCAATGATCTTCATTCCTATCCATATTCTGAATTATATTTCTGTCATTTAAGCCTAGTTAAGAACCATTGCTGGGGAACTAGTGCAGTTGTTTGGAGGTAAGAAGACAACTCTGGCTTTTTGAGTTGCCATAGTTCTTACACTAGTTCCTTCTCACCTGTGTGGCCTGATGTTCCTTCAATCTGGAAGATTTTAGGGGGCCAAGGCTCACCTCAGCCCTCCTGAGCTATGTGCTCTAATTCTGAGGGGCTGGGTTATTAGGCCCTCAGCTTTGTTCTCCGCCCCCACAAGGTTAAGAACCTGCTGCACTGGAGGAGCCAAGGTGTTCCCAAACCACTGGCCACAACACTCCAATGGGTGATGCC
The DNA here is from genome assembly GCF_028885655.2 of Pongo abelii. Lineage (NCBI taxonomy): Eukaryota > Metazoa > Chordata > Mammalia > Primates > Hominidae > Pongo > Pongo abelii. Next base: position 89,591,432 of record NC_071989.2, on the reverse strand, counting down.
AACCAAAGTGCTTTGTTGGGCGGTGGCAGTGGGATCCATGTTCATTTGCACGTACTAGTAGCAACAGCAGTGCGGCAGGGTGCATACTTGTTAGATGTGGCAGGGGACTGGAGGGTGCAGGGCTGATGGCCTCCATGTGAATGTTCGCAATGGTGGCACAGGGTGAGGGGGTAGGGCCACTGGCATCCATGTGTGTGTGTGTGCACCAGCACTGGTGTCAGAGGGATGCTGGCAGACACGAGACTGGCAGCCTTCATGTGCACATTCACTTCTTATTACTTTTTATAGGTTAAGATATATTGAATGCTTCCTGTATATCAGGTACTCTGCTAAGTACTTTCATATTTGTTTTCTCATTATCCTTATAATCATGTACATGGTAACTGTTATTATCCGCATTTGCTAGATGTAAAAACCAAGGCTGTGAAAGAAAAAATAACTTGCATGAGGATACAAGTCATATCTAGGATTTAACCCAGTTCTAAACAGTTCCAAAGGCCAAGGTCTTAACCACTGTGATATTCTGTCTACAAATTTTACTTTCAGTTGCAAACTTAACCTAACCTTCAGCATATGATTGCCATTTGCTATTGATGCATATTCCTTTTGATGTGCTTCTTTGAAAAGCAACCACTAGAGGCCATGGGCCCTGGAGTCTAGAGCATGGCCTGGCAATTAATGACAACTAGGCATAGCCAGGCACAGTAGCTCACACCTGTAATCCCAGCACTTTGGGAAGCCAAGGTGGGAGGATCGCTTGAGGCCAGGAGTTCGAGACCAGCCTGGGCAACATAGTGTGACCCCATCTCTACAAAAAAAATTAAAAAATAGCCAGGTGTGGTGGTACATACCTGTAGTCCCAACTACTCGGGGAGGCTGAGACAGGAAGATCCCTTCAGCCCAGGAAGTCAAGGCTACAGTGAGCCATGATCACTCCACTGCACTGCACTCCAGCACCTAAGCACTGACCTTAGCACCATTAACAATTTAGTAACTGCACCGTCATATCACAAAGAAAGAAACCAAAAACTAAACTGGTAAAGTGGGTCTTGTGAAGACTTTAAAAACATAAGTAGATGTAAACATTTTAAAGGTAAATTAGTGGAAGAAGAATAAAAGTTAAGCAAAAATTAAGTAGTGAAGTAAATTAAACTAAATTTATTTAGTAAAATAAATTTAAAGTGAATAATTAAATTTAAGCAAAAATCGAATATTTAGCAGTCACAGCAGAATCGCAACTAGTTATCTAGATCTGCATCAAAATCTCCATTTATGAAAACAACTTCTGTAATTACACCTCTCTAGGTCTACATAATTTCTCCACAACACAAATTATCTCCAGAAATAAAATCCATGCAAGCAATTCTCAAGTTTTATACACTAGACTTTTAAATAACCTACACATTTATGAATTGTTACATTAAGATACTTAAATTGTTATCTTTGCCAAATTAGGACATTTCTTCATTAGCTGATGACAGGACATTCTGAGCTTCTACAGGGTGGCATTGCCTGCCAGCAGATCATTTTCACCTCAGCCACCATTTTTGTCTGTACTTTAGTGTTTATATAATTATGTGAAGACTTTAGCACATTTTCCCCCTTTTTTTTAATGAGTAGAAAACAGGAAATGAAAGTGATGACACTTAAGAAGTATAGGGCTCAAAGGGAATACAAAGTGAGAAATCATAAGGTAGCACAAAAGAGGCAAATCTTTTGCCTCAATTGATATGTTAGACTTAAAGTTCTCTACTGTTTTCAGTTGTGTAGGTAAAGAACATTAAAAACTCAGGCTGGGCATGGTGGCTCACGCCTGTAATCCCAACACTTTGGGAGGCTGAGATGGGCGGATTGCTTGAGGTCAGGAGTTCGAGACCAGCCTGGCCAACATGGTGACACCCCCTCTCTACCAAAAAAAATAATAATAATGCAAAAGTTAGCCGGGCATGGTGGTGCATGCCTATAGTCCCAGCTACCGGGGAGGCTGAGGCATGAGAATCACTTGAACCTGGGAGCCGGAGGTTGCAGTGAGTTGAGATCATACCACTGCACTCCAGCCTGGGTGACAGAGTGAGACTCTGTCTCAAAACACACACACACACAAACACACACGAAATTTCTGAAAAATATCCTCAAAGATTGCATCTCAAAAACAAGGTGAAATTCGAGATTATACAATGTTTTTCAGCTCTCTAGAACACAAAGCAATCTAGGAATCCATGAAGACACAAAAGCAGAACCACCTGGGATTCTTGGCACCTCTGTCCAAAGAATGTTAGGGACTCATTTATGCAATGTCAGGCTTGATGAACTAAAACAACTCTAACACCTTTGCTTGTAGATGTATTTTTATGATTCACCATGACAAACATGCACTGACCATGTGGTTATAGTGTGACCCTAGGAGAACATTAATAATTCATATATTTGCTCCTGACATTTTTCCTAATATAAAAAGAACCAACTCTGCAAACTAAGAAGGCTAGAGTAAGAATCTTAAAAACTGCTGTGACTATAAAGATATCAAGGGTAAAACTGATTACCCAAAATTAAGTAAAATAGAGGCTTTAATTAAAGCTTATTAGCTTAATATGCTTACTTCTAAACAACTTATACAAGCAGAGAGTAAGGAACCCAGAATTGCATTTGGATCCACAATCTCTGCACTTGGAGCCCTCCCTTCTGCTCCCTTACCCTACACTTTTTCACCACAGTCCTCTCTAAACCCTGCTTTGGGATCTGGTTTCTTTCTTCAATCCAATTTTTCCTTCTTTCTACCTTTGAGAAATTCATCAAGCTTTATAATCCCTTGATGATACATTTTTTTGTTTTCTAGTGCTGATAAAAGTTTACTTATTTATTTTTCAAAATAGCTTTTCCTTCATTTTAGGACTCTGGAGAGAGCATGAAAGGAAATGAATTAGAGTAGACAATGAAGCTAGAAAGGTAGCAGGAAGCCACAATGCGGGGCCTGGAATACTCTGTGATGGAGTTTCTATATTATTCTGTGACAAGAGAGAGCTCAAACTGAAACAAAGAAAAAAAATCATATAGAAAATGGGACTCCTACAAAGATACTTCTTAAAGGAGTAACGATGACAGAAATGTGTTGAATGAATTGGAGAAGAGTTGTCAGGCCATTGAAATGGTTCAGGTGAGAAGCTATATGGTCCTGAATTAGTGTAGAAGCAGCCGATATGAAACACTAATGAGATTATGGGCTGCCGAAGAAAAGATGGTAAACATTTTGGCAAGGCTCCTCTTGAAAAAGGAAGAGAGAATTCTCCTTCTCTGGCTCCCCCTTATAATCCTAGAGAAACTCAGACAATATACTATAACCAGTACAGTATATTTGGTGCTAAATACACTTTTACAGAGTTTTCTGAAAACCAAACTACAACTTCATTTATAGCATTATTTCTATAATAAAAGACACTGAAATTTTCAAACTAACTAAAAATTATGAGATGGCTTTCTATGTGTGAGAAACCAGGCTAAGGCTGGGCATGGTGGCTCATGTCTGTAATCCCAGCACTTTGGGAAGCCAAGGCAGGCAGATCACGAGGTCAGGAGTTTGAGACCAGCCTGACCAACATGGTGAAACCCCATCTCTACTAAAAATACAAAAATTAGCCAGGACTAGTGGTGCGCACCTGTAAACCCAGCTACTCAGGAGGCTGAGGTAGGAGAATCGTTGGAACCCGGGAGGCACAGGTTGCACTGAGCCGAGATCACGCCATTGCACTCCAGCCTAGGCAACAGAGCGAGACTCTGCCTCAAAAAATGAAAGAAGGAAGGAAGGAAGGAAGGAAGGAAGGAAGGAAGGAAGGAATGAAGGAAGGAAGGAAGGAAAGAAAGAAATCAGGCTAAACTCTTTGAATGCCAAATAACATTTAATCTATACAACAACCATATAAAGTAAGTATTATTGTTATCCCTACTTTACAGATAAAGAAAATAGAGTTTGGAGACATTAAGTAATATGTCCAAAATCCAGTTAGTAAATGGTAAAGAAGGTATTTGAACCTGGATCTATCTGACTGTGAAGCCCATGCTCTTAACCACTATCTTTAATATCTGACAGACCATCATGGTAAACAATGGGTGTAACAAGTATACCACCTTCCTGAGGATTTTGGAAAGGTTAGAGGTAGGGGAACAAGAATTATCCTGCCTAGATGCCAATAGCATTCCACCCTCCCTGAAAAGTATTGATTTAAAGTATTCTTATTCTGCATGGCTCCAGATATAAAAATTAAAAATATTAAAAATATTTTGCCTACTTTAAGCTTTTTAATAATTTATGTTTCATTAATTCGCACTGCTTTTCTCATCAACTTTGCCTGAAAAGTAACGTTTTACACCTTTCTATAAAGTTAAATTATACCAATTCTCTAAATATTGTCAGGATTCTGTTCAAATTCAAAAAAAAATAAAATGGGCCAGGCTCGGTGGCTCACACCTGTAATCCCGGCACTTTGGGAGGCCAAGGCAGGTAGATCACTTAAGGTCTGGTGTTCAAGACCAGCCTGGCCAAGATGGTGAAACTCTGTCTCTACTAAAAATAAAATAGAATTAGCTGGGCCTGGTGGCGCATGCCTGTAATCCCAGCTACTCGGGAAGCTGAGGCAGGAGAATTGCTTGAACCTGGGAGGCAGAGGTTGCAGCGAGCCAGGAACGCACCACTGCACTCCAGCCTGGGTGACAGAGTGAGACTTCATCTCAAAAAAAAAAAATTTTTAATTTAATTTTAAAAATAAATAAATAAAATAAAAATAAAATGGATGGTGCCAAAACGATTGTATGAGCGACCATAAAGCCTGAAGGTATGAGGGACAATATACACTCTTTAAAGGAGCCTTGGTCAGGCACGGTGGCTCACACCTGTAATCCCAACACTTTCAGAGGCCAAGGTAGGAGGACTGCTTGAGCCCAGGAGTTCAAGACCAGCCTGGGCAACATAGTGAGACCCCATCTCTACAAAAATTAAAAAATTAGCTGGGTGTGGCAGCATGTGTCTGTGGCCCAGCTACTTAGGGAGCTGAGGTGGAAGGATCACTTAAGCCCAGGAGATCAAGGCTGCAGTGAGCCATGATCATGCCATTGCACTCCAGTCTGGACAACAGAGCGAGACCCCGTCTCGATTTAAAAAAAAAATTAGCCAGGCATGGTGGTGCACATTTGTGGTCCCAGCTACTCAGGAGGCTGAGGTGGGAGGATTATCTGAGCTGGGGAGGTTGAGGCTACAACCTATGATCATGCCAACCTGGGTGGCAGAGACCCTGTCTCTAAAAACATAAAATAAAGGAGCCCTATACATAGGTATAGATAAGATTTTTTTTTTTTTTGAGACGGAGTTTCACTCTTGTTGGCCAGGCTGGAGTGCAACGGTATGATCTGGGCTCACTGCAACCTCCGTCTCCCAGGTTCAAGCGACTATCCTGCCCTAGCCTCCCGAGTAGCTGGGATTTTAGGCATGCACCACCACACCCGGCTAATTTTTTGTATTTTTAGTAGAGAAAGGGTTTCACCATGTTGGCCAGGCTGATCTCGAACTCCTGACCTCAGGTAATCACCCTGCCTTGGCCTCCCAAAGTAAACAAGACTTTTTTTAAGAATAAGTTTCAGGAGCAAAAAGGGGCAGAGGCAGGCATTGGAAAGCAGGAGTATGAGGAAACTTTATTGGGTGATGAATATGTTCACTCTTGATTTTAGTAAAGGTTCACAGGTCTATAGATATGTCAAAACTTAATAAATTACACACTTTAAATATATGCAGTTTATTGTATGCCAATTACACATCAATACAACAATTTTAAAAAAAATAAATTTCTGAGGCCTGAAAAGCAAAACAATAGTATAAGAATACTGTCTCCAAACAGTACCAGAAAAAGATTTGAGATACTACATAATACAATGAAAGGTTTGAGGATATAACCAAGCGACTGATTCACAATTCCCTTTAGAAAAATGGCACAGGATTGCAGAAATTAGGTGGCAAAAATACTAATATGCCCAAATTGAGAACACAGGAATCTGCTTTGCCTAGAGCCCCTTTCACTAATTCAGTTCAATAGCATGTGCTGAGGAAGGGCTGGAAGAGAAACCACAGTCATACCAGACAGACACCCAATCCCAGAGGTCATAAAATGACCATCCCATTGGGCATCACTGACATGTTTCATTTGGTCCTCACTGTTGGAAAAATACTCTTTTTTAATTAGTTGCCAACATCTAAAAATCCAGAGATCTCTCCACCCAAATCTGAATGTTTAACCTTTCTCAAAATATCAAAAGATCTGGTAACACTTGGACTCCTGTTTCCAGCCTAGCAATAGGCCATGCACTCTGGTCAGCCACAGATTTCCAGACTCAGTCTTCCTATTGTTCTGTCCCTGGAAGCTTGACCCATTTATTGTAATGTTTCAATACTATCTCAGTGCTCATCATTGCAGTGGGTGTAACTCCCACTCCAAAGGGTAAGGAACTTTCCTACCTAAGCAACCAGTGGCAGCCAACAGAAGGCTAGACTTAGGCATCCCTTTTTAGAGAAAGGTCAATAATAGAAACAAATCCTGAAAACTGGTTCTTGGGGCATTAGTTTACAACTTCAGTGGAGAAGCTTCTGACAGACAGAATTTCCCTACTGAAGATCCTTCTCAGCACCAGCCTCCTTACCCTTCAAACACAAATGCATACACAGTCCCAGCTCCTTCCCTAGCCTTCCCCTCTCACATTCTGCCAGGTAATGGAATGGTAACAGGAATTTTTATCATCTTGCCTCCAGCTTAAGATAAAGAAAAATTTCTTAAAAAAAAAAAACTGGTGAAAAGGCAAAGTCCCCAAGGAATAATCACACAATTACAGGTCAAAAGGGTTCAGAAACCTATACTCATTCAATGAATAAACAACCAATATTTTATTTAATCATTTTATAACAAAAGCATTAATATTAAATCAGGTTCAAGGTAAGATTTCTTATCATCATCACGTAACATTTTTCTAGTCAATGCATAAAATAACAGAAAGAACTATCACAAAGAAGTCAATTTAAAAAACAACAAAAAATAAACCTCTTAGTTTGCAGATGACCTCATTCCTAGAAGACCCAAGAGAAACCACTGAAAAGCCATGAAAACAAATAGGGAAATTCAATAAGGTGACTGAATGGTTACAAAATTAATATACAAAATTACAGTTGTTTCATCTCAGCAATAATCATAGAAAAAATAAGATGAATAAAAATTGAAACAGGCTGGGCACAGTGGCTCACGCTTGTGATCCCAGCACTTTGGGAGGCCGAGGCGGGCAGATCACGAGGTCAGGAGATCAAGACCATGGTGAAACCCCATCTCTACTAAAAATATAAAAAAAAAAAATTAGCCAAGCGTGGTGGCGGGCACCTGTAGTCCCAGCTACTCAGAGAGGCTGAGGCAGGAGAATGGCTGAACCCGGGAGGCGGAACTTGCAGTGAGCTGAGATCACGCCACTGCACTCCAGACTCGTCTCAAAAAAAAAAAAAAAAAAATTAAACATAATAGCAAACAAAACTATAAAATATACCCAAGAACAAAACCAATGAAAGGTGCTAGCACTCACATCATCCTGGAGAGGGAGACTTCCTGAGGGCTGATCAACTGTCTAATCACTACTTAGAGAGTGGGACTGGACTCTACCACAACAGATCGACCCTCCCTCTGAACTATGCATAAACCACCCTGTCAAAGTTCAGCCTGCACGTGACCCAAGAGGAAATCATAGCTTGTTTCCCCAGTGACACTCTGGACCTGATCAAAACCTACGCCTCCCAGGCCCAGTTCTGAATCACAAGAAATCCAACCCAAACTGTTCATTCCTCAGAGTGCATACAGGAAACATATCCAACCAGCAGAGAATCAGGATTCATCACTTTTCAGGAACCGGGTAAAATGTTAAGTAGTGAAAATTTACCTATTCTCTAAGGAAGGGATTTCAAGGAACTCTTTAAAAAGCTTTTGACAGAGGACAAGTGTGGTGGCTCATGCTTGTAATCCCAGCTCTTTGGGAGGCTGAGGCAGGGTGGCTTGAGGTCAGGAGTTCGAGACCAGCCTGGCCAACATGGTCAAACCTTGTCTCTACTAAAAATACAAAAATTAGCCAGGCATGGTGGTGGACACCTAAAATCCCAGCTACTACTTGGGAGGCTGAGGCATGAGAATTGCTTGAACCAGGAGGCAGAGACTGCAGTGAGCCAAGATCGTGCCACTGCACTCCAGCCTGGGTGACAAAGCGAGACTCTGTCTCAAAACAAAACAAAACAAAAAAACAGTTTTTGACAGAGAACTAACTGTAAGTGTGGAAATAAGTACATAGGCCTTTTACATTATTACTGAATCGAACCAAGAGAAAAAAATACTTTGGGCCAGGCGTGGTGGTTCACGCCTATAATCCCAGCACTTTGGGAGGTGGAGGTGGGCAGATCACTTGAGGTCAGGAGTTCAAGACCAGCCAGGCCAACATGGTGAAACCCCGTCTCTACTCAAAATACAAAAATTATCCGGGTACAGTGGTGTGTGCCTATAGTCCCAGCTACTCGGGAGGCTGAGGCACAAGAATCGCTTGAACCCAGGAGGTGGAGATTGCAGTGAGCCGAGATTGCGCCACTGTACTCCAGAACAGAACAAGAATCCATCTCAAAAAGACAAAAAAATTTGGGGCTGGGCGTGGTGGCTCACGCCTATAATCCCAGGACTTTGAGAGGCTGAGGCGGGTGGATCACTTGAGGCCAGGAGTTCGAGACCACCCTGGCCAACATGGCGAAACCCCATCTCTACTAAAAATACAAAAAATTTAGCCAGGAGTGGTGGTGCACATCTGTAGTCCCAGCTACTAGGGAGGCTGAGGCACAAGAATCACTTGAACCCCAAAGGCAGAGGTTGCAGTGAGCCAAGATCATGCCACTGCACTCCAGCTTGGGGGATAGAGTGAGACTGTCTCAAAAAAGAAAAAATATTTTGAAATATGTTTATATTAATAGGAAATTCCCAATTAATACAGTCCTCATTATTTCAGAATTTGTGATTGTTTATGGTTTGGTTTCAAGATTATCTTTTTACTCTCTAGACGAAAGTAGTTTCCTAAGAATATTAACTTAGGATTGATGATTTGAAGCACCACAGAAACATCTGTTTACATTCAGATAATTAATATGCTAATTTTTATCTATTAAATTAAGCAGGTTACGTAAGGACTTTTCAAAATAATAACTTCATTAGCCTGATAATAATGAATATATATAGTTGAAGTAACAAAATGGACATCTGTTGTAAGACATCCTTCAATTTAAGACTTTTACTAAATCAAACCAGTTTTCATACCTTAATTTGAATTATGGAGGTTTTACCTGTCAACAAACCAAAACAAAACAAAACAAAAAATCCTCTTTTGAGATAGAAAACAAACATTTCCATTCTTACCTTTGATGGTCTCCATTCCCAACTATCACCTATCTGTTGTGAATGTTTAATGAATTCTGCACAATGACGTTGGAATGTTTTTTCTCCAATGAACTCATCTTCTTCCATGTTAAATGATAACTGCAATATAAAAACTAAGTATTAGCATCAACTTTAGAATTATATTGAAAGGAATTCTGCCAATTGATTTATTTCTGTCAATAAACCAAAATTTGGGATGTAGAATGGCCTCAAGGCCACTAAAAAATGGTTTTGGCCAGGCGTTGTGGCTCACACCTGTAATCCCAGCAATTTGGGAGGCCAAAGCAGGAGGACAGCTTGAACCCAGGAGTTCGAGACCAGCCTGGTCAACACAGCAAGACTCTGTCTATATACAAACTAAAAAACAGTTAGCCAGGCATAGTGGTGTGTACCTGTCATCTCATCTACTCAGGAGGCTGAGGCAGGAGGATCACTTGAGACCAGGAGTTCAAGACTGCAGTTAGCTACGATCATGCCACTCTACTCCAGCCTGGGTGACAGAGTGAGACCCCATCTCAAAAAAAATAAAAAAGTGTTTTTGTTTTTTCTATCTTTCTCACCTATCCCCATTTTTTTGTTGTTTTTATTTCTGTTGTTATTGTTATTGTTGTTTTTGAGATGAAGACTCGCTCTGTCATCCAGCCTGGAGTGCAATGGCATGATCCCGGCTCACTGCAACCTTCGCCTCCCAGGTTCAAGTGATTGTCCCACCTCAGCCTCTCAAGGAGCCGGGATTACAGTTGCAAGCCACCACGCTGGCTAATTTTTGTATTCTTAGTAAAGACAGGGTTTCACCATGTTGGCCAGGCTGGTCCTAAACTCCTGACCTCAAGTGATCCACCAGCCTCAGCTTGCCAGAGTGCTGAGATTACAGGCATGAGCCACAGTGCCCAGCTTGTTTTTGTTTTTACATTCCTGTTTCTATATCTTTGGTGCTTAGCATAGTAAACACTCTAGATGCCTTTGTTCAACTGAATTAAAATCATAAACTGCAAGGATTTTAAACCCGTTTGGCTCCAAGGCCAATGATCTGTCTATACTAGATAATTCCTAAACAAGTGTCATTTCTGATTATTCAAATTTAGTATAATCTATGTAAGAGTTTGTTCATTCATCCAACAAATACATAGTGAATATCTATTAAGTAGCAGGCACGGTGCATAAGTAAAGGTTAGGTATACAAAAATGAAAAAATATATAGTCCTTGCCGTGTAAGAGCTCATATTCTAACAAAGGGAGATAAAAACACAAATAATTACAGTAGAAACTCTCTTATCCAACCTCCATCTAACCAACTTGCCAGATTAATCGACACTGACATGTCTACAGCATGCTGATCATGAAGCACCTCTGCTCCCAACAGTTACCTGTGTGTCCACAAACCTTATTCTCCTATCATAAATATATACTGCAATTAAATGTTAAACAAACCAAAACATAAAAGTAAAAAAGAGGGCCGGGCACGGTGGCTTACCCAGCACTTTGGGAGGCTGAGGCGGGCGGATTACGAGGTCAGGAGATCCAGACCATCCTGGCCAACACGGTGAAACCCCGACTCTACTAAAAATACAAAAAATTAGCCAGGCATGGCCAGGCATGGCCAGGCGCGGCCAGGCGCGGTGGCTCACGCCTGTAATCCCAGCACTTTGGGGAAGCCGAGGCAGACGGATCACAAGGTCAGGAGATGGAGACCAACCTGGCTAACACAGTGAAACCCTGTCTCTACTAAAAAATACAAAAAATTAGCCAGGCGTGGTGGCGGGCGCCTGTAGTCCCAGCTACTCGGGAGGCTGAGGCAGGAGAATGGCGGGAACCCAGGAGGCGGAGCTTGCAGTGAGCCGAGATTGCGCCACTGCACTCCAGCCTGGGCGACAGAGCGACACTCCGTCTCAAAAAAAAAGTAAAAAAGACAACTGTTATTTCTATAACCAAATGCCTTGGAAAGACTCGATAAAAGTGAGTCTCTCTAAGAAAAATAAACTGCTGTTGAACTAGGTATGGACAACACAACTGAAAAGATTGGTGAGGGACAGGGGAGAGAAAAGATTCCAAGCTTTCTGCCTTTAGGTGGTGGTGTACTGAGTAAGACAGAGGTCTCTGGAGGAAGAGCAGGTTTGGGAAGAGAGTTGGGTTTAATTTGGCCATACTGAGTTTGAATTTGAAATGCCCGTGGAATGTCCAAGTAAAGGGGTCTAGCAGGCATTTTGAGGTGTGCCTTGAACTCAGAAGGAAAGAGAAACACAGGCTGGAAATACCGATTCTATATCAACATTACATAGATGGTAACAGAACCCATTTCATCAATCAGAGAGAATGCAAAACTAGACTAGCAAGAGAAGACTGATATGGTGTAGCCAGAGGAAATTTTTCCAACTGTATGATTATCCTGACATATACTGAAAGATACTAAATCAAAGAAAAATTAACTTTCATTCATAAAGAACACTAATATACTTAGTAATATTTTTAAAACTCCAACAAACTCTTACTTAGTAACAAAACTGAACAAAGTAGCCTAAGCCCTCCAGTTACTTGAGGTTTACTGAAGTATTGAAAATACTTAAACATAAAATTTCATTCAATAGCCATAGATTATCTAATTAACAGCACTGTGCTACAAGCAAGATGACTGAACATCAAAACACTAATTGATATTTGGTTGAATACTTTTAAAATTATCTAAGGACTAGGCTTTGCTGAAGGATGCTACATACAATAATACAAACACTTAGGGCTTGATTACAAAATTAGGAAGTATGGTATATTAAAAAGATATCCATCTCAACTCGATTCATCATAATGTACCATAATGAAATATCATGGAATAATTATTGTTTTTTTGCTCAAGCAAGAATATTTCAACTCAAAAATGTAAATATAATTCAATCAACATTTTTATACATAGTTTTCAAATTGTAATACTTTCTGGTCCTCTACCAAATTCATAAACTAGTAGAGGCAGAAATTTGAATCTCAGAACTTCCTATAAGATGGATGAAAATATGGCAAAAAATGGAAATAACCACAACTGTGGCTTATTAAGCAACAATGGCAAGAATAATCCTTATTTTGCAAATGAAAAATCTTAGATATGTGAACTGCCTATGTTTCCAGACTTAAGTTATCTTAAACTAAATTCAGACGACAGGTGACAACAGTCACTCAAGTGAACTCTCAGTAAAAAGATGAATTTCAATTCTCATCTCATCCTAAACAATGAATCTCTCATTTCTAGTTGTAAGGAAATTAGAAATGAGTCAGTGCTCCTCGTGTCATAAAGTGTAAGTTGTTTTGTTTTGTTTTTTGGAGATGGAATCGCCCAGGCAGTGGCATGATCTCGGTTCACTACAACCTCCGCCTCCCAAGTTCAAGCGATTCTCCTGACTCAGCCTCCCAAGTAGCTGGGACTACAGGCGCACGCCACCACACCAGGCTGAATTTTTTGTATTTTAGTAGAGATGGGGTTTCACTGTGTTGCCCAGGCTGGTTTTGAACTCCTGAGCTCAGGCAATCCACCCACCTCCCCACCTCGGCCTCCCAAAGTACTAGGATTATAGGCGTGAGCCATCACACCTGGCATAAGTTGTTAATACATCCATTTTGCTTGAGTCTTACTCTGGCTGAAGAGTTGTGTTGTTTTGTTTTTGTTTTTGTTTTGTAACATTCAATCAAAACCTTTTTCTAACTGCTTTAGCAGAGACTAAAGATTGGAAAAATAGAATAATTTTCTATTTTTCCAAGTGAGGGTAGTCTTTCCAAACTGTAAGTTAGACCTTAGACTAGAAGCATAGAAGAAGCTTATTCTGCTGCTGTTCAAATATACCTTTCCAGAAAAGCAGCCTTAGTGAATTCTAACACTGTATATAATCATTGTTTAAATGATCCTTTTTAATTGAAAACAACTTTTTCACTACCACTCTCCATATTGTTTAATGTGATTTTTAATCTAATGTGTGTGGAACTAATTCTTTGTTATTGTTTTAGTTGGAGATGTTGATTTGATGAATCTATAAATCAATGTACATCAAAGTCATAATAGGACTAAAACACTATAAGAAATATAACTAAATTTCCCGGAACTTAAGATCATTTACAAAAATGTGATTACCACAGAACATGCTATGCATACATTTAAACATTAAAAATCTTTTTGACTAATAAAGTAGGCAATTTCCTGAATACGTGTCCCTCCTAGCAACAATTCCACATTATTTATGACTCTAAGTGTAGACTCTTTTTTGAAAAACATGCAATATCAGCTAGGAGAGTTAAACATCAACCCACTACTTTTATGGCACTTTGGCTTGAATTGATTTAGATTAATTTAATCACTTACCTAGCAAGGTCCTTAGGCAGTGGTCCTCAAATTTTAGACAGCAAGGAAGCACCCACAGTGCAAATTCAAATGCGGAATCCTTCGCCTTGGCCAGAAAAATAACCTGATTCTGAAGACCCAAAATAATTACTTTTAATTAGCACCTGGGATACTTTCAAAGGGAATCATGCTAAAAGATTAGCATGATCCCTAGACAAAAGATGAATCACTTTGACAGGGCTGGTAAAAGACCTGGATTTCAAGACATTTGGCAGCCTGGGTGGGACACAGAAGGCATGGCCCTGGGCAATCCAATAAAATAGCACAGAGACACATCAGAAGAGAAGTCGGATCAGTCCTGACAACAGATGACCAGCAGGGCTCAATTCTCCCTCCTTGCCTTCCCATTGGAATACATATTCCAAATCAAAGTTTAAATGAGAGGCAACACTGTACCTGGCTGGAAATGAGGAATCTCTGTTGGTAGCTGAGGCTTGCTCTGACCTCTCTATCACTAGGTCAGGGGGAAGAGGGTCATTTCACTCTCTCCCATTCCCTTCAGAGAAACAGATCCTGAGTTGCCCCTCCCCTCCTGGTTTCTAGCCCCACTGGTAATTCTCTTTCAAGGCAGTTCTCTCCCAGTAGTGCAGTGTGCATGGCCAGATGTGGAAGGTAAAGCCCTGAGGTGCACTGAGTACTGTGCAGCGAGCGACAGGTGGCTGCAGGAACAGAATGAGCTCTCAGAATAGTAGTCTCACCACTAACACCCCAAAAAACTAAAAAAAAAAAACTATAAATTATTTCAAATCACACAAAAACACTCCCCTCATTATAGTTACAGGACCGAAAGATTCAACACTAGGAAAGGAAGACCTCTCCTGAGCATAGAAAATAATCCATCCTTCATAAATTGGTTGTACCCATTCATCTGCTTTCCAAGCTAACATAAAGAGGAAGATTCCTCCAGCTTCTTAGTGAGAGAGACGAAGGAACACTTGGTCACTCTGACCAGTCAACATGCCCCTCTTTTGTCAAGCTAAGTAAACCAAAAACATTAATAACAACACAAGACCTTTAAGAAGCTCTTGCATAAGAAAAGAGGGGAACTACCATAAACAGGAAGAGGGAAAGCTTGCTCCTGTAATGGACTTACACTAGGAATATGGAAATCAAACTGAGGAATTATCTACTCTATGTTCCCAATTTTAAAAAGAAAAAGAGAAAGGGAAAGACCTCTAAAAGCAAGAGATGAGGAAGGAAAAACAGCTGAGATTAAAAAGGAAACTGGATAAGAAAAAACTGGAAGGAAATTCAAACATGTAACAGTAGAGATATAAATTCTACATTCAAGGCAACAGAGAGACGTATAGAAGCTGGAAAAAAATCACATTCGTGTTTCAGTGTGTAAGCACATAAGATCCTCTCCAAACACACAAAAGAAAAAAGACCATGATGAAAACAATGCATATTGTTTGATGGAAGGACAAAGAACACAGGTCCAACCTACAAATAACTGGAATTTCTGAACTACAATCATAAGCAAATGTACAACTGAAAAACTGTTCCAAGATGGAAAAAAAAAAAGATTTAAAATATTTACCTATAAATTGAAATAATTCACCATGTTTCTAAAAAAAACAAAGCTGCTGGAAAGAAACTTATGCCTAAACATAGCCTACAGGAATATCTTAATTTAAAGACTAGAAAGAAAAAAGGATGCAGGCAAAAAAAAAAAAAGGTTTACCTACAATTAACAAAAATCAGGGTAGCCTCTGCCATCTTCACCCACTGCAACGAATGCCAGATGATAGAGCAATGTCTCCAATGTCTGGGGATTTGATTTACACTTTGTATCTTAGCATCTATAACAGATAGGCAAACAGTAAACATTTTTTTTTTGAGACGGAGTCTCACTCTGTCGCCCAGGCTGGAGTGCAGTGGTGCTATCTTGGCTCACTGCAAGCTCTGCCTCCCGGGTTCACGCCATTCTCCTGCCTCAGTCTCCCGAGTAGCTGGGACTACAGGGGCCCGCCACCACGCCCAGCTAATTTTCTGTATTTTTTAGTAGAGACGGGGTTTCACCGTGTTAGCCAGGATGGTCTCGATCTCCTGACCTCGTGATCTGCCCATCTCGGCCTCCGGAAGTGCTGGGATTACAAGTGTGAGCCACCGCGCCCAGCCAGTAAACATTTTTTTTTAAGTTGTAAATGAATAAAAGAAAAATTCAGATCAGGCACAATGGCTCATGCCTGTAATCCCAGCACTTTGGGAGGCTGAGACAGGAGAATCACCTGAAGTCAGGAGTTCAAGACCAGCCTGGCTAAGATGGCGAAATCCCTTCTGTACTAAAAATACAAAAATTTGCCAGGTGCAGTGGTGTGCACCTGTAGTCCCAGCTACTCCAGAGGCTGAGGCAGGAGAATCGCTTAAATCCAGGAGGCGAAAGTTGCAGTGAGCTAAGATTGTGCCACTGCACTCCAGCCTGGGCGACAAAGCGAGACTCCATCTTAAAAAAAAAAAAAAAAAAATTCAAAAATTTGAATGGACTTATTCTATATATCTCTTCTCATTTATAGTACCCTTCTTCAACTTTCAGGCCTATTCACTTCTTGGACCCTTTCTTACACAAACTGATGTATACTTTGCAAGGCCGAGGTAGGAGGATCACTTGAGGCTAGGAATTCAAGGTTGCAGTGAGCTATCACCGTGACACTGCCCTTTAGCCTGGGAGACAGCAAGATCCTGTCTCTAAAACAAACAAACAACAACAACAACAACAAAAAACCACAGATCTATATGACATCCAGTCTTTCTGATACCAGTATCATTATTTTTATTAAAAGATAATTTTTTAATAAAACTCTGCAAGCACATAAGAAAAACTGTTCCACCACTGATGACAATTTGAGCTGATCCACAGCTCAAACTCTCTTGCTGCCTTTGAACAGTGGGTAGTAGGACTAGTACAACAAACTCTAGTCAGTACATATGCCAAGTATCCCAGAATTAGGAAATAAGGAGATAATGGGGTATCCTTGGCCAAAAGTATCCAAAAAATAAGAAGAGACAGAAAGGAGCAGTGGCTCATGCCTGTAATCCCAGCATTTTGGGAGGCCAAGGTGGATGGATCACCTGAGGTCAGGAGTTTGAGACCAGCCTGACCAACATGGTGAAACCCCATCTCTACTAAAAATACAAAAATTAGCTGGGCGTGGTGGCAGGCGCATGTAATCCCAGCTACTTGGGAGGCTGAGGCAGGAGAATCGCTTGAACCTGGGAGGCAGAGGTTGCAATGAGCTGAGATCATGCCATTGCACTCCAGCTTGGGTGACAGAGCAAGACTCCGCCTCAAAAAAAAAAAAAAAGACCAACACAATATCAGAAGCTACAGAATCAGTGCCAGTCTGAATACAGATTACAGAGCAAAGTGTCTTTAAAATATACTACCAAGTGCCATATTTTTATTTTGGAAAATAAAAAAAGGAAATGGTTGGGCATTTTTGTAATGAAAGGCAATATTTCCCTTTAAATTTTTCTTCTTGCAAAAGTCTTTGTTCAGAGATGAGACTAATGTGCCTTCTATATCCACAAGTTTTTCATTCATTCACTCAGTACCTACAATACCCTAGTGCTTGCTGTGAGTGTCCTCCTAGAAAAGAATGTCAAACTTCCTGGCAAAACTGGGGAAGACTCCAAAACTTGGAGTTCTGAACACATGAACTCAATTCTTGAAAAAATGAATTTTGAAATCTGAGTAAGGGCCAACCAGTGGAGACAAAGTCACTCCAAAAAGATGGAGGAGCTCCTGCAAAGACATGGTCTGAAAAGAATGCAAGGTTTAAAAATAAAACAAATGGCAGTGGATGGAGCATAGCTCGGGTGGAGAAGAGTATGGGCAAATAAGGTCTAATGGTTCCCAACTTTATGGGGAACCCACTCTTCAAGGGGCTGCTTGGAAATAAACGGGATCATATTGGATTGTCAAAAAGAAGTTAGAGTTTGCCATTGCCATTTAGTGCTGAGGGATCAGGTAAAATAAACATCCTACAATGTGCAGGACAATCCCACACAGTGAAGAGTTGTCTGTAAAAATGCCAGTAGAACTCCCTTTGAGAAATACTGGGAAGTAGGTAAGGAATTAACAAAGTCTAGAGAATTTAACTCTAGGGCCTCAGCATATCCTTTAAAATCTGCGATCACAATCTCCATTTCACTCACCAAATATTTACTAGGTGCTAAAAGATAAACTAAGGCACATTAAAATTTTAAAGAATTTATTTGAGGTCAGCCACAGTAATCCTAGCACTTTGGGAGGACAAGGCAGGTGGATTGCCTGAGCTCAGGAACTCAATACCAGCCTGGGCAAATGGTGAGATCCCGCCTCTACAAAAAATACAAAAATTAGCCTGGCATAGTGGTGCATGCCTGTAGTTCCAGCTACTTGGGAGGCTGAGGTGGGAGGATAGCCGGAGCCCAGGAAATCGAGGCTGCAGTGAGCCATAATTGCACTACTGCCCTCCAGCCTGGGCGACACAACAAGATACTGTTTAAAAAAACAAAAACAAGAAAATGTTTATTTAAGCAGACAATGGTTAACCCATTTATGCCGGAGGTTGCAAATTTTTTTTGTGAAATTTCAGACCTTGGCAATGACCTTGAGCAGGATATAAATAACTCCCACAAGCTTAGCGTTCCGATAATGGAACACTAGGCATATTAATGAACTGGTCAGCTCCAGAATGCAAGCAATATGGGGCTGCACCAAAAGGACACAGTTAGAAGGCCTTTGAAGAGTGAATGGCAGAAGCAAGGCCAAGAAAATCTGTGATTGGTCAAAGTGGAGTAGCCTTACTTGGATCATTCCTGTAAAAGTCAGTGGTTAGAGGTTAGTTGATGGTTTCTGATTGGCTAAGCTAAAGTTTCATTTTCCTGGAACACGACCATTTACACTGAGTTGGGTGTAAGTCTGTTTATGTAGGAACCCAGGGCACTGGAGCTTCCTCAGGCAATGGCCTCCCAATTAATTATTTTAACACAGGAAGCTGTTTTTGCTGGGCAATAAATATGTTTCCTTCTTTCCTTTGACCATCATGAAGCTTGGAACTTTGTGGCCTACCTTTAATAACTGTACAACAGGCCAGGCACAGTGGCTCACGCCTGTAATCCCAGCACTTTGGGAGGCCGAGGCGGGAGGATAACGAGGTCAGGAGATCAAGACCATCCTGGCTAACACGGTGAAACCCCATCTCTACTAAAAATACAAAAAAAAAAAAAAATTAGGCAAGCGAGGTGGCGGGCGCCTGTACTCCCAGCTACTCGGGAGGCAGAGGCAGGAGAATGGCGTGAACCCAGGGGCCGGAGCCTGCAGTGAGCCGAGATTACGCCACTGTACTCCAGCCTGGGCGACAGAGCGAGACTCTGTCTCAAAAAAAAAAAAATAAATAAATAAATAACTGTACAACAGTCACAGTATATTTTCAGTATAACTCACCCCAATCACATCTTTCTATTCAAGCTTCATATTTTTATGATCTTGATTTCTCTTTATTTTGTATGTTATTATATATTATATAGTTTATAAGCTACCTCAAATACTTTTGGAACAAAATTGAGTTTAAATTTAAAACTCTAAGCTACAAAAGTACAATGAAAAAACAAAAAAGAAAAAGAAAACTAGATAGTAAGATGGGAAGAAAAAAATATTACACTGAGCCCCCAGATCATCCTGAGAGGTTTGAGACACTTTTTTTTTTTGAGAGCGGGGTCTCACTATGTCACCCAGGTTGGAGGGCAGTGCTACCATCTCAGCTGACCGCAACCTCCACCTCCCAGGCTCAAGCAATCCTCCAACCTCAGTGTCTTCAGTAGCTGGGACCACATGTGTGCACCACCATGCACAGCTAATTTTTTGTATTTTTTATAGAGACAGGGTTTTGCAATGTTGCCAAGGCTGGTCTCAAACTCCTCAGCTCAGGCAATTTGCCTGCCTCAGCCTCCCAAAGTGCTGAGATCACAGGCATGAACCACTGCACCTAGCCTTGGTTTAAGAGACTTTCAAAAAGAAGTATAATACAGTCTTTGCCTTCAATAGTTTGTAATCAAATTTTTTTTTATTTTTCAGAATACACATTCTTCTCAAAGTAATCAAATTTTTAAGTAAAGATTCACATTGAAAAGAACATCAGATAATAATGGATAACAAAAAACAGTGATAAATTGTACAACCACTGTTTAAAGAATAAGTATGGATTAAAATAATTAAAATCGCATATATTACTATGTATTAAGAACTGGTAACAAATCATCAGAGCAACTTTTTGAGGTAAATTACTAGCATTTTCTTTATTTTATAGATAAAGAAATTGAGACAGAGAGGGTAACTTGTCCAAGGTAACACAGCTGTTAAGTGTAGTAATTTGACCTAAGGAAGTCTGGAACCAGAGCCTGTGCCCTACAGGAGTTAGATTTCAGTTAATCCTTGAATTATAGGAGGATATAGAAAGAAAGAAATAGAAGGGATGGGGCAGTGGCAGTGAACCTTGGAACAGACTGAAATGCGGTAGACCAGTAAGGAACCTGAATGGAGAGTACAGATTGAGGGATATTGAGAATCTGGGGACAGGGTGCAGGAAGTTTACAGTCCTAAAACTCAAAAGGAAGCTTGGAGACGTAGCTCTCGCCTTTAGTCCTCACTACTCAGGAAGCTGAGGCAGGAGGGCTGCTTGAGCCAGGAGTCAAGGCTGTGTAGTGCCTTCTAATTGTGCCTCTAAATAGCCACTGCACTCCAGCCTGGGCAACTTAGAGACCCCACTTCTTAAAAAACCAAAAGAAGAAACCAAAAAACCCAAAGGAGATTCCATTTAAAACAACTGGCAATAGGCAACCATTGTAGGTTCTTGAGCTCAAAAGAGATGATAAAAAGGTTTTCTCGGAAAGATGTTACATGACAGTGATATGAAATAACCCTAGCTATTTCATAGCTTTGAACCCTAGTAATAGTTCAAAGCTAAACTATTACTAAGCCCTCTTCCTGGATCCTATAAACCTATGTGATCAGGTAAGCACATTAGAGAAGTCTTGTCTCTGCAGTTTTCAGCAACCATTCCCTAATTAAGATTCCTTCAGGTACAGCTTATTCTCCTATTCTCCATTCCCCAACTTTCTAATTGCTTTATTATACTCAGGCTGCTTGTCCCCTGAAAACATCTGTTTTCAATAGATAATCACCAAATGATCTCCATGGCTTTTTTTTTTCTTAAGGTTCCCTGATTATATATATGATTTAAATACAACATCCTGGGTCCCAAACACATCTCTAGGTTTCAAAGATAATAATCAAATCAAGCCCATCTTAAGAAATCTTCTGTAAGCTTTACTCTCCTTGTTTTTCCTAAAGGGCTGCTTTACCTTTCTCAGAAATGTATTAGGCATCAAGAATTACTGTCGACATACAGTTTGTCACAAAACATCATACATAACTTGAATGGCCCATCATGTAGCAAAATCTCAGTTAACCTTATCCTAAATAAAACAGGAGACGGGAATCTTTTAACACTCCACATTCAAATGTATGCAATTTAGAACTACTGTGTCCACTAATTTCTTCAATTTAAAATATCAATAACAATTTTTAAACTCTGCAATTTGCAAGATTTTAATTTTAATTTCTCAATACTCAGGATTTATTTTTTGGTCAAGGTTCTGTAACATTTCCTCTGGTCACTGTTTAACCCTTCGGAAGCAATGAGAAAGGATTCCACTTGGAGTCCTAAGATGTATTTGAGTACCACACAGGGCCTATGTCCTCCCATCCTGAGAAGCATAAACTTGTTTTTGCCACTAGAGACCATTGTCCAATAACAAAAGTTATAAATATGACTCAAAATGAATCTGTGACAAAGATTTATTAAACTCACAATGGAACAAGCTGAATGGCTTAGTGTGCTCAAAAGCATTTCAGGAACTGAGCACAAACACTGAAGAAAGGATGGTAAATTTGATAGGCTAGACAGAAAAATGGTTAATATTGGCCGGGCGCGGTGGCTGACGCCTGTAATCCCAGCACTTTGGGAGGCCGAAGCAGGCGGATCACAAGATCAGGAGTTCCGGACCAGCCTGGCCAATATGGTGAAACCTCGTCTCTACTAAACTTACAAAAATTAGCTGAGCGTGGTGGTGGGCACCTGTAGTCCCAGCAACTCGGGAGGCTGAGGCAGGAGAATTGCTTGAACCTGAGAGGCAGAGGTTGCAGTGAGCCGAGATCGTGCCACTGCACTCCAGCCTGGGCGACAGAGCAAGACTCTGTCTCAAAAAAAAGAAAAGAAAAATGGTTAATATCCTACAAGGCAATAAAACTACAACCTTTAGGAGTACTGTATTTTTTTCTCTCCCACTCAGAAATAATTTGCATCTCCATTAATGAAAAAGATAACCACAAAGCCTAGGCCCTAATCAATATCATCATGCCAAACAAAATATAGTCCCTTAGACATCTAAATCATCTTCAGGTGGGCCTGTTAAACAGGCTCCATTTTGACTCTGGAAAAAACATGCTGTCCTTTTGCCTTATTTCCAATACTTTTGTAATTTTTACCGCCACTAAAACTTTCTATAAATCAGTCAACTATTTATTCCTTTATCGTTCTCCCGCCCTCCCCGCCAGTTCTTGATTTTATAGGTTTTTTGGGAGGTTTAAAAAAAAAAGAAAAACCTGTTGGCTCTAAATATCAAGTTATTCCTCCTGATACTTAATCTGAAACTTCAAATTAAGTTGGACTCAGCCACTGGAAGCCCCAATAATTTAATACTGTTTCAACCAAAGATTTGCTATCAGTATGTAGATTTTAAACACAAGGTAGTTACTACCCACTTCGAAGGTGCTTTGGGTACTGGGCCAGGAGTGCTGGTGACACCGTGTGCGCGACGGGGACCGGGTCCCCGAGGAGGGAGTGTCCTCGCCCTTCCCCGCTCGCGGCGGCCAGCACAGGCCTGCAGTTCGCCGGCGGGGACCCGCTTCCCCGGCCTTTTGTTCAGGACTGGGCTGTTTCCCGCCTGCCCGCGCGTGCCCTTCTTCCCTGTCCTAGGAGTGGGGCGAGGACCGTGTAGGAGGCAGAGCCGGGAGGTGGCAACCGGCAAGGGCTGTGGGGAATACTCACCCCGCTCCGCTCGGCCCCTGACCCCGCAGCCCAGCCCGGCGAGGGCGGGGCGACGGGGCCAGGGGGAGGAGAGTCGGGGAGAGGGACCCAGCGCCCTGCGAGGCCACTGCCGCGCCGGAGACCCTACGGAGCTGAATGATGGGACTACGGGGGGCCTCGAGAGCGGAGGAAGAGCGGAGCCAGCGCACCCAGAGGCCAACCAGAAGTGGCCGTAGCCTCCTTCAGTCAGGTCCGCCAGCGGCCGAGTCGGAGCATGCGCATTGCGCCTTCCCGCGCCGTGGGGGCCGCCTAGCGCAGACCGGTGACGTGATCGGCCGCGCGCTCTGGGCAGGGGCGGGGCTGGGACCCAGGCCGGGACTGGGAGCCGGTGGAGAGGAGGGAAGCGAGACCTCCCCGCCGCCCGCTACCACCCCCGCCAAGGCCCCGCCCCTCGCTTGGCCTGCAGCTCTCAGCCTCCAACCCAACGCAGGCTGTGCCCTCCGCGGAGCACAAAGGCGGCACGTTGAGTGGGGAGCGGGTTACTAGCATCCCCCTAAGAGGTTGGAGAGCCATGCCAGCATGCTTACGCTACAAAAAGTCCTGTAAACACCACAATTAAGCACAAGCACGGCTACCCTTTGGAAACTTACGGATGGAGGGAGAAGTTAGGAATTCGAATATTGACAATAGTACCATCTGTGGCACATATCCCAGAGGAGAAAAAAAAAAAAACTAGCAGCAAAATTAAATTGGGGCGAAACGATGGGGATAAAGACTAGAAAAAATGTAGGAGTAACAGGGGTAATCGAACTGAAATAGCAGACATCTGAAAGAAAACTAGCATCTGCTCCTTCTAACAACAGAGTTAAATTTGTTGGAAATGAAAGGAGAAAATGCAGGCGAAGAAGTGAAGGGAAAACCTGCCTTCAAACTACATGACATGGTTTTTTGATCTTGTACTACAGTTGTGTAAGATTTCACCATTGGAGGAAACTAGGTGATACGTACACGGGACTCTAGGTGCTGTAGTATTTTTGCAATTTCCTGTGTCTATAATTATTTCCAAATAATAAGTGTTTTTAAAAGGAGAGAATACTGATCAGTGGCGACCAGGGCGAAGGGCTGGAGGAAGGGGCTGACTAAAAAGGATCTTGAGAGCTTCTATACCGTGATTGTGTTGGTGACTAAACCACTGTTTGACAAAACCCATAAGAGGTATAAATTTTACTGCATGTGAAATAGTTTAAAACTCAAAATGATGCGACTAATAAAAATGAACTTACACCAACATTTTTAGCAACTATGGATATAAATTAATTGGTAGCTGCCAATTTAGATTATCCATTTAATTTTTTTAAAAGCACAAGGCAGTGCGTTCTGAATGAGAGCTTAAGTAGGCCAGGTGTCTCCATCAACTTTAAGTATTTACCTTAAAAATGTATTTCACAGATGAAAACGAGAATGCGGCTGGGCGCAGTGGCTCACACCTGTAATCCCAGCACTTTGGGAGCCCAAGGTAGGAGGATCGCTTTAGCCCAGGAGTTCGAGACCAGCTATGGGCAACGCAGTGAGAACTCATCTCTACAAAAATTTTTCAAAATAAGAATAATTTTTTTAAAAAAGAATGCATTGCTTTACATTGTACTCAATATTTTAGAAACAAAGTGCACCAACCACCATGTTAATTAAAAAAAAATTTTTTTTGCACTGGAGGTGTTTTAAAGTTTCATAATTCACATGCCAAAAACAAAGAAACTAAAAGAAATAACTCAGTTAACCTCCATGTACTTCCTCTCATCATATCCCTCATGGCAAAGAATGATATTGGCCTGTTTATGTGTTTACCCTACAACACTATAAACTGCTTTAAGGCTACGGTCTGTCATCATAGCATTTCAAGGTTCAAGCAGGGCTCCTGTAGCTCTCCTCTCTGATCGCTGAGGTTCACTGAAAAATCTACTCACAAAGGACAGAGTAATTGGAGGAAAAGCATGCAAGTTTATTTAGCATATATACATGAGAAACTTCAGAATGAAGACCCAAAGATACAGGGGAAATTGTAATGTCCATTTGTACATCCAACAAAGTATGGACAGCCATGTAGAAATATGATTAGACAAAAGGGTATGCTCTAATGCTAATAGCCTGAGTGGGGAAACCCAGCAAGGCCTGTCTGTCTAGATTCTTCTTGGCCTCTCTGGGCATGCATTCCTTCCTTCTGGGTGTGGGGCGGGACCCTCTCTGCAATGAGGGTCTTAGGACCTACAGTCAAAAAAGGTAGATCAGATAATTTCTTTATGGCCAGTTTTTACAAAGAAAGGCGGGAGAAAATTAAAGTAATATTTCCAGGACTTATGGCTGGCTTTGGGGAAAAGAGGTTCTAGTTTCTATGGCCTGCCTAGTTTCTATGGCTAGCCTCAGGGGAGAATGGGACCAAGAGACAGGAAGGCAGGAGAAGGTCAGAAAAAAATTTGCTTCTGAGGCTGCTTCTGAGAGTTTCATTGTGGGGTATTATTTTCTAGTCCCAATATTCCTAACTAGTAGTAAGTATTCTTTGAATAAAACAAGGAATTGATCATAAAAAGAGAGGAAGTTAAAATTTATTGAACGCCTGTTATATTCCAGAAGCTTTATATGTACATAATCTCATAACTTCATGACATACCCATTTTATAATGATGTCTTCATTATTAAATCCTTTTAATACTTATTTTATTAGATTTCTCTGTTTCATTTGGACATGTTGCTCACTTCTAAAAAGTCTTGCTTCCTTTCACTTACATAAAACCCAGTCCCCTGATTCTCCTTCCAGCTCTGTGGCCATTCTTTTTTTCAAGGACAAAGTCTCCCGCTCTTTCACCCAGGCTGGAATGCAATGGCCTGGTCATAACTTACTGTAACCTGGAATTCCTGGCCTCAAGCAATCCTCCCACCTCAGCCTCCCAAAGCGCTGGGATTACAGATGTGGCCATTCTTTTTTCTCATTGTTTTAGGCTTTTGTTTGTCCATTATACTTTAATGCTCACATTTCACACAGAGCCTTCTGAAAGTTGAAACTTCAGCTTTTTTGTTTTTTGTTTTAGTTTTCTGATACTCATGTAAATTTTTTTTAATTCAAAATAGGGTTATACAAACTGCATTACATTCAAAGTCATTTTCCTTTAAGCAATAAACACTTTTATTACCAAAAATTACAAAGCAGTATAAATGTGTCTTTCAAGATATAATTACAGGATTTATTTTAAAATATAATTCATAATATCCTTTCGATAGTATGGTCCTATAAAGGGATACAAATTTAAAGTTCCATGGTAAATGTCTTATTTTCTCAATTTTGTCAGTTCTTATTACTTGCATGCATATATCCTTTCTGCTCATATCCCATAGGTCACATCTATATTCAAGGAAGGAAGAAAATGTAGCATCTAGCCATGGGCTCAGTCAAACCTTGACAGGGTGGGATTGTTTTATTATTAAAAGAAAGAAGAGAAGAATAGATACTAGGGAACAAAAGCTATCTCTACTGCAGCTTATAGTAGGCAGATCTCTTCCACCACCCTCCAGGAGGTCCTTAGGAAAAGATAAATTATATAAGAGTTAGAGGAGGTAATCTGATTGGATGGCAGAGATAAGAAACTTGTCTTGAAGCTGTGTGTGCATAGCACTTACTTAAAAGTGTGAGAGAAAAAAACACTAGTAGGCAAAACTATAGAGACAGTAAAAGATCAGTAGTTGCAAGAGTCTGGGGGAAGGGAGGCAAAGAGGGAAGAGATGAATACATGGAGAATAGGACATTTTTTAGGACAGTGAAACTATGATATATGATACTGAAATAGTGGATATATGACATTATGCATTTGTCAGAACTCATATTGCAAAGACAAGGAGCAAGGCTAGAATCTGATAACCCAGAAGGATATGCTATAGACATGCAGTTTATCTACATCCCCAAAAGTAAAAGAACATAGGACCCTCTCAACCAATTCCAATGGGGGTAAAAAAGCACCTGGATAATAATAGACCACTGCCAGAATGATCCTTGCAGAACATTGGGTTCCCCTGATAAATTTAAAATACAGTGTAGAGTTCCCAACTATCCTCAAACGCTTGAAAGATTAAAAAGTCCAAACACGAAGGTTAAAAATGTAGACAAAGCAGGTCAGGCGTGGTGGCTCACGCCTGTAATCCCAGCACTTTGGGAGGCCGAGGAGGGCAGATCCCAAGGTCAGGAGATCGAGACCATCCTGGCTAACATGGTGAAACCCCGACTCTACTAAAAATACAAAAATTAGCCAGGTGTGGTGGCGGGCCCCTGTAGTCCCAGCTACTCGGGAGGCTGAGGCAGGAGAATGGCATGAACCTGGGAGGCGGAGCGTGCCGTGAGCCGAGATCGTGCCACTGTACTCCAGCCTAGGCAACAGAGCGAGACTCTGTCTCAAAAAAAAATAAATAAAATAAAATGTATAATTTTCAAACATGTTTAATTCCATAAAAATAACCAAATTCAGAAACAAAAATGTTTCTAAATTAGAATCATCAACTAAGTCAAGCGCTAAGCTAAGGAATGTGATCAATATAGAATATTAGTAGTATACAATTTTTATTTTCATGTTGATCACAAAATGTATATGTAGTAGAATACAATTTTCATAGTGATCACAAAATGTATATCTACTCCTAGATATTTACTCAAGAGAAATAAATATATATATCCACAAAAATACTTGTATGTGATTATTCATAGAAGCATTATTCATAAGAGCCAAAGCTGAAAACAATCTGAACGCCCTTCCAGATGAATGGGAAGCAAATTGTGGTACAGTATGTTCATACAATGGAAGACTACTCAGCAGTAAGAAGAAACTAATTACTGCTAAATGCAACACATGAATTAATCTCAAAACATCATGCTGAGCAAAAGAAGCCAGATATATACATACTGTATGATACCATTTTCTAGAACTGGCAAAGCTAATCTAGAGTGGCTAATCTAGAATAAATGAGTAGTTGCTAAGGGCTGAGGATTGGAGACAGGATTAACTATAAAGGGTATGAGGTAACATTTTGGGATAATGAAGATATTTTGATAGTGGCCATGGTTATATGTTGTCTTAGTCTATTCGGGCTGCTATAACAAAATACCATAAACTGGGTGACTTATAAACAGCAGAAGTGTATGTCTCACAGATATGAAAGCTGGAAAGTCCAAGATCAGGGCACTAGCAGACTTGATGTCTAGTGAGGACCTGGTTCTGGGTTTGTTGAAAAGCCCTGTCTCCTAGTACCATCACCTTGGGGATTAAGATCTCATTTTGGGGAAAGACATTCAGACCATGGTAGCATATGGGGTGTATGCATTTATCAAAATGCATTGAACTGTAGACTTAATTTGGGAGCATTTTATTGTATATAAATTATATGTCAAAAATTATTAAAAATATAAAAATAAAACCCCAAAAATATATATGTACTTCACATGTATTAAAGGCAACAATAAGGTGTAAGGGAGAGCTTGAATCACCTTGCTGTTACTGTTATCAGTTCTCTCAACTTCACTGTGATATAGACCTTTTTTTTGGCAGTATCATATCACTATTTTAAATTAATAGACTTTACTTTGTAGAAAATGTTTATGTTTCCAGAAAATTGAGCAGATATTATGGATAATTACTATCTGTCTATCTATCTATCTGCAACCGACTCATAGTTTTACCTTTTATTAACATCTTGCATTAGTGTGGTACATTTGTTACAGTTGAGCTAAGTTGTAGGTTATTGGTAAATATGTAAATTATATCCTGTCTGGTAGTGATTTGAATTGGCTGCCTCACCCCTCCCGTGGAAAAACCAGTTCTATCCCATTTTGCCTGGTTCATATGAGTAAAATGAATTTTTAAACATGTTCATTGGTATATCTGTATGAAAGTCATGATTTTACCCTTTTCTGAAATTATCTTTTAATAAGGGCCTGGCAATTTACACCCATGTGGCTTTTCAGTCCTAATCCTCACTGAAGTGTCTGGGACCACTGAAGGGAAGGGCAGTCCAGGGTCTTTGTAGGCACAGGCGTGGGAAAACGAGCCAAATCTTGACCAAAGAGACCTTGAATGGAGAATGGTGAAAGATGGTGAAAGGCTCAAGAAGAAGTAAATGATAAAGTAGATCAATAGCAAACTGTGATAGAAGAATGTATAACACCTTTGGACAATGCAGAAAAGAAGAGTCCAACAGGATATTTGCAGCACGCTATATCCATAATTCACTGATTTGGAAAGCAGTTGGTGGAAAATAATCTAGACAGTAAAAGAACTGCAGAATCTCATAAATTCTTCAGAAGTTTTGGTTCAAACACACTGTGCATTCTTGGCCCCAGGATAGACTCCTTCGTACCATGCAGCAAGATATTCTTTCATACTGGACTTTCCACTCACCATCCAGCAAAGAAAATACCACAGGGGTAATGAGATAAGATCAATGCACATGCCCCAGGGTCCACCTTTTGTTAGTAATGTCCTTGTTTATTAATGATCTGTTTCCTTAAATGTTGTGTGGCTATGTTTACTAATCAGGAATTAATTATGATTATAGGATTCAACTGCATATTGATATTAGTGTGTTATAATGATATTTTGCATAAAGACAAGTTTAGTCTGCAAACCTGGGAGCCTCTGGGCAGATTTAATTCAGGAAGCTGCTCTAGATTCAGATCAAATCAGGAGTTGCCTCCTGAGGCAATAACAATAACATGCACTTGCCCAGCCCGTTCATCTGCATTATCTCATTAGTGAGACAAGAGACATACTGTGGAAAGGGCACCAATTTGAAGTCAAGAAGTCATAGGGCAAGCTTCAGTCCTGTCGCTTCCATATGTATGTAAATGTTGGGCAGTCACTTACTTTCTCTGAACCTCAGGATCTATATTTCTATGAAGTGGAATTGGTAATAATCCCAGCTTCGCAGGGCTGTGGAAACCAAAATATACACATTTTTAAATTTAAAGGATTGATAACTAGAGACAATGAAATCATACCAACAATTGTTACTGTGATTGTGTAATCTGTATTTTCTAACAAGGAAAGATGATCAGGTACAAAACAGAGTGTTAAAGAATTACCTCATTGATTGTCCTGTAGAAAAACAGTAAAAGGTTATAATCAGAAATTAATCATGGTGACCTCTAGGTAGGAAGATCTTGGGTGATTTTTCTTTTTTTTTTTTTTTTTTTTTAGACAGAGTCTCGCTTTGTTGCCCAGGCTAGAGTGCAGTGGAGTGATCTTGACTCACTGCAACCTCCACCTCCCAGGTTCAGGCGATTCTCATCCCTCAGTCTCCCAAGTAGCTGGGATTAGAGGTGTCCGCCAACATGCCTGGCTAATTTTATGTATTTTTAGTAGAGATGGGGTTTTACCACGTTGGCCAGGCTGGTCTCGAACTTCTAACTTCAGGTGATCATGGGTGATTTTTTTTTTTCTTCATATGCTTTTGGTATTTGAGTTAAGAAAAATGATGTATTATCATTGATATGATTTTATAATAAAAATAAAAATTAAAAATAATAAGAAATAAAATAGTAAAAATAAAAATTTTATAATAAAAATGTTAACTTCAGTTTAAAAATTAAAATTTGTATCTGTGGTTTTAAATGACAACAAATTATTTATAATCTTTACTATGTTTGGACAGAAACAAAGGATTGTTATCTGGGTATAAATTGTATCCTGTTGTTCTGTAAAGGGAGTAACAATGGAGGAAAAGAGGTCAACTTCAAAGGGAAAAAAGCCAAAATGTAATGCTGGCAAAGGATGATAATGTGACATTCCAGATGGGCAGTGCCTACCTTCTGCAGTCCAGAGTTGGCCATGGAGAATGCCCCTTTGTGGTTCAGTCTTCCTCATATGAGGGGCTGAGCGTATAAATATGAAGGGATGGATAGTAGAAAGATGGAAAGAAATATCCTTCTGTATATATATACAAAGCAGACATACAATGAGACATGAATAATGACAGAGAAGAAAGAGAATACCATGAAAACTGTCCATTCCCATTAAAATTACATGCTTTTAGAATGCTGAATTTGGAGTGAGGCTGCCCACAGTTAGGAGTATTGCTACATTTTTTATGTAATGTTTAACTGTTTAATACTATGATGGTTTTAATTCTTTATGCTGTTTGATGGGTGTGATAAAGAGGAGGTAACATGCATCACCTCATAGATTTATCTCTGATATTGGTTCTTAATATACATAACACACATGCCGTGTGTACAAGTCAGATGTTCAGTCTGGTAAATGGGGAAATGCTGGGATTTCACTTGGCTAATTGGTCATAAGGTCCTCATGAAGATGGTCCAGATGGTGATGTAACAGCCAATAGGTGAAGTATAGCACTTGAAAAGACACAAATAAAGAATTGCAATGCCTTCCCAGATCCTTATGAATTCCATTAGTCTCATTAAGCCCATTCAGACTGAGGTTATTGGCTTGTGTAATGCTCGGCCTAGAGATTCCACAAATCTGAAGCTGCCTAAGGCCCCAGGTGGGAAGACTGGGGTATAGGCAGCTGGACAGTGCTAGAGGACATCTGCCTGGAATAAGGGCAACAGTCAGGATGTTATGAAAACACTTTGCCTGTGTGCTGCACCCATGTCACATCCCTGTATCCTTTCAATAAATGCCTTTGCTAAATAGAATGTGGGTATCTCATTTCTTCAGCTTTCAGAAATATAATTAAAACAATCTGGATTGGAATATCCAAAAGGAGATATCCAGTAGACAGTTGTTTAGTGTGTAAGTCCAGAGCTCATGGAAGCGGTCAAGCTGAAAATATGTACAGTGAAGTTATCTCCTATGCTTACTTAACTTATATTAACTCTACTATATGCATTTGGCAAAAAACAAAAACATATTTTTCTTATAACATGGCCGCTAAATGCAAGCCAACAACTTCATCTGGCGTTTAACTAAAGAAACAACCTTCTGTTCCAATAGCGGAGGAAAACTGGCTGTGTAGGATTTCTTGATTGATAGTATATACATTCAAAATCGTGTATACAGTATTTTAGAGGAAATTTTAAAGATTTTCAAAGATAATTTTAACTCCGTTTTATTTTTGCCTTTCACGCTGACTTTAGATTCTAACCCCCTCAGAACAAGTCAGTCCCTGTATTTGGGTGTCATTGATTTACAGGTGATTGCAGTTCTGGTCACAGAAGAGGCTATTCTGGGGAGAATACATAGAGTGAGAAGAAGAGACCTGGGGGTGAAATCTTAGGGAACATCAATATTTGAAAAGCAGACAGAAGAACCTAGAATGATTCTAAAAGAATTAGGAGAGGGATGAGGAAAGACTAGTATCATAAGAAACCAAGAATGAGTTTTCCCGAGAGTGGTTAACTGTCAAAAATAAAGCAAAGAAAATCAAGGAAGATAAGTGCTGAGAAGCAACCACTGGCTTTGGGAATTAAGAAGACACTGATGACCTTAGCAAAAGCAGTTTGGGTGTTATGATGGCGGATGCCTCTCTAAAAGAATAAGTAGCCCTGGCACGGTGGCTCACACCTGTAATCCCAGTGCTTTGGGGGGTCGAGGTGGGCAGATCACGAGGTAAGGAGTTCGAGACCATCCTGGCCAATATGGTGAAACCCCGTCTCTACTTAAAATACAAAAATTTGCCAGATGTGGTGGCGGGTGCC
Organism: Pongo abelii; assembly: GCF_028885655.2. Taxonomy (NCBI): domain Eukaryota; kingdom Metazoa; phylum Chordata; class Mammalia; order Primates; family Hominidae; genus Pongo; species Pongo abelii. Next base: position 89,558,816 of record NC_071989.2, on the reverse strand, counting down.
TATAATTCCAACTACTCGGGAGGCTGAGGCAGGAGAATTGCTTGAACCCGGGAGGTGGAGTTTGCAGTGAGCCAAGATTGCGCCACTGCACTCCAGCCTGGCTGACAGAGCAAGACTCCATCTCGAAAAATAAAATAAAATAAAATAAAAACAACAAAATGTTCAGATTGGCAAGGAAGTAGAGACTTCAAGTTTTCTATGAAGAGAAGGAAAAAGGGTAGCAGGTAGGGAAGAATAAGAGCCAAGGAGTGTGGGGGGGTACTTTCGTATTTCACATTTTAAATGGGTGTGACTTTGATCTAGTTTGTAGGCCAAGCACAAGAACCAGAAGAAAAGAGGAGATAAGTGAGACAACACAGCTCCTGAAGAGACACAGGGTGAGTCCCAAGTACTTAGTTGCATTAACTGGAAGAAGGGCAAAGGAGAAAGATGTACTGGAAATAGATGCTTTGTGTTTGAGAGGAAAGAAATGCCAGAGAGAAAGGATTGAGGAAACTTCATTTCCGATAGCTTCCACTTTCTCTGTAACATAGGAAGTAAGCACAGCCATTTTCCTTTTTTTTTTTTTGAGACGGAATCTTACTCTATCGCCCAGGCTGGAGTGCAGTGGCGCAGTCTTGGCTCACTGCAACTTCCGCCTCCCAGGTTCAAGCAGTTATCCTGCCTCAGCCTCCCAAGTAGCTGGGACTACAGGGGGCCGCCATCACGCCCGGCTCATTTTTTTGTATTTTAGTAGAGACGGGGTTTTATCTTGTTGCCCAGGCTGGTCGCGAACTCCTGAGATCAGGCAATCTGCCCGCCTTGGCCTCCAAAAGTGCTGGGATTACAGGCGTGAGCCTCTGCGCCCGGCCAAGCACAGCCATTTTCTAAAAGTGAGGAAGAGGGTGATGGGTGCACCAAAATGTCAGAAATCCACTACGGAATTTATCCTTGTAACCAAACACCACCTGTTCTTCCAAAACCTATTGAAATAAAAAAAAATGAAATAAAAGTGAGGAGAGGGGCTTAGAAAACAAGTAAACTTTTAAAATAGATTTGAAAGCGGAGAAGCTGAGAAGGGATATATAGGATTTGAGAGTATAGCTAAGACTGGATTCCTCTGTTTGTGGAGGTTCTAATTCCTAAATTTTATGTGACTGTTTTTCCCAGTACCACTCATTCTGGTTGGGAGAAGGAGTATAAAAGGGAGATGAGGCCGGGCGCAGTGGCTCACGCCTGTAATCCCAGCACTTTGGGAGGCCGAGGTGGGCAGATTGCCTGAGCTCAGGAGTTTGAGACCAGCTTGACCAAAATGGTGAAACCCCGTCTATACTAAAAATATATAAATTAGCTGGGCATTGTGGCGGGCACCTGTAATCCCAGCTACTTGGGAGGCTGAGGCAGGAGAATCCCTTGAACTTGGGAGACAGAGTTTTCAGTGAGCCAAGATTGGGCCACTGCACTCCAGCCTGGCGACAGAGTGAGACTCCATCTCAGAAAAGAAAAAAAAAAGAAAAAGAGAAGAAAAAAGAAATAGAGAGTGATAACTAGCAGAATAGGAGGACATGTTTGGAGAGGAGGAGACTGATGTGTGAAATTACAGATATATCAGTTTGTTCCAGTTGGGCACAAAGCTCAGAGATCAATCCAAGCTGAGTTGCTGATATAGAGAGGCAGTAAAGGCCCTAACCATTGAATAGGCACGGAACTATGAGAGTAAAGTAGTGGAAGAGTCATTCATGGAGGCCTTAAGGTGAGGTTGAAAGACAATGAGCCAAGAACCAAAAAGTCTAAATGAATGTAGAGGATTAAGAAAAAGATGGTGATGAGGAAGGTAGAAAATAATACCAAGGGTGGCATGCGGTGGCTCACACCTGTAATCCCAGCACTTTGGAACCCTGAGTTTCACTCGCGTCTGTGTGAAGAGACCACCAAACAGCTTTGTGTGAGCAATAAAGCTGTTTATTTCACCTGGGTGCAGGTGGGCTGCGTCCGAAAAGAGAGTCAGCGAAGGGAGATAGGGGTGGGGCCATTTTATAGGATTTGGGTAGGTAAAGGAAAAATACAGTCAAAGGGGGGTTGTCCTCTGGCGGGCAGGAGTGGAGGTCACAAGGTGCTCAGTAGGGGAGCTTTTGAGCCAGAATGAGCCAGGAGAAGGAATTTCACACGACAATGTCATCAGTTAAGGCAGGAACAGGCCATTTTCACTTCTTTTGTGGTGGAATGTCATCAGTTAAGGCAGGAACCGGCCATCTGGATGTGTACGTGCAGGTCACAGGGGATATGATGGCTTAGCTTGGGCTCAGAGGCCTGACATTCCTGTCTTCTTATATTAATAAGAAAAACAAAATGAAATAGTCGTAAAGTGTTGGGACGGTGAAAATTTTTGGGGGTGGTATGGAGAGATAATGGGCGATGTTTCTCAAGGCTGCTTCAAGCGGAATTAGGGGTGGCGTGGGAACCTAGAGTAGGAGAGATTAAGCTGAAGGAAGATTTTGTGGTAAGGCGTGATATTGTGGGACTGTTAGAAGAAACATTTGTCATTTAGAATTATTGGTGATGGCCTGGATACGGTTTTGTATGAATTGAAAAACTAAACGGAATAAGAGAAGGAGAAAAACAGGTATTAAAGGTCTAAGAATTGGGAGGACCTAGGACAACTAATTAGAGTGCCTAAGGAGATTCAACACAGCCCTGTCAGCAAAGATTATTTATTTACTTCAAGAGTTAAGAGTGGCAGTTTGGGGATAGCACCAGGAGATATCAGCTGTGATGGCTTGGAGAAACAGTGTAAACCGGCAGTGTAAACAAGAGCAGGGCATGTATGAGTAGTTGAGAACGGTGAATAGGAGTATAACTAGACAGAAGACAGTAGGGATGACAAGTTTTTTTGGGGCACAGTCTAAGTTAGTCTGGTGTCTGGAATGAGACTGGGGCCTAATAAAAAGGATCATCTATACAGGAGCTCAAATGGGCTGTACCCTGTAGCATTCTGAGGACAGGTCTGACTTCTGAGAAGGGAAAGTGGTAAAAGTATTGTCCAGTCCTTTTTAAGTTGGTGGCTGAGCTTGGTGAGGTGTGTTTTTAAGAGACCTTTAGTCCGTTCTACTTTTCCTGAAGACGGAGGACCGTAAGGGATATAAAGGTTGCACTGAACACTAAGAGCCTGAAAAACTGCTTGGCTGATTTGACTAATAAAGGCTGGTCTGTTATCAGACTGTATAGAGGTGGGAAGGCTAAACTGAGGAATTATGTCTGACAGAAGGGAAGAAATGACTGCGGTGGCTTTCTCAGACCCTGTAGGAAAGGACTGTACCTATCCAGTGAAAGTGTCTACCTAGAGTAAGAGATATTTTAGTTATCTGACTCGGGGCATGTTGAGTAAAGCTAATTTGCCAGTCCTGGGTGGGGGCAAATCCTCGAGCTTGATGTGTAGGGAAGGCAGGGGGCCTGAATAATCCCTGAGGAGTAGTAGAATAGCAGATGGAACACTGAGAAGTTATTTCCTTGAGGATAGATTTCCACGATGGAAAGGAAATGAGAGGTTCTAAGAGGCGGGCTAGTGGCTTGTACTATAGCATAGCCTGCCTTTGCTGGTGTGTGGTGATTAGGCCTGGTGGAACTGCCATCAATAAATCAAGCATGATCAGGGTGAGGAACAGGAAAAAAGGAAATATGGGGAAATGGGGTGAATGTCAGGTGGATCAGAGAGATACAGTCATGGGGGTCAGGTGTGGTATCAGGAATAACATGGGAGGCCGGATTGAAGTCCGGGCCAGGAACAATGGTAATTATGGGACTTAACAAAGAGTGAGTACAGCTGAAGGAGCCAGGGAGCAGAAAGTATATGCGTCAGGTATGAGGAAGAAAATAGATTTTGGAAGTTATGAGAAATGTAGAGAGTAAGTTGAGCATAGTTTGTGATTTTGAGGGCCTCTAAAAGTATTAGGGCGGCAGCAGCCGCTGCTCGGAGACATGATGGCCTAAAACAGTAAGGTCAAGTTGTTTGGAAAAAAAACTCTACAGGACGCGATCCTGGTCCTTGTGTAAGAATTCTGACTGCACAGCCCTGCACTTTGGCTATGTGTAATGAAAACGGTTGGGATGAGTCAGGGAGAGCTAGAGTGGGGGCAGTCTCTAAAGCTGCCTTCAAGGAACGGAAAGAGGAGTGGGGAAAGGATTTAGGATCTATGGGGTCAGCTAGGTTTCCTTTTGTGAGTTTATATAATGGTTAGGAAGGCGAAACCAAGTATCCAAAGGCGAAAGTATCTATGCCCAGGAGGAAAGGAGTTGTTGTTTTGTAGAAGGGTATGGGGTTTGAGAGATCATTCGGACAAGATCGGCAGGGAGAGCATGTGTGTTTTTATGAAGAATTATGCCGAGGTAGGTAACGGATGGAGAAGAAATTTGAGTTTTGGAGGGGGATACTTGAGAAAGAGCTTGGCTGAAGTAATGAGGGCTGTCCTTGAAATCTCGCGGCAGCACAGCCCAGGTAAGCTGCCGAGCCTGATTGATGTCAGGGTCAGTCCAAGTGAAAGCGAAGAGAGGCTGGGATGACGGGTGCAAAGGAATAGTAAAGAAAGCATGTTTGATATCCAGAATAGAATAATGGATTGTGGAGGGAGGTATTGAGGATAGGAGAGTATATGGGTTTGGCACCATGGGGTGGATAGACAAAACAATTTGGCTGATAAGGCGCAGATCCTGAACTAACCTGTAAGTCTTGTCTGGTTTTAGGACAGGTAAAATGGGGGAATTGTAAGGAGAGTTTATAGGCTTTAAAAGGCCATGCTGTAGCAGGCGAGTGATAACAGGCTTTAATCCTTTCAAAGCATGCTGTGGAATGGGATATTGGCATTGAGTGGCGTAAGGGTGATTAGGTTTTAATGAGATGGTAAGGGGTGCATGATCAGTCGCCAAGGAGGGAGTAGAGGTATCTTATACTTGTGGGTTAAGGTGGGGGGAATACAAGAGGAGGACGCAAAGGAGGCTTTGGATTGGGAGGAAGGGCAGCAATGAGATGTAGCTGTAATACAGGAATGGTCAGGGAAGCAGATAATTTAGTTAAAGTGTCTCGGCCTAATAAGGGAACTGGGCAGGTGGGGATAACTAAAAAGGAGTGCTTAAAATAGTATTGTCTAAGTTGGCACCAGAGTTGGGGAGTTTTAAGAGGTTTAGAAGCCTGGCCGTCAATAGGAACAACAGTTGTGGAAGCAAGGGAAACAGGCCCTTGAAAATAAGGTAATGTGGAGTGAGTAGCCTCCGTATTGATTAAGAAGGGGACGGACTTACCTTCCACTGTGAGAGTTACCCGAAGCTCGGCATCCGTGATGGTCTAGGGGGCTTCCAAGGTGATCAGGCAGCGTCAATCTTCAGCCGCTAAGCCAAGAAGATCTGCGAAGGAGTCAGAGAGCCTTGGGCCAGAGTTCCAGGAGCTCTGGGAGTGGCTGCCAGGTGAGTTGGACAGTCCGATTTCCAGTGGGGTCCCGCGCAGATGGGACGCGGCTTAGGAGGAATCCTGGGCTGCAGGCATTCCTTGGCCTGGTGGCCAGATTTCTGGCACTTGTAGCAAGCTCCTCGGGGAGGAGGTTCTGGAGGAATGCCTAGCCACTGCGGTTCAGGTGTTTGGAAGTTCTTGTGTGCTGGAGATGTGGCTGGGGTTTGTCTCACAGTGGAGGCAAGAAATTGCAACTTTTTTCTATTATTGTACACCTTGAAGGTGAGGTTAATTAAATCCTGCTGTGGGGTTTGAGGGCTGAAATTTAATTTTTGGAGTTTTATTTAATGTTGGGAGCAGATTGGGTAATAAAATGTATTTTGAGAATAAGACGGCCTTTTGACCTTTTAGGGTCTAGGGCTGTAAAGTGTCTCAGGGTTGCTGCCGAACGAGCCATGAACTGGGCTGGGTTTTTTATATTTGATGAAAAAGAGTCTAAACGCTAACTGATTTGGGAGAGGTCGGATAAAGAAAAAGGAGCATTAACCTTGACTATGCCTTTAGCTCCAGCCACCTTTTTAAGAGGAAATTGCTGGGCAGGTGGGGGAGGGCTAGTCACAGAACGAAACTGTAAGCCGGACCAGGTGTGAGGAGGGGAGGTGATAAAAGGATTATAGGGTGTGGGAGCAGAGGCTGAGGAAGAATTGGGACCTAGCTCGGCTTGGTGAGGAGGGGAGAGTTCAGATAGGTCTGTAGAAAAGGAAGATTAGAAAGACTCAGCAACGCTTGGGGTTGGGGCTGAGGGGACAGGTGGGAGGGAAAGAAGGAAGATTTGGGATGAGTTGCACTGGGAACAGAGACTAGAGAGGGACCCATGTGTAAAAGAATGCCTGGACGTCAGGCACCTCAGACCATTTGCCCATTTTACGACAAGAATTATTTAGACCTTGTAGGATGGAAAAATTGAAAGTGCCATTTTCCAGCTTTTTGGAACTACTGTCGAGTTTGTATTGGGGTCAAACGGCATTGCAGAAGAAAATAAGACGCTTAGATTTTAGGTCAGGTGAGAGTTGAAGAGGTTTTAAGTTCTTCAGAACACAGGCTAAGGGAGAAGAAGGAGGAATGGAAGGTGGAAGCTTGCCCACAGTGAAGGAGGCAAGCCCAGAGAAAAGAGTAGAGACACGGAGAAGGGGTGGGGGCGTTCTTGCCCTCCAGAAAAGCAGAGAAGGGGTCGGGGTGTAGAGATATGAGGTTGGGGTGTGGAAATAAGGGATTGGGGTGCAGAGATATAAGAGGTTGAGGTGTGGAAATAAGGGATCGGGGCGCAGAGATATAAGAGGTCGGGGCATGGAAATAAGGGATCGGGGCACAGAGATACGAGGTTGGGATACTTGCCCCTCCCCCAGAAAAGCGGGACTTGCCGCTAAGGGTGAAGGAGAAGGGGTTGGGGGTTTCTTGTCCCCAAGAAAGGCGGAGAAGGGGTAGAGACACGGAGAGAAGGGGTTGGAGTACTTGCCCCTCCTCCAGAAAAGTGGGACTTGCCGCTAAGGGTGAAGGACCAAGGTAGCCGTCCCTGCATGGTCTGACACCTCTGAAACCTGGGTGAATAATCAGAGAGGCGTCCCTGCAATGATTAAACACCAAGGGAAGGCTGCCTACCCGAGTCCGTGACCGGCGCCGGAGTTTTGGGTCCACGGATAAAACATGTCTCCTTTGTCTCTACCAGAAAATGAAAGGAATTGAAATTAAGAGAAGGGAGAGATTGAAGTGTGGCACCAAGATTGAAAGGAGAAAGAGGTTGAGAGATAGTGAGGGAGGTTGGAGAAGAGAGTAAAAAGAGGCTGCTTACCGGATTTGAAATTGGTGAGATGTTTCTTGGGCTGGTCCGTCTGAGGACTTGAGGTCGTAGGTGGACCTTTCTCACGGAGCAAAGAACAGGGTGACAGGGGATTGATCTCCCAAGGGAGGTCCCCCGATCTGTGTCATGGCACCAAATTTCACTCGCGTCCATGTGAAGAAACCACCAAACAGGCTTTGTGTGAGCAATAAAGCTGTTTATTTCACCTGGGTGCAGGTGGGCTGCGTCCGAAAAGAGAGTCAGCGAAGGGAGATAGGGGTGGGGCCGTTTTATAGGATTTGGGTAGGTAAAGGAAAATTACAGTCAAAGGGGGGTTGTTCTCTGGCGGGCAGAGTGGGGGTCACAAGGTGCTCAGTAGGGGAGCTTTTGAGCCAGAATGAGCCAGGAGAAGGAATTTCACAAGACAATGTCATCAGTTAAGGCAGGAACAGGCCATTTTCACTTCTTTTGTGGTGGAATGTCATCAGTTAAGGCAGGAACCGGCCATCTGGATGTGTACGTGCAGTTCACAGGGGATATGATGGCTTAGCTTGGGCTCAGAGGCCTGACACTGAGGCCGGCAGATCACTTGAGGTCAGGAGATCTAGACCAGTCTGGCCAACATTGCAAAACCCCATCTACTAAAAATCCAAAAATTAGCAGGGTGTGGTGGTGGGCACCTGTAATCCCAGCTACCTGGGAGGCTGAGGCAGGAGAATCACTTGAATCCGGGAGGTGGAGGTGGCAGTGAGCTGAGATCATGCCACAGCACTCCGGCCTGGATGACAGAGCAAGACTCCATCTCAAAATAATAATAAGAATAATAATAATACCAATGGGTTGGTATAGAGCTCAATAGAAGAAAAATTTTACATAATAGGCAAACAAAATGGTCTGGAATCAGCACATTGGCACTCAGAGAATATCAGCAATACCTCTAGGCTATAAGGAAGGGAGTCAGGCTAAAGTAAACTGGGGATCTCAAGGAGACCTGTTTCAAATAGGTGAGTTCATGTCATACTGGCTCTCTGTGCAAAATGGAAGTGTTAAGCCAATTAATATTCATTCATTTGTTTCAAAAACACATCAAGAATATAACATATGCTAGGCTCTGTGCTAAGTACTAGAGATACAGCAATGAACAAGACAAGCACTGCCCCTGCCTTAATGGAGGTTAAGTCTATATGCAAGACCCTCCACAAACAAGCGGAAAAAAATTTTGAGCCTGAACATGTTATGAGGCTGTTTAGATCTGGTTGTTGGAGGAATGTTAAAGGCTAAATCCACCAAAGCTTTCCCAAGAGTAAAGATATGCATACAGTCTGGCAGGCATTGATATTGATAATGTTGATAAGCCTTCTCAGGTCTTTAAAAAAGTCACTGATAGAGTTGTTTACTAAAAAGCAAACACTAGTTTATTGTATCTTTAGGGATTATTTACATTACAACAAGGCGCAGAATCTATTGATATGGAAATCAGTTAAGAATGCTTTAATAGCAAAACAACCACAGAACTGTATAATGTTCTTCTAAAACATAATACCTAAGAACCACATGAAAGTTATATTTAAATGTTATATGCATGCAAGATGGAAAATTTCCTAGACGCTTTTAGAAACACTATTATAGATTGCTATTCTGAGTACCAAATGATAAGAGCAGTGAAAAGAACTACAGATGAATTATAGGTAGATAATATGTGACAACTGCACGTAAATTACATGTAAGATCATCTTTCCTTTGACACACCAAAAGCTTTACCCAATAAGAGTATTTTCAATTACAATTAGTAAATTTCAGACAGAAACATTCAACTATTTAGATCCACTTTGAAAAAAGTTGTCTTATATCGCCATGTCTACTATCAGTGTATTAATAAATTTCTATTTTAAAAAACACAATACATCAGGAAAATAAAATGTAAGCAATGTCAAGTAATCAGAGATAACACTTTCCATGAATAAATGTAACAAAATAAGGTATAAAAATGAAAACAAAAAAAAATCAAATCTTTAAAACTGGATTATAATGTGCTGTAGAAGATGGGAGAGAATAAGAAGGAAGAAGAAAACGTGAAGCAACAAAAACTTATCACAAGATACCATATTCCTAGAGTACAAGAATGTTCAAGCCTCAAATCCTGAAGCCAACAGTCCCTTTTAGCCTTCTTAGCACATCCTCACAACCGGAGGCTTGAACATAAGCTTTTAGGGCCCAGTAAAGCCTTTGGGAGGTTTGCCACCTTGAATTTCACTGTGGATAAGGCTCAGTGAACAAATACCAGGCTGAAAAACAAGCTGACCTTCCCTTAGGAGGAAGGCTTTGGCTTAGGATAGATTTAAAGATTTCAGTCCTGTGTTTGCTTCCCCAAACTCCACTTGATTGTGCCAGAGGCCCACTACCTTCCTGGTGCTTTGCAAATTTTGTATTGGAACCATTTATCTTAGAGAATATATACATCCCAGAAAATATTAATATGTCATAAAATAAAGTTTCTTCTGTCTTACATGAAATAAGATCAAGGATCTAGTCCCACAGAAAACATACTTCAGCAGGGTGTAAATAATGATAGCCACATAGTCATTCAACAACTGCTTACTCAGTAACTACTAAGTGCAAAGCACTTTGAGCAAAGCAGCATAAAGATAAAATTCTCTGTCACAAGCAATAGAAACTGGCTAATTTTAGCAGAAAAGGAATTTATTGTTAAAGGAATAACAAGTAGCTCATAGAATCAACAGGAAGACTGAAGAACAAGGCTAAAAACAAACAAAAAAAAAAGGCAGGAGCCAAGGGCAGTCAGACAGCAGGAACCACAAGGCCACATCCAAGTTTGGTTAGTATGCTGCTTCTGCTAGCCCTGCCACAGGGAAACATACTGCCAGACGATGTGCTGGAACCACTGCCACTGGGAATATATTTTAACCATTCTTTCCCATTTGCATGATTCATTTTAGAATTAAGTCCCCAGTCTGATTGGCCAAGCCTAGATTTCTTGCTCATGAAATCTAGCTGCTGGGGTTGGGAAGAAGGACTATTTGGCAAATTTGATTTCTGGAGAGAGAGTTAGGGTCCTGCTACCTACCAAGACTCACACAATGCGGAATTGCTCTCAAAGTAGGAAACAAGTTTGAATGCTCAATGGTCAGAGGAATTTTTTTTTTTTTTTGAGACGGAGTTTCGTTCTTGTCACCCCGGCAGAGTGCTATGCCAGGATCTTGGCTCACTGCAACCTCCCTCTCCCAAGTTCAAACGATTCTCCTGCCTCAGCCTCCCAAGTAGCTGGGACTACAGGCATGCGCCACCACGCCCAGCTAATTTTTGTATTTTTAGTAGAGATGGGGTTTCACCATGTCAGCAAGGCTGGTCTCGAACCCCTGACCTCAGGTGATCCACTCACCTCGGCCTCCCAAAGTGCTGGGCTTACAGGCATAAGCCACCGCACCCGGCCTGGCCAGAGAAATTTTAAATGTTCACTTCAATCTGTAGTTTGATCACAAAACACATACTCTTTTTCCCGTACTTCCCCAAAGAGATGCTATGGCAATCACTGCTGCAAGTTGTCAGCACACCATATTTTGAATTTTATAAAGTCCTCCTAACCTTACCCATTCCAGGTTTCCTTACCTTCAGCTAATGAAAGTTATTTACACAATGGGGTAATCCTCCTGCCTGTATAACATTGTAGGCATCTTCAACCATTGGGCCTGGTTAAATAAGCAGATATGCCAAGAAATCTCCTAGTTCATACACTTCCCTGCCTCCATTATATACAGCATTTGTATTTTCCCTTGATAATAAATATCAGTCATCCCAGCTAAGACTGGAATCCCTTTCTGAGCCCATTTGCCCCAAATGAAAGAAGCCAGAATGGCCTGGTGGAAACCTAAACTTCTTATTCTAGTAGAACCATTTTTGTGTCCTCTGGAAGCTTCACTCATCTTCTAAACCACAAATAGCCAGAGTTGGGAGAACAGAAGCCAATATTATATGAATGGGCATTTGGAGTAATTGTGAGAATCTTCATGCCCATTTTCAATCCTTGTTTACTTGACTCACTTACAGGAAAAACATCATCATATATGGTTGCTGGCTCAGACCATACTGCAGAATCATAATTCAGCCTTACGAGGTCTTTTTCTCCCAGCTGGAGTTGTAACTAAAAATAGGCTGTTCATATTCTATAAGTAAACTTATTGCTTCTGTTGATGAGATGTGTCATAAGACAAAGAATTCCTGTGGGCATTAGCATGCTGCCTTACTTTTTTCCCTCTGTAATGTGAGTTCCTTCGTCAGTAGCAAATGAGAATCTATGACAATTTATAAGACATTCAATAAGCCCACAGTGACGGCTGAGAAGGGGCATGGTGGGCAAGAAAGACATATTCAGGATAGGTATTTATTCCAAATAGGAAATCAATGCTTCTTCCATGATAAAGGTCCCATGTAGTCATCTTGCTACCAGGTGGCCACCTTCACAGTTATGGTGCTACATCACGGGGTTTAGTATTGAAAGCTACAATTGACAGATGAGACACTCATTATGGCCATATAGGTCAGCCTTAGAGAGAGGAATTCTCACCAAGAGAATTGGGCCAAAGTATCACTTCCATCTGTGCCACAAATAGATTATTTACCTATCACTGAGGTAATTGGGGAAGATTATCTGTTATCCATAGAATAAGTCATCTTGCCTACCTTCTGCCATAGGGATCTTTTGATGACCATTCATATGGGGCACAAATAATGACATTATCTGAGTCCATTCTAAGAATCCATCCATAACCTCTTTCTCAAGGGTTGTTTCCAATCAAGCAAGTTCAATCTCTCTCTCTCTGTCTTTCTCTCTCTCTCTGAATCTCTCTCTCTTTCTAGTGATGGGGTCTCACTAACTGTATTGCCCAGGCTGGTCTCAAACTCCTGGCCTCAAGTGATCCTACCGCCTCAGCTTCACACGTAGCTGGGATTATAGGCCACTGCACCTAGCCAAACAAATTTTTGACCAAAGAACATAATTTGAATCAATGCAGATCTTTACCTCAACTCATGAGTCCATATAGGTAGGCCAAGGGTGGGTCAGAAGTGTTATGGAAATTTCACCATGGGAATTTAAGCGACCTATTCAATATACTTGCTTATACCTTCATCACTTAATTCTGGAGTGCTGCTGAGGACTTTGTGGCTTGGCATATCAGATAAACTATTTTGCAATAAGCAGCTAAAGTCATGTGATCAGCTAGTTTCCTAATGATCAGGCTTTCTGCTCCTATCTGGGTGATTAGCAAGCTAAGAGCCATTTCTCAAAAGGATAATAGTAACTTGGCAACGAGTACATGGCTTTCCTCCAAATCATAGGGGCCTCTGTTGTGATTCTTCTTAGGATTTTCCCACAAGTTCTCTATAGTTGCCCAATCTGCCACAATCACTCGTTTATCTAGAGAGCTTTCCCTTGTTCTGAGCTTCAACAAATCTGGCAGCCTTTCATAGTAAATGGTAAATGGTTTACAAACCATTTGGGGCAGCATAATCTCCAAAATCTAAAGAGATTAAACAAGTGTTATGCCTTTTTTCTTGGCAATAGAAGGCAAGGCATGGTGGCTCAGGCAATGTATGGTGGCTCATGCCTGTAATCCCAGCACTTTGGGAGGCTGAGGTGGAATGATTACTTGAGCCTGGGAGTTCAAGACCAGCCTAGGCAACATAGTGAGACCACATCTCTATAAAAATAAATAAATAGAAATAAAAAATGTAAGGCATAAGATAAAGCAACTTTTTTTTAAACTGTAGAATGATGTGGCAGATTATATTTTCCAAGATGGCCACAAAAAGATGTTCCATCTCACATACTTTATTTATTTTATTTTATTTTATTTTACTTTATTCTATTTTATTTTATTTTATGTGATACAGAGTCTCACTCTGTCACCCAGGCTGGAGTGCAGTGGTATGATCATGGATCACTGCAGCTTCAACCTCTCAAGCTCAAGCAATCCTCCCACCTCGCTGTCCCAAGCAGCTGGGACTACGAGTGTGCACTACCATGCCTGCTAACTTTTTATTTTTTTGTAGAGATGGGATAACACTATGTTGCCCAGGCTAGACTCAAACTCCAGGGCTCAAGTGATCCTCCCACCTCAGCCTCCCAAAGTGCTGGGATTACAGGTGTGAACCACTGTGCCCAGCCAGTCACATACACTTTTTAATATGTGATGCTGATTCCCCTACTATTAAGAGGTAGGGTTGATGTTCCCCCTCCCCTTGAATCTGGAATATGGGGGATAGGAAGCTATATGACTTCCAAGGCTAGGTCATAATGAAACCACCTTTGCAAATGTTATGATAGTGAGAAAATTATAACAGTGAAAGAGATATAACCTAACCAACTCCATCTTGCCTTTAACCTCTAAGCTGTCATTGTTCATTCCTGGGCATAGGCCAAACTAACTTTGGAAGAAATTTAGTTTATAGTTTAAGTTTGAAACAAAGATGATAATAGCACCTCCCCAAAACAAAGTCCCTCCTTGCCTGGGAACCAGACCATCTTTGTAAACTGATAAATTTTAGTCATAAGGATTAGAAATTATGGCTCTGGAGTCATGCAGCCAGAAGCCACAAGATCACTAACCTTCCCAATTACTACCATAGATAACATTACTATTATAAAACTGTGTGTCAGTCTATTCTCACATTGCTGTAAAGAAATACCTAATGGCCGGGCACGGTGGCTCACGTCTGTAATCCCAGTACTTTGGGAGGCCAAGGCTGGCGGATCACGAGGTCAGGAGTTTGAGCCCAGCCTGGCCAACATGGTGAAACCCCATCTCTACTAAAAATACAAAAATTAGCCAGGCATGGTGGCAGACGCCTGTAATCCCAGCTCCTTGGGAGGCTGAGGCAGGAAAACAGCTTGAACCTGGGAGGCAGAGGTTGCAGTGAGCTGAGATCGTGCCACTGTACTCCAGCCTTGGACTGAGCGAGACTCCATCTCAAAAAAACAAACAAACAAAAAAAAACAGAAGAACTACCTGAGACTGGTAATTTATAAAGAAAAGAGGTTTAATTGGCTCACAATTCTGCAGGCTGTAGAGGAAGCATGACTGGGGAGGCCTCAAGAAACTTACAATCATAGTGGAAGACAAAGAGGAAGGAGGCATGTCCTACAGGGCTGGAGCAGGAGGAAGAGAGTGAAGGGGGTGGTGCTACACACTTTTAAACAACCAGATTTCGTGAAAACTCACTCATTATCATGAGAACAGCAGCGGGGAAATTCCCCCCCCCCCGTGATCCAATCACCTCCCACCAGGCTCCTCCTCCAACAATGGGAATTACAATTTGACATGAGATTTGGGAAGGGAAACAAATTTAAACCATATCAACCTAAGATTGGTGTTTGAGGTATTTTTTCCACCCTGCATTTCGATGGATCAGCTGACACCACCCAAAGTGGTAAACTAGCTCTTCTGGTCTTGTGGCCCCTACTGAGGGATCACTTAGCATAAGAGGATAGTTCCAACTCCCTATGACTTCATCCCCAGCCCAGCCAATCAGCATCCCCTTTCTTTAGCCCCCTGCCTGTTAAACTATCTTTAAAGAACCCTAGCCTTTGAATTTGCAGAGAGGCTGAGTAATAATAAAACTGTGATCGCCTCTTTCTTTATTGCAATTCCCCTGCCTTGATAAATTGGCTCTATCTGAACAGTGAACAAGAAGAACCTGTTGGGAGATTTCAATAAGAGGCAATATAGTTTCCACCTAGTCCTTTGGGGATGCTCATCTTCAGAAACTAGCCGCCATGCTTGATAAAACCCAGGCTGTGTGGAGAGGTCAGATATAGGTATTCTGATCAAAAAGTAAAGTCTAAAACTCTAAAATTCCTGGAAGAAAACATAGGAGAAAATCTTTGTGACTTTGAGTTAGGTAATGATTTCTTAAATTACAACATCAATTGTATGAGCCTTCCTTTTAAAAAAAATTATTTTTCTTGCCAGTCACAGTGGCTCACACCTGTAATCCCAGCACTTTGGGAGGCCGAGGCAGGCAGATCACTTGAGGTCAGGAGTTTGAGACCTGCCTGGCCAACATGGCAAAACCATGTCTCTACTAAAAATACAAAAATTAGCCAGGCGTGGTGGCAGGCACCTGTAATCCCAGCTACTCAGGAGACTGATGCAGGAGAATCGCTTGAACCCAGGAGGTGGAGATTGTAGTGAGCCAAGATCATGCCACTGCACTCCAGCCTGGACGATACAGTGAGACTCTATTTCAAAAAAAAAAAAAAAAAAATTTCAATTGTACTCCATTAAAATGAAAAGTTTCTGCCGGGCACAGTGGCTCATATCTGTAATTCCAGCACTTTGAGAGGCCAAGGAGGGTGGATCACCTGAAGTCAGGAGTTCGAAACCAGCCTGGCCAACATGGCATAACCCCGTCTCTACTAAAACTACAAAAATTAGGCTGGGCGCAGTGGCAGGTGCTACTCAGGACGCTGAGGCAGGAGAATTGCTTGAACCTGGGAGGCAGAGGTTGCAATGAGCCAAGATCACACTATTGCGCTCCAGTCTGGGCAACAAGAGTGAAACTCTATTAAAAAGAAAAAGAAAAAGGACAGAAAGAAAGAAAGAAAGAGAAGGAAAGAAAGAAAAGTTTCTGCTCTGCCAGTATTTGTATGTACAGAATAGATAAATAACACAACTTAAAAATAAGACATACAACCCAATATTTTAGATAGGCAGAAGATTTGAAAAGACACTTCATCAAAGAAGATAAACAAATGGCCAATAAATGTACAGATGTATGCAAAGGAGATTCTCATTCAGAGCATCATTTGGCCTCTGATCATATATATATGATCATATGTATATATGTATGTGATATATATGTGTGTATCTACGTATGGATATCTAATTGTTTCAGCACCATTCATTGAAAAGATTATCCTTTCCTCCATTGAATTATCTTGGTAAAATAATCATATACAGATGTTCCTTGACTTATGTTAGACAAACCCATCATAAGTTGAAAATATCATAAATTGAAAATGCCAGGCATAGTGGATCACACCTGTAATCTCCGCACTTTGTGAGGCTGAGGTGAGAGGATCGCTTGAGCCCAAGAGTTCTAGACCAGCCTGGGCAACATAGACCTCATGTGTACAAGAAAAAAAGAAAATGCATTTAATACACCTAACCTACCAAATATCATAGCTTAGCCTAGCCTACCGTATTTTTTTTGTTTTTTTTTTGAGATGGAGTCTCGCTCTGCCGCCCAGGCTGGAGTGCAGTGGTGCTATCTCGGCTCACTGCAAGCTCCGCCTCCTGAGTTCTCGCCATTCTCCTGCCTCAGCCTCCCGAGTAGCTGGGACTACAGGCGCCCGCCATCATGCCTGGCTAATTTTTTGTATTTTTAGTAGAAATGGGGTTTCACCATGTTAGCCAGGATGGTCTCAATCTCCTGACCTCGTGATCTGTCCGCCTCAGCCTCCCAAAGTGCTGGGATTACAGGCGTGAGCCACCGCACCCGGCCAGCCTAGCCTAGCTTAAATGTGCTCAGAACACTTACATTAGCCTACAGTTGGACAAAATCATCTAACACAAAACCTGTTTTATAATGAAGTATTGAATATTTTATATGTAATTTATTAAATACTGTACTAAAAGTGAAAACAGAATGGTCACATGGGTACTTGAAGCATGGTTTCTACTGAATGCATATCACTTTCATACTATCATAAAGTTAAAAAATTGTGTCTAACCATTGTAAATTGGGGGCTGTCTGAACACATAGGCCTATTTTTGGATTTTCTATTCTGTTCCACTGATCTATATGTCTATTCTTATACAAATACCACACAGTATTGATTGTTGTTGCTTTATAGTAAATCTTGAAATTGGGTAGGTTAAGTACTCCAACTTTCTTCTCCTTATTCTAAATTGTTTTGGCTATTCTAAATCCTTTGAATTTCTATCCATATGTTAGAAATAGTCTGTCAATTTCTACCAAAAAAGCCTGCCAAAAATTTTATTGGAAGAGCACTAAATTTACAGATAAATTGAGAGAATTTTGACATCTTAAAAATATTGTCTTCCAATCAATGAACATTATCTATTTCTACATTTTTAAAGTTATCCTTTAATTTCATCTATATTTTCTACTTTGCCATGCAGAAGTCATACACAACTCTTGCTACATTTATATCTAACTATTCATGGTTTTTGATGCTATTTTAAAAACACAATTAATTATCCCACAACTCTTGGAAGTACTGTTCTTTCCCCCACTTCCTCCGTCTTTTTTTAAAATATTTTCACTTCCATTTGGATAATTTCTATTGACATATCTTCAATATCACTGATTCTTTCCTCTATTCTATCCAGTCCGCAGATAAGCCTATCTAAGGGATTCCTTATCTCTGATAACATGTTTTTCATTACTGGCATTCTTATTTGATTTTTTTTTTAAAAAACTTTCATCTCTATGCTGAAATTCCCTACCGTTCATTAATTTATTGTACCACTAGATCCTTTAACATATCAGTCATGATTATCTATATATTTCTAACATCTCGGTCACCATTAGGTCTTGTTCTATTGACTGTTTGATATTCTGAAGATGTATTCTTTTTTTCTTGCTTTTTTGTGTGCATCTCATATTTTTGGTTTGAATATGAAAAAAGAAAAGTAGAAATTAAGGTAAATGATATTTATGTCCCAAATTGGGCAAGTCTCTTTTTCTGTTGAGTTACTGGTGTTCAGAGTTGGTCAACCTAGTCAGAAGTTGAGCTGAGGTGGGGTTTTCTTTTCACAATATTTGGTTTCATTGCACCAGTGGTGGACTACCTTGTGCTCAGTGTAAGATTTAGAGTTTTGGAGGGTTTTCCTCAGTACCTGTGCTCCACTCTTAGTGTTCACAGGTCCTGATCTCCTGCACCACAGAAGAGCTCTCTTACTTTCATCCCAGTTGTAGTGCTTTTACTTATTACTCAGTGCTCGTACAGGTAGATAGTTTTTTGATTCTCCTTGTTATGATTAGGTTTTGTGTCCCTACCCAAATCTCATCTTGAGTTGTAATCCCCATAATCTCCATGTGTTAAGGGAGAGACCAGGTGGAGGTAACTGAATCATGGGAGTGGTTTCCCATATGCTGTTCTTGTGATAGTGAGTGAGTTCTCATGAGATCTGATGGTTTTTATAAGGGGCTCTTCCCCCTTCACTTGGTACTTCTTCCTGTCACCTTGTGAAGAAGGTGCCTTGCTTCCCCTTCACCTTCTGCCATGATTATAAGTTTTCTGAGGCTTCCCCAGCCATGTGGAACTGTGAGTCAATTAAACCTCTTTCCTTTATAAATTACCCAGTCTCAGATAGTTCTTTATAGCAATGTGAAAACAGACTAACACACTTCTTTTCCAGCCTCGGTCTTAGATGGTCTTTGAGAACCTGAGCTTCAGGAGTGTGACTTTCTTTCTTTTTTTTTTTTTTTTTTGAGATGGAGTCTCGCTCTGTCGCCCAGGCTGGAGTGCAGTGGCGTGATCTTGGCTCACTGCAAGCTCCGCCTCCCAGGTTCACGCCATTCTCCTGCGTCAGCCTCTCGAGTAGCTGGGACTACAGGCACCCGCCACCACACCTGGCTAATTTTTTTGTATTTTTTTAGTAGAGATGGGGTTTCACTGTGTTAGCCAGGGTGGTCTCGATCTCCTGACCTGGTGATCCGCCCACCTTGGCCTCCCAAAATGCTGGGATTACAGGCGTGAGCCACCACGCCCAGCCCAGGAGTGGGACTTTCTCAGCTTTTCTTCCCTTCCTCCAGCAGTAAACTAGCTCTTCCTTTTCCTCAGAGCAGAGTCAAGAGCAAGAATCTTTTTATTAAAGGGGCAGGTAGTAAATATCTTAGGCTTAAGGGTCATACAGTCTCCAACCCAATTATTTAACTCTTAGGTCATAGCATAATAGCAGCCATAGACAATAAGTAAAAAGCAAAGACACAAACAAACAAAAAAACAACAAAAAACCAGGTGTCGCTCTGTTCCAATAAAATTTTATTTACAAAACCAAGAAAACTAACCTGAGCTGGCCAAATGAACTATAGTTTGCCAACTCGTAGTTGAGAGCATGGAGGAGTTTCCTGCCTCTTGCCCCACATAGCAGGCAAACTCTGCCTTGTATCAGATGGGGGTCTCAGACGTGAGCAAGTGTCCTTCTCCCCAGGGGCAGATTTGTATCAGTGAAAGATGCTGGCCATGAGCAGGCTTCCTACTTTATATCACAGAAGAGTCTAGTGTAATCACCCAATGGGTTCTTCCTGCCCACTGCCCAGAAAAAAAAACAGTTCACTGAGACAATGATATTGCAACAAAGAAAGAGTTTAATTAACATGGGGCTGGGCCCCGTAGGAGAGGCTGTTATCACTCAAATCAGTCTCCCTAAAGGATAGTTTGGTGGGCAGTGGACTAGGGAATAGGTGTTGCTGATTGGTTCTGGATGCAATCACCCTGGGTGAGGTGAGTCACAAGTTTGGAGGTGGGCGGTCAGTCTGAAACACATCTCAAAAGACCAGTCTTAAGCCAGGCATGGTGGCTTATGCCTGTAATCCCAGCATTTTGGGAGACCAGCATTTTGGGAGCATTTTGTTTGATCAGGTGGATCACCCGATCACCTGAGGTCAGGAGTTTGAGACCTGCCTGGCCAACATGGTGAAACCCCATCTGTACTAAAAAATACAAAAATTAGCTGTGTCTGGTGGCACACACCTGTAGTCCCAGCTACTCGGGAGGCTGAGGCACGAGAATCACTTGAACTCAGGAGGCGGAGGTTGCAGTGAGCTGAGATTGCACCACTGCACTCCAGCCTGGGTGACAGAACAAGACTCCCTTTAAAAAAAACCCGCCAATCTTAGGTTTTACAATAGTGATGTTATCAATAGGAGCAATTGGAGGAGTCACAAATCTTGTAACTTCTGGCCACATGACTTCTAAGCAGTAAGGGATTTTAGAAACCATTCCTACATTTTAGCAGAATCCAGGCCCCTCCCATAATCCTAATCCTGTGGCCTTTCATTTGATTTACAAAGGCAGTTTCAGCCCCCAAACAAGGATGGGGTTGAGGGGCAGTTTTAGGGAGGGACTATTATAATCCTTGCTTCAAAGTTAAACTGTAAACTAAATTCTTCCCATGGTTAGCTGGCCTACACCCTGCGAATGAGCAAAGACAGCCAGCCTGTGAGGCTAGAAGCAAGATGGGAGTCAGCCATGTTAGACATATTAGATTTCTCTCACTGTCATAATGTTTGCAAAGGCGGTTTCACTCGAGCACAAGTAGGGTCCATTCCCATAACCTGTCAGCAGCTGATCACCACTTTATAATCATGCTGGGGCCAGAGCATGGATGCATTTCTCCTGGTACCCTTACTGCACCTTCAAACATTGGCAGTGCTTGCGTACCTGTGCTTCTCAAGGGGACTCTTTCACATTTGTTTGCTTGTGCTTTCCTCATCCAGTCTTTATTGTGGGCATCCAGAGTAGACTCAAAGAAAGTGGCTGGCCTTATAGGCCAGCCGCAGTGGCTCACACCTGTAATCCTAGCACTTTGGGAGGTGGAGGCAGGTGGATCAGGAGTTCAAGACCAGCCTGGCCAACATGGTGAAACCCCGTCTCTACTTAAAAAATACAAAAATTAGCCAGGTGTGGTGGTACATGCCTGTAGTCCCAGCTACTCAGGGGGTTAAGGCAGAAGAATTGCTTGAACCCAGGAGGCAGAGGTTGCAGTGAGCCAAGATTGCACCGCTGCACTTTAGCCTGGGCAACAGAGTGAGGTTCCACCTCAAAAAAAAAAAAAAAAAAAAACTGGTTGGCCAGGAGTTGCAGATTCCTCTCACGTCTGGAGCATCCAGATATTCTTAACTTGTCCTTTAAGAATTTGTTAAAATTTAACTTGTTTTCTTATTATCCACTTTTATGATTCATCCCTCTTTCTTTGGTTTGGATAAAAAGATGATAAAACAGTTTGTGTGTCTCATCTCCCATCAGAGAGGCTTGTCACACTTTGTAATTCAATTCAACTGATTGTCTTCAAAGCTCAGTTTCTCTGATAAGCTAAAAAAAAAATCATGATTTTGTAGATTATATGGCTTTTTTTTTTTTTTTTTTTTGAGGCGGAGTCTCTGTCACCCAGGCTGGAGTGCAATGGCGCGATCTGGGCTCACTGCAACCTCCCCCTCCTGGGTTCAAGAGATTCTCCTGCCTCAGCCTCCCAAGTAGCTGGGATTACAGGCCCGCGTCACCACTCCTGGCTAATTTTTGTATTTTCAGTAGACATGGCGTTTCACCATGTTGGCCAGGCTGGTCTCAAACTCCTGACCTCGTGACCCACCTGCCTCAGCCTCCCAAAGTGTTGGATTACAGGCATTAGCCACCGTGCCCAGCTGGCTTTTTCCTACTGTTAGATTAGGAGTAACATTTTCTTATGGCTTTCTCCTTGTAAACCCAACAAACATTTTTTAAAAATTGACATAGGGCCGGGCGTGGTGGCTCACACCTGTAATTCCAGCACTTTGGGAGGCCTAGGTGGGTGGATCACAAGGTCAGGAGATCAAGACCATCCTGGCTAACACGGTGAAACCCTGTCTCTACTAAAAATACAAAAAATTAGCTGCGGGGCATGGTGGCGAGCGCCTGTAGTCCCTGCTACTTGGGAGGCTGAGGCAGGAGAATGGCATGAACCTGGGAGGAGGAGCTTGCAGTGAGCAGAGATTGTGCCACTGCATTCCAGCCTGGGCGACAGAGCAAGACTCCATCTCAAAAAAAAAAAAAAAAAAATTGACATAGAAAAAGATAGAAAATCACAAAGGTGTATCATTTTTAGTAAAGGTCTGGAGAATAATTATTTTGGAAATACAAGATTGTGTGTGTGTGTGTGTGTGTGTAAAATGAACCATGAACTAAAATTAAATTTTTACTGTGGGTGTCAGGTAAAAGCTACCAGAATAGCATAAACTTCCTCTACCTTTCTCCTCTTCATCTAGAGTAGTGGTGTTCTTAACTCTCCCTTACACCTCATACTTTACATTAGATGTTGCTTCCTGTAAGAAGCCAGTCTGGATTAGGTGCCATGCGAGGTACTCCAATAGCATCTTATACTTTCCTTATTTTAGACCTCACCACATATGCAGCTTAGGTTAGTTTTCCTGCTTTCAAAGGACAGGCTTGGGTGGAATGGGAGAAAAATGGAGAGACCATCAACCACGTCAAAAAATCACTAAGTGAGGTTGTGATGTTGTACGAGGTAACATTCTCGTAATTCCCTCCCCAACCCTTAAAATTTGTTTTTTGTTCTCTGTAGATACAAGTGCTACTGATTCTGATTTCAAGGTAATATTAAGACACATATTCTATATAAGTATTCATATTAAGGGAAGGGGGTTATAATGAACTCATGTTCCTAGCAGCAAAAAGATCAATAAAAAAGCACATTTTTGGACAGGCATAGTGGCTCACACCTGTAATCCCAGCACTTTGGGGGGCCAAGATGGGCAAATCACTTGAGGTCAGGAGTTCGAGAATAGCCTGGCCAACATGGTGAAAACCCATCTGTACTAAAACCACAAAAATTAGCTGGGTGTGGTGGCGCACGCTTGTAATCCTAGCTCCTTGGGAGGCTGATGCGGGACGTTCACTTGAACCCAGGAGGCGAAGTTTGCAGTAAGCCGAGATTGCGCCACTGCACTCCTGCACTCTAGCCTCAGCAATAGAGTGAGACTCAGTCTCAAAAAAATAAAAAATTTTAAAAAAGAACATTTTATATACATACATATATATATATATATATATATATATATTTTTTTTTTTTTTTTTTTGAGATGGAGTTTTGCTCTTGTTGCCCAGGCTGGAGTGCAATGGTGTGATCTCTGCTCACTGCAACCTCTGCCTCCTGGGTTCAAGTGATTCTCCTGCCTCAGCCTCTCAAGTAACTACGATTACAGGCATGCACCACCACGCCCGGCTAATTTTTTGTATTTTTAGTAGAGACAGGGTTTCTCCATGTTGGTCAGGCTGGTCTTGAACTCCTGACTTCAGGTGATTCACCCACCTCGGCCTCCCAAAGTGCTGGGATTACAGGTGTGAGCCACAGTGCCTGGCCAAAAGTACATTATTTAAAGTGATAAAGAATACAATAGTGATGCATAGTGAACAGACAAACCCAAAGCATGCAATAAAAGAGTATAAATGGGTTTTGGTGCTAGCACCATGTTAGAATTGCAAAAAACAAATAAGATGGAGTCCTTGCCCTCCAAGAGTTTAGAGTATAGTAGAGTGACAGACATTTGAATAGATTATTGGAATGCATGTGAGAAGTACTGTAATACAAATAGATAAAGTTTGATGGACACACATGAAAAGGATCCTAATCTCAAGTGTAAGGGGCAGGGTAGTGGGGTGGAAAGGAAGATTCACTGGAGGATGTGGGTACATGACAACTTGAGCTGCCTTCTGAAGGATGAGTAGGAGTTAGCTTCTATCTTGCAAGCATATTTTATAATCAAGAGCAATAAATCACTCAGACAGCATTTATGTTGCATTTTTATTGAGAACAGTTCCAATAGTGCCCTTTATTTGACCTATCATAACACTTATCATGCTGTATTGTAATTACCTGTGCTCTTGTCTATTTCTCTACTAACCTGTCAACTCTGTGGTAACAGGAACCATGTCAGTCCTGGCCATAGCTGTATTCTTGGCATCTAGCACAGTGCCTGGCACAGGGTGATAAATAAATGTTTGCTAAAGGAGAGAACAACATCAAAAACATTTTACACATAGACGTTAGAAATAACTGCTGGAGAAACAATCTTGACAATTAGTTAAAATACTGTTAAACTTTACAGGCAGCCTGTATATAATCTATTTTTAGTCAGTACTTATGGTAGTAAAGTCATAAAACTTGTGTCTTTGATCTGCTATAAAAAATCCAGAGATTCAACTACTGCTTACTAAATAGAAATGCAAAAGACATTAAGAGTAATGGTGTTCTTATCTCTTTTTCATAAAAAAGAAGGGTTAATTTCCAAACTTTTCACTTTCCCATTAAGTTAACTGGCAAGGACGCCTTTTTTAAACATCCAGATGTTTAAAGGGAACTATTACATGCTACAACATAACAGGAAGGAGAGGTTGAAAGGGAATCTAATATCCCTGTTTTCACCCAAGAAGCAATAAACTTCACCTTGAGGGTTAACGCTTTATGATGCATGGAGACTTACTGTGGTCACACGTAAAACAACATCCCACTCTATAAAGGACATTGGTGTTTGCAATAATTAAATCCTAAATAGATGATGGCAGTGGTTCTCAAACATTACAGTGCATCAGAATTACCTCAAGAAATTGTTAAACACAAATTTCTGGGCACATCCCCTATCCCTCTTCCACCTTCCCCAGCCCCTGTGTTTCTGAATTAGTAAGTAGATCTGAGGTGAGGCCAATAATGTGTATCTCTAACAAGTTTTCATGTATGCTAAGGCTGCCTTTTGAGGGCTATCCATTGACAGCAACTGGACCACAGCAACGCCTTGTTTTTTTTACCAAAGCTTTAATGATTTCACTTATTAGTATATCCCTCCACTCTTCCTTTAAGTTTAAATAGCAATCCTCATCTTAGAAAATTCAGGATTTTCTTTAATAAATTTTTCTATTTGGGAATCCCTTAGTATTACTCAGATATAAATAGTCATTTATCATTGTAATAAACATATATTTTTACTGCATTCCCTTGACAATAGGATGGGAAAGTGAAAGGTTAGAATTAGAGTATGATAAAATGGTAAGATCAAGATTTAGGATTTCCTTTTCCGGCAATATGGCAGTTTAAATAACCTGAAAAGTACCATGAAAATATAAGAATTGCTGAAAAAAATTAACCCTCTAATTGAGAGGCAGTGTTTTTTAATGATTAAAACATAGACTTTCAAATCACATGCCTGGATTTGATTACCTAGTCTGCCACTTAATAGCTGTGGGAATTTGGGCAAGTTAATTAACTTATCTGTGGCAGTTTCCCCATCTGTAAAGTTGGGAAAATATTATTACATGCCTTATAGAGGGTTATATGAGAATTAAGTTTAAAATGTTTAGAATAATATCTGGCCCATTCTGTATATTCTGTACAAGTGTTAGCTACTCTTATTATTATTGTTGTTGTTGTTATCATCATATTGTTATCTGCCAAAAAAATATGGGAATATGCAGATATTTAAACTAAAACAGAACATGAAGCCAGACAAGGCACTGTGGCTTGCTGGTTAGCAATCTAAGGGCTTGAGTTTTTATGCCTATGAAGAGAGCTGCCTAAAGCTATATTGCCAATAAAAGAGTCAACGAAGCTTCCACTTACCAGATAAGAAAGCTAGTTTACTTTGGGCTGAGTTCTGAATAGAAAAAGTCTCCCTCAGAAATCTATAACCATAGACCTTTGATTCCCAGACTATGGAGTTCAAATTTATACTACTGTCTACTCCTGGAGCCCTTCAAACTGAGAAATCAGCATAAAAAGTAATCCTGGGCTACTGATATCCCTTGGACACCTCAAAGAAGAAAATTCAAAACCTCTCTAAAGAGATACCCCTGAACTAGACTATCCAGGATTTCTGTAGATCAAACTTCTCTGAAAATGAGCCTCAAAATCTAAATTTACAAAACATATGTGAAAATAATGCACTATGAGTTAGAGTCTGCAGAAAAATAAATTGTAAGATTTAGCCTTAAGAATTTCATTATATGATAGAACAACCTAATAGAGACTGTGACATAAAACGTGATAATATAGTAAGGATATTTAAAAATACAAATTCTATTGTTAAAATTGAGAAATTATTAAAAAAAGAAAAGGTTGACTAAAACATATAATTTTAAGAAGCAAAAAAAGAATGCTTGTGATTTTTGTACATTGATTTTGTATCCTGAGACTTTGCTGAAGTTGCTTATCAGCTTAAGGAGATTTTGGGCTGAGACAATGGGGTTTTCTAAATATACAATCATGTCATCTGCAAACAGAGACAGTTCAACTTCCTCTTTTCCTAATTGAATACCCTTTATTTCTTTCTCCTGCCTGATTGCCCTGGCCAGAACTTCCAACACTATGTTAAATAGGAGTGGTGAGAGAGGGCATCCCTGTCTTGTGCCAGTTTTCAAAGGGAATGCTTCCAGTTTTTGCCTATTCAGTATGATATTGGCTGTGGGTTTGTCATAAATAGCTCTTATTATTTTGAGATATGTCCCATCAATACCTAATTTATTGAGAGCTTTTAGCATGAAGGGCTGTTGAATTTCGTCAAAGGCCTTTTCTGCATCTATTGAGATAATCATGTGGTTTTTGTCTTTGGTTCTGTTTATATGCTGGATTACATTTATTAATTTTCATATATTGAACCAGCCTTGCATCCCAGGGATGAAGCCCACTTGATCATGGTGAATAAGCTTTTTGATGTGCTGCTGGATTTGGTTTGCCAGTATTTTATTGAGGATTTTTGCATCGATGTTCATCAGGGATATTGGTCTAAAATTCTCTTTTTTTGTTGTGTCTCTGCCAGGCTTTGGTATCAGGATGATGCTGGCCTCATAAAATGAGTTAGGGAGGATTCCGTCTTTTTCTATTGATTGGAATACTTTCAGAAGGAATGGTACCAGCTCCTCCTCTTACTTCTGGTAGAATTCGGCTGTGAATCCGTCTGGTCCTTGACTCTTTTTGGTTGGTAGGCTATTAATTATTGCCTCAATTTCAGAGCCTGTTAGAATGGCGATCATTTAAAAGTCAGGAAACAACAGGTGCTGGAGAGGATGTGGAGAAATAGGAACACTTTTACACTGTTGGTGGGACTGTAAACTAGTTCAACCATTGTGGAAGACAGTGTGGCGATTCTTCAAGGATCTAGAACTAGAAATACCATTTGACCCAGCCATCCCATTACTGGATATATACCCAAAGGATTATAAATCATGCTGCTATAAAGACACATATGTTCATTGCAGCACTATTCACAATAGCAAAGACTTGGAACCAACCCAAATGTCCATCAATGATAGACTAGATTAAGAAAATGTGGCATATATACATCATGGAATACTATGTAGCCATAAAAAAGGATTAGTTCATGTCCTTTGTAGGGACCTGGATGAAGCTGGAAACCATCATTCTCAGCAACTATCACAGGGACAAAAAACCAAACACTACATGTTCTCACTCATAGGTGGGAATTGAACAATGATAACACTTGGACACAGGAAGGGGAACATCATACAGCGGGGCCCATCATGGGGTGGGGGAGGGGGGAGGGATAGCATTAGGAGATATACCTAATGTAAATGATGAGTTAATGGGTACAGCACATCAACATGGCAGATGAATACACATGTAACAAGCCTGCACATTGTGCACCTGTACCCTACAACTTAAAGTATTAAAAAAAGAAGAAGCAAAAAAAATACACTTACTACAATGTCTAATAATCACGGCTAAACAGACAATTAGTGAACTGGAAGGTAGATCTGAAACAATTACAGAAAATACAGCAACTATGAAGATGGAAAATATGAGAAGAGTAGGGTACCAACCACCTTGGTTTGCCTGGTTTTAGTATTCAAGGTCTCATGTCTCAACAAACCCCTTTTTCCTGGGCAAATTTGAATTGTTGGTCACTCTATTAACAGATACAAATGAAATGACAGAATAGAATGAGAAAGTCCAACTTAAGAATTCCAACATGAAAAAATATTTAAAATGGGTAAGAGGAAATATTTGAAGAGATAATGACTGGATTTTCCAGAATTGATGGATATGAGTTGTAAGAAAAACAGAATAAGAACTTCAAGATTCAGGGATCACAGATACCAAGAAACAGAAATAAAAAGAAATATACACATCACAGTGAAATTGTAGACCTCAAAGATAAAGGGTAACTATTCAGAGTTACCATAGTGAGAAAACAGGTTACCTACAAAGGAACAAAATGTAGACTGGCAGAAGATAATACAAATATCATGTAGAAGTCAATATAATAATAATTTTAAAGGCCTGAGATGAAATAACTTGCCAGATAGACTCTACACCCAGTTAGTATTTGGAAGTTAAGGCAACACCCCCACTCCCACCTCATGATAGGCTATCCTCACACTCACTGCTGTAGAGGGAGGTAGCATCCCTGCCTGTGGCCCAGCTATAGCCTAGACCAAACTCATGTCTTCACCAGGTGCTGAGAGTCAGCGGGAACGGTGTACCCGCTGAACACCTTTGCCAAGTGCCACTGCTGGTGTCCACCCTAAGCCTCTTTGTACAACAAAGGGAAATCCATAGTAGCCACGGTTGAAAAGAGAGTTTAAACCACATAGTAAGGAAACACCACAGGCTACTCTCAGGAATCTGCCAATAAAAGGATGTTGGAGCCTCGTGATTAATGACAACGCAGAAGATAAGAAACCTTGAATTTCATGAATGGAGAGTCAAAATTGAGGCCTTACCAAACATTAGCCACAATCCTAAAAGGGCTATAGTAAGAGGATGAGAGAGAAAAAAATCTCTGCTGGAAAAAAGAACCATTGAAGGAAAACTCACACTCACAGATCTTGTACGGGGTGAGGGAGAAAAAATTTACCTGGTAAAGTCATAAGTACAAACCTGCCCACACACAGTTTGATATTCACTTAATTTGCATGGTCTAGGACAGTTCACACCAGGTGCTTTTGGTTCAGTGATGCCCCAGAGCATCTGACAGAAGCAAAGGCAAATCCTCATTAGAGAAATGAGGCCAGGTGCAGTGGCTCAAGCCTGTAATCCCAGCACTTTGGGAGGCCAAGGCAGGTGGATCACCTGAGGTCAGGAGTTCAAGACCAGTCTGGCTAACATGACGAAACCCCGTCTCTACTAAAAATACAAAAATTACCTGGGCGTGGTGGTGCACATTTGTAGTCCCAGCTACTCAGGAGGCTGAAGCAGGAGAATCGCTTGAACCCAGGAGGTGGAGGTTGCAGTGAGCCAAGATCATACCACTGCACTCCAGCCTGGGCAACAGAGCGAGACTCCGTCTCAAAAAGAAAAGAAAAGAAAAAAAAAAAAGAATCTTCAGGCTGGGCACAAATGGCTCATGCCTATAATCCCAACAGTTTGGGAGGCTGAAGTAGGAGGATCATTTGAGGTCAGGAGTTTGAGACCAGCCTGGCCAACATGGTGAAACCCTATCTCTACTAAAAATACAAAAATTAGCTGGGCCTGGTGGCACATGCCTGTAATCCCAGCTACTCGGGAGGCTGAGGCAGGAGAATTTCTTGAACCTGGGGACAGAGGTTGCAGTGAGCTGAGATTGTGCCACTGCACTGCCGCCTGGGCAACAGAGCTAGACTCTATCTCAAAAAAAAGGAACCTTCAATTCAGGCTTCGTCATATTCAGTTCTACCTTAAAAAATGTAAATGTGTTTGTTTGTGTGTGTGTGTATCTATGTGTGTGAGTTTTGTTGATATAAGTTAATCACTCTTTTGATGAGAATTATGGAACTTTGTTATTCAAGCAGCTCAATATGTTATTTGAGCTAAAATTGAATTCCTTTTAGAATTCAAGAGTTGCAGCCTACTTGTTCAGGTATACATTCCTGAAGTTTCTTGCTACACATTTTATAAAGGCATTATATGGCGTTCAGTGAACACCCTCATTTGTAACAACCAATGTTTGACATTATAAAAGTTTAAGCCATTTGATTTACAGTTCCATTTTAATAAAATTATGCAACTCCCTGGATCTTTAATTACATACTTACCAAGCCACACATAGCCAATCCTTAAAAGAAAAAAGCTTCTTTTATTCAAAATAATAACTTTCTTTTTAGTGTTTCTTCAACAACTACTGGCCTTTAATAAAAGTTGTCATGATTGTTGGTTTTATTTTAAAATTGTATTCTAATACCCCCTTTAATACCTAACACAGTATGAATTATGTGATGAATTATTTAATGTCTATGTTATTAGAGAAAGAGAAGGGAGTAGGAATTCAGGGTATGGGTAGAAGTAGAGATCTGAGGGTTAAGCATTAGCTCTGATCTTGAGATGTTTTGGAACTGTAAATCAAACATCCCAAGGCCTTATCTATGTGATTTGAGACTGCCATCAACTTTCTTAACCATAGGACCATAGTGCCTTGACCATGTCTCCCTCTACTACAAGTTGTTCTGGGACCCCCGGGGGTATTTCAGACATATTCAAGAGCCCATGCTCTGCTACTTTTACACCCAATCTCCTCTCTACATCCACTGAGTCTGCAAACTTGCTGTGGGTCCCACAGCCTCCAATAGGCACTCCTGCTCCTCCTCAGGAAGGAAGCTGCCCTGCCTAGGATTCTGTCTCTTGTGGCAAAATATTTGAGATGTCATAGTGACACCGTCAATCCTCCCTCCTTTGGAGCCAAGCCCTTTAGGTGCAAAAATGGGGACAATGACCTTTCCTTCATGCAGATTAGTCCTGGCCCCTGAGCAGGCCTGGATGACCTGATGTCATCTTGTCCCCTCCATCTCATTGTTGCCTCTGTCCCCTCCATCTCATTGTTGCCTCTGTCCCCAGCCCCAGATACAAAAAGGACTGCTCTTTTCCCCATTTATATCACTTGAAACATTGATGTCTGCATTCCAGTTTTGGCTCAACTGGGATATCCAACTACAAAATATTTTCTTATTCATTCAAAACTACCTTTGGAGTACCTATTATGTGCAGGCTGCTGTGCTAGGGGCTGCAGCAGATCAAGGAAGTAATTAGAGGCAGCTATTCAGGCATGAGATTTGACATGTTTTTACCTGAAACAGATGGCCAAGGAGTCCAGTTGCAGTATCTTCCTCCAAAGAACCTCAAACCTTCTACATTTTGCAACTTGACATTTAAAAATCTAACTTAGAACAATGAGAGGCTAAGACAAATAAAAAGAAAAGACTAAATTGCTCCCAAAAGTTAACAAATGATGGTGAGGTTTATTTTTAGGGAAAATGAATAAAAATTCAAAGTAGTTTATATTGAGTATAAGCTTGCCCATGAAGAGTCATCATCTCCTGGGGCCACAACTATCAGCACGTTGTTAGATTCTTTTGAAAGCTGCATTAACCTTTTCAATAAGTTCCTTTCTTGGATCGGTCAATGGCCAGGACTGGAAGAACATGGCTTCCCTAATGAGCATGTGTAATCATCTTGTCCTGTGATGGAAGGTGACAAGTAGACAAACTGTAGACAGGTTCCTATCAGAATTGACGCCTGACCAAATGATTGTCAGGAGGAACTTAAGTCATAATCCTGACACCTAAAAGGGAGACCCTTTCTACCACAGGGAGAAAAAACAACAGGAGTAACTCCCTACTGTATGGAAGTGTATACCAGATGGATGTATTTAATGTGACCAAAAAATGAAATCTTCTACATCCTAGTATTTCTCTTCCAGCTCTGTAACTGTGACCTCTGTATCTACATATGGATATTTTAGACCTATGCTGTCCAATGCTGTGGCCACTAGCAATTTAAAATGTGGCTAGTAAGAACTGAGATGTGCTCTCAGTGTAAAATAAACACCATAATTCGAAGACATTAAAAATAAAAAGTGTAAAAGATCTCATGAATATTTTAAAATATTGACCACATTTTGAAATCATAATATTTTGAGTTAAATACAATGTTTTAAAAAGTATTTCATTTGTTTCTTTATAATTTTTTAATGTGGCTACTCAAAAATTTTTAAATTACATTTACAACTTGCATTATAATTCTCTTGGTCAGCTCTGTTTTAGATATAACTGTATTTACAGATAATAACCTGGAGCTAGCCCTTTTGTGTTTAGATAAAATGTTCACTAATACTACCTCCAACAGGGTTAATATTCTAATAAGTGATCGTCACTGTACTCAGTGTTCTATGAGACAGATCAATGATGGGCCAGGCACAGTGGCTCACGCCTGTAATCCCAGCACTTTGGAAGGCTGAGGCAGGAGCATTGCTTGAGCCCAGGAGTTGGAGGCTGCAGTGAGCTATGACAGCACCACTGCACTCCAGCCTGGGCAACATCGTGGGACCTCATCTCTAAAAAAAAAACATAGTAACACCCACCATAAATAAAACCAAATTTCTATCATTGCACTGAAATTCCAAATAAGGCTCACTATAATGAAGCCTACAAAATGAGGCCACTTACAGACAGTTACACAGTCCTCTAACAGACCTTTTCATGGCTTCACCTCCATGAGCTAGCATGCTAAATTAGATAAACTATAGAGATGCTCCCAGGAAGATCCTATGGCCACAAAGAACTGATATTGTTTGGCCCAGTTTGAAAGAGAAAAATCCCTGAAAATGGAAAGAATAAGTCTGTGAGCCCCTAGAGTTGGAAGACTGAAAAATAAGGTCAATGGCATTGTAAATACCCTTGTTATGAACTGAATTATGTGCCTCCCCCATCCCCAACTCCAGATTTCTACGTTGAATCCCTAACTCTCCATGTGGCTGTATTTGGAGATAGAGCCTTTAAGGAGGTAATTAAGGTTAAATGAGGTCACAAGGATGGGGTCCTAATCTGATAAGATTGGTGCCCTTATAAGAAGCAGCAGCAACACAAAACATCTCTCTCGCTCCATGCAAGCACACAGGAAAGGCCATGTGAGGATGCAGCAAGAATGCAGCCATCTGCAAACCAGGAAGAGAGCCCTCACCAGAAACTTATTTTGCCAACACCTTGATTGTGGACCTCTAGCCCCCAGAACCGTGAGAAAGTAAATCTCTGTTGTTTAAGTCATCCACCTTGTGGTGTTTTGTTATGGCAGCCCAGGGAAGGCAAATATAACTCTTTTTTTTTTTTTTTTTTCCAGATGGAGTCTCACTCTGTCGCCCAGGCTGGAGTGCAGTGGCACAATCTTGGTTCACTGCAATCTCTGCCTCCCACGTTCGAGCGATTCTTGTGACAGCCTCTTGAGTAGCTGGTACTACAAGCCTGTTCCACCACATCCAGCTAATTTTTATATTTTTAATAGAGATGGGGTTTCACCATGTCAGCCAGGCTGGTCTTGAACCCCTGACCTCAAGTGATCTGCCTGCCTTGGCCTCCCAAAGTGCTGGGATTACAGGCATGAGCCACCGCAGCTGGCCAAGAGAAGACTAATAAACTCTTAAAGGGGATTCCACAGAGAGTTTACAAAACCACTTTTGTAGGTTTTTAACCACCTTCCTTTGTTACTGGTGTGACAACACATAATGGAGAATGTGTCCTCATGCCTTAACAGTGACACAAACCTGCTAAATAAGTCAGCAGCACAGTCGAAGTCTGAAGAATTTTAAATTTTCCATCCCTGAGCAGATATATTTTGAAAATCTTAAACTGCTGTGAAAAGACTGCTGAGATGTGTTTCATGGGACCTTTCCAAAATTTTTCTTACTAAGAAAGTACCTCATATTTCAAGAGAAGCATAAAAAACTTAGCTGTAGATGTCATTCTAATGAAAACCAAAAAGATTTTTTATCTTGTTACTTTATCTTATACTCAAGCTAGCCCTTAATTTAGTACAACTTCACATAAGTATTTCTCATTAATAAGATAATACTCTAAAATCAGACTATTATCTATACTAAATTAATGCAGTGAAGCATTTACTCTAATTCTAGACAGGTGGGTATCAAATTTTCCTGGCACTAAGACTCATGTGTGGAACTTCTTAAAAATACAAATTCTGGGTTCCCACCTTTAGGGGTTTTGACTGGGGAGGCATCTGGGGTGGGGCCAGATTTTTTGTTTTTAAAATACACTCCAGGGGATCCTGACGTAGATCACAATTTGAGAAACACTATTCTAGGTTTCAAGCAAATTTGAAGAACAATT
Organism: Pongo abelii; assembly: GCF_028885655.2. NCBI lineage: Eukaryota > Metazoa > Chordata > Mammalia > Primates > Hominidae > Pongo > Pongo abelii. Next base: position 89,524,700 of record NC_071989.2, on the reverse strand, counting down.
TATTCTGAATTCAAATGGAAACATACCTAATGTTGTCAGGATGCTTACCATGGGTATAATTATACTATGAAATGTATATAGGCTCCCATTTTTTCACTCTCAGTTATATATTCAACAATGGCAATTTTAATGAAAAATGTATATGTGTTTACTTCATTTACTGTTTCACACACAAAGTATGTGCTAAAAAGCATGTCAACATTCCATCAAAAGGGGCATTTTTTTAAAACTGCAAAGAATGTTTGCATTCTACAATAAGGTTTGATCTAAAATGAAAATCAACAATAAAAGGAAAGGGAAATGTGTTCATTCATCCAACAAGTATATATTAGTGACAACATTAGTGAAATGCATCCATTTAGGCAACAAATATATATATATGTGGGGGGTGTGTGTGTGTGTGTGGTGTGTGTGTGCGTGTGTGTGCTAGCACCATGGGAGAGATAGATGCATCAAAGAGAGGTCTGTCCTCACGAGGCTCACAGCCTAGCAAGAGATAAAAGGCCTGGGCACAGATGATTGATGCAAAAGAGAAGTGATATGCCATAAGAAGTACAACTTGGACGCTGTGGGAATTCAGGGGAATGAACCTCCAGAATGAACGCAGCAAAGGCTGAATGTGGGGAAGAAGCATAAGACAGAGCAAGAAAGATAGGCAAGGGTCAGATCATGACGGGTGTTTTGTGCTAAGCCAAGGGGTTCGATATATGTCCTAGGAACTATGGGGAGCCATTGGCAGTTTTCGGGGAGGGAGTGACATTCATTCATTTCCTGAGAAATTACCAAACACTTGCTGCAAGTCCAGCACTGGCTGAAACTGCTCAGCAGAATCACCTGGGGAGTTAATAAATAGTTCCTGAGACTTGGCCCCACCCAGATCTACCCCATTAGAATCCCTAGTGCAGGTGAACAGTAGTGTGTTTTAAAAAATCTCTCCCAGCAATTCTGATGCAGAGCCAAGTTAGGCAGCCACCATTGAATGGTGCGCATATATATATATATATATAAAATATATAAAAACATCTTTGCCCTGAGCTGTTTTCAGAAGGAGAGCCACTTGAGCAAAGGAACTGAGCTAGCAATAAAATCACTTACTTGGTGAATGTTGCTAAAATCAACAGAACAGGAGGCAGTAAAAGAAAAGCTGGACAGGTAAGGCGGGGCCAATAGGTTGGGTCAATTAACTTTTGAAGAAGAAAAGAACACTCTGAAAAAATTATTTTAGGACACAATTTTTTCTGTGATGTCCAGAATAGCCTAGAAGAAACAACTAGAGGCAGAGACACCAAGAAGAGCCGAACACAGTAATCCAAGCATAGGATTATGGCAGATGGCTGAGGTGACAACCAAAGGGATAGAGAAAAGTGGATGAAACTGAGTGACAGTTTTTGAAACTGCCACATGGCTTATCACGTGTGTCACTAGTGAGAAAGGAGAAAAGCACAGAGAGAGAGAAGGAAATAAGGCAGGACAGACGGAAAGTAGATGAGAGAATCATAATGGAACTTGCATGGTAAGAAAAGAGAGTCACATCCAGAAATGTAAACTGCCACTGTGTGCATAGAACTTACAATATAAAGTATTTTAAATTGCCCTGAAAGCTGCCATTTTATAGATGGAAAACAAGAAAATGACAATATCCCAAAATGTCAAGTCAAAGTGGCAACTTATTTTTCATGTAACACTTGGGGTTTATTATTGGTGTTATTTAAAAAGTAAACACTATGCTTACAATCTTGGTACTATTTTATTTTTAAATTATTAGTATAAGTTATTATTAATGGACATATTACCTTTTAAATTAAAAAAACTACAGCTTCCTCTCAGTTCCCCTATCCATTTCTTTGTCTAGGTGTCTCTGCTCATGTCCATGCTTTGGCCAGAAGTCAATTATGATAACAAGGGTGAAAAGGGAATAAGAAGCCTCTTGCCAGGGCCTCCTGCCAGGGACAGATGCACTTGCTCTCTGGTGCTTCTTGTGCACAAAGGACGCTTAAGCTTTCAACAGAAAGCTTGAAAGAAAACAAGGGTGCATACATGTGTGCAGGCTGTGCACTGCCCAGCTCTGGAGGGCTGTTCACCTCCGTGGATTTGTGTAGTTAATTTCTGGCAGATGGAAATCAAGTTTCTTGAGGAAAGGGTGCCTTTTTCTGATTTGCACTAAGGCACTGATTTGCACTAAGGCACTGTATGGGCTAGCAACAATGCTGAAGGAAATCCTCTGTTTTCAGTGATTCTTAAACCATGGTCTTCGGATTAACTGTGTTAGCATGCTTTGGGAGCTGTCTCAAAAATATAGAGTTCTGGATCTCAGGATATGGAGGCAGATCTTGGACTCTGCATATTTAATAAACTTTCACCAGGCAATTCTTATATTCTATTTAAACATAATTTTTCAATTACTTGGGAGATGGCTTCATCTTCCCTCAACCAAGCATAAAGGCATGAAGACGTATATATATTTTAAGCCATTTTACTATAAAAAAAGCAGCACCCCAATTCCTAAATGACTTTCCATTTTAGAATAAAAGTGTTGGAATAAAAATGCAGATGTAGAGGGTAAGAAGTGAGGTTACAACTTCCATGCCAGAGATACAAAGAGATGCCTCAACATTATGTAGGAAATGCCACACTAGGTCACCTGTTTGATCTGTCCAACCCAGAATGTCAGATTAATCCATCTCCATGATCTCAAGAGTCTACACCAGGAGTATTTTCCAAACTCCCCTAATGTGCCCATTATGGACCATTGATCAATGTTTACAAACTCTTATCAAGCATATTTATATTTTCAGTCTGCACAATCCATGAAATAAAACAGTTCTTGTTTATTACCTAATGCGTAAATTGTCATCTACCTTTCCGTGTTCTGAAAGGAGCTTTGTTGAGCATCAAATGGCACTTTCAGCAGCCTCACCAAGGGGTCTGTTGGATAAAGGGTGCTTACCCCTGCCTTCACATTGCTTCATGATTCATAGGCTGCAGTCTGAGTCCCTTTCAGGATGAAGAGCTCTAATCTTTTCAGTTGGTTCTCATAATGAAGATGGCCATGCCTTTTAGTCACCTTAGATGTCCTTGCAAGAATCAGTTTTTGTTTTGTTTTGTTGTCTTTTGTTTGTTTTTTGTTTTTGTTTTTTACCCAGGTTGTCTTTTTTAAGGCTTGGTGGCCTGAAATACACACAGTTGTCCATATATATCCCTATACATCATGACATTGCTTTCTTAGCTTGTTGAACAATCATTTGAGACTTCAAAAGCAATCCCAGATATTAAAAACTCAGATATTGAAGTTTTATAAAAGTGGAAAATTATGTATTTTTATGCAGGTAGAGGAGCCAAGATGAATTAAGTAACATTAGCCAGCTGTTTTCCCTTGAGTACCATCACCTTCCATCTTATCTAGACGTACCCTCAGCTGCCTGGCATCCATCCAAGTCCCCAGTTTGGCCAGGAACTGTCCGAGGCAGGAAATTGCACTGTAGGGACCTAATGAAAAAACAGTGCATGGCAAGGCATCATCTGTACAGTCATGACACTGCTTCTTCCATATGCCTCATGATTACTTAAGAGATTCACACCTGACCTCCATGAGCATTCATACTGTGGCATGCGGGTATTGATATTGGTACATTCTGCTTTTGAAAAAAAGTGACTTAGAGCCCAGTGTGAAAAGCCCCAGAGCCAGGTGTTTCTAAGCCCTGGTTTATAGTGCAGTATTGATTTAGGTGATGTATTACTCAGGGTTTTGTAGAAGGACGAAACAAATGGTATGATTCAAATGCTAACCTCTTCTGGAAACACCCTCTAGACACATCCAGAAATAATGTTTTACCAGCTCTCTGGGCATCCCTTAGCCCAGTTAAGTTTATACATAAAATTCCCCATCACAGGTGCCATTCATGCTGAAGGTCATGCGTGCCTGACAGTGTCCACACAAGCCAGCTGAGACAGAGGAATGCTCCTGGAATCCCTCATCACCCCAGTGTCTGAATCTCCTCCCTCCCTCTCCCTTCCACTTTTGCTTACACACTGTTCTCATTAGAGAGATTGGGACTTCTAACTGTCTTCTCCTTGAATAAAGCCTCTGGTTCCTTACTTAGTTTCCCCTTTAAGACCCCCATCTGTGATGCCTTGGCAGTCCTTTTTATTTAAACACCCACGGGGGGCCCCACTGCCTGCCCAGGCTGCTGCCACCCAAACAAACAAACCCTAAAGTGGAAAAACACACTACCCCAGTCCATATCGTAGACCCCATTTCTTTTGGGTTTCTTTGCTCCAGGATGTAACGACTGGATGCTCAAAGCAGGGAATTCAGAAAATTAACCTAATGGAGGTGGGGAGGGATGTAATTAGAGACAAGGAGACATGAAAGGAAGCAAATGCACCAGGCAATGAATTAAGGTAATGGCAATGGGAATGGGTAGGGACAAATGTAAGGCACATTTTAAAGGAAGACCCAGGGATGACTCCCCATGCCACATAAGCAGCATCTTTCATGATTAGACCCCAACTCTGTCATAGCCGAGATTTCAGTAAGTTTTACTATTTTCTCATCTGTTCCTGTACCAATCCCTTGCCTCACTATTTTCATATACCTCTTCTTCACGCCATGGATTTGACCCTGACACTGCGGCTCTGGTTCTGACCTCTGACTTTCTCTGTCACTACAGTTTGCCTTGTCCCCTTGACTATGATGCTTGTCTCACCCAGCCAAGCATCTGTTCCCGGACCCCAGCCTCAGCTCAGGTGACTTTAACTAGCATTCTCTCTAGGTTTGTACTGTCTTCAAAAACAGAATGAAACTGGAAAAGAGGATGTCAAACTATTGCTGTTTGCTGATGATATGATCATATACATAGAAAACCCTAAAGACTCATCCAAAAAGCTCCTAGATCTGATAAGCTAATTCAGTGAAGTCTCAGTTTACAAAAATCAATGTACACAAATCAGTAACACTGCTATATACCAACAATGACCAAGCTTAGAATCAAATAAAGAACTCAATCCCTTGTACAACAGCTGAAGAAAAAAATTAAGTACCTAGGAATATACATAACCATGGAAGTGAAAGATATCCAGAAGGAAAACTGCATAACACTGCTGAAAGAAATCATAGATGACACAAACAAATGGAAACACATCCCATACTCATGGATGGGAAGAATCAATATTGTGAAAATGACCATACTACCAAAAGCAATCTACAGATTCAATACAATTCCCATCAAAATACCACCATCATTTTTCACAGAACTAGAGAAAACAATCCTAAAATTCATATGGAACCAAAAAAGAGCCTGCACAGCCAAAGCAATATTAACCAAAAAGAAAAAAGGGGCCAGGCGCAGTGGCTCACCCCTGTAATCCCAGCACTTTGGGAGGCTGAGGTGGGTGGATCACCTGGGCTCAGGAGTTCGAGAGTAGCCTGGCCAACATGGCAAAACCCAGTCTCAACTAAAAGTACAAAAATTAGCCAGACCTGGTGGCAGGCGCCTGTAATCCCAGCTCCTCAGGAGGCTGAGGCAGGAGAATCGCTTGAACCTGGGAGGCAGAGATTGCAGTGAGCTGATATTGCGCCACTGTACTCCAGCCTGGGCAACAAGAGTGAGACTCCGTCTCAAAAACAAAAACAAAAGCAAAACAAAACAAAAAAAGAACAAATGTGGAGGCATCACATTACTGGACTTCAAATTATATTACAAGGCTATAGTTACCAAAACAGCATGGTACTGGTATAAAAATAGGCACTTAGAGCAATGGAACAGAATAGACAGCCCAGAAATAAAGCCAAATACTCATAGCCAATTGATCTTTGACAATGCATACAAAAACGTAAATTGGGGAAAGGACACCCTATTTAATAAATGGTGCTGGGAAAACTGGCAAGTCACATGTAGAAGAATGAAACTGGATCCCCATTTCTCACCTTATAAAAAATCAACTTAAGATGGATTAAAGACTTAAATCTAAGACCTGAAACCATAAAAATTCTAGAAGATAACATTGGAAAACTCTTTTGGACATTGGCCTAGGCAAATAATTCATGGCTAAGACCCCAAAGCAAATGCAACAACAACAAAAAATTAGTAAATGGGATTTAATTTAAAAAGCCGCACAGCAAAAGAAATAATCAGCAGACAATGCACAGAGTGGGAGAAAATACTCACGAACTATGCATCTAACAAATAACTAGTATCCGTAATCTACAAGAAACTCAAACAAATTGCAAGAAAAAGACAAATAATCCCATCAAAAATTGACCAAAAGATATGTACAGACATTTCTCAAAAGAAGATATACAAACAGCCAACAAACATATGAAAAAATGTTCAACATCACTAATCAGGATGTTGCAAATCAAAACCACAATGAGATACCACTTTACTCTTGCAAGAATGGCTATAATTAAAAAGTCAAAAAACAATAGCTGTTGGCATGGATATGGTGAAAAGGGAAACTGTTACACTGCTTGTGGGAATATAAATGAGTACAACCTCTATGGAAAACAGTATGTAGTATGGAGATTCCTTAAAAGAACTAAAAGTAGACCTACTATTCAATCCAGCAATCCCACTACTGGCTATCTACCCAAAAGAAAATAAGTCATTATATGAAAAGACACATGCACACGTGTGTTTATAGCAGAACAATTTGCAATTGCAAAGATAAAAACCAACCTAAGTGCCCATTGGCTAAGTAGATAAATAAAATGTGATATATATATATATACATATATATGTATATATATATACACACACAAACACACCATGGAATACTACTCAGTAATAAAAAGGAACAAAATAATGTCTTTTGCAGCAACTTGAATGGAGCTGGAGGCTGCTATTCTAAGTGAAGTAACTCAGGAATGAAAAATGAAATACTGTATGTTCTCACTTATAAGTGAGAGCTAAGCTACAAGGACGCAAAGACATACAGAGTGATATAATGAACTTTAGGAGGCGGAGGCTGGGAGGGGGAGTGAGGGATAAAAGACTACATATTGAGTACAGTGTACACTACTCAGGTTATGGGTGCACTAAAATCTCAGAATTCACAACTGTAGAATTCATCCATGTAACCAAAAACCACTTGTACTCCAAAAGCTATTGAAATAAAATAATAATAATGAATTTGAACTTTAAAAAAAATAGACCTCGATTGCCTCACATTGTTCAAGCATGAGTGATAAGACATTAGGAGGAAGGATATCATCCTGAGGTTCAGGATTAGGGTAGTGGAGTTTTCTATATGGAAGTAAGAAAAAGCCACTAGTCTGAGAGGTAAGGTGAGGCAATCACTTTTCACACACAAATTAGAGGGTATTAACAGGACATCCAAATGTCTGTCTAACGTGAAGTCTGACACATTGGATAGAAAGTCAGGAGGGAGGTCTGGACCAGAGTCAGAGTGGACAGACATACAGGCTGTGTACTGCGTAACTCTAGCGGGTGGCATTCACATAGACTAGAATGTAAAAGGCACCCCTGGAGTTGTACAAAGCTGTAATCCTGGTCAGGGCAGGGAAATATCACAGGGAGGAAATAAATGAAGCCAAGATGTAATAAATCTGAGAGCAAACCAGAAGAGCACAGGGTTAGGACCACACTTTGGGAAAAATGTAAGGAGGCAGAAGAGAAACTTATCAAAAGACATATGAAGTAGTATCATAAGTTAAGTAGGATTTCAAGGAGGAAAAAATCAATAACCTCAAATGCTACAAAAGGGTCAAGGAAGAGAGAACCTAGAAAATAATTTAAAGGAATGTGGTGCAAAGAAGACTGACCCGGAAGAGAGGAATCAGGTCCTGAGTCTTGGTGTGATCACTCCTTGGGCAAGTCACCTTACTTTGGGGAAGCTTTTTCTCATCTGTGGCAGTGATAAGAATTGTTATGGAGACAATAATCATCTTTTATGGAATGTTTCTATATGCCAGGCACTGCTATAAGCACTGTACAATTAACTCATTTATTCCCCCAATAACTTTATTGTAGAATTCCAATATTATCCCCATTTTACAGGTAAGGAAACCGAAGCACAGAGACCTGTGAAGGGCAGCCTAAAGTGATAGAGTCAGTAAATGGCGGCACCAGAATCTGTCCCAAGAGGTGGCTTGCCTCGTGTAGAAGGAACTGCTAGCTTCGTCATTTTAATATCTACAAACTAGAAGGTTGCTAGAGACCTTCCAAGGATATGTTTTGAGTAGAGGGTGAAAAAGAAAAAAAAATGATGATAATGAAAGAAAGGAAGTTGGTCAGTAAAAAGGTGAGAAAAAGGATCAGGAGCATTAAAAGCAACAGGGTCAAATAATGATTGTTTCAAGAAAGATGAGAACTGTGTATATTGTTGCTTGAGGGGAAGGAGGCAGTGAAGAGGAAGAAATTAAAGATGCTGGAGACTGGGGGAAATTGACAGAGCAGAATTCCAGAGAAGACAGGCTAGCCTTGAAAAGGGAAATAACGCCAAAAATGGCATAGAGAGACTGGGTTTAGAGGCAGAGGGTAGGGAAATGGGAAAATTCACGTCTGAGGTCCTTGCTTTTAGGAAATAATAATTTAAAATGCAATAAGTTCAAAGTGGATGGACACAGGCACCACTGGATTTTTTTTTCATATTTTTATTATATTATAGAAGTATCATGTAGTACCACCATGTTGGCCAGGCTGGTCTTGAACTCCTGACCTCAAGTGATCCACACCTCAGCCTCCCAAAGTGCTGGGATTACAGGCGCGAGCCACCACACCCGGCCCCAATTTTTTTTTTATATTTTATGAATAAAATAGCACTGAATATATTTGCACATAAAACTTATTCTATATTTGAGATCACCTTCAAAAACTAGAGTCCTCAAATATATAACTACCAAGTCTATTACTGAGTATAATTGCTGAATACCTCCAAGGCTTTTGACACTTCATATATTATCTTACATTTTTTACCTGCAGTGAATAAGAATAACATTTTCCTATGCCTTTGACAGAATGGATCATTTACAAACAAACAAAGAAACAAAGGAAAAACTTTGTTAATTTGACAGATGAAAAACCAGTATCTCATTATGTGACATTTCTTTCCTTACTAGTGATTCTGAATAAGTTTGCATATATTTGTTCATTATTTTTTCTACTTTGTAAAATGTTTATCTTTGTCCCTATCTTTTGGGATCATAGTGTTTTTCAATTTTACCAATTGTAGGAGTTATTTATATAATAAGGATATTAATATGTTCCCATTTTAAATTTCCTAACTAATGTACTTTCATTTATTAGATTTATAAAGTTTATTAATGAAAATAGCTTTTCCTATTATTATAAAAGTAGTACATATTCTGAGTCTGGTTCTTCAATTCCTTTTAATTGAATGAATGCCCCCATTTGTTTCCATTCAGTTTCCTTTTAGCTTATGATGGTCAGAGTTAGTATCTGTGGGTTACAACAAGGAACTCTGATAAACCCAGCAATAATCAATTAAAGAGTGCAATAAAAAGAAGCTGATATACGTTAGCCATCAGAACCATAAAGTATCTGGGAATAAACTTACAAGCAAGCATCGTAGACCTTTAGGAAGAAAACTATAAATCTTTGCTGAGGCCATAGGAAAAAAACCTGAATGGAAGAGGAACATAATATTTTCCTAGTGAGAAAAACTGAGTGGTATGAAGATGTTAATATTCCCCAAATAACTGTATAAATTCAATGCCAATACAATGGGATTATTTCTGATATGACAAGTTGGTTCAGATCTATAAAAAAATAATATGTAAGAACAGCCAGAAACTGAAAAGTACAACCTAATGTAAAGCAATGATTAGTACAGAACCTTGTATTTGCTGAGAATAGACAAATAGAGTGGGAGTGTCTGAAGACAAACCAGAATAAATATGGCAAAAATATGACAACGGTGGTATTTCAGATTGGTGGGGAAAGGAATCGGTTGTTCAATAATTCGTGTTTTGGAAACATTGCCTCATGATTCACAAGCTGCACACTCTGCTAGCTTCAACCTGACCTTGCTGGCTGCTCTTTTTCTGCCTCATTTATTTGCTTCTCTTTCTCCAACTAAGTGCACCAGAACTTGAACATGGGCCTTATTCTTTTCTACATCGACTTCATCTAGGACTCTGGCTTTAATACCAGCTGTACTAGTGGGTCTTAAATTTCTCTCTCCAGTCCTTATCTAACTCCTAAACTCTAGCTTCATACATTCAACTGCCTACTTGACATTCCATTTGGGATATCTAAAATTTAACATTTCTAGAATATAGCAAGTAATTCTTCTTTCACTGCCACCCCTCACCACCAAACACATACACTCATCCCGAGATTAGTAGCCTCTTTAAAATTTTCTATCTTAGTAAATAACTGTCTACCAAGGTCCTCTATCCAAAAACCTAAGTCATCTCTTAGTAATTTCTCTATTTCCTTCAACCTCCAACATTCACTCTACCAGTATGTCCATGGAAGAGAGAATAAGTGGGTGGTTAAGAACATGAGCCCTTGAATCAAACTATCTGCGTTCAGATCCTGGCTCTACCATTTACCAACTCTGTAATCTCAGGCAAGTTACTTACATTTGATCAAGTTGTCTCATCTGTAAAACAAAGGCAATGCTATTTTCTAATTCATAGGGTAACAGGGAGAATTAGTGTGTTGTTAAGAGATGGGAACAATAGTTGATACATATTATGTGTTCGATAAATGTCAGATATTATTTTTGTTTCCAAAATATACCTCAAATCTGTCCAATTCTCTCCATATTCATATGTACCTCCGTAGTTCAACTCACCATCTTCCTTTCTAACTGATCTCTCCACTTTCTCTATTGCTGCACTACTATTTATTCTTCAGACAGTAGTCAAAGGGATTCTTTAAAAGTGTAAATTGGTTCACACAGTGTCAAAGGGATTCTTTAAAAGTATAACTTGGATTGGATACTACTATAGTTTGGATATTTAGCCTTTCAAACCTCATGTTGAAATTTGATCTCCAATGTTAGAGGAGGGGCTTAATGGGAGGTGTTTGGGTCATGGGGGTGGATCCTTCATGAATAGATTAGTGCCCTCCCCAGGGAGTGGGGCTAAGTGAGTTCTTGCTGTATTCATTCCCACTGAAGTTCCTCTGAAAGCTGGTTGTTAAAAAGAGCCTGGCACCTTCCCTCTCTCTCCTGCCTCCTCTCTTGTCTTATGATATCTACCGAAGCCAGCTCCCCTTTGCCTTCCACCATGAGTGGAAGGAGTTTGAGGCCTATACCAGATGCAGATGCCTGTGCCATGCTTCTTGTGTAGCCTGTAGAACTGTGAGCCAAATAAACCTCTCTTCTTTATAAATTACCCAGCCTCAAGTATTCCTTTATAGCAACACGAACAGACTAAGACAGATGCTCTCCTGCTTAATAACTTCCTCTGTTCTCTTTAGCATGGGCTGGAAGTCCCTGCATGAACTGGCCCTACCCAACTCTCTGACCTCATCTGGTAATATTCTCCTGCTAACTAACGTCACTCCTCCCACAGTGGCTTTATTCTGTTGCTTGAATATGCCAACCTTGCTCCAGCTCAGAGCCTTTGCTTATGCTCACCCCTCTGCCTAGAACACTGTTTTCTTGGCTCTTCATATGGCTGAATCCTCATTATCATGGACTCAACCTCAATGTGCCACTTTAGAGGGGCTTTCACTGGCTATCATATCTAACAAAACTTTTCTTATTCGCCATAATATCATCCTATTTTATTTTCTGCATAACACTTCTAGCTCTCTAAAATTACGTTGTTTGTTTAATTTTTTTGTTGAATGTCTCCTCTGTGTAAGCTATAGGAAAATGGGGACTTGTCTAATTTTTTTACAGTTGTATTTACAATACTTAAAAAGATGCTGGGCACTCAGCAGGTGTTTCATAATTTTACTGAATGAATTTTAATAAATTGGCGAGTTATTGAATGAATTCAGAAATGCAGGTAATTGGATCTTCACCATATAGCTTAGATAAAGGTAAATTGTCAATTAACTCTCTAAACATAAAAGAAAAGCAATGATCATATTAAATAAAAATATAGGCAAATAGTTTCATGGTTTGGCAGAAGGAAATTTCCTTCACAAGAAAAAATACTATGAAGACGTAGGGAAAAATGGTAACCACTTTGCTTACCTAAAAACTGGAAAAATTTGTATGGCTAAAGATACAGTGAACAAAGTTAAATGGACAGACAGACCAAAATAAAGTATCTAAAAAATAAAAGGTCTTATAAATGTAGGTGCAAAAATCCTCAACAACATATCAGTAAAGCAAATCCAGCAACATATAAAAATGGTGATACATCACGACCAAGTGAAATTTACCTAAGAATAAAAGGTGAGTTTAACATATGAAAATCATTCAACAAAATACACCATATGAATAGAGAATAAATGACAAAAACTACATCAACTCAATAGACACAGAAAAAGCATTTGACAAAATTCCAAATCCATTCACGACTTAAAAAAAACTTAACAAACTTGGAATAGAAGAAAATTTCCTCAGTCCAACAAAGGCCATCTACAAAAAACCCACAGCAAAGAACATACTGTATGTTCTTTCCCCTAACTGGGAATAAACACCTTTCCCCTAACTGGGAATAAAGCAAGAATGTCTGCTCTCATCTCTTCTATTCAACATAGGATTGGAAGTTTTAGCCAGTGAAGGAAAGCGAAAAAATAAAAGGCATTCCAATTGAAAAGGAAGAAGTAAAACTATCTCTATTTGCAGATGAAATGGGATACAGAAAATCCCAAGGAATACACTAAAAGACTAATAAATAAGTTCAGCAAGGTTGCAGAATACAAGATTATACAAAAATCAATTTCATGTCTATACATTAGCAATGAACAATCCAAAAATAAAATTGACAGCTAGGTGCGGTGGCTCACGCCTGTAATCCCAGCATTGTGGGAGGTTGACGCAAGTGGATCACTTGAGGTCAGGAATTCGAGAGCACCCTGGCCAACATGGTGAAACCCTGTCTCTACTAAAAATACAAAACAATTGGCTGGGTGTGGTGGCCTGCGCCTGTAGTCCCAGGTACTCAGGAGGCTGAGGCAGAAGAATCGCTTGAACTCGGGAGTTGGAAGTTGCCGTGAGCCAAGTTACGCCGTTGCACTCCAGCCTGGGTGCTGGAGTGAGGCTCTGTCTCAAAATAAATATTTCATTTAAAAATATTTAAATAAATATTTAATTCATAAAAATATTTAATTTTTGATGTAAATTTATTTATTTAAAAAACAAATAAAATAAAATTGCCCTAGGCAGCCAATATCTACTTCCTGCCTTTATGGATTTGCCTATTCCAGACATTTCATATAAATGAAGCTATTATGTATGTGGTCTTTTGTGACTTTGACTTGGTATGTTTTCAAGATTTTTCCAAGCCGTAGCATGAATCAGTTCTTCATTCCATTTTTTGCTGAATAATACTACATTGTATGAATGTAATATTTATTCATTGCATGAATTTTATCTACCTATTCATCAGCTGATAGACATTTGGGTTGTTTCCACTTTTTCACCATTATGAATATTGCTGCTATGAATATTCATGTATAAATTTTTGTGTGGACACACATTTTCAATTCTTTTGTGTTTATACCTAGGAATGAAATTTCTGGGTCATATGGTAATTCTATGCCTAACTTTGTGAAGAACTGCTGAACTATCTTCCAAAGTGGACACACCATTTTACATTTCCACCAGCAGTGTATGAAGATTCCAATTTCTCCACACCCTTATCAACACTTAATATCTATATATTTTTAAAATTACAACCATCCTAGTCAGTGTGTGAAGTGGTGTATTACTGTGGTTTTGATTGCATTTCCTGATGGTCAATGATGTTGAACATCTTTTTAGGTGTTGGTTGGTCATTTGCATACCTTCTTTGGAGAAATATCTATTCGGATTATTTGCCAGTTGTCTTTTCGTCAGATTGTCTTTTTGTTGTTTTAGGAGTTCTTTATATATTCTTTTTTTTTTTTTGGTGCTAAAACCTGGGATCGAATATATATTTTTATCAGAGAGTTGATTTGTTAATATTTTCTCCCATTCTGTGGGTCATCTTTTCACTTTCTTGATGATGTCTTTTGAAGGACAAGAATTTTTATTTTTATTAAGTCTAATTTATCTACCTTTTCTTTGGTCACTTGTGCTTCTTGACATATCTAAAAAGCCACTGCCTAATCCAAGGCCACAAAAATTTGCTCCTAGTTTTTCTTCTAAGACTTTTATAGTTTTAGCTCTTACATTTAGGTCTATAATCCATTTTGAGTTAATTTTTGTACATGGTATAAGATAGGGGCCATTCTTTTGCATGTGAATATCCAGTTCTACAAACATCTTCTGTTGAAAAGACTATCTGTTCCCCACTGAAGTGTCTTCGCACCTTTGTTGAAAAGATACCTCTCCTTTGAAAAATCTGATACTTTGCTCTAATAAGAAGAGGTACAATGACAATAGGCATGCTTTGGCCTCTTGGCAATTTTCTGACATCATGTTGAACAGTTGTCACAGGTGTCATTGATATTTGTAGATGGCTTTCCTATAGAGAAACTGCCAATCTTACAACTCATCTAACTGAAATGAGATTTTAAATGAGACTCTCTCAGTTTCAATGGGGACTCTAGGGCAATAGGTGCCTTTGTATAAATTAGCAAACAAGTACCTCTGCTGGGCAGATGAATTACAATAAAGTGCCTCTTCTGGCCCCATGTGCTGCTAGGGGAGCAAGGGCTGGAATTCAGCATTCCTTCATCCCCTTACCCTGGCATCTTTACATAGGGTACACACTGCATAATCATTTGCAGTGGTCCCAGTTTCCATCGTCAGTGACATTCCAAAGTGAGTTATGAGGCCATCTAAGCAGGACTTACAAAAGAGTTGGTAAAACTACACAACTCTACTCTAAGAAAAGGTTGGAGAGGCAAGATAGAGGATCTCCTTGGCGAGAGTTGTGCTGAGAGCCTAACTGCCTTAAAGGAGGTAGGGTGGGGCACATTTCTTCTTTACCTCAAATGTGAGAAAGTCTCTTTGGGAACCATTTCCAGAAAGTATCTTACATGTTCTCTATAATATGATAAGGGGGCTGGAGTCTGACACAGACCTGAAAAAATGTATAATGGCTCAAACCACTTATGGTCACAGAGTAGAGAGGACATCAGGTCAATGTTCTGTGGACCGGACCGCACCATGAAGGAGCAAGTCAGGCTGGAGCTGTCCAAGATCCTGCCTCATCTGAAAGGGTGACGAGACCTCAGCATAGAGAGGTAAAAGTTTTCCGCTAGATACTCAGGTGCTACCAAAGGAATCAGAAAAGACCAGCTGGAGAAGATACATTTCTATTTTTCAAAGGACCTTTTGTGTGAGAGATCTCCAATGATGTGAGAATCTAAAAAAAGAAGAAGAAGAAAGAAAGAAGAGAAAGGGGAAAAGAAAGAAAGAAATATATAAACATGCCCATGTAGACATGCTCATGAGAGAAAAAATCAGGCTTAAACTCTACCTCATCTGAAGAGTGCCAGCACCAGTCTCACCCACCTCCTGACTCCACATGGGTTAGAAGTCACTTCCCTGCAGAGAGTGGCAGGGAAGAGAAGGCAGGGTAAAGAGAGAAGCAGCCAACTTCTCTCCACTTCCCACTGCATGCCCAAGTAGGAAGAGACACTTTAACTTAAAATCTATGTTTCAAGTTTTAACTATTACATAGACCTAAACAATTACTGGCCTCAGTCTCTTTTTATAATTAAGTGTCCACAGTATATTTTGTTAGCTAAGAATCTATATCTAGATCTATATCTACCTGTGTGTGTATGTGTGTATATACAGTTGACCCTTGAACAACGCAGTCAAAAGTCCATATAACTTTTGACTCCCTGAAGACTTAACTACTAATAGCCTACTGTTGACCAAAAGCCTTATGGATGACATAAACAGTCCATTAATATATATTTTGTATAGGTAATATATTGTGTATTCTTACAACAAAGTAAGCTAGAAAAAAGAAAATAATATTCAGAAAATCACAAGGCAGAGAAAATACGCTTATTATTCATTAAGTGAAAGTGGATCATCATAAAGGTCTTCATTCTTATTGTCTTCATGTTGAGTAGGCTGAGGGGCAAAAGGAAGAGGAGGGGTTGGATTTGCTGTGTCAGGTGGACCAGAGGAAAAAGAAAATCCACATACATGTGGACCCACATGGCTTAAACCTGTGTTGTTCAAGGGTCAGCTGTGTGTGTGTGTGTGTGTGTGTACATATGTATACACACACACACATATGATAGCCTATGCCCAAAGGCAGTGGAAAAACTAGTTTCACAGAATGTGTTTGAACAGGTAGTGTGTGTGGTATGTGGTATGGAGGGGGAGTATGGTAAGTGGTGGTGATGGGGAAGTGAAATTGTATTTGTTTGCACTCTCACGGTGCCACTTATTCAATGTTTCCATTCCTGAGCTATCAAAATCAATAAAATACAGTATGAAAGGGAGCCAGGTCTCTTTAAATTAGATAATGCCACTTCAAGAATCTTTGTAAAAATAACTTTGATTCAATTCTAGTAATACTTTAAGTAGTCCCCTAAAGAAACGACTGTAGTGTAATTTGAGCATTGATAACTCTAATGCAATTTAAGCATGGCTTCACTTCTGTCTTAATACCATCTCAATCCATAGCATCCTTCTCTATTTTGTTTTAAAGATCTTGTTGTTTAGGGTTCTTTGAGTTCAGTTTTAAGAAGTCAACCCTTAATGAAATTAACGCAGCATTGGAATATATTTTCAAAGAATTCTCCACATAGTTGGAAGCCATCCTATTTAATTCCATCATACTTGATTATAACATGAAGAGAAACAAAAAAGTTAATCGTGACATAGAGACAACTTCATGTCAAATAATGCCCATGAATGAGCCAATTCAGCAAACTGAATTTGCTTAGCTTATTTGAACATCCATAAAGGAGACTTAGCAACAACAGTATTTCCATATGCCAGGTGAAACCCTCAGAGGGAATAGGCCTCAGTTTAGTAATGAAAGAGAAAGGAAAGGGCTGATAATTATTCTGTCTAAACAGTGTTTTGAGGCCTAACATTGATTGTGTCTTGAAATCTCCTTTGGGAATGGAGTAGGCAGCCTTTCCTTTGCTTTCACAAACCTCATGCAAATTATTTAAACATTTTTGCAATTATTTTCCTGAAATTGAGTTTTGGCCCAATGCCTAGAAACACTGAAAAGTGACATCACACCGCACCCAGAGATGCGGGTTCCAAAAAATTCTCTGGGGATCCATACAACTGTCTTGGAGGTCGATTTCCATATCATTGTGTAAACATGTGAGTCTATTGGTACTTCTGCTTTTAGAGAGGCTCAGATAAGGACACCTCAAGTAAGCAAATGTTTAGGCAATTTAATTCTAGTTATCTTGCTATAACTCGACTGTATGTGCAATTTTTAAAAGGTCCTTTCTAACTGTCTGTGTAAAAAATGTTTCTGTTGGCACTTTCTTAAATCCTTGATGTGTCTATGACCCCCACTTCTTAATGTTAATCACAGAAAGAAACCTGCTCCCCTTTTTCTATATCCTAGACCTTATATCTGGTTATTCATGAGGATAATTTTATAATTGATGCAGATGACTGGCCTAAAAATGATGACCCTCTTTTGTACTATTACTTCATGCTGAGGACAAAGAGAATACAGGAAAATTACTCCTTGGCCAAGGAAGTTTATTAAAATGCTAAATGAAGGTCTGGCGGCAGCTCAAAGAACTTTAAATAACCTTGTGGTGGAAAACCTCCAAAACCTCTTTTTACCATCAGCTTAAACTAGGCTGGCTGTGACAAAGAGTAAGAAAATAAGTAGTTTCAAGAGTGCAAAAACACATCTATTTTTAAAAGGTAGGTCCATCCAATGGTTGTGGGCAAATGTGGTGCAGCCTCCTGAGGGATGATGACGATCATTTATGGTAACGTGGGTCTGCTGGGTTCACAGCCGGTCCTCTGCAGACACCACACATCTGGCATGGACGTAGTTATGTAGAAGGAAAAGTAATGACACTGTGGCCGACGTAGTAGTCTCTCTTTTTTGTCAATGCAAAACATGCTACTGACATGTTCTGTGGCTAAAATTCCGTGGCATTAAAACATAAAGTTACATGAAGTAGAATGACGATTTCTATTCCAGTTAATTCGATCGTACCTGAGGGCTATAACTCAATGTGTGGTGTTTGCTCTATGTGGGTTCGCTGGATCCTTCTGCATTCAACAAGTTGCAGATGATCTAAAAGATGAGTCTCCAGGGCGAAGGAGTTGCGTTGTGGTTTTTATAAATGGTTGCTGGGATATTGGAAACTCTTATGTTCGGGAAATCCACAGGGGTCAGAACACTATATACAAACCGAACAAGAGAAGCTGACCTTTTCATGGCATCCCAGAGAGAACAAAAGAGGTAGCTTTCCACTGCCTCAGAGGAGCCAAGACAGGGAGGAGGACAGCTTTCCGCAGCACCGTCAGGTAGAGCTCCTCGAGCCCACTCTGCACCTGCACGCATTGTTTCCAGCCTGCCTTCCTGACGCACAGATGCATTACCTTGGTGAACATAGCTTTTCTCCCACGGCCTTATTTCCTCCAGCCCCAGAAGCTGTCCGCACCGGGGCATCCTTCAGAAGGATCCTTCCTTCTGATGCTGTACTGTCAAACCCTTCCCACAAATGAATTTCCCAGGCCGAACCTCAGTCAGGAACAATTTTTTAAAAACTGAGCCTGAAATCCAATATCACACTCCTGGGCAGCTAGCAGAGTGTGTCCCTTAATTCCAATACCCGGACTTGCAAAACCTGCTTTCACCAATCTTTTAACTGCAGCCCTGCTTTATTTCTTGTCCTTGTCTTGGTAATTCATTTATTATATGAGTTCATCTAAAACTAATGCCCAACTTGTTCTTATATTTTAGTCCCTAGGCTGCTCTTAAACCTCAGGCCAAAAGCTGGAACTCTCAATCCTGAATGTCCACAGTGCTGGATTCTTCCTGAGTCATCATGCGCCAAGGCTGACAGCCTCTACTGCGCTGCAGCCTGGTCAGATATTGAGTTCCTTTGCTGTTGGACTGAACTCCCTTTCAGCTCCTGCAGCTGGGTTCATTCCCCCACTGCCTGCCCCAGCCTAGTAGGCAGAGATAGCACCTGAGCCTGCCCTTCTAGGCTGTCCTGCCTCACTCAGATTAACTAGGCCATCTTAGGCAGTGCCCTAAGACATGACGGCTTGAGCTCAAGAGGTGGCCTCCTCCCTGTTGAGCACTAACTGAAGCTGGAAAAAGAATTCACAAATGTCTGTGCTGAGATTGCTGCTTCTACCATTGTAACTCCTATGATTTTCAAGCCTTATTTAGGACAATTTATATGACATATGCTATTTACTGATCAAGTTGAGACTCTTATTACACAGCTATCGAAAATCTTAATTTTGAAAAATACTTTATGTTTTAGGAAAATAGTCATGATTTAACGTTTGAGGGGAAAGCAGGATGCAGAGCTATATAAAGCTGGATGAGCTCACTGTGGCAAACATCATGTGGGATTTGGCTGCTCAGCATCTAAACTCCCTTCCCAGGTTTGAAGAATTTCCACCACGTGATTTCTTCATGCACAGTGAAGGCCCCTCACCTTTAGAGAGGCAAGAAATTAAGAGCCTTTCTCTCACTGCTCCTTTACAGCTGGGGCAGGCATGGAGCCTGGACTTGATCAGATGCCCAGACTCACCTGGACTTGGAATTAAGAATCAGTGACCCACAAAAGAAAGGGTAGTGGAAACCACATCCCATCAGGGAGAGCAATGATGTCTCCAAAGCAGGAGGGATAGCAGAGCCAGTATCAGTGTCTAGGCCACCAGTGGCAAAGGTGCAGGCTTCAAAGGTCTTTATCACGGCAGCATGGGAGCCACGCCAGAATCATTCCATGGCACACGCTCCAGCCTCTAGCCATGGCTTATCAACCTCCCATGTGTCACTCCTACAGCCACTCTTTTTCAGCACCGGTTCCCCAGGCTTTCCTGTGAATTTCTGAGCTATCAAATACCTTCAATAAATTCCTTTCTACTTAAAGGAGTGACAGCTCATTATGTTGCTTGCAATTAAGATTCCTGACTTAATATACCAATGTTATTTAAAATGCTAAGAGAAAAGACATTTTTTTTTAAGAGACAGGTTTTTGCTCTGTCACTCAGGCTGGAGTGTAGTCGCACAATCATAGCTCACTGCAGCCTCAAACTCCTGGGCTCAAGCTACCTTTCCGCCTCAGCCTTCCAAATAGCTGGGACTACACGCACGCGCCACCATGCCCAGCTAATTTTAAAATATTTTTGTAGAGACAGGGTCTCTCTATGTTGCCCAGGCTGGTCTCGAACTCCTGGCCTCAAGCAATCCTCCCGCCTTGGCCTCCCAAAGCACTGAGATTATGGGTATGAGCCACTGCACCTAGTCTACATAAATGTTAATAATGATTATCTTGGCCAGGTGCAGTGACTCACACCCGTAATCCCAGCACTTTGGGAGGCCGAGGTGGGCAGATCGCCTAAGGTCAGCAGTTTTGAGACCAGCCAGGCCAACGTGGTGAAACTCCATCTCTACTAAAGATACAAAAGTTAGCCAGACGTGCCTGTGATCCTAGCTACTTGGGAGGCTGAGGTGGGAGGATCACTTGAGTCGGAAGGTGGAGGTTACAGTGACCCAAGATCGCACCACTATACTCCAGCCTGGGTGGCAGAGTGAGACTCTGTCTCAAAAAAAAAAATAAATAAATAAAAATAATTATTATCTTTAGGTGTGGAAAGATGTTATTGGTATATTAAGTCAGTAGATCATTTTAATTTTCTTTTTTTCTTATGTGTGTCTTCTAAAAATTTTAGTAAAATGATATCACCTTAGTAGTCAGAAAAAAAAGTGAGTTTTAAAATTTGAGATTTCTTTACATCCCTATGTCCTTAATTGTTGGAAAATAATAAACTTGATTACTCAAATAGAATCCATTTTTGCTTCTATCAGAAGAAGGTATCTGACAACTTTAACTCTGACCTGGGTGAATCATAGGAATTGGAGTAAGAGAAATGCCATTATATTTTATCAAAACAAACAAACCAAAAACCCTGAGACTAATTCTTTTGCCTTCTTTCTTTTCTTTTCTTTTTTCTTTCTTTCTTTCTTTCTTTTTTTTTTTTTTTTGAGATGGATTCTTTCTTGCTCTGTCGCCCAGGCTGGAATGCAGTAGCGCATCTCCACTCACTGCAACCTTTGCTTCCTGGGCTCAAGCAATTCTCCTGCCTTAGCCTCCTGAGTAGCTGGAATTACAGGCATGTGCATGTGCCAACAAACCTGGCTATTTTTTGTATTTTTAGTAGAGTTGGGGTTTCACCATGTAGGCCAGGCTGGTTCAAACTCCTGATCTCAGGTGATCCACCCACCTTGGCCTCCCAAAGTGCTGGCATTACAGATATGAGCCACTTTGCCTGGCCCTGAGACTAATTGTTACCTCTCAATCCTAATATACACATATTTCAAATTTGTTTTAGAACTTGATAGTCCTTTGAAAGTTGGTCTGAGAAAAAATGGACTATGTTTAGGGAACTTTAACATAATCCAGAGAAATGAGGAATGTCATCTTAGCATTGATGTTTATAAAAGTGCATATAAGCAGAGGAATGCCACCCCTAGTGTTCTTTCTTAGCTTCTGATAACCGGACATCCCAACAGTCTTGTAAAAACTAAGAATAATAGTCTAGAATACTAGGGTATTGAACCTATCAGTGATTCATGCAGTTGGCCTGCGTGGCTACCAATAATAGCGTGAATAGCACAGAGGAAAATGTATAATGTTCTTCCTTAGAACAAAAGCCCAGCGACTAAGAAAAAAACAAAGCCCGCCATTGTTAGGAAGCGGTGATAGTCTTGCTTGTCCTTGTGAGAACACCCAGAGTTTTTTGGTGTTCCAGCTTCACACTAGGAGACTGCCTACTTTTGACCACGAGTGAGAGATTCAAGTTACATCAGATAACAGTCTCCTGCCATTCCATCAACAGTACTGAGAAAGAAGTCAAGGGAACTCTGAAGATCTGAACCAGCTGTGGTCACTGAGTTGCTGCAACCCTCAGAGTGTTGAGACTGTATTGATCATGCCAACAGAAGCAGCAACGCATAGTGGAGAGGAAGGAGAATGGAATTTAGTCCAACAGACTTGGTGTTAGAGCCCAGGCCAAACATCCATCGACTAATTCCATGAGTTTCTTGCCTCTCTGAGCTTCAGTTCACTACCTACAGAATGCAGATAAAAAACCATCTCATGGTGTTAAAGGGGATAATGTATATAGAACTTCCAGCATAGTTTCTGGCTTATAATGAGTGCTCAATAAATGTAAGTTCTTTTCCGTCTATGACCCCTTTCTCTCTTATTTTTCTGGGAAAATCTTTATCTTTTACAAATACTGACTTCAGATAAAGTTTCTGCAATGAGATAGTTAATTTCTTTAAATCTCTCAACTCTGGTAAAAGGCTGTAGTTACCTTCTAATTATTCCTTGGAAAGAGATGCCTTGCCCAAACCAGGAAAAATTGTTGATAAAGGGAAACAATCTCAAATAGCTTAGCAAACGTGTTATGTCAACATTGCACGCAACACATATATTGTCATTTAACATGTAGGAATCAGTATTAAAATTCAGGAAAATGGTATTAGAGCTCATGGGGTTGAATTTGGTTAATTTATGAGGTGTGGGTGTGGATAATTAGCTTGGACATTAAGGTATATCTTCCCATACCCTCCCAAACATCATTTTTCTTGCCAATGTGTAAATGGGACCCTAGTCTCTGTCTGAGAAGATGACAAAAGAATAGAAATGTGGAAAAGGAAAATCAAACTGGAAAAGAAGCTGTGTCAAAAAAAATCAATAATTTTGCTACTGAGAAATTGCTACCATCCTTATCCAAGAAGGGGTGGAAAGGTCAGACCCAGCTAACTTGTGTGATAAATGAGTTTATAAAGTAGGCTGTATCAGGAGACTAATTTAATTGTCTTCTTTAAGTGTGATAATACTCCACACTTCCAACAGATTTTTTCCTTTATTAAAATCTTAAAGCTGAGTATAAGGCACCCTTTGTCTACCTTAATGGTATAAACAGTGCCAATTGCTGCCAGGGCATAAAAGAATTCATTATTATTATTACCAACATTTGACCAAAATATTGAAAACAAAATAAGTTTTTGTTTTTTTTTTTCTTGACAGTTTAGATGATTCCAAGTCATACAAGGACAAAGAAAATATATATTTGTCCTACTACCCCTCCAGGATATTTGGGCCCTCACTAAATACCCACTTTTGTGCTCCCAAATTACAAATTAAATAACCAAGCTTAGATTTAAATTAAGGAGTTTGTCTATACACTTAGATGTGCATTATTGGCTTTAAAACTCAGTTTCCCTTATCTGTACTAGTGGAATGTTATCAGCTTAGGTCATAATCCTCTAGCTGTCACTTTCTACATGAAGAGAAAGACATTTGTGAGACAATACCAATTTTAAACATAATTTTATACAAGTTCCCTGCCTCTTTTTTTCAGAATAGTTGGTAGATAGAACAGCTCTAGATTAGGAACACAGTAAAAACAAACAAACAAAACCTATAAAACAAAGAACCAGACATTTGCCTTTTAGAATGTTAAGAAAAGGGATAAAAGCCAACACGAGGTTAAATCCCCATAAAGTTTTCATGGAGAACTGTGTTGGTGCACCAAATAAATGAGTCTGAGCTTGGAACCTGTGGATCTAATTTGACCTGTAAGAAAAATATTGGGAAACAAGGGGGAAAGATCCGATGCAGCATTAGATCATGTTTTCTGGTAGTAATTGATAGGGATGGTAATAGATGTTATACAAAACAGCCATCCAAAAAAATAAATAAATAAGATTTTAAGATCCAATGTAATTAGGAAATTCTATATTAAACAGGGTGAAATGGGTTTTTCTCTCCAATTTTTGTTGTTTTAAACTTCAGTAATCTTCCAAACCTCTCATAAGGCACATTGAAATCTTCAAAAGAGTAACAATAATAGTAGAATTCTTCTTGTTCAAGGAAAAGCTAAGTTTACACATTAAAATAGGTAGCCTGATGACACTGTCCTAAGATTTCTAGGTTTTCTGTAATGAGTATGAATTACATTTTTCATCAGGAATAACAAAAAACCCTTTCCTTTTCTTACTCTTACATGTAATCCAATAGTATGTCCTGTGAGCTCTCCCTCCAAACTCCATTCTGAATCCAACTCCTGCTTACTGGCTCCCAAGACCACACCTCTAGATGCAACGTCCCCCCAATAAATGGTCACTTGGCCAGCCTTCCTGCCTCCCTCCTGTCCATCTGATTGATCCTTCCCAGAGCAGCCAGCTGGAGGAATCTTCCTGATGTGTAAATCACATATATCCGCCCTGCCTGCAGCCCTCTGCAGGCCTCTACTGCACCAGGACATGCCTGTGCTCCTGGGAGCCCTCCAGGACCCTGAGGCATACTTACAGCCACCCCACTCCTTGTTCCAAGTGTGCTGGCCACCAGGGCTTCTCAGGTCTCCGCACAAACTGAGTTCATTCCACTCTGGGGGCCTTTGCTCTTGCTGTGCCTTCTGCTAAGAATACTTAATCGGGGAACCTACCCGGATAGTCATGTAGGTTCTTTTCTGTTTTCCCTAAGCATCAGCCGGTTTGAGAAATAAAGGGACAGAGTACAAAAGAGAGAAATTTTAAAGCTGGGCATCTGGGGGAGACATCACATGTCCATAGGTTCTGTGATGCCCCACAAGCACAAAACCATCAAGTTTTTATTACGGATTTTCAAAAGGGGAGGGAGTGTACGAATAGGGTGTCAGTCACAAAGATCACGTACTTTATAAGGTAATAAAATATCACAAGGCAAATGGAGGCAGGGCGAGATCACAGGACCACAGGACCAGGGTGAAATTAAAATTGCTAATGAAGTTTCAGGCACCATTGTTATTGATAACATCTTATCAGGAGACAGAGTTTTGAGAGAAACCGGTCTTTCCAAAATTTATTAGGCGGGAATTTCCTCTTCCTAATAAGCCTGGGAGTGCTATGGGAGAGTGGGGTCTATTTCACCCCTACAGTCTACAGACAATAAAAGACGACCACACCCAGGGTGGGACGTCTATAGACCTATACCCCCAGGTGCGTATTCTCTTTCCCAGGGATGTTCCTTGCTGAGAAAAAGAATTCAGAGATATTTCTCCCATTTGCTTTCGAAAGAAGAGAAATATGGCTCTGTTCCGCCCGGCTCACTGGCGGTCAGAGTTTAAGGTTATCTCTCTTACTCCCTGAACAATTGCTGTTATCCTGTTCTTTTTTCAAGGTGCCCAGATTTCATATTTGTTCGAACACACATGCTCTACAATTTGTGCAGTTAACGCAATTATCACATGGTCCTGAGGCGACATACATCCTCCTCGGTTTAGGAGATGACAGGATTAAGAGATTAAAGTAAAGACAGGCCTAGGAAATCACAAGGGTATTGATTGGGGAAGTGATAAGTGTCCATGAAATCTTCACAATTTATGTTTAGAGATTGCAGTAAAGACAGGCATAAGAAATTATAAAAGTATTAATTTGGGGAACTAATAAATGTCTATGAAATCTTCACAATCCACGTTCTTCTGCCATGGCTTCAGCTGGTCCCTCTGTTTGGGGTCCCTGACTTCCCGCAACTTCTCTCCCTTTCTTTTTATATAAACGTGCCATGGTGATGAAGGCTTGTTCATTCTCTCGATTTTGACGCAGGATTCTTTGACTGGTCTGGCACACTAAAAACAAGCCGATTAAACAGAGAAACATAATTCCAAAATTTACTACAGTGGAGTCCCCAATAGACTTAATCCAGGTCGTGGGGTTTAATCCATAAAGATTTTCTGCCACCTGATCTAACGCCTCAGCTCCAGGCACAATGGATAAGTGAGCTTGAGAGGCTTCAAAAATTTGTTTCTTTAATTTAGTTATGTCCAGTGATAAATTATCTCCCCTACCCAGAAGGTGTCCTTTGACCATTTCCCATGAATGATCAGTCTCATTATAGAAATACGGGGTGATGCAGAAATCCGAAGTATTCCAATCGTACTGCATTTGCATGCGATGCTCAAGACTCACTACCCGATCTCCAAGCCAAATAACAGACTGTCTTAAATGATTCATTTGATTTGCCAATTTTTGATCGATGCCTTGTTGAGAATTCCACATTTGGGTGGAATTGGCTTGCCAATCATTAACAAAATGAGCCATCTGAATGGATTGGTGTAATGCCATTCCGGCAGTGGTGGCCATTGCAGTGACTGTAATTAGGCCCATGATAACAGCGATTAAAGTGAAAACAAATCTCTGAGATCTTTTTAGAATTCGCTGTAGCACTTCATTAATCCCCACCAACTGCCTCAATTTCACTGTTCAGATCTCAACGTGCTTACCACCTACCCAGACAGCTGCTCCTTGACCACCCATTTAACTAAAGCAGCCCCCGTCCATTTAATCTCCATGAACGCATATTGCTGCTGAAAATGATCATAATTAACTCTCAGGCTACCGATCACCTTTCTTTACTAGAATATGATCTCTTTGATAATGCGGATTTTTACTCAGCTGTGTCCACAGTGCTTAGAATGAATCATAGCACACAGTAGATGCTTAAAAAATTTTTGAAAAGGGATTGGAGAAAGGGACATTTATTTATTTAATTTTTAAAACTTCTTTATAAAATGTAATGTAAATTGATGATTCATAATTGTATATATTTATGGGGTACAAAGTGATGTTATGATTTGTGAATTAATGTGAAATAATTAAATCAAACTAATAAACATATTCATCACTTTAAATACTTACCATGTTTTGGGGTGAGAACATTTGAAATTTGCTCTGTTAGCAATTTTGAAATGTATAACACACTATTATTTACTATATTCACCATGCTGTGAAATAGATCTCAAAAAAATAAAACCATTATTCGGTTTATTTCTCCCACCTGAGACTTGGTATCCTTTGACCACCATCTCCCCATTCTCCCAACACCCCCAGCTTCTGTAACCACCATTCTACTCTGCTTCTATGAATCCAATTGTTGTTGATTCCACAAGTAAGTGAGAACATGCAGCATTTGTCTTTCTGTGTTTAGCTTATTTCATTTAGCATAATATTCTCTAATTCCACCCATGTTGTCACAAATGACAGTATTTCCTTCCTTTTTAAGGCTACGTAGTATTCCATAGTGTATATATGTATTTTCTTTATCCGTTCGTTTGTTTGTTCATGGACACTTAGGTTGATTCTGTAACTTGGCCATTGTGAATAGTGCTGCAATGAACATGAAAGTGCAGATTTCTCTTTGACAAACAAATTTCAAATATTTTGGGTAAATACCCAGAAGTTGGATTGCTGGATCATATGATAATTCTATTTTTAGTTTTTTTGAAGAACCGCCATACAGTTTTCCAATGCTTATACTAATTTACATTTTCACCAAGAAAGGGACATTTATTGAGTACCTCATATGACACAGTGCTAAAAGTCTGATCTTCCACATAGACTTGTCAGCTACATGTCATCCTCATTTTACAGAAAGGGGAACTAAGATTAGGAGAGATTAAGTAACTTATTGAGGATGTCACAACTGTTTCCTTCCTGTATGTTATACCAATAATAAACTGGGAAAAATCTACTTCAAAAGTTTTACTTCATAATCCCCAAAACCTTAGCAATACTAATCTCCAACCCCTAAGAACTGCTACCATAACAAAGCCTGCAGTTTCTCTCTTTCTAGTTATTGAAAAATATATTGACATTTTATTTATCAGACACTTGACTGTTCTAAATAAGTGATTTTTTCAGATAACTAAAGTTTACCTTTAAATGTCAAAACTTTTTTATTTACATCGTGTTCTGTAAGATGTTTCTAAAATGTACTCTATATTTCTCAGTCTTCTTAAACAGTTTATTTAACAGAATTTAATGTTTTCTGAATAATACATGGTAATTTTTAGAAACATCAGTTATTATTCTGAAGAAAAAGAATTTCCTATTCATCATAACAGAATTGGCTACATAATGTGTAGGGCCTAATGCAAAATGAAAATGTGCAGCCTCTTGTTGAAAACTTATTAAGAATTTCAAGATGACGACAGCAGAGAATTAAAACAGGCATAGGGTCCTTTGTGATTGCACAGGCCACATACTATGCCGTTGACCCTGTATCATGTCCACATGGTGTCTTGCACATAATAGGAATTCATAAGCACTTACTAAATAATATCTTTAAGACCTAGTGAGTGCTGTAGGGCTCATTTCTTTAAATGAATTCAAATGTGGTAAAAATAAAAACAACATTAATTGAATTATGTGTCAGGCTTTACATGTGTTTTCCCATCAGATCCTCAGAAAAGCTTATGAGTTTCATTTAGGATTTGATGGCTGCATATAACAAACTCAATTGGAGTGAGTTAATCAAACGCAGCTTTTATTTTTATATACTTCATAAGGGTCTAGTATCCAGAACATCATTTAACCAAGGGGAAAAGTTCTGAGAAATGCTTTGTTAGAAGATTTCATCATTGTGCAAAGATCATACAGTGTACTAACACAAAGCTAGATGGTACAGGTTACTACACACCTAGGCTATATGGTATAACCTGTACTGAATACTGTACAATTGTAACACAATGTTGAGTATTTCTGTATCTAAATTATCTAAACATAGAAAAGGTATAGTAAAAGTATACTATTATTTTAACATAATCCTAGGGGACCAACATGGTATATGCAGGTCTATCACCATTAATTGAAACATTATGTGGTTATGTGGCATGGGGTATCACTGTATATACCTAATAGAGTGGAAAACAGTTCTGTTTACAATAGCTGAAAGCTGAAAACAACCCAAATGTCCATCAACAGATGAATGGACAAACAAAATGTTATATATCCAAACAATGGAATATTATTCAGCTATAAAAAGAAATACTGATATGTGCTACATGAGTGAGTCTTGAAAACATACTGAGTGAAATAAGCCAGAGACACAAGGCCACATATTATATGATTTCAGTTACATGAAATGTCCAGAAAAGGCAAATCTATAGAGACAGAAAGTAGATTAGTGGTTTCTGGGGGCCCAGGAAGATTGGGAAATAGGGAGTGACAGCTTAAAAGGTATAGAGTGTCTGTTTGAGATGATGAAAAAGTTCTGGAACTAGATAATGGTACTGATTGTGCAATGTTGTAAATGTTGTGCAATGTTGTAAATGTACTTAATGACACTGAATGGTACACTTATGATAAATTTGTTATGTCTATTTTACCACAATTTCAAAAAAGGAATGAAGTACTGACATATCATACAGCACTTCACAGATATAAACATACAACATTGATGAAACTTGAAAATATTATGCTAACTGAAAGAAAGCCGATCACAAAAGGCCACATATTGCACGGTTCTATTTATATGAAATTTCCAGAATAGGAAAATCCATGGAGACAGAAAGGAGATGCATGGTTGCCTAGGGTTGGGGGAAGAGGAGACTAGGGAGTGACTGCTAAGGAGTTTGAGTTTTTTGAGGGGTGATAAAAATGTTCTGGAATTACATGGTCAAGATGTTTGCACTACCGTGTGTGTGTGTATAAAACCACTGAATTGTACACTTTAAACGACTGAATTTTAGGTTGGGTATGGTGGCTCACTTCTGTAATCCAGCACTTTGGGAGGCTGAGGCAGGTGGATCACCTGAGGTCAGGAGTTCGAGACCAGCCTGGCCAACATGGTGAAACCCCGTCCCTACTAAAAATACAAAAAAAAAAAAAAAAAAAAAAAATTTGCCAGGCATGGTGGCATATGCCTGTAGTCCCAGCTGCTCAGAAGGCTGAGACAGGAGAATCACTTGAACCCAGGAGGCAGTGGTTGCAGTGAGCCAAGATCACGCCACTACACTACAGCCTGGGTGACAGAGCAAGACTCTATCTCAAAAAAAAAAAAAAAAAAAAAAAGATTGAATTTTAGGTATGTGAATGATAACTCAGTAAAAGCTGTTATACAAAAGAGTAAAAGGTCCAAATATCATGCATGACATTTTGAAAAGTTTCAGAGTTTGGAGGCCTTTTTTGCTCAATTTCTGGGTGCTACAAATATACCAGTTGATTGATATCACCACATAAGGGACCTTCAGATAAATGAGCTATTTCTGAATAAAAGCAAGAAATTCAGACAGAAGGGGCCAGGGGAGAGGGGAACAGTTCCTTTTGTTGCAGTCTTTGTCTCCGCTTCTCTCATTTCTATAATGCCCTTAGAACTCTCTGTTGGCCTTCCTAAGTCCTAGAATTCAATTTGAGAAACACTGGCCAAAGACACTTGGTAGAGCCAAGATAACATGTATCAGTGCCTCATATTTAATCTAAAGGACTATAACAGGTCATCTGAAAGTATTGTAAAGGGTCTAGAGTTGTTTGACACTCTCGTTGGAAACCTAGTGATGAAGAGAGACATGTTGAAGAAATCTAATTGCCTAGAGGTGTTAAATGCTTTTGTAGATAAATATCTTGTACTTTAAAAATAAGGTAAACTGCAAAGTCATTCACAAGATTCATATTGAGGAACTTGAACAAACTGAAGCCCAGTGATATTACTAGAGACCTATAGCATATGAGGAAAGAGAAAAGCTCAAAGAAGTGACTCATTCTGGGGAAAAAACTCAGAAAGATCACCACTTACAATGAGCATAAGCTTCTATGCCAAAACCAAGCTCAGGGGAGAGGACCATGCCGTCAAGAAGAGAGGAGTTGCCCAGAACAGAGTTTTCTTCAAGAGACTTACTTATGCTACCTCAGGAGTGGGTTGCTTCCAATGTAGGGCAATCCTAATTTTTGCAAATTAGAATTAAGGCTATTTGAAATTATGTCATATAAAATAATTAACAAAGCATTCATGGACAAAATGTAAAGAATGCAAATTCTGAAACAACATCTAAATGTATTAAAAAATCTTAATTTCAAAGCTTTTATGTAAGGGATTTGTAATTGGGTTTATGCTATTGCTATAGTAGTGCCATTTTCAGCTGATAAATATAAATACTTGTCCTTTTTCTTTTGGTCATGATTAGGCTGAAATTAACAAAGCTTTGAATTACTCAATCTCTTTTGAAGTTCCTCCTTCATGAAATGCTACTGCTCTGTACCTCCAAGAAGAGACTGAGGATGGGAATTCCTAATTCCATGGATCTCAATAGAATAATGAGAGTGGAAGCTCCACAGAGGGCTTCTTCTCCAATGCAATCAGGACTGGGAGTTGGCTGGTTAATGAAAGATAATGGTTAAAGAGGTGAATCATAAGAAAAAAACATAGATAGACATATGAATATTTGTTTTAAATTAAAGTAACTGTGTCCAGCTTTTGATATAAGGCCCAGGCTTTTTATTATACTCGAATGTCAGTGAGTTGACTGGAGTTCTGCTTCGTCTTTCTTGCATAAAGTGCACTCATTATACAACCTCTACTGTTTCCAATGATAACTCATTTAAAGGGAAGCAAAAACTTAAAGATACTATTGGACAAACTGAATGCAGAATCCTTCTAGAATTTTATAATAGCCTTTCTATTTTAATCATTGCCCAGCAACTTACTTTTATTGAATCTTGTCAAAATATTCAACCAGGTTTTCAAAAGGACAGCCTTGATTTTTGCATTCATATTTCATATATTTATATAATATTTAACTTAATTTACTTATGAATAATGATAAGTTTAGCTGATATGCAACAGTCTGGGGAACAAATAATCTTGAGTCTGGATAAGTATAGAACTCAACTATGGTAGCAGAAATACACGGGGGGTCTAGAGAGTGGCCTTCTAGCTGTGGTGCTCAGAGTGCAGTATCAATCACAATGTTTCCCTGCAATATGCAGCATACTCACTCTCAGCAATGTGTCAGGGCCAGTTGGAACTGCTCTGCAACACAAGATCTGCACTGCTTCCCTTCCTCTTCCTCACCGTTGAACATTCAGTTGCAAGCCCTCCTTCCTCAAACAGCTGAGCTACTGGTGGTGGCCAAGCCAGACCTGCCCTGCTCAGTACCTCCTAGGCTTCACGGCCCACCAGCTGTGTGATAGCATGTGCCCACAGACTGGTCCTCATCACAATGTTGTGGTGTGACTGTTCACTTTACCATGCCCAGGGATGATTCTGTAATCTGTGGCTGGTTTGGCAACATAGTTCTGTAACATAAGAAACCGCTCCTGACCCCTGAATGCTAGATCCAGATGACAATGCTAGCCCAGAGCCATTTTTGTCACCATATAAAGTAATTTTGTTGGAGTCTCAGGATGACATAGTAGGAGGTACAAAATACAGCAAAAGTCCCCTTTGGATGCTCCCTCAGCCTAGCCAACTTCACATCCTAGAGAGCTGACCTTTATCATCTCCCTAATGCATTTACATGGGGAAATCTAGGGAAGCCCTCAGAGGCATATTCATTGAATCTTGACAAACTTGATATCATCTCATATCTTCGTTGACACCTGTATCATTTAAATTGGAAGAGTAAAGTCAAATTCCATGGTGTTATCTACCAGAGTATAAGGCCTCACCCATCCTAAAACCTGGTGTTCGCCTTAGTCGGTTCCATAGAATACCAGCCTCCTTTCCCTTCCTTTTTAGCTACACTGAATTTTGGGGGGGGGGGGTGGGGTGGGAGGTGTACAGTTTTTGAAAGATTTCATGTAAAAACTAAGGGAAATGGGAATCCAAAGTTCAAGTTGGGTTGGAAAATTCTTGAGAACCCCTAGTATTAAGAATGCAATAAAAATTCAAAATGATGCATATATAGTAGAAAAGGGGCTAAAAATAAATAGAAGTTACACATTTCAGAATTTTAGAGGAGGAATAACAGACTTTGAGAAAATAAAGGCACTTGGAAAATCTGTGTGAAATAGTTAAACTGAAAGACCAGGGGCTGCTGGGCAGGAAGTAACTGAGTCAATGGATCCAGAGGGCCTTGTGCTACTGCACTGTAACAGAAAGAGAACCGCTTCCAGGTCACATGTTAGGGTTGTGCTCATTTTAGGGTGCCAGATCCTCTTTCCATGTTTTCCCTTTGCCTTCTTTATCAAACCCTCTTCAAATGAAAGCAAGGTTTCTACATTGTCCCATGACAGGTATCACTTTACATTGATTGGCTTCATGCTTGTACACACCTCTCATGTTACCAGAGAATGCACCTCCCAATTGCTTAGATATTTGTCCATCTTGAGGGGAAAATTTCTTCCTTTGCATCATCTTGGTACTTATGAACTACAAACTCTGTAGCCTGGTTGTTCCTGGCAGCAGCCCCGTGAAGTTTCTACTTTTGTTTCTCAGTGAAATTCCTCCAAAAATGTTTCCTCACAAGATACTTCTCTCCCAGCCCACCTCCAGTTGGACTCGATTTCTTGGGCCTCATTTGGTGTCTTTCAGGACTCTCATAAACCTGCATTGTCACACATACCCCAGCAATGTGTTCAAACAAAGCCATCTCCATTCTCTATCTGGGTCTACACACCTGCAAATTCTCCATTGATTGTATAAGCCACCTAGCAGCTGTCCCTTTGTCTGCATGGGTTAATTGATTAAGCACTGACTATACCAAGGCAACTCTCAGTCCCCTGTATTAGTCTGTTTTCACACTGCTCTAAAGATACTACCTGAGACTGGGTAATTTATTAACAAAAGAGGTTTAATTGGCTCACAGTTCTACATGGCTGGAGAGGCCTCAGGAAAGTTACAGTCATGATGGAGGGTGAAGGGGAAGCAAGGCATGTCTTACATGGTGGCAGGAGAGAGAGAGACTGCAGGGGCACTCCCACTTTTAAGCCATCAGATCTCATGAGAACTCCCTCACTATCAGAGAATAGCATGGGGAAACCACCCCCATGACCTAATCACCCCTCAACATGTCCCTCCCTCCACACGTGGGGATTACAATTTGAGATGAGATTTGGGTGGGGACACAGAACCAAACCATAAAATTCTGCCCCTGGCCTCTCCCAAATCTCATGTCCTTTTCACATTTCAAAACCAGTCATTCCTTCCCAACAGTCCCTCAAAGTCTTAACTCATTCCAGCATTAACCCAAAAGTCCAAGTCCAAAGTCTCATCTGAGACAAGGCAAGTCCTTTCTGCCTATGAACCTGTAAAATCAAAAGCAAGTTAGTTACTTCCTAGATACAATAGGAGTACAGGCATTTGGGAAATGTTCCTGTTCCAAATGGGAGAAATTGGCCAAAACAAAAGGGCCACAGGCCCCATGCAAGTCTGAAACCCAATGGGTCAGTCATTAAATCTTAAAGCTCCAAAATAATCTCCTTTGACTCCATGTCTCACATCTAGGGCATATTGATGCAAGAGCTGGGCTTCCAAGGCCTTGGGCAGCTCTGCCTCTGTGGCTCTGCAGGTTATAGCCCCCATGGCTGCTTTCACCAGCTGGCGCTGTGTGCCTGTGATATTTCCAGGTGCACAGTGCAAGCTGTTAGTGGATCTACCATTCTAGGGTCTGGAAGATGCTGGCCCTCTTCTCACAGCTCCACTAGACAGTGCTCCAGTGGGGCTCCAACCCCACATTTCCCTTATGCACTGCTCTAGCAGAAGTTCTCCATGAGGGCTCCACCCCTGCGGCAGACTTCTTCCTGAACATCCAGGTGTTTCCATACATCCTCTGAAATCTAGGCAGAGGCTCCCAAAGCTCAACTCTCGTCTTCTGCACACCTGCAGGCCCAGCCTCGTGGAAGCCACGAATGCTTGGGGCTTGCACCCTCTGAAGCCACAGTCCAAGCTGTACCTTGGCCCCTCTTAGCCATGGCTGGAGCTGGAGTGGCTGGGATGCAAGGCACCAAGTCCTAAGACTGCACATAGCAGGGGGCCCTGGACCAGCCCAGGAAACCATTTTTTTCCTCCTAGACCTCCAGGCCTGTGATGGTAGGGGCTGCTGCAAAGATCTCTGAAATGCCCTGGAGACATTTTTCCCCTTGTCCTGGCTATTAACATTCAGCTCCTTGTTACTTATGCAAATTTCTGCAGCTGGCTTGAATTCCTCCCCAGAAAAATGGGTTTTTCTTTTCTACCACATGGTCAGGCTGCAAAGTTTTCAAACCTTGATGCTCTGCTTCCCTTTTAAACATAAGTTCCAATCTCAAACCATCTCTTTGTGAACACATATGACTGAACACTTCCAGAATCTGCCAGGTCAGGTCTTGAATGCTTTGTGGCTTTCAAATGATACCCTAAATCATCTCTCTCAAGTTCAAAATTCCACAGATCTCTAGGGCAGTGGCAAAATGCCACCAATCTCTTTATTAAAGCATAGCAAGAGTGACCTTTGCTCCAGTTCCCAATAACCTCTTCATCTCCATCTGAGACCACCTCAGCCTGGACTTCATTGTCCATATCACTACCAGCATTTTGGTCAAAACTATTCAACTAGTCTCTAGGAAGTTCCAAACTTTCCAACATCTTCCTGTCTTCCTCTGAGCCCACCAAACTGTTCCAACTTCTGCTCATTACCCAGTTCCAAAGTTGCTTCCACATTTTCAGGTTATCTTTATAGCAGTGCCCCACTCTGCCAATACCAATTCTCTGTATCAGTCCATTTTCATACTGTTATAAAGATACTACCTGGGACCAGACAATTTATAAGCAAAAGAGGTTTAATTGACTCCTAGTTCTGCATGGCTGGAGAGGCCTCAGGAAACTTACAATCATGCCAGAAGGTGAAGGGGAAGCAAGGCATGTCTTATATGGCAGTAGGAGAGAGAGTGCAGGGGAAACTGCCACTTTTAAACCATCAGACCTTGTGAGAACTCCCTCACTATCATGAGAACAGCAAGGGGAAACTGCCCCCATGATCCAGTCACCTCCCATCAGGTCCTTCCTCGACATATGGGGATTACAATTTGAGATGAGATTTAGGTAGGGACACAGAGCCAAACTATATCACCCCACACCCCAGCTTCCAGGAATCTAGTCATCCATATATTGTTGATATGTGTGGTTTTACTGGTAATTTGTGCAAAAAGGTCAAATCACACAATGTCAGCATCTCACTGGAGACATCCATATAGACACCTCTTCTCTATCCTCAGGAGATTGCAGAAACCCCTCCTCTGACAGCTACCCCTCCCCCAGGCTTTTTCCACTCTGCCTGCTTAGTATGCAGAAGAGCGTTCTTCTCTACCTTGAAACCAAGCCCTAAGGCTTCCTTACACGCTGGCTTACCAAAACATCTTCTCAACAAAGGCTGGGTCTCTCCCTACATAGAAATTCTCTCCTAGCAGATATAAAAAATTGAAAGCTTTCTTCATGCAGCTCCAGTTGTACCTCTGATTTCCATGGGTCAGCCAACTTCTGCTTTGCCCACAGCTCCAATTCTTAAATGGCTCCCTCCATCAGATTATACTGGGCCCTGGGCTGCAGTCACACCTCTTCTTTGTGGACTTCTGATTTTTGGCAGCCTTCCGTCTCTCCCTTTCTAGGCACCTTAACCTTGACCATCACATACTGCTACCTTAATACATTCTCTGATAAGATTTATCAGCAGTAAAAACTGTCACTCAAACAAGACCGCAAAGCAACTCTCCTGGGGTATCATTCTTGGTACAAAAGAAACTAGGGATTTCATTTATTTTGCAGCCATTAGCTTTTCTCCTCCACCATCATCCAGGTTATCTCTAATGGTCTCCACAGCTTTCTCCTAGGGTGGTCTGGTACGGTCCTGGATTTCATCCCCATTATCTTGCTTAAATTCTTTAATTATCTCACATTCAATAGCGAACCCTTGACCATTATACGTCCTTTAGGGGGACCCATAATGGGATTGTTCTTAAACTTTAGGCTGCACAAGAATGTCCTGGAGAGCCTGTTTAAAAGGCAGCCCCTTGCCTACAGTTCTGATTCAGTAGATCTATGGTATGACTGAGGAATCTGCCTTTCCCGCTACTACACCCAAGTGATTCTGAAGCCAGAAATAGGAGCCTCATATTCTTTCCCAAAGTGGGCCATTCATACTGCTGCAACCCAAGAGATTTTAATAGTTATGCGTTTGTTTTAATTTAAATTTTTAAAACCCTATAGACTAGCAAAAGCATGATTTCATAGATATTGCTTAGAAGGCTAAGCAAAAATGGTGAGCTAAGAGCATGTGGGCCACCTGTCTTCAAACCCTGGCTCTGCCATGGGTAGACTATTTAACTGCTCTATGCCTCTGTTTCTCCATCAGTAATATGGGACCTATAGCACCTAACACACAGAATTCGAGAGTAAATGAGACAATGTACTTAGAACAGTGCCTAGGACGGAGTAAGTACTCAGAAAGTTTGGAAATTATTATCCCCCGTGCGTTACCATATTTAAAGCATTCCTTTATTTTTTGATGTTTTCTATTCTTGAGAATGTTTGTGATTCCTGAAGGACGTGATTCTAGAGGCAGAAAATCCACATATAATAAAGTAGGAGCAGCAAAAATTGTGCGTATGTTTAGTACTTCCCATGGCTTGTTTATGTTGGCTTTTTGGTTTTTACATTTCTCCTTAAGACTGACTTTTTTGTTATTGTTGTTCAAAATGTCTTCCCATTCTAGACTACTAAAGTCTGGCTCAAACAAACATGACCATTCTCTCACACCAAAAGCAAGAGGCTCTATAAACTTCCTATACCATTCTCATTGCTCTGATCCTGAGACTACAGGACATAGCCTGTGCAGGTGGGGAGCAGTCTCTTCACTATCATTTGTTGTCTTCAGCTTCTCTTTTTCTCTACCACCAAAAGAAAAGTATGACCTTAGGTTGAAAAAGAAGGGAATTACTAAACACAAACTTGTCAAGCTCTAAGACAGTAACTCTCAAGTATTCTTCTTAAGAACTGGGCTTGTCACTGTCAACCCTCCAGGCAGAAGGTTAGACTTCCACCACTCCCTCGTACTTCTTGCCTGTCTGAATTTTCTCATCTTGTGGTCTGGAGTTTACCTTGGTAGTTTTCCTGACCTGAAAGGTATTAGGACTCCCTTTCTTATATTTGGATCCTGCCAATGAGACTGCTCGTGAGGTGAGGAAACGCCACATTTCCATGGTGGTGATGCGCCACTGTGCACACCTTGTTACTCTGTTGGTGGGTGGCAGGGCTGACCCGTCACTCTTGGGCACTGGAATCTCCACTGAGAAGCCTCCAGCTGAGCAAGCTTTTTCTGGCCTGTGTGGTCAGGTACCTTCTCCTGAATGAGTCGTCACTGGTTCAGTCGTGACATGTCTCACAGGATTGCCATAAACCTTTCTTTTCTTATGTTGGCTTTTTGGTCAGTTTATTGTTCCTGATCTTCTCAATGATGTATAGATATATTGCATAGGGAACCCCGGTGACTAGCTTACTATTCCGTGCAGTTAGTGGGGATTCCGGCAAGCAGCCCTGAGGCCCTAAGAGAAGTCCAGCATTTTACTATATCTTCTGCCGTTAGCAAGTTTTCTTAAAATCTGCATATAATCTACTTAAAGATGTCAAGGCTGTTTCTGCTTTATTCTGCAAGAGACAATTTTTGGTTTTGCAAGTTCTAGTATGGGTGGGTGGTGGCTATGGGAGAGACTGCACATCACAAAGCAAACCTATTTCTGGAAAATAGCAGAGGAAAATTTTGCAGATTCCATACTGGCTGATCTAACATTGCACAGCTCTGTGTAACTGCAAATTAAGAAAAGCAGTACTAAAGCTACAGATATGCCTTTATATCCCCCAGCTTTTATTTTGAAAGATTACAAAGCCACAGAAAAGTTCCAAGAATAGTAAGGTGAACCTCCAAATAATCTTTATCTAGATTTCCCAATCACTAAACATTTTGTTACATTTGCTTTCACTCTCTGTACATATATATAGGTGTATTTGTTTATGTGTATATATATATATGCTTTTATATGCATACACATTATTTTTCTGACACTTTTCTCCTAATAATAAAGACATTCTCTTACATAACCATAAGACTGGAAATTTAACATTGATATGATAACATTACATATTACAGGCCATATTCAAATTTCTTCAACCTCCATCTCCTGGGTTCGAGCAATTCTCCTGCTCAGCCTCCCGAGTAGCTGTAATTACAGGTGCCCGCCACCGTGCCTGGCTAATTTTTGTATTTTTGGTAGAGAGGGGGTTTCTGCATGTTGGCCAGGCTGGTCTCGACTCCTGACCTCAGGTGATCTGCCTACCTCGGCCTCCCAAAGTGCTGGGATTACAGGCGTGAGCCACCGCGTTTGGCCTCTTCAGTCTCTTTTAACCTACATCAGTTCCCAGTCTTTCTCTCTAGTTTGCAACATTGATATACATATTTTGTTACCTATGTTTTGTTTTGCAAAGTGTTTCTGAATTTGATTTGTTTGACTATTTTCTCATACTTAGATTTAGGTTAAACTTGGGTGTTTTCAGGAGGGGCAGATGACATTGTGTGCCTCAAAGTAGGGACCTCTCAATGTGAGTTTGTACCTCATTGGTGGCGCTAAGTATGTCTCTTGGTGAAGGCAGTAGCCACCAGATTTCTCCTTTGTTAAATGTACATTTTCCCTTAGTAATAAATAAGAATCCATGAGGTAAAATTGTTTGAACATTTTATTTCCCAATGTTCTTTCATCCAATGATTTTAGCATCCATTAATAATTTTTGATGAAATAAGTAATTATTATGGTGGTTGTAAAATAATAATTTCCTGTTTCTATTATTCCTTCTACATCTATTAGTTGTAGACTCTGTACTAAAAGCCAGAACATTGGATAATTGTACTCAAAAGCAAAATGGACAGGGAGGGCTAAAGCTAAACACTCTGCATGCATTATTTCACTAATTCTTATAAAAGCCTGTAAAGTAAATACTATCTATATTTTATTGAGATATTTTAAACTTTTGTGATTAATATGAAAATACCGATATATAGATATTACACCACAAATAGACATTCAGGATAGAACACTCAAGAATATTCACAGAGAGAAGGAAGCTTCCAACAGGGCCAGAATTAACATTTCCTTTATGTACATCTGATAAAAATATTTCTGCTTTTAGGTATGTGTATGTCCGTGTGAATTTAACCAGTCCTTTAATGATGTTAATCCAGAAGCACACAGCATATATTAGGTAGTTAAATACACATTAACTGCTTAGCTAACTTTATAGCAAAGTTCTCAACTGACTTCAACTTAACCAACTTGCCAGATTCACAGATGCTCTCCGTTCCCTCTGTGAACCGAATTTTCTGATATGCACAGCATGCTGGGCACTTGAGGGCAGTAACTACTCTCCAATGTATCCAAGGACTTCTGCTCCCACTTCTGCTGTTATTTACTAACCAAGAGTCTGTTGTGTTTGTTCCCAGGCCTGTTTGGGTTAATTAGACTTGTGATTGTAGTATTTTAATTAATTAAGTTAAGCATATTTTAATTAAATATTATGAAAATTGTCAAACTAGATGAGCAGAAAAGAGTATAGTTGTTATTCTGAAACAGAGTTGAATGCTCTGGAAAGTCTCAATTTTAAAAAATGACTATTACAATAAGTGTTAGTAAGAAAAGTTTAAAAGACTGGAACAGGAATCATAAAAACCCCAACGTGGTCTGGATTCAGAATGTCTCAGAAATGTCTGATTCACTTTAGATAAATTGAAACTGGAGAGAGATGTGTTATGGATGTGATTTATGCAAAAAAGACTTCAAAATACAGATTTATACTAGAATAGAGGGGAGGTCTTGACTCTACATTTAAATATTGTCAAATGAATTTGCATGTGC
The DNA here is from genome assembly GCF_028885655.2 of Pongo abelii. Taxonomy (NCBI): domain Eukaryota; kingdom Metazoa; phylum Chordata; class Mammalia; order Primates; family Hominidae; genus Pongo; species Pongo abelii. The sequence continues at coordinate 89,483,821 of NC_071989.2, read as the reverse complement.
CATGTTATTATAGTTTTTAGAATTTGGGACTTTAACCAAATATTTTGATTAATTGGCTCATTACTGGTTTTGGTCTTATCAAATATGAGCTTCTACTGTAAAGATCTCATTCTACAATCATTCCTAATTAAGGTTTCTGTATCTTTAAAAAGTCTCAAACAACCATTTTAGATGCTATTAAAAAAAAAAAAAAAAAATCTGTAGACCCAACTGACCACTGCAGCCAAGCTTCTGGTGCTCTGAACAGACAAATGGAGCGCAACAGCCCCCTACAAGTCAGATGACACCTAAACAAGGTTTATATGTGCTGAACATCCCCTAGGAATGCCAGAAAACATTCTGGGACTTTATATGTAACTTTTATATCATATGTTATATGGTGCATATTATTTATAGGTTAAAGTTTCTATTGAATTTCTGTATTTCAGGAATGGCTACCATTTCTTTTGAATCTCTCTAAATACCTAACACTGTGCTCTGCTTTTCCTAAATTAGACCTTAAAAAAATTAGCTGAGAAGACAATATATAATAGTTCAGTACTGCAGAGGCAGAGTCCACAGCCTATCTAGTGGGTGTACATCTGTAGCCCTTTCCTCTTCTGACATGAGCTCCAGCTTTTATTTGGCTTCTGGCTGGAACTGCTACTTTACCCCCGATCTAGAGCAGGGCAAACTGCCGCTGTTCATCTCGTAGGCACTAAATAAATATTTGTGGGTGACTTTTTTTTTCTTCACCTCAGAAAAATATTAAGGAGCTCAGATGACATCTAATATCCAGGACACAAAGACCACACTCAGCAGCTAGACTGCCCCTGTGTGTGCAAGGGGGGCCCAAGAGGGAAGGGGGAGGTAGACCCAAATGACCCCTACTGTGCTCTGTCCTCCAAGTAAATCTGTGTTACAGAATCAGTCTCTCCCCGCAAGGGCTGGACAACCAGCCTCACCCTTTCAGTTGGCAAATGCAACTGAGTACAAAAGCATGGGCATCAGAGCATAAATAGAGCAGTGTCATGTCACATCATGTCACATCGACTTTGGTGGAGTCCCACTGTCGACTGAATCTAGTCCTGACTTCTCAGGCTGACATCTGAGCCCAGAGTCTCCATGCCTGCAGTCCACCTTCCTAGCTCTGTCTCACGACTCTCATACGGATACATCATACTCCAGTAAAATGGGAACTGCTCTTCTCATATATGCCCTTGTTTTTACCCGAATTGCCTCCCCAATCCCACTCAAAACAACCCCATTTTTGCCTATTAAAATCTGACATCACTTTTCCTTGAAGCCTTCTTTGACTTCTTTAACCCATGGTCATCTCTCCCTCCTTTGAACCCCACTGAGCATATTCTGACCCTTTGTGCTGAATTTTTGCTGACCTCCTTACCCTCCTTGGGGGCAGGTACTAAGCTTTACTCAATTTGAATTTCCTCCAGTACCTTGTCTAGTCAGCACCTTGCATATAGAAGGTGTTTAACCTTTAAATAAATGTTTGATAGCTGTTAGTTGAATTATATAAGTTTTTGACTCTAGAACCAAGTAGTGTAATGCTGGAAGAGTTTAGGAAATATTTTTAGGAACTAAAAGGTACATAGATTTGGAATGAAAATGTTCTACTCTAACCATGAAATTCCCTGAGCCGAAACATAATTCAGATAGACTATTTGACTTCCAGAGTTGCTTCTTATGTATGCTATAAATAGGGTTAGTGTTTATTCCAAGGCAATTTTTATTTATTGGACACAAGGAAAAATATTATTTCTTTCTCTTGACATTTTACAATTTCTGTCTTCAACAGTTTTGACTCACATTGTTAATCTAATTTATTACTAAAATATCAATAGTCTTTAAAAATTATTTAAGATTGTGTCTACATTTTTGGCAGTTAGTGGTCAAATACACAATCCTAAAGTTTGAGACTTCAAATAAATACAGGGAACTACTCCTTATATGTAAGGCTTTTCTATAATTTATTATTGATACATTCTATAATGATGTATGTATTTCCTCCTTGCTTTTCTGCCACAGAGTTGGGTGGCAGGCAGTTGAACAAGCACTAAAGAACTTTCCCTATTAACTTTATTCTGCTGTTCAGGATGGATTGTGACACTGACAGCATTATGGATCACTCAGCATCCTCCCCTCCCCCTTATTTTTTCTAGTACTTTCTTCCCTTAAGGCTGAGGGCATTTCAAGGGGGGTTCAGTGCATTAAATATGTGTGAGGTCTGACTACAGTACCAGGATGGTATACACTAATGATCTCATTCCAGATTCTGGCTTCATTTTTATCTCTTGTGTGTGCAGTACACTCAGCTACATCATGATCAGCAGACACATTCCCAATTCCACTCATCTTGCTAATTTTCATGTGTGCCATCCAAGCCAGTGTATCTCTTATGTTTGGAGGCAATTTCCCTTAAATGTGGTCATCAAGTAAGATTTTGAGCATCTAAAAATGAAACAAATGGCTTAAAACTACAGTGAGACAAAGAAATACATTTTGTTGGCTTCAGAATAATAACTGGACTTTACTGCTTAAAGGAAAAACTGCTGGTCTATGGTGATAGGAGAAAACACAGTTACCTCTCTCCAAAATTCTAGCCCAACAATGACCTATGAAAGAAAATCTTGTTCTAGCTTGTCATACTCAAATACTTTTAAACAAATGACTGGAAGTTCTGAATGATATATAAAAGGTGATCGGTATTTCTTTGGCTCAATGCCCGTTCATATAAACATAGGAATTCAAGTCTTTAATCCGTCTCTTTTTTCACCTTGGGGTTTGCAGAGCTCTCATAATACACTGAGGACTTTATGTTTGCAATTCCTTCTGCCTAAAATGTTCTTCCCACAGATGTGTACGTGGCTTGCCCTTTCATCTCCTTCAGGTCTTTGCCCAAATGTTCCCTTCCTTCTCAGTGGGAGGTTACATAGGGGCAAAGCCTATTTCTATCTTCCCTCCCTGCTTCATTTTCTCCATAGCGCTTATGACCACCTGAATGATTATATATTTTTGTTTATAAATTGTCTCCCTCCACCGCTTGAAGCTGCGTGAAGGCAAAAGTTTTTGCCAGTTTTATTCAATGCTGTATGCCTAGCCCCTAGAAGATGCCTGGCTCGTAGTAGGTACTCAATAAATATTTGCTAGACAAAAATAATGAATTTAGTTTCTTTCCCCCTTTATTTTCTCCAGCCATCTTTCCAAAACATAAATCTGATCATGTTACTCTCATGCTTATAAACATTCAATAGCTCCCCATTACCTACAGAATACAATTAAAATGCCTCAGGTTGGCATACAAAATCCCAACCCACCTCTCTAGTCTTTCCTCTTAGCATTCATCTCCCGCGACCTACAAGCCAGACACACGGAACCCTTGACATTGACCAAAACTGCCCTGCTCCTTCCATCTCTATGCTTCTGTGCACACTGCTCTTTTCACCTACAGTGTCTTCTCTACCATTCTATCTGAGCAACTCATGATTAGCCATCAGCACCCAGGTGAAACTTGAGCTCCTCTGAAAAGCTTTCCTCCTCCATCCCAGGCAGAGTCAACTTGTCCCCTCTCTGGGCTCCTACTTTTATTATATTTATTATATTGTATTAAACCACAATGCCTTTTACACCAATCTAATAGCATGGATGACACAGGGATACAGTTATTTATGCATCTTTCTTCTACTACAAATCTGTGATATTTTGCATAGTAGTTAAGACACAGTTGGTGCGTAATCCCCCTTCCTTCATTTATTCTCAGCCATGCCTCAAAACTGAGTCTGCTCCAGTTATGACATAGAAACTCTTCAAGAACCGGAAACATCTGATAATAATCTTTGAACCCTGGTAGGTTCTCTAGAGATTGACTGCAAGATTTTTGAACAGAATTTTGAATGAATAATGGATGGATGGATGGATGGATGGATGGATGCATGGATGCATCCACGCATCCACCAGAGGCCAAAGTTCTAGGTACTTTCTTATGTTACCTCCCTTTTTGGAAATACTACTTTTATGCATAACTGCTTCATTACCATTCTTTCTTGAATGTACAGTTGTACCCTCATGTGCCCAATTAGATGATTCCACATGATTTGGGGGACATCAATGATTAACTGAAGACACAAGTGATTAACTCTGGAGAGCTAAATGTTACATATAAAAAATGAAAAAAAGAAAGGTTCATTTGAGGCCAGACTGAAAACCTGGACAAAAAAGTTAAAGATACTGTGTACAAAGCAGCAGCTTGCAATTTTTTAACTTCTAAATGTATTATTCGGTCTTCAGGGAATAAACAATGAGCAAAGAAAGTTAGAGTTGAATGCATTGGAAATTGTTTCGTACTTGATTCTGAAAAAGGATTAAAAGGACTTGACATAGAATGAAGCGATTTTATCAAGGTAGAGGACACTGTGGAAGAAAGGTCATTGAATGTAGCTGAATACACAGAGACTGCCATAAATCATGTTAGCAATCAACACACCCAGTGTTCTATGCCTACCAGCAGTGGCCCGTGTTTGAAAGGAAGGTGTAAATCCCTCATCCAGCACCAAGTTTTGCAATCCTATGCAGTAAAAAAGTTCCTTTCTAAGCCCATGCAGGGATCAGAATATGACCATAGTGAATAGTCCCCATTTTATTCTGGTTATTACATACATGGGATGGGAAAAGCAACAGCAGCCACAGTGCAGGATCAAGTGACAGCAGCCTTCTAGATGTTCCAGTGGTTTCTACATATGAGACATGGAGTCTGTGGCCCTTGAAGGTCCTTCTCTCTAAGTATCTCATCTCCTACCACTCGACTCACTCAAGCAGACTCCTAATCCAACACTTGGAACACAGAAATTACTCCCTTCTCATCTACCATTCCCCAGCTCCCGCTGAACCCATCCTCTTTATGACTTGCAGGATCTCACCTTGAAAAAACAATAAGATATTTATGGCAAAGAATGCCAGTTTTCTTCACTACCTTGCCTTCTTCCTCATAATAATAGAAGGCCCAAGTTTTATCGGGGCACGTAACTTGCTCAGATCAAAGGCTACATTTTCTTGCTTCCCTTGCAGTAAGATGTGGCTTTGTGACGAAGTTCTGACCGGTAAGATGGGAGCAGAAATGGCATATACAATTTCTAGGTTGTTTCTATAAAAGGAAAGAGTATGCCATTTTGCTGACCAGAATATGGGCATAGTGACATTGTCCTGAACCATGTGGATGAAAGCAAAGAAGCAAGATAAAAGGAGCTTGGGCTGCTGCTGACTTCTCAGAGCACAGATGCCCATGAGCTCAGCCTGAAATATGAGAGAGAAAGGACTTTGATTGTGTTTAAGCCACTGTTATTTTGGATCTCTGGCACAGCAGCTAAACCTATAGCCTAACTTAGACAGTCCTTCACAAGGTGACCTGCCCACCAAACATCTCTTTCCATCCTTGTTTTACAACTTCTTCTGCAGTCTCCACCCTTCATACTCAACTCTCTGTGCACATGGAACTTCTTACCTTTTCCCAAGCAAGGCACTCTCTTTTATGCCCCTGTCTGTACATGCTATTCCTTCTGGATCAATATCTCAATGTGTCAAGCCCTCATTCAACTTCCAAGGCCCATCTTAAACACAGGACTGTTGGTCTTTTTGCAATTACAGATAATTGTAATTATTTGTTTTACCTGTCTATGCAGTGTATTCTCTCCTTGACCCTCTAAGTTCACTCTCTCCCCTTCTCCATCCTGCTCTGTGCCCTGCGGGGCTGATGTCTACAGACCTTAGAGCCCAAACCAGAGTCCCTTGCCCTCTGGCTTCCAGGTGGATTTGGCCAGTGGAAGTTGGGAGATGGGAAGGTGGGGAGAAAAAGATGTTAAGGTATTTATTTTCCCACCTTCCTCTCAGCCAGGCCACAGTTTGGTAGGTTCTGGATTTCTGGAACCTGGATAAGGCCACAGCTCCTCTCCGGCAGCCCTGGCCCATGGCTGTAGGTCTCACCAGGCTGGCCCAGTACCAACTTCTTGATATTGCTGGTCTCTGGGTGTTTCATCACATCTGTGGTTTTCTTAATCTTAGCCATTCATTTATAAATGTTTCCACAATTAAGTACTCTTCAAATTACCTTTTTGAGTGTGCCATCTATTTCCTTCTGGGACCCTGACCCATACTATGCCTCATTAGACTGTCACTAGACTATGACAACCTTGAGGTCAAAGACCAGGACTAAGATGTTTTCCATCCCACTGTCAAGTTCAGCACCTAGCTCATAGTTTTTGCATAATAACTCTTTGTAGAGTAAAAACTATTTCTGTCCATTCAAGATTCTTACATAATGTCCCAAAGAAGAGGACTGTTGACTTTCGCCATACAGTTTAATTTACATAAATCTACATTGTGAATTGAAACTCTCACTTTAATTTCAAATGAATGTAAAATTCTTTTCTCTTTTCTTTTCCTCTTTTCCTTTTCATTTTATTTTATTTTATTTTATTTTTTTGAGACAGGGTCTCATTCAGCCATTGCCCAGGCTGGAGTGCAGGGGCACAATCACAGCTCACTGAAGCCTCAACCTCCCAGGCTCAGATAATCCTCCCACCTCAGCCTCCCGAGTAGCTGGAACTACAGGGATGTGGCACTACACATGGCTAATTTTTTGTAACTTCTGTAGAGACAGTGTTTTGCCATGTTGCCCAGGCTGGTCTCAAACTGCTGAGCTCGTGATCTGCCCACCTTGGCTTCCCAAAGTACTGGAATTAACACATGTGAACCACCACACCCAGCCTTTCTCTTTTCTCACTTACATACTCATGTATAAGCTAAATTTCACTCCAAATATTCACTCCATTTATTTCTTCCAGCTTGTTTCATTTGCTTATCTGATATCTTATATTAATATCTTCTAGTTAGCTATATCTTCATTTAAATTTTTGACCAAAAATATTTAGCCAAGAGTCAGGAACTGAGATCTGTGGAGTACCACTGAAGACTCTCTTCTGGCTGACATTAACATATGAATCAGCACTTTCAGTACTTTTGTTCCATTGCTTTGATACTATTTTGAATGGATTGTTTTCTTAATTTAATTTTAGAATTGTTCATTGCTAGTTTGTAGAAATATGACTGATTTTTTATATCGATCTTATATCCTGCAACCTTGCTGAACACGTATTAGTTCTCATTGGTGTGTGTGTCTGTCTGTGCATGTGTATTCCTTAGAATTTTTTATATTCAAGATCATGTCATCTGCCAATAGAGATAGTCTCTTCCTCTACAATCTGAATGGCTTGTATCATCTCTGGATCTACCAAGTAACTGGCATTGCCTCCAAAATGGTCAGAATGAAAGAGTTGGAAAATGGTTTGTTGAAAAAAAAAAATAGTTGTTTGCTTGATGTTTTGTTGGAGGGAAAAGTAGCTATATTCCTCATAAGGCTTTCACAAATATTACTTTCATTCACTTATAGTTTTATTAGAGAAAGCAGGGGACACCTAAGGATGTAACTCTCAGTAAATCTACAATGACCTTTTTTTTTTTTTCAGACGGAGTCTTGCTCTGTCACCCAGGCTGGAGTGCAGTGGTGCAATCTCGGCTCACCGCAACCTCCACCCACTGGGTTCAAGCAATTCTCCTGCTCCAGCCTCCCTAGTAGCTGGGATTACAGGCGTGCGCTACCACGTCCAGCTAATTTTAGTATTTTTAGTAGAGACGGGGTTTCACCATGTTGGCCAGGCTGGTCTCGAACTCCTGACTCAGGTGATCGGCCCACCTTGGCCTCCTAAAGTGCTGGGATTATAGGCGTGAGCCACCATGCCCTGCAAGACCAATGACTTCTTATATGGAATTTTAAAAACCTGGCCAGAGGGCCGGGTGTGGTGGCTCACGCCTGTAACCCCAACACTTTGGGAAGCCGAGGTGGGTGGATCATTTCAGGTCAGGAGATCGAGACCAGCTTGGCCAACATGGTGAAACCCCATCTCTACTAAAAATACAAAAATTAGCTGGTCATCATGGTGGGCACCTGTAATCCCAGCTACTCGGGAGCCTGAGGCAGGAGAATCGCTTGAATCTGGGAGGCAGAAGTTGCAGTGAGCCCAGATGGCACCACTGCACTCCAGCCTGGGCAACAGAGTGAGACTCATCTCAAATAAATAAATAAATAAATACCTGGCCAGATAATAAAGATCCCATTACGCAGGATATAGTAGAACGGCAAATTTTACAGTGTGGATCCAAATTCCACTACTTCATAGTCATGTAACCTTAAGTAAAATAAGAGAAACAATACCTGTCTTCCATGACTGCTTGAGAATAAAATAAAAATAATTGATATAAAGGGCCTGGAACCCCAGTGCACACCTAAGTTTAGCCTCCTACCTTCCACCTTTATTTATAAGAATAAATGATTCTTATTTAATTTGCATTCTCATATTCATACTATGTGAACCACCAATGAGAAAAGCTGCTTCATTTATCTTATGGTGATTCTTAACCCCCATCTCTAAATTAAAAATAAACCCTAAGAATAACCCATTCTCTAAGAAGGGAAATAAACTTGGATTCTGTGGAGTCATTAAGAGATTACATAATTTAAAGGGAGAAAAGTGCTATAGAGAGGATTCTAGACTTAAAACATGAAAACTGAATAAATCCTAGAGCTGCATGTGGTTTACCTTTGAACTGAGCTGTATTTAAAGAAGCATAATCCTGATGCCAAAATGAATTTGTTTAAATCTGTTATTAATCTCAATCTTCCAAAGGAGAATTAATTCTCAGTTTATGGAACCGTGTCTCCAGATCAGCTTCCCTTTCCTTTCCAATTCTCTCCCATCCCACAGCTATTCTAAAATCTTCCAGTCACCAAATCTTAAAACACCACTCTATGAGAGCCTACAAAATGGCCTGCCCATTTTCATCCTATTAAGATCAACCTAACTTCCTTGGCTATAGCCTTCTCCTTTATTCCTTCCTATCTACTGAGTCTTCTTTCTTCATATGCACTCTCCCAATTCTGCAGCTCAAAAGATCCAGAAACCAAGGTAGCAAAGTATTCACCTTACAGTGAGGAAGAAGAGAACACTTACACATTAACAAATTTTATCCTGATAATGCCACATGAGGATCTCTTATGCCTTCTTCCACCCTTCTTGCCTTGTCCTATATCTCCTTAAATTGAAAGTTATCTGAAAAAGTCACAGTTGAGTCCCATTTTTAAATTTTATTTATTCATTCATTCCAAAATATTTATTGAGTACTTTTACACACTGATAATTCAAGCCCTTGGAAGGAAATTTCATAAGACTTATAATTACAATCTAAGCTCTTCTATTTTCTCCATTCTTTCCTTCCAGCTTCTTCTACGGGGCAGCTGAAGGCACCAATAGCAGACAATTAGTTAACTGATTGGGAAGAGGAATTTGCTGTCTTCCTGTGCCTCAGTAGAAGTCTTCAACAGAATGTGCACAATTAATTGGAACTAGAAAAATCTGAAAATTTTACAATTATCTCTGTTATCTGCTGCAGATTATAAACACATAAGAGTTATCTCTGGCTTAGCTTGCTTTTAATTTCCCATTAAAGTTGCCATCCACCCTCTTTATTTAAGTACTATGTTGGTGTGATGGTTAATTTTATATGCCAACTTGACTGAGCCATCAGGTGCCCAGATATTTGGTCAAACATTATTCTAGGTGTGTCTGTGAGGGTATTTTTGGATGAGGTTGATATTTGACTCCGTAAATTCAGTAAAGCAGGTTGTTTTTCCTAATATGAGTAGCCCTCATTCAATCAGTCGAAGGCCTGAACCAAACAAAAAGGCTCACCCTCCTGTGAATAAGAGGGAACTCCACCTGCCTGCCTGCTGAGGTGGAGCATTAATCCTTTCCTGCTTTGGGACTTGAACTGAAAAATGGGCTTTTCTTAGCTCTCAAGCCTGAAGGCCTTCAGACTAAGACGTATGCCTTCAGCTTTCCTGGTTCTCAGGCATTCATACTTGAACTGGAAGCACACCATCAGCTCTTATGGGTCTCTAGCTTGTCGACTGCAGATCTTGGGACTTCTTTTTTTTGTTTTGAGACAGAATCTCGCTCTGTCACCAGGCTGGAGTGCAGTGGTGCCATCTTGGCTCACTGTAACCTCCAACTCCCTGGTTCAAGTGATTCTCCTGCCTCAGCCTCCCGAGTAGTTGGGATTACAGGATTACAGGCACGTGCCACCATGCCAGGCTAATTTTTGTATTTTTAGTAGAGACAAGGTTTCACCATGTTGACCAGGATGGTCTCAATCTCCTGACCTCGTGATCCATCCGCCTCAGCCTCCCAAAGTGCTGGGATTACAGGCGTGAGCCACTGTGCCCGGCAATCTTGGGTCTTCTTAGCCTCCATAATCAATGAACCCATTTCTTATAATAAATAAATTACGTATATAAATATATAAGTATTATATTATACAAATATTAAATATATAATATATCTCCTATTGGTTCTATTTCTGTGGAGAACCCTGACTAACATGGTTGGTTACTATAGGCCTTGTTTGTTCTGGGACAGCAGAAGCTCTAAAAGGAAGTGTTAAAGACAAAAATTAGTTCTCTGTCCCTGGAATAAATGGCACCGATAAGTTACATATTTCATGGCTTCAGGCTAATAGAGACTGTAAAATGTTAAGACTAGATCAATGGTTCTCAATTTTTGTTGCATATTATAATCACCTGGGATGTTTTTTAAAATCTGGATGCCCAGAGCTTACTTCAGACCAATAATGTCATAATTTCTGTGAGAGACTCAAATATCAATTTTTGTTGAGGTTCCCCAGGTGATTCTAATGTCTAAACAAGGTTTAGATGATGATGATCTGCTGGTGTCTTGCAAAAGTGATAGAGTTCATTCCTAGCCTAAAGTTGAAAGAAGAAAAGCAGGTAGTAGAAAGTAGTAAAGTTAATCAAGAAGAATAACTCCTCGTGTCTCTTGCTTTAGAAGTTGATAGAGCTATCCATTATCCATCTTGAAGTTCTGAAAAATCCCAGTTTACCCCAGTGGCCTTATTTAAATATAAGTAGAAAATGCACTTTAAAGTAATGTTTTGATGACCTTTTAACTTACTTATCATGTTTTTCCATGACTCTGACCTCTTTCATAGGTAATACGGAGTTGAACCACACAATTACCATATTCCAGAACGCTGCACAGGTAAAAAACAGAAGCCAGGCATGGTGGCTCGTGCCTGTAATCCCAACAGTGTGGGAGGCCAAGGTGGGTGGATCACTTGAGTCCAGGAGTTCAAGACCAGCCTGGACAACATAGTGACACACTGTCTCTACAAAAAATACAAAAAGTTAGCTGGGCGTGGTGGTGGCACCTGTGGTCCCAGCAACTGAAGAGATTGACATGGGAGGATCGCTTGAGATCAGCACGTCAAGGCTGCGATCACGCCAATGAACTCCAGCTTGGGTGACAGAGTGAGACTCTGTCTCAAAAAACAAACAAACAAAAACCACCCAAAAAACAAAAAAACACAGGGGCCACCAAGAAGGATCAGTCACCAAGTGCCCCATTGCATAAAAAGTAAAGTTTACCCTAAGGAGTGACTAAATACTTTGGAGAATTTTCATTCAATGTTTAAAACACACTGACCAACCACTTCTTAGTATGGCAACAGGCTCCCAGGCTTGAGAGATTTGTAAGCTGAGACAAGGAGCTAAAGAGAAAGAGAGAGGGAAACAGAAGGAGGGTGGGAAGATACTGAGAAAGAAGAGATTGGCGGGACAGAGAGAGACTAGTAGAGAGACAGACAGTTATAGCTCTTGAGGGGCCATTAAGGCTCAATTCTTTTGCCATAGACCTCTCTCTTCATTCACTCAGCTCCTGTAAATGACTTTTGTGATTTACAGGACAGAGGAGGGGCTATTAGTTTCCTGTGTATTATCTCATTACTTACTAATATCTGAAACCAGACTGAGAGATGGCATAAGCTAAATAGGAGGAGGACAGGGGAAAAGTTGTAATTGTATGAACTTATTCTTTTGAATATATGTCTTGTTTGTTTTGTCAGTGGGCTCATTTCATCCATTTTATGTAACAAAAATATTACTGTAATTTATTAAAATTGTGAGGGAGTAACATGCGAAGTTTTTTATTTTAACTGCTGAGAGAGGTCATCCTTAGGACTGATGACTCGCTAACATTTATTAGGAATCCAAAGTCTGAACTAACACACGTCGTCATCTTCCTAGACTGTTCCTCAGCTAGTGTTCCATCTGAAACTAACATTCCATCTCAGAAGCTATTCGGTGGAATCATGAGATGCTGTGTCTCTAGCTAGATCCAGCAGGGGCTGAAGAGATGGCATTTATAAAAATGCAGTTTATCACAACTTACACCTAATTTTAATGGAAGAGAGGGCAATATAATGTCAGCTATCAATGAAATATAACATGAATGGGGGCAAATTACAACAGCCTTCATTGGAGTTGGTTCTTAACTGTTTCTGCTTGTATTATAAAAGCTCAGTCTAGGTTAAAAACCACATTTTTAAATGGCTTCAGAGAAAAGGCTGATGGGTTGACAAGAGCTGTATACTCTGTAATTAATCACAGAACTCATACTTGGATGGATAAGAACTTGTTGGCCAAAATATGAAAATAACTATTTCAAAGGATCAGTACTTCTCCAGAAAGAAAGCAACCACCATGTCATAGGGTAATTGTGCTTCAGAGGAGATATGAGGCAACTGGCTTTTACTCAGATACATTTTGCTACCATATATAATACTGTATTCGCTGCCCTACTAGGCTTTCTTTATGAGAACCTTACAATTAAGGCTATAGCTTTTAGAATCTCTCTTCTAAACAGCAAGGACAATATTTCTTTTTTATACGGTCTAGCTTATTATCTATATTTACACACATACAAAATATCTCAGAAGGACACCATTAGGCAGTTATCCAATAGTTTTCCTTCACCCTTCTTTGTCTTAATTATTAAAACCTTGATTTTGTTTGGTTACAATGTGCCTAGGCCCTGGAAATAAATCATGATGTTTAAGACCCTAATGGTATAGCCATAATCCCTCTTGCTGGATATTTGTTTTCCCAGCTTCCCATGCAGTTAGTGGTGGCCACATGACTCAGTTTTGACCAATCAGTTTAGAGCAACTCTCAAGGGTCTTTCTGGGTAATATTTTGGTTTCTGACAAAAGGAATAGGTACATATTTAAGGAGATTTTTTTGTAGGATGCCCCTTTCATTCCTCTTCTGTCTGAGACATTGATGTCAGGGCCTGGAGCTGAAATGCATATATTGTATTGTTACCCATGAGCTGACAAGCATGACAGAAGATGAAGATAATGACAAAGATGCTGACCTAGAGCCCTGATATTGTTAAGCTACTTAACAAGCACTAGACTCTTGTTAAATAAAAAATAAATATCTTTTAGAATTAAACCAATGTTGATTGGGTCTTTGGATATTTGCAACCCAAAACACCTCAACCAGTACAATTCCTTTCCTTTCAGGACAAAAGTTTTTATTACCAGGTCATGTCATCCTGGAGATGATTCTCCTTCAGCTTGCATTTGTAGTATATTAATCCAGTTTTACGTAAATTTTAAATAGTTGGTAACCTCCTCATGAAAAGACATAGAAATTTCTTTCTGTGAAATCTAATAATTATTACTTAAAAGTGTTAACTAGCCCTGTAGCCATTACCAAGAATACTCACAGCACTGCAGTCATTTGCAATTAGGGATTCTGACAAGAGCTCTATTGGAAAGGTTGATACTGTGAATACAACGATATTGTTCCCATGTTGATGAATGGACGTCGTTGTATGTTTGCTCTAAGAAAGTAATTTTTTATTGAACCTTAAATTCTGCGGAGTGCTTTCACACATATTAGTTCGATTGCTTCTCACAACAACCTCACGAGGCAGATATTACTTTTGGCTCTGCTTTACAGATAAGGACACCAACACTGGGGAAAACTAAGTGATTGCTCTTACTAATTCAATTAATGACTGGAAGAACTTGGATTTAGATCAAATCCTATGTTCTTTCCACAATACCATGCCATGAAGAACAGTAACTTAGAGAACTGTGAGGCTCTTGTTTTCCATCTTCAGGCCCAAAATCCCCAGATCTCATGATGCATTTTTAGTATATTACATTGAACTTTACAGAACTTAAAATATATAATGTATTTGCCATATCCATAATAAATTATTAGCCTAAAAAGCAAAAACAATGTAAGTTATGGTAGACCTGGCTGAAAACAAATTTTGCAAAGCCCTAAAAGACACCAGAGTGATATATAAAGGTGCTCCTTCTCCTGGGACTTCCATAGTCATTTTTCTTATTATTACTTGAGTCATAGTAGAATTAATATGTAAACTCATCCAGTAAAGAGACTTTATCTTAGCTATTTTTGTATAGCACAGTGCCTGCCACATAGCAGGCACAGTATAAATACTTATTAAATGAACAAATGGGTTACTGATCTAATCACTCAAAAACACAGAAACACTCTAATCTTTCTTCTCTTAAGCACAGATAGTCTATTGTCTCAAAAAGTTGCTTTGGAGACCAAGGCTCTCTGCAGTTTCAAGGAAGAAACATTATAAGCAGAAGCAAGGTGAGGTTTCTTCACACTTTCTCCTTCTTGAACTGGAGGAAATATTCCCAAACGAGAAGAAAGCAATTAGTTTTTTCAGTAGTAATAGTAGTTTCTAGAAATAGCTTATCCATCTTCCATTGGGAAATGTCTCCTTTCTAATCACTTTTCTCCCCTTGCTGGATTAGTTTAGAGACATTATTGCCAGTTTAGTGCACATCTTTGGCATTTAATAGTGCAACCACATCACCGCAGGTAGTGAAGGGAAACAACTGGATTAAAGAAAGCTATATGCCTATTAAAGTGCCAAAAGAGTGAAATTATAGCTCAGATAATCTTAACTTTCTGTGAAAGTTTGAAAAAGGTGTGGTGTTTTTTTTTTTTTAAAGAGAAATCCATGTTTCTGGTATTTTTGAAATATGCTTGCATTTTCATTAAACTTAACTTCTCTTACACAGGAAAGAGGTCCGTAACTGAAATCCAAAATGTTTGTGAATTAGCATTGTGCAAACTAGGTTTATCCCAAAGGAGAAAACAACCTCTTCAAAAAATGTGCATGCTTGGACTTTATTTTAGCAGTCTATTCAAATTTATTTGGTGATCAAATCCTTTTTAGAATTTAAGGAAAATACATCATCAATAAAAAATTTTAGTCACTAAATAGTCTGAATTAACTTCACAAACATCAGCTAACTAGAAAATCAGAAAGCTCATGGGGACTAAAATATAGGCCATTCCATGACCCAAAGAAGACATGAGTAGCTACTATCATCATAATGTTTGAAAGGGGAGTCTTGCTATTTATAGTAACATGCAAGAAAACTTAGGGAAATGTATGCTGTTATTAACCTGATATCCATCAATATTTGTGTTCCTGGGGAAAAAAATTCTTGAGAAGGAATAGAGCTGTGAAAAATCAATGTTCCTGCTACATAGGAGTATGAATCTGATAGTCTTCTAGCCATTTATACACACTACATCATGCCCCCACAAAGTGAGTGCTGGGTGAGTTTATAGAAACCTAAACTTGCTTGGTTTTTATTTCATCTCATGGCCTCTACCATATTTTATTTCTTTTTATTTTGAAATCAATAAGTAGCCTGCTGGCTGATTATGAAGATAGCAAAGAGAGAGTTTTATTCAATTTTCTTTGCTGCATCTTAATCTGTGAAAACCACTTATGATGCATTTACTTAAAGAACCAATTTAAACAAAAATATATGAAGTGCAAATAATTTAGAACTTCATGCTAATATTGAGTAATGACTATAGGGAAAAAACTTCTAATCAACATTTGGATGAGTTAGGCATGGTTACCAATTTTTTTAAATGTATATATTTTAACACTAGGATGCTTTTCTGTAATTCAAATCTTTAAATGAAATCACAATATATAAAACACTCAAAAGTAGTGTGGTTCTAGTTGAAGAAAGTGAGAAACAATCAACTATCTTCCTTAAAATGGCCTGAAGGCACCTCCAGAGACCTCTAAGGCTCCCAGAAAGACAGTTCGAAAACCACTGGGAAAAGTACCTTGACCTTGAAACCAGGCTCTTGATGTGGCTTCACCAGAGCTGTGTCACTTTGGAAAACTGATTTTTGCCCCTTTGGGTCTCAATTTCCTCACTTATGGAATGAATGAATGATCTCTAACAGAGATCGTTCACCTCTTAGAACTAATATTTTACTCTGATTTCCAGATATAACCACTCACATTAAGACCTTGCAAAGAAGTCTTTTTTTTTTTTAATTTATTATTTTTTTTTGAGACGGAGCCTCGCTCTGTCACCAGGCTGGAGTGCAGTGGCACGATCTTGGCTCACTGCAACCTCCACTTCCCGGGTTCAAGCGATTCTCCTGCCTCAGCCTCCCAAGTAGCTGGGACTACAGGCACACGCCACCACACCCAGCTAATTTTTGTATTTTTAGTAGAGACAGGGTTTCATCATGTTGGCCAGGATGGTCTCAATCTCTTGATCTCGTGATCTGCCCACCTCGGCCTCCCAAAGTGCTGGGATTACAGGCATGAGCCACCACACCCGGCTGGAAAAAAGTCTTTGTAAAACATGTAAACAGTAAAACATGAAGAAAGATGCCCATGATTTACATTAGCATTAAACGTATGTTGATTTGAAATATGATATATTTATTTATTTATTCTTGAAAAATTCCAATACCTCAGAGTGAGATTTCATGATCTATAATCATTATATTCCATCTTCAACTTAAATCATAACACATCTCTACACATCAGAGGGAATATTTGTTACCTCATATGTCTGCAGCCCTTGATATTTTAAGGCCTTTAAGATTATGTATGTAGTATCTTCGATCTCACATTAGCAAACTGGCAAATTATCTCATTTTCACCTGGAAAAGTTGCTAGTATTATTCTGTAATGAGTAAGGTATATGATTTGGTCAGTGGTATGTACTTGGTCAGGTTACAATATAGTAAAATACACATTTTCATTCTCAAAAGTGTACACTTACCTTACAGAATTTTTCACAAGTTGATTTTTTTGTGTCCCTGCACAGCTGTTCTATATTATGCAACTATGTTATGCAGTATTTGGCATATAAATAAATGTTCAAGTATACCTGGTATAATTAGAAATGCTGTGGGCGTTGAGGAAATTGTAAGGGCAACGCTGAAGTGATTGCCCATTCTGGGCAAGAGATAAATACAGTCAGAAGAAACTGGTGGACTAGATAGGGGGTAAGGGAATTGTCCAGGGATGTTATCTCCTAGTGTTATTCAAGAACAATGAGGAGGATAGAAGGGGTGTCAAAGGGGAGACCAAAAGCCCAGATAACAGAGGCAGGGAAGAGCTGAGCTATGAATTCCAGGGATAGATATGCAGGTGTATTGTTGAAGAAGAATGAAGGAAGGGATTTGAGGGGTCAAGAGAAGGTGAGACCAGGGACTTCACAGAGCATCAGGGAGGACCTAATATCTCTAAGGCAGAACTTCAGAATCCACACTTGTACACTTTGCTTCAGGCACATACAACATATCACCTAAAATGTTCAAGCACAGACTAAATGGCCACCAATCAGATGGATTCCTACATCAAGTGGGAGGCTGGTGGCATAATTTCTATACCTCCTAGTTATTTCCAAAATTCTACTATTTTCTCCAGGTAAAAATAATTAATTTGATCTCACACAAGGCATAAGCACTTATAATTAGGAGTCAATACAATTCAGAATATATAGCAGTTAACTACACATATGAATGAACCTTTAAAATGATAAAAAAATTTTAAGATCCTGAAGCCCTGTCTCTCCATTACACAGAAGAGATAACTGAGGCCCAGGAAAAGCACATGATTTGCTTAAGGTCATGAGAAAAGTATGATGATTCTGGACTCTGGATTAATCTCTTCTTACCATTACACTGTGTTGCCTTTAAGCCATTTAATTTTCGTGCTGATCTGTGAATTAGAGATAATAGATGCCATTAGCTGGCTAGATCTGTGTGAACAAAGAGAACTGCAGATTTGAGACAACTGTGAAGATAATTCTGTTTCATAAGATTCTAAAAATGTTTTAATGAAAATACAATTGAAACCCGACCATTTTATTTTAGGTTTTTTAAAAATATAATTATCTTACTCTCCATTTTGCTTTACTAAGTGATCAATAAATGAAGATATTGGTCTCATCTCTATGAGGCTCCCATAATAAATAATTCAGTTGGTAAATGAACAAAAAAAGAAAAATGTTCAAACTCAATATCACCAACAGTGAAACAACCTTCTCATGCTACGCACTGAGAAGAAAATAATACAACTTTTGCAGTATTGGCAAAAATGCCTAACCTGAATCCAACCATAAAGCAACACTCAGATTTATATTGTTGAACATTCTACAAAATGACAGATCTGGATTCTTTAAAAACACCAATGTCATGAAAGTTTTTTTCTTTAAAGGGGAGGGACTGTTTTAGACAAAAGGAGACTAAAGAAGCATAACAGCTAAATGCAATATTTGATAACATCCAGGAGGGAAAAACCAGCTAAAAGATCAGAATTGGGACAGTGGGGGACATTTGAATACAGACTGTATATTAGATCATTTTATTGTATCAATGCTAAATTTTTTGAGTGTGACAATGATACTGCAGCTGTGTAGGAGAAAGTCCTTATTCTTAGAAGACACATGCTTAAGGATGAAGGGGTGAAGTGATGATGTCTGCAACTTATTTTCAGCTTGTTCAGCCAAAAAAAGCAAGCAGGGGGTATGTGTTCATGTGGGGAAAGGGAGAGGGAAGAAGAGAGAGAGAAAGCATATATGGCAAAATGTTAATAATTGGTGACTCTAGGTGAAAGGTATGATGAGTGTTCATTATACTTGAAAACTTGCAAAAGGAAAAGGAAAAAAAAATGGAAGGTCTGTGGGTTGTTGTCCTCCATACAAAATATGTAGAGGAAATAAATAAAATGGGAACCTTTACACTTTGTCCAGTAAATTATTAGTTGTCTTTGGGCAAATATTAATTAACAAGGCTATTATGAAGCACTTATAACATTTGAATAAAATGCTAAATAAATGACAGATCCAGTTGTATATGTTTCCTAGGAGAGTTTCTTTCCTGTTATTTAGGAGTTCAACTTTAGTAATCACACATCTCACAAATGATGTATATGAGATAATCTAACTTCTAGAATTACAGAATACCAAAGTTCCCAGTCAGAACTAATCAGAGGCAACTAATATGGCCTTTTCTTCCCTTTTTAAAAAATCCCACCATACCCAACTAGGTCTGCATTTAGTGGTAGCACATTTCTTGGCTTCCCTAAACGTTAGCCCCTAAGCCCCCAACTAGAAAAAGAGTAACCTAGTATCTAGCATGCAAACTCTTTGTGTGTGTGTGTATGTGTGTGTGTGTGTCCTAAACAAAGAAAGGGTTTCTAATACATCTGGGGTGTGTAGCAGGGGTTGGGAGTTTGCTAGGAAGTTTTCCTAAAGGGTGTAATACCTGAGTTAGCAGAAGGTGGAGAGGGTAAAAGACTTTGCAAAATGTGGCAGCAGAATGAACAAAAGCAGCTGCTGGCTAATCAGTTTACCCAAAATATAAAGTAAGATTTACTATTCCCAGAACGTGAATTTTTTTTCCTTCTTCCAACCTTATAATTCCTGTTCTTTTGCCTTTGTTAATTAAAATCTGATGACTCTTTTCCACATATCTGAGTCAAATATTTATTTATAGATAACTAAGTAACTAAAAATTTGACAAGAATGGTCACAATTGACTTACAGTAGACAAATCAAGACTCGTTCTTTGGAGCTGGGACTGAGACTAATGCTAGCTTTCCCTCAAGCACACAGCTTTACAAGTCATGCAGATATCCGAGCAGAGAAGGCAAGGAGAATGTTAGTTGGGTAGATGGCCATCAGCATCTGCTACAAGGAGAGAAATCAACTCACTAAATATTTTGGAAGGTCAACAATGCTTTGAGAGTGAAGATCAGAAGACAAAAATGACACTTAGGAACTTGGCTTGCATGGCTGAAATTGTGATACTACAAACTGAGATAGAGAATATAGCAGAGAAAGCAGACTTGGGAGTTATGTTTTTATTAAGATAATACGCCATGTTTTTATTATGTTGAATTTGAGATACCTTTGGAACATCAAGGTGTAAACATACAGAAAATATTTGAAATTCCAAGTAGAGCACGGGATTGGATACATATAGATCTGACTGTCATCAGTATATGGGAAAAAATAAAACTGTGGAGTAGTTAGATCGCCCAAAGAGAATATGTAGCATCAGAAGAGCAGTGGACAGGAGGGAAACCTTTAAGGGAGAAAGAGTGACTAGGAAGGTTTTCAGGGGGCTAGGAGAGAGCAGTGTCTTGGAACCTAGGAACAAGATAGGGAGCTCTAAGAAGTAAAGTGACTGACATTGCCCAATGTAAAAGAGAGGTCCCATTAGCTTCAGTCTAAAAATGCCATCAGATCTGCCAGTATGAAATCACTGGTGACCCACAAGTGGGGGAAGGTGAAAGCAGTAAACAGAGAAAAGAATGGAAGGTAAGGAAGTGAAGAGAATGATGTAAGCTAATGCTGAGTAGTTCAGGTAAAAAGGAAAATGAGCACATTTTAGACTAAAAGTAAAGGACCAGTAGAAAGGGAACAGCTGAAGATAGAAGAGAGAGAGAGAGAGAGAGATGAATTATGAGATGAAATCTGGGAGGCACCAATGAATGTGAGATGGGTACAAAGGAACAGGGGTGAGCCTTGAATAAGGGGGGCAGCACTCATTCTGTGAGCCAAGAAGAGAAACGTACTGATGAAGCAGGCATCAAGGATAGCAATGGCAATACCCCCATTTTATCAGTGACTATGAGGCAAGTATATTAGTCAAAAAAGGAAGTGTATTAGTTCACAAAACTGAAAAGGGGTGTATTGTCATGAGGTATAGCTAGAGCCAGAGATTCAAGTGATGGCATAAAAGAATCTGTCCTTTTCTCAGCTGTTTTCCTCTGTTGATTTTATTTTATTTCCAGGCCTGCTCTATCCCCATGACTACATCTCCGTTCTTTTATACTACTTAGCAGCAATGATCTCAACAGGAAAGAGTGTCTCTCTCTCTTATTTTATTTTATTTTATTTATTTTTATTTTTTTGAGATGGAGTTTCACTCTTGTTGCCCAGGCTGGAGTGCAGTGGCATGATCTCTGCTCACTGCAACCTCCGCCTCCCAGGTTCAAGAGATTCTCCTGCCTCAGCCTCCTGAGTAGCTGGGATTACAGGCACCCGCCACCACACCCAGCTAGTTTTTGTATTTTTAGTAGAGACAGGGTTTCGCCATGTTAGCCAGGCTGCTCTCGAACTCCTGACCTCAGGTGATCCACCTGCCTAGGCCTCCCAAAGTGCTGGGATTACAGGCACGAGACACCACACCCGGCCAAGAGTGTCTCTTTTGCAGTCATATCTTCAAGGTCCTAGGAAAAATTTTCATTGGCTCACATTGGGTCAAATGCCTATCTCTGAACCAGTCACTATGGCCAAGAGGATATGATCGTTCACCCAAACCACAGGCATGAGAATGGTGCATGAGTGGTTTTATTAACAGAATAAAAGGAGAATGGATGCAGAACAAGCCACAAGAGATGTCTGATGCCAAGATTATTTGCTGACAACACCAAGGGTATTGGGAGCTGAGTAGAAAATATGTGAAGAGTCGAGATTTGGAATCATCCTCAAAAATATCTGGGAGCTTAACTTTGCCAAGTAACAATATCGACAGGCAGAACCATTTAGGATCCATCTGAGGTCTACTAAGAGCACAGCCAAGATTCCATCCAACTGTGATTGGCTACTCATGGGTAAATAACAATACTGCCAGGTATACCATGTAATAATAAGAACAAGGCTAGGCCTTGTTCTTAGAGAGTGCATGTACTGACTCATTGAATCCTCCTAACAACTCCATGAGGGTGATGAGATCAAATTGTGCAGGAGCAAAGAAAGTTGATCAAAGCATTGAGGTTTCACTGATGGATGCAGTGGAAGTAGAGGGCTGTGATGGGATCAAGACTTGGTGAAAGTAAGGACAGAAGTGGGGCTGGAAGGAGGCCAGTGGACAGGAGAAGGAAAACATTGAGGCTCTAAGGATCTCTGCTGGGTTGATTGAGGTTGGGGTGAGAGAAAGTCAGACCTAGAAGGACAGGAGGCTGTTGTCAGAGGATAGGACATTAGAGTTTGAGAATTTAGGGGGATTTCAGATTCATTTCTGCCCAACTTTTATTCCCCTCTCTAATATTCAAAAATACAACTTCTAAGTCATCCAGACCAGAGTCTCTCATTAAGTTGCAGCTCCAGATGAGTAATATTGAGGAAGAAATCCTCTAAGGCTTCTATTTCTTCCACTATAATCTAGTGATTGTAAAATGCCTACCTCAGGTTGTTGTGTGAAAATCAAACGAATTGATAAATATAAGGCACCTACATTATGCTGTATATAGTATACAGTAGAAGCTCAATATACTATACACATTATCACTCTTACATTATTACTACATCAACATCATTATCATTAGCCTATACATAGTTGAGAGACACTTTAAAGACGGTATGAGGGCAAGGCTCAGTGTCTCATTCATTATGTATCCTTATGACTTAGTTCAGAGCCTGGCACATCAGAGGTACTTAATGAATGGATATGCAACCCAAGCCTCTGCTGCTTTCCGTTTCATGAGTCTCCCACCTCTAGTGTATCTGGGGAAAACTTTTTTTTTTTCTCATATCTGCTTCTGGTTCAGTTCACACCAAAGCCTGCTTCTCTGTCTGACTTCACTGAACTAATATTATTTGCGGCCCACTTTGCATCAGGCGCTTTGCTATGAAGTGGGATATAACGGTGCAAAAATGGATGAGGTCTTTTTCCTCATTAAAACTATAGGGGTGGCTGGGGCGCAGTGGCTCACGCCTGTAATCCCAGCACTTTGGGAGGCTGAGACGGGTAGATCACAAGGTCAGGAGATCGAGATCATCCTGGCCAAGATGGTGAAACCCTGTCTCTACTAAAATACAAAAAATTAGCCGGTCGTGGTGGTGCATGCCTGTAGTCCCAGCTACTCGGGAGGCTGAGGCAGGAGAATCGCTTGAACCCGGGAGGCGGAGGTTGCAGTGAGCCGAGATTAAACTACTGCACTCCAGCCTGGTGATAGAGTGAGACTCCATATCCAAAACAAAACAAAAACTATAGGGGAAGCAGATATTTATGAGATAATCTTACAAATAAATGCTAAGCTGTAACTGTGATGCTTGCCATTAAGGAGAGGCTACCAAAAGGAGATTACCTAGTCAGGGAGGGTAGGGGAGGTTTCCCTGTATAAATGATGATTAAGCTGAGGATAGGAAAAAATTAGTTTGACATAAAGGGAATGGAAGAGCTCCCTAGACAAAGGGAACAGTATATGCAAAGTGTCTCTAAGAAGAAGCACATCAAGCATCAGACATGTGTGGCTGGAAGAGAAAGATACACAAACCCTGTTTTGTTAGATAATGCCCGAAAGAAAGGTGGTGGCCACAGCATATGGGGCCCAGAATCTTCAGGCATTCTACCACTGGTCACCACTGGAACTATAAGATACCAGCTTTCTTGACAAGGTGTTGATCTTAGCCAAAGAGAAATGATGGAAAGACCTTACTTCACTTTACTTTCCTCTTAATTCCCTACATACCACTAGCTCAAGACTGCCATGAAGAGCAGAATTTTTACATAAAGGTAGGGAATGATGGAGGGGAAAATATAGCATAGTTTGGAACAAGGAAGAACTGAAAATTATTCAGTTTTCAGACATTATTGGTTTTAAAATGTTCCCAGTCCATCTTTAACTCCAAACTTAGGATGTTAAACCAAGGCCATCTACACTGGGTTTCTATCCCTAGCAACACAGTTGCAGCATTGTTCCTTCTGGTGTTTGTTTTCTTTAACCTAACCCAGATCATATTGTTAAGTATGACTTCCACCACTACAGACGACAGCAGAAAGTATGTAAGTGCATGAAGGCAGGCTCGTTTCTTCAAGTTCACTTCTTCTATCACAGTGAATGACCAAGAACTTCTAGGTCAGCCCACTGAAAACCAGTGAGATGACTTTGTATAATCAAACTCCTATTAACCCATTTATGCCTGAGGCTGCAATTTTTTGAATTTTTGCAATCAGATGTTGGCAATGACCTTGAGCAGCAGGATATAAATAACTCCCAAATGCTCAGTGTTCCAATAATGGAACGCTAGGCATAAGTGGGCTAATATTAATAAATAAAAAACCTACACAACTTAAAACTTTTCATTCATTTAACTAGCATTTATATAGCACTGAAAATTGTGCCATAGACTGTGCTAGTTCATGACACACAGAAAGATGAGTAAATCAAAGTTCTTGGCCAGAAAGAACTCAAAAGACAGATCATTTCAATTCAGTGCTTTGTAACAGTGCTGTAACCCAGTGTGACTGTGTTTTGTGGGAGCACAGAGGAGAGTAATTTTCTCTGAGGAATTGGGATGAGGGGACCTCACACAGAACGTAACATTTGAGATGTGGCCTTGAAGAATGAATTGGAGCATTCCAGGAAGAGAGAAAAGAAGGTCTATTCCGAGCACAGGGAACAACATGTGAGAGGCATGTTGGAATGTCTGTCTAGAGAGATGAACTAGGAGGCGCTGACAGACTTTACGGCCTTCATAAAGCAATGATGTAACCAAATCAATTTCTTAAAACTGACTTCAAAGCTCTGGAGATGCCATGCGGCATCATCGCTACTTACCCTTTTAAAGAAATTTTCCTTAGATGTTGTATACATTAGTCAAGAAAAATTCAGCCAGTTGTCTTGGGTATTTAGACACAATTTTAAAATTTCATCCAGATAGGCACTAGATAAACCCAGTAATAGGTTTCTAGCCTTGTGGTTTACTCAGTACCTAATCATTATGGTCCCAAATCAGAGCACTGTATAGAGACCACAAAATGACATCTGAATACAAAGTAAGATGAATTAGGTGGCCAAGTCCAACAAAATGCAACCATGGAGGCCAGATGCAGTGGCTCACACCTGTAATCCCAGCACTTTGGGAGGCCAAGGCAGGTGGATCACCTGAGGTCAGGAGTTTGCGACCAGCCTGGCCAACATGGGGGAACTCCATCCCTACTAAAAATACAAAAATTAGCCGGGCATGGTGGTACCTGCCTGTAGTCCCAGCTACTCAAGGGCTAAGACAGGAGAATCACTTGAATTCAGGAGGTGGAGGTTGCAGTGAGCTGAGATTACACCACTGCACTCCAGCCTGGGCGACAGAGCAAGACTCTGTCTCAAAAAAAAAAAAAAAAAAAAAAAAAAAAAAGCAACCATGGAGCTGATTGGAAAGTCCAGTCAATTCCTGGTTATTTCTGTGTGGATGAGCCACCATTTGCTGTATTCCATTGCCTAGTAATAGTAAGACCAACCATTCACTGAGCGACTATTATGTGTCAGGAGCTTTACCTATGTAACAATCTCTAACCCCCACATGCCTTAGTTGGAAACCTGGCTTTACCACTCACCTTGACTTCGGAAAAGTTGCCTGACTTCTCTATGCCCAAATTTCTGCATCTGTACAATGGGGATACTCTATGTGAGCACTCAGAAAATTGAGGAGCACAATTTTTTTTTTTGCTGTTATAATTATTAATAGCCAGACTAAATCACTCAGTAACCCTTTGCTGCCAAGTTTTACCAATATAAAATCTGCCCTATATGAAGGCAACTAGAAAGGTAAATGTCCTATAAAATGATTACAGCTTCCAAAAATAATACAGAAATGACTTCAGACGAAGTCTTTATTTCCCTTCATGATTTGGGACCATAGAAGGATGACATTATTCTTAAGCTCTGTGGCTGTAGCTCTCAAAATTCAGCATATATAAGAATCACTTAGGAAACCAGTTGAAACTGCAGATTCTTGAGCACACTCCCTCCCCACCCAAGATGCTGGTTCAGGAGGTCTGAGATGACTACTGAGTTTTATTGTCATTTCTTACTTAAAGAGAAAGGGAAAAAAAATCTGGAGGTTTTTCCCCCTGTTAATTATGTGAGCCATCAGCTCAAATCCCCCACTATTAACCTGAAGCCCATTTGGATTTCTGCAAATCCAAAGCTTCATTCTCTTTCATGTTCTCTTGGCTGTAACCCAATGCCTAGGTTCCCCCAGGTCCAGAATTCTCTGAAACTAACTATTTTGCCTTCCTCTAGGAGTAGGGAAGTAGGACTGACTTTCCAATGTTTAACCTTTGAGAAATAGCTGCAGTGGTTTAGCACATCAAAAGCATGAGTATGCTATTGCAACAGGAGGGGGGATTTCTCCTAGCCTTCAATTTTTCTTTTTCTTATAAAATTAGGGTAAGCACTAAAAAGTAGAAATGAAATAAAAGGCTGAGAAAATCTTGTTCTTCCTCTTACTCTCTTAAGATACTTTTTGAGATAAATCCCTGGGCAAGGAAGTGCTAACATTTTACAGAAATTATAAAGCATCAAGACTCACAGGGAAAACCCTGTTCTTATCCCAGCAGTCACTTTCAGAGGGCACTCCAGAGCCCAGGCAAAGCTAGCCTGGAAAATACTGAATTGATGACTTTGCCACGCCAAGGTTTCTCCCCAGTGGGGTATGTGCCAGGCGTCTCCTCTGTGCCTCCCTGTGCTGGGTCCTCGCGTGCTGCATACTCCCTGGACTTGGTCCCACCTCCACCAGCCTCCTAGGCAGGAGAAAATGCAGAATCTGCTCTACCCCAGGTTGCCGCTGACAACTGAAAACTGAGTCCAGGGAGACAGCGTCCTGGGCAGCCTGTTTTTGCTCTTTCCCAATCTGTTCAATTCAGTTTCCTGCCGACAGGAGTGTTCTCTTTTGCCAGCTTTAAATCACTGAGTGCCCTGGGCATAGGCCCGGCCTCTGGAGCTGTGCCCAGTGCTTGGCCCACTGCTTGGCTCACTGCCCAGGAGTTGTCAAGTGTCTGGACAGGGTGTCTGTCCCTTCAGCTGCCTGTCCTCCAATCTTCTCCTTGGAACAGTGAGATGGGACACATCCATCCTTGTCATTTTTCCAAGCCTACCCAAAAGCTTCTTCATGCCCTTGTTATGGGAATGGCGCAGTATGGTTACAGGCATGGGCTAAATGGGGAGGGTTCTGGGACTTTCAAAGGCATTTAGGGATTCCTTCTGAGCCCTCCAGTGGTCATAAAATATTTTAAAGGGCTTCTGGGCCCCGGGCTGTGGGTTCTCCAGGAACCACAACCTGAAAGCAGCCTCTGCTTACAGGCCTCTTCTAGAACTTCTTCATCCTTAAGATCCTTTGACTAAAAATAGTTTTTTGGGGGTGGGGGCGGAAATAAACCTGGCTAATTTTATCTTTAAAGAGTTTGTAAGTGAGGCTGAACCTGTTAATCTGTGCTCTGCCAGAGGAGGCCTGATGGGGGCACACTACAGGATATGGACTGGAGGAGGAGAATCAGGCGTGTGGCATAAAGAAGGAACCACCAGCTAGGAGGAAGGATGGCGAGGGTGGAGAATCCTGGCAGGTGAGATTTCCCACACCAGGCTCCTAAACACAGAGATTTCCACCATATGTAAATCTCCAAAGTAGGATGCATTCAGAAAATTGTAGGAAAGTAAACATATTATTTTTCCACTAGGTGGGTGGCCATCGCACATGTTACATATCTGGAAATTTAAGTCAGAGCAGCTTGATCCTTTCATATCTAATTCTTAGTAGTAGTTTCAAGCCAGGTTGGTATTGCTTATTAACAAAACCAAGGCTTCTTCCCGCACCCCCCACCACCCACCATAAAAAGGCAGTTATCCCTATAACATAAATCTATATATTAAAAATTTTTGCTATGTTTCCAAAATCATAAGCAAGAGAACCAGGTTCTTTTCCTAATTCAAGACTCTTTATTTCCATATAAACAGAAAGAGATGTCTGATCAGATTTTTAGAAACAAGTTTAGCTTGCAGAATAAGCCATTAGAAAAAAATCTCAATTTTACCTTTATATACAGCACATTTGGAAAGAAAAACAATTGTGGACCAAAGAAATCATGAAATGCTAAAATGTAATTGCCATGATGACTCTGATTATAGCCACAGTCAAAAGATATTCTAAACTTTTAAACCCACAGTTTAGTTAACTTTTTTCATGTCTACTCATTATAATAACAAGTCATAGAATAAATGGTCATTTAGAGCATTATTTATCTAATTCCCACATTTGCAATGAGCTGGAGATACTTTCCACATTCCACTTTTAAAAAGTCACTAAAAATTCTTTGGGTCGCAGGAGTAAAATTAAACATCCTGCCATGGATAACGGTAAATGAAATTGCAATCTGTGGTCCTGGGTGTAAAGATTAGCTTCACTCCAAAGCATTCCCAAATAGAATAACTTCAAATGCTAAACTTTTCTTTAATATTCCTTATGGACAAAGAGATTCTATAACAACTTGAGGAAAAAAACCTATTCTATGTTGTGTGAAAACGTTAAAGATATTTTTATCCATAAAACTACAATTATTATCAAGGGTTTACTAACCCATTTAGGATTTTAGAATCTTTCCTGTCTCATTTTAGCATACGGTACTTTTTGGCTAAATACATAAACTCATTATAATTTCAACACAAAATTTTTTACAGCAGCAGCAGTAGCACTCCCAAACATGTAAAAACATGTTACAGGTTATAAAACAGCAACAGATTTCAAGTGCAGTCAAAGTAATCTCAGATTAAAACTGGCAGCAAGTCCTAATAAGCACATTCACCCAAAAAATAGCATTAGAGATTGGACTGGTTATTAAAAACAAAGAAGGAAAATAGAAATAGGACATGAATGTAGCATAATACAAATACACACACACATACACAAACACAGCGAGAGAGACAGAGAGAATATAGTATGCATGGGTATTAAAATACATACATATTTTAGCAGACAGAAAATCCCAAACAGCCCTATAGGAAGCAGGTATCTCTCTCTCACAGAACTGCTTTCATTTTGACCCAAATTTGCTGGCTTACTCGAAATGATTTTACCTTTCTCATTACAAATTCATTTAAAGTAAAACTGTAGAATCTTGAAATTTAGAGCATCAAAAATTATTTATCTTAAGGGAATGAATTCTGACATTATTTAATTTCATATACTATTTCTTTTCTTTTGTCATTTATTTGGTGTTCAATTTTGCAAATTTAGTCTAATGCCAACCAGTGATCTGCCTGGGAAACTTGCCTTAGCAGGCAGATGTCCAGATCAAAAAATAGCCTAGCCTATCTTTATGGAAGAAATATACACAAACATTCACACATCATACAAAACAAGGTTGAAATGGGTGGGGCCACTTGATTGACGTCCATTTGTCACTTTCATTGGAAAATTTCATGGGCAGCTTCCAATATGCTTAGACAAATTTAGATGAATGAAAGCGCTGACTAATGATGCTATTATCTATACACCAAATATAGAAGAAGGCCTGAAAACTCTGAGCCGCTCATGTGAACTACTAAAACAAGGGGGGAGGAGAACTTAGAAAAATGAGAAAGATATATTTTAAGACAGCAAATTAATGAAAAGAAATAGCATTCAGATATGTAAAATGATAAAAGAGCTTAGTGTATTCAACAGGGCCAAGTCTTTAAGAATTGCCAAAAATGCATTATCTACCATCTTTTTAGCAATAAAATTATTTTAACCATCAATAACTAAGGGTTGTTATTTTAGGAGAATGAAGTCAATACATTTGTTTCCCTGAGGCAGGCAGGGGCAGTATTGTGCTATTCCTGAACTTCATTAATATTCATTAATTTTTAAAGCAGTTTGGTTAGCTTTGGCTATTATCTATGCAGATATTTTGCCTTTAAATAAAAATAAAGACAAGAACTTCATTATTTAAAAATGTAATTAGCATGAAATTCAAAACCTGTTTTCATTAGTGGACATTATTCACTGGAAAGTATATATTTTTCAGAAAGATCTGTTTTAATTGAATTTCTAGGATAAAATTCTAAAAGTCATGCTGACTAAAATAACCTAAATGTAACTGAAGTTAAACTGAAAATACTTTACAAATTTTTCAAATCAATCTCCACTTTAAAGAATACCATAGTTGACCCAATTAGTTCTGCAAATGAATTCAGTTGTTTGACATTCTTCAGCATTTCACAGTAGACTATTTTCACCCATCCAGCGCCTTAGATCTCTAAAGACCCCAATGCACATTTAGTGATATTTACCTTATGAAGTAACTAAATCCAGATGAGCATAGAGCTCACATCAGTGTAAAAAGAAATTGTTTCCTCGTGCTTCCCACTCCCATTCCGGAACTAGAAACTGAAAACTCTGAAAATTATCCTTGCGCAAGTCGGGAATTTCAGACAGAAATGCAATATAGTTTTATTTGTAAATAAGCCCAACCATAGGAACCATACAATACCTTGTTCTGCAAAAGGCCTCCAGTCTTTGTAAATCACGCTTTTTACACTATGACAGATTAACAACCAGGGCAAATAATTCATGCACATGGAGTTGGAAATGGAATTCTCCACATGTCCTTCATTCACCTGTCCACACTGAGGTCCAATATGTTGAGTAGTACTTTGTGGACGATAAGAAAATAAGTAAATAGAAATACCACCCAAAGAACAGGAGTCTGAATAAATAATTAAGGGAAATTTTTGAGGCATGGCCAAGGGGAAAATTTTACTGTAGTGAATAGCCAAACTTTTCAAAAAACACATTTCTCTCCGCCCTGCCACCATCCCCCCACCGTGTGTGTGTGTGTGTGTGTGTGTGTGTGTGTGTGTGTGTCGGCGCGCGCGCATTTAAGGACTGCCTGCTCTATAACTGTATTTTGATCCATTTGATTTCTGTTTGTCCAAAGTACCTTCCAGTTTCAAGAAACGCCCTGGTTACATTTTCTTCAGATTTTGTTTTTTGTTTAAGGTAAGCTGGCCCCTTAAGAC
This sequence comes from Pongo abelii, assembly GCF_028885655.2. NCBI lineage: Eukaryota > Metazoa > Chordata > Mammalia > Primates > Hominidae > Pongo > Pongo abelii. The sequence goes on along the minus strand of NC_071989.2, from coordinate 89,452,745 downwards.
TAATACAATTTTCCAGTTTAGGGCAGTTTGAAAAAGAGGAAAAAGCATCTTGCTTCTTGTTATTGAAGATACATGACTGTAGACCTAATTTTTCTAAAAACATACTCACTAACAGATGACCAACAAGAAGAGAAAATTCAGCTCCTCGCTTCCTAAATGGATGAAACCTGCCTCCCCACTCCCACAATATCATATTGGGATAATGAGTAATATTAATCTCTTCAGAGATATTTACTCACTCCGACTTATTTTTGAAGAGTAGAGAAGAATGTTGCTGCACCCACAGGTGGACAGATACTGAACCCTCTCAGCCGCCCCATCTGCCTGGACATCACGTGGGGTTATTACCGCAACCCGCTTTCTGTTCTCCCCTGTTTGAGTGCAGTACTAGTGGCTTTCCAAAGCAGATACAAAGTTATTATCAGTGTCTGAAGTTCCAGCTCCTCCACAAAAGCCTGTGGCCCCCAAGTAGCACCCCTTCATGAATGCCTGTGTCTCAACTCTGCAAGGCCGACCTTGTCCTCTCCATCATCTGAGCAGGATTGACCCTGTCCGGGTAAAACTATGGAATGGCAAGTGTTAATCAGAGTCCCCAGGCGCTGGTGGAGCACCTGGAGCATCTCAGCAGGGGAGAAACTGGAAACCACAAACATCAAACTGTGTTGCTGCAACTTGAACTAAACGCCGAGACCTGGCTGAGGGAGTCAGTTAAGTTTAGACCAAACGGTCTCAATCAAGGATACCAGAATAGACCTCTCAAAGACAGAAACGATGGTGCATCCCTGCCCTCCAATCCTATGGATTTTTTTTAAATGTTGCAATTTAAGTCTCAGAATACATTTTATGACCCCAATGCCCTTTATTCCGAAAGATCCCGTGAGATGTCTGCAGAAATGTCCTGCAGGAGTGTGAAGAGCACAGTGGGCGACCCGGCCCTCCCAGCTTTGCCTCGCCATCACTTCCATATAACCTTTGTTGCGGGGTCGGGGGACCCAAAGCCACCTTCGCCCCTGTCCGTACATCCTCTAAACAAGCGGCAGCCAAGAGGCTGCAGGACCCACTCGCCGGCCCCCAGCCCCAGCCTCCTTCCCGCCCCCAGCTCTAGCTGCCCGCCTGCCGCCTCCGCTGCCCCTTCCTCACGCCCCACCCGGGGGGCCGTCTCCCTTATCTCCACCCGCCCACCCCCCCACCCCGCCAACCCCACAGGCACTCTCAGATCCCACCAGCACATTCCTAACAGCTCCAGCTTTCCAGGAAAGCAAAAAAAAAAAAAAAAAAAAAAAAAAAGACCATAACATCACGGGCAGGTTTATTTGGGTTTGTTTGTTTGCTTGTTGGCTCGATTAAATACTCGTGGAAGGTGAACGTACCCCACACAGGAGAAGTTTGATGTTGACAAACTTCTGGTGGCAGCGAGACTGTGTCAGCACAACTTCCGGGATAATGAGAGCTGCTTTGCAGGGAGCGCGGCAGCCGCGGCGGGAGGCGGCCGCAGGACGGAACAGCAAATGCTATTCAGCCCGAGCAGTTTCAAGCCGCCCGAGCTGGGGAATTACTGTAGTCGAGCTACGGCTCCTACCACCGGCGCTGGATCTGGGCGCGCGTTAGGGGGGGAAGCTGCAGGCACAGGGCGCCGAGAGGGGAGCTTTCAAGTTACTTTGCTCCATCCCTGCACCCGGCAGAGGCTTGCAGGCTGCGTGGTAACTGCAAACATCTTGTTCCCTGCTTCTTTGGGCGGCCGCCCTGGAACCAACCAACTTTTCTCTCCCCCAAAACTCCCTCTTTGTTTCAAATAGGACTCTCCAAAATTTATTCTTGGGAAGACTGACAGCCGGGGTCAAGAAACAGCTGTTGAAGTTAATGTTTCTTCCTCCCACTTCGTCTGATGGTTGTGCCCTGCCAAGACAAAGTGAGAGGCACTGCCTGGTGGCTTCTTTAAACAGACATGCATTTAGCCAAAAAGGGTTGGGGTGGGGGTATATTTTCCTGCTTAACATACAATCTGATCAGAAATGCAACAGCATGTGCCTTTCAACTTGTGCTGATTACTTGCTGAAAAGATGCTGTAGCTTTTAGTTTTGAACACTTTGAGCATTGGGGGCGGGGATGGCGGGAGACTCAGTGGTTGACACTTTCCATGTTTCGGTGAAGGGGCTAAAATTTTAAACCTTCCTCCCTCTGATCCACCTCTGGCCCTCTAAGAAAGATAGAATGGCCTGGGGGAGGGAGAAAAGAGTTGCATTCCTTTGCAAGGTTTAAGTCACATTTCAAAATTCAAATCTTTATGCAAAACAAGGGCTTGCCTAGAGCTAGGCAAACTGTTTTTATTTGGAGATGACCTAGGCCAAACCTTGGAGAGTGCTGGAGCTCCTGGTGGCTTTCTCCACACTAGGCCTGTGTCGTCTCTCCTTTCCCAATCCAACTCCTTTTCCCTTACTCAGAGGGCATATTCTAGGGGGAAGCCGCCCTGTTCTTTGTGCTGCCTTCTCCAGGTGAAGGCTGATTTTAACACTGCCCTTCCTCCCCTTAGCGTTTTAGAGCCCCTGTGAACTGCTGAGAGGCCCCTTGGGGTTGTCCTCCAGAGTTTCCCTCTCCTAACTGAGCATCTCCCAGGCGTCTAGCCCTCTGTCGTGGGTGTGGGTGGACGGGAACTCTATTCCTTCCACATCAGAGAGCTTAACCACTCTTCCAACCCACCCATTCTCCTTTGGGAGTGCTGGGCTCATTTGGCCTCTCTCAGATGAAATCATATGAAGACATAAAAGGCCTTCCCTCTCCACCACCAGGTTATCCTGTCACCACATCGCAATGCAGTGCCATCACAAAGTGATATTGCATCAGGCCCAAGGATATTTTAGGAAGCTCTCAAGCTGGGTCCAACAAGCCTTCCATGCAGGCATCAGGACCACACTGCCAAATTCAAGGCCGCAGAGCTGCTGGGCAGGTGTCAGTGATGGCCTCTCTAGTCTCAGCTATTCTCTTCTCTATTCTCTACTCCACCTCCCCAACCTGCATGCCTTCCACCAGGCAGGTCCACTTTCAGACTCACCCAATACTCTCTTTGCCCAGCTCCCAGAGGCCACTACTTTTGCTTTTCCTCCTGTTTTCTTTGCGAAGTGTTCCAGCACACCTTCTGATGTATTTCCTGTTTTTCTGCCTATCATGGTCACTCACTGAAACCTTAATTAATATTTGCTCATATTAACTGTAAATCAACTAAATTACACTTGGAGCTGCAATGGCTGCAGCATACACAGTCTCCAGTTTGGGTGTCTGCATGCCACAGGCCTCCCCAACTTGTTGGACTTGGGTGAACTTTTCTCATTCCCTCAGACTCTGGATCTCCCAGCTTGGTTGGCACAAGGGCAGCGGCCAAGAACCCAGGCACCACCCTCAGCAAGTGCCCCTTCTCTGAGTCCTGCTAATGCAATCCAGCAGCCAATTGACTTAAATGCCTTCCGCTTTATTGTTCTCCATCCTCAGAGAGGCCAACCTCAGCAACTAGCGGGGCTGTGAGGCAGACCTCTTCTGATCCTGGAGTTGTAATTCCCCACTGCTGGCTCCTGCAGTTTTATTACAGCCTCCTTTTTTTCTAAGATTGACAGACATAAACCTCCAGTGTGGAGGCCTACAACAGCACCCTTAAAGGCTTCTTTGTGTAGAAATGTAACCTTAGGGCAAAGTCGGCCCAGCTCCAGGAAGGGCACATTATCCTGCTACAGGGAAGTACTGTGCTGAGACAGACCTGGAGATTTCTTCTAATGGCTGGGGACCTGGGAACCTCCCAGGGACAATACCTTCTTCCTCTAAGTAGAATATAGGCTTGTCTAATTTTACTGGGAGTGGGAATGGGGGTGGGGGACATTGAAGGGAAGGGGATGCTGAAAGAGACCTGTAATGACTGTTCAGGGAACTCTACATGCAATTGGAAGAAACAGATGTCCTTTTTTGCAGGGAGCGGGTCTCTAAATGCAATCACTTATGAAGCCCCCATGAGTGGAAGCACTGTCCAAGTCAGAGGGAGTTAGCACCATTTGCTTCTCTTGGAGCTGATGCTACGGTTTCCATTCCCAAGCAGAATGCCTTTGGATCATTTAGAGGATCTGGTCTCTTTAGGCAGGTATGGGGTTAGACACATTATTCCAAAAGCAAGGGTGAAAAGGTGCAGAATCTTAATTTACCATGCAGGATTATGGTCAGATTTAAATCGGTAGAATCATTAAGGGATTTAGAGCCAGAGTCTTTTTCCAAAGAGAAAAAGGACTGAATAATTCTCTTTTGTTGAAGTATAGTGAGGTCAGGAGTGTAGCATCTTACGTTTGGGGTTTTTTTTTCCTCTAGCTTTAAAATGTTGGCTTATACTTGCAGTCAGTCAATTAGAACAGTAATAGAGTATCAAATGTGTATGATTAGGCATTAACTTCCATATAGACTAGTGCAAAAACGAAGAGATGAAGGTGTGTACTTGTCATTACAAAGGGCCCCCTATGGGAACTGGGACTGCACCTTGGTTAAGGGACAAGTGAGATGCAGCTAGTTAGAAAAGATGAATTTGGAATCAGAGAGAGGTAAGAAACACATGAATACAATTTCTATGGAATCTAGTTGAGATGTGGGTGTTGAGTCCTACAGCTCCAGGAGCTGGAGTTACTAATATAGAGAGGTTAACACAATGCTTTTAGTCAAAGTTTTTGAAATATATATTCTCAGAGTCAAGAACATGGACAGTGCAGGAAATGGAAAAGAGGAGATATCTTCAGATGGTATTTGAAATTACAGAATGTGGACAGAAATAAAAATACATATGCAATTATTTTTCCCCTTCCCTTTTCCTCCTAAATCTAAGCAGGAGTTTAACTTTGGATTGAAAGGCTCCCTGTTGTTCTTCCACCTCTAGCTTCTACTCTAGTTACCCCATCCACACTCCAGTTCTGGTTTTGAGCAGAGCTGCAATTGTCCTTTGTACGGAATTGCATGAAATCCTGTGCTGGTTTTCTAATGTGGGAAAACGTCTACTAGGGAGGCTAAGACCACCAAACTAGTTTCATTATAACCCAAGGTACACTTAAATCCAGCCCTTCATTGGTGGGCAACTGGCCCAGCAAACTCTTCCACTATAGTACTCATTAAAATGTTATTTACATTTTACAATATGGTCCCAAGCCATAAGTTGGGATTTTATCTTGGCAAATAGAAAAGAATACTCTTGTGACACCTGGACCTGCAAAGTTTTAACTTACACGATGGACCCGTTGGTGATTTGCAAAACAAGATCATAGCATTTGAGAATGAGACCTTCATCCCATTTTGGTTCAGAGGAAGTGAGGAAAAGGAAGGAATAAATGAAACACATATGATCACAAATTTAAACTTATCAGCCAAATACATATTAACTTTACCTACCTCTTAAAAGTGGATTTAATGTGTGCCAAAATTACAAAATGAACAACTGAAGAAAGCACATTTTATATTTTAGTCCTGAACCTACAGCGAAGGTAGAAAGTCTTCATAACTACGCCCATTCTCTTTGCCTTAGAACTCTCATTCACATGACCAGATTCATTCCAGATCAACAACAGTACCACTAATCCCAGTCACTTTTCAGTAAACCAAACTGTCTGAATTCTTACCTCAACAAGTCAAATTAAATTAACATTTTAATGATATGTTTCTGGCATTGTTCATGCTTCATAAAGTAACTTGCTTTATTTGACTCAAGGCAACAAGGCTAAACAAGCACTTTTAAAAAATGGATCTTTGCCAGGCCTGGAAATTCAGTTTCCTTGAGTTCTTCTGAGACAGCAAAGATTCTTCAGAGTCTATAAGCCCAACTGTACAATGCTACCACATTTCCAAGACTACCATTAAGAATTACAGATAGCACCAGTTATAAGAACAATTTTTTGCAACATCCTCATGAAGTCTAAATGAAAATCAGAGGCCATTTCTCAAATGGCAATAGGCCAAACATCTAAGGCCTCTGGAGATGCTTGACATCTTGCCATGTGTCGTAACAATCAAATCCTGGGTAGGGTATTCTCGTCTGAGTTTCACTGACTACCAGTAAGGGGCATGTGCAGAATAATAAATGATTCAACGATTAGTGCTCCAGTTAGAACCTAATGTGCCTAATAACATTCCAGGGAAGAGGGGATGGGAAATACATATCAAAGATGGCTTCAGCTCTTCGCTGGTCAACAGCCTGGTGATATGGGGTTGGGGAGCCACCTTAATTCAGTGGTTTGTATGATTCTGGCATTATTGTGATTGCTATATGGAACTCTCAGCTGAAAACAATTGAGTCCTTTCTCATCTGCAGAATGGTGAACAATGAGGTCAACTACAGAGGATTTTTTAAAATAAAAATTTAGTGGAAAGCAACCGCTTCCCTGACCCGAGAGAGCTTTTGTTGCCGAACAGCAATCTCAGACCCTAGCAGTGACACAGAACATTTGGTTTACTAAAGATGCCTGCCTCCCAAAAGATCACAGTAATATAAAATATTCTTTTTTTCCCTAACCAACAGGTAAAGCCGGAAGTTTTCTTGCCATCCATTTTCCAAGAAGACATGTGCCAGGCTATAGAGAAATGTCTCTGTACACAGAGACCCTCCAAATTTCTAAGTATATCAAGAGGCCATCAACATTGTGCACCTAATTGTACTCTAAATATTAATCTAATCATGTAATTATCTAAATATAATCATGCAAATTAATAAATGCCATCACTTTTCAACACAAGCACTAACAGTTGGCTTTCTTTACAGGGCCGTTTTTCACAAAGAAACAAAGTTGTTATCTCTTCACAGGATTTATTGCACACATGACAATTAAAGAAAGCTGTAAGACCTTGCTTGAGATGTGAATACCAGGTGGATGGCTGGGCCCACTCACTAATCAAGTGATTTGTTCTCAGACAATAATGTTTAGGATTCTGATGCTTGCCTCAGCAAAACGGCAAATTATTATTTTTCAGAGACCTTTGACATTGTCCATAAATCATTGCAATGTTCAATGCTAAGTCCTCACATTCTCAGAGATGAAGAGAGCAAAGAAGGGAAAAAGAATTTATAGCTCATTGTCTTAGTTCCTTTTGTGCTGCTGTAACAGAATACCACAGACTGGGTAATTTTTATAAACAATAGAAGTTTCTTTGGCTTGAGGAGCTGCATCTGGTGAAGGCCTTCTTGTTGCATCATTCATGGTAGAAGGCATCACATTGGCAAGAGAGAGTAAGAGATCAAACTCACTGCCTCAAGCCCTTTTATAATCAGCATTAATCCATTTACGAGGGTTCCACCCTCATGACCTAAATACCTCCCATTAGGCCCATCTCCCAACGCTACTGCATTGGGGGTTAAGTTTCCAACACGTGCTTTTTGGGGGACACATTTAAACCGTAGCACTGATTATTCACAAGTTATTTTCCATTATTTTAGGATGCTGAGAATACTTTTTAAAAACTTTTCAAGGCAATGAGTTCCAGAAATTTTCTATGAAAGAGGAGTAGTTTGCATTTCACGTACCATCTCAACAGTGGATACAAGGCCCAGTTTCTTTTCACTCTACAAGAACAAAGGCAGAAAGTGTTACTCTGCTAATGTGTTTCAATTCTGCCCTAAAGGGATTATTTCCAGGAGTGGAAAGGCAGACCATGTCGACAGAAATCTTGGCAACCTCTTATCCAGAAAGACTGTAGAGATTTCACGGATAGCGATGTTTGGCAGGAGGTATTACCTTCCTCCAAATTCCATTTACGCAGCTGGTTTCCTCTTTTCTTCTGGGGTAAACTACACAGTAAATATACACATTGATTAGTACCATGCTGAACATCTCTTCCTTGCACAAGAACGATCTGGTCATCCTTTGATCTCAGACCCCAGCAGTTACACAGTACATTTGGATAAAGGAGTAGGTCTGAAAAATTAAGAATGCAGGCTCTGGAATCAGAGGTACTGGGTTTAAATCCTGATTCTGCCCTTAGCAGCAGAATGTACTTGAGTTAATCTTAGGTTCTTTGTTTATAAAATGAGGCAGCGATAATAATAATACGTACCCTACTATTCACCATCACGGTTTATGAGTATCCATGTCAAAAGCCCCCTGATACTCTCATCAAATCTGAATGGAGCTCTAACTGGCCTTTGAACCAATCTGTGGGTTTCCCTTCCTATGAAAAATAAAGAATTACATTTTTCTCTGAAGGTAAATATCTTGCACTCAGTCCTGACTCTCATCTAATGCTTAAACCCATAGAATACTAGGCAGCAGCAAAGACTAAGCGTCAGCTAGTCAGTTTCTCCACCATCACACAGCTGTGACATCTTGGTTACTGAAGGCTGGATTCAGTTTCCTATCTCAAGTGAAGATTTTCCTGAATTCTTAACTAAATTGTTAGCTTTTTGAGAGAAGCTAGAAGTCTTATAGATTCTTGTATTCCTCTGAGCACTAAGTGCAGCATAGTACCTTGAAAATAACAGATTCTCAACAAATGTTTGTGATTTGGTTATTTTGAAAATGAGCTCTGGGGTATTTATAACACAATAGGTTGCAATTGAAAAAACCTTTTACATCCCTTCAAAATGGGCTAATAAAAACTCTAGGAATACCCTGTTTGGACACTAATCAAATGACAGCCCATCTTCGTTTTTCCTTCCTGTCTGTCTCCCTCCCTCCCTCCTTTTCTTCCTTCCTCTCCTTCCCTTCCTCAACCTCCTCTTCCTTCTTCTTCTTCAACTTTGGTTCTATTTCAGCTACACTAGTGTAAATATACATATGTTATGTATATTGGTCTCACTCTGTCACCCAGACTGTATAGTACAGTGGTATGATGATAGCAGCTCGCTGTAATCTTGAACATGTGGGCTCAAGTAATTCTCTCACCTCAGCCTCCTGAGTAGCTCAGTCTACCAGCATGTGCCACCACATCCAGCTAATTTCTTAAAAAATTCTTTTGTAGAGACAATGTCTCGCTATGTTGCTTCAAGCAATCCTCCTGCCTCAGCTTCCCAAAGCATTGGGTTTATAGGCGTGAGCCACTATACCTGGTCCACTAGTTAAAAATATTTTAAATTAGATTTTATCATATTCAAAAATGATGAAGTCATTTTGCCCACTCCCCACACATTCATCAGAAATGACTGCTAATAGTTTGGAGTATCTTCCAGGTTGTTTTATTTGTTTATATTTCTTATGCATATACTAACATTTGTTATTATTTCATAGAAACATGGTTATACTATTCATGTGGAACTTGTTTTTCATATTTAGCAGTGCATTGTGAATGTTTTTCCATGTCAATACACACCTAATTCCTCTCTAGTACTGCGTAGTACGGAAGTTTCTTATTATCCAGCTATTCATTATTATCTCAATCCAAGTAGTTGCTAAGTTGTGTAGTAAAGCAGAAATTGGTCATAACAGGAAAATATCCACTAATGAACTGACCACTTACTAAATTAGTCCTCACTTAAATAGCCCTCCCAACTTAATATCAGCATCTATCCCCACTCAGCCAGTCAATTTTGCTGATTGCAGATGTTATAAACATCCCACAATATAATGTAAATAAAATGCATTTCAGTTGCAATGTAAAACTGCTACTCTTGCAAAAGATGCATGATTTTATAAAGCCATTGAAAATGATTTTGGAGAACTGTTCCATAAGCAAATGAGTATCTAGCAGTGTTAGACCAGTTAACAATTAAATATGAGAAAAACAAGAATGATAACAGGATACGTTTTTCAAAAGAAGAATTACTTGAATATCAAAGAATTAAGAGAGGGTCTCAGCAAAATTGATTAAGCCCTCACACTTCCTCAAGGTGACCCTTGTCATTCTGCTATATATAAAAGTCAGTGTGAAGTGAAGGGTGTCAAAATTTGTTTTCAAATAATTTTGTTAGAAAATTTATCCCCCCAAGCACCAAATCAACACTTGATTCATTCTTTGTTTACTCGAAAAATTAAATCATTGTTGCAACTACAATATATGCTAAATTTATATATACATACACACACACATATATAGTCAAAGATAGCACATGTTTAAATACAAATAAGATCTTTACTTTTATTTTTCAAAACAGACTCAATCAAGCCTTTTTTTTCCCCCATCTTTATTTTACAACACTACTCCCTATTTATTACTTTTGCAGCTTTCAACAGTCACAGTATGGCAAACAGAAGCAACAGACGTTGAAAATAAGGCTCCTAATAGACTAATCAGATTCTCTAGTTTTCTCTCCAGGAGGCATTTAGAAGCAAGACTCACTGCTTTGCAAGGAGTAAAAGCCCCAGGGTGTTTGGACAATTCAGGGAGAGAGAAGAGGCCTTAAGAGAGGAGACAGGCAGTGGACTTCCTCTGGCACTAATCTGGCACATAGATGTTTGGGCCTAATGTAATTTGAAAAAATAAAAAAGATGTAAACTCATTTGTGTCCAAGCTGGTAAAGCAAGTTATACCAGTTAAATGTGTGTATATCAGGATTTATTTTTAGCAGCTACCTTCTGACTGATATTTGGGTCGTTTCCAATTTTTTGCTCCTACAAGCCACGTGGCAATGAGCAACCATGTACAAATATACCTTGGTGCGCTCGTATGAGTATTTCTGTAAGAAAAATTCCTAGAGGTGAAACTTCTGGGTTAGGAATAATGTATATTAAAAATGTTAACAGATTATTAGCAAGTTGCCCTACTATTTTATGTCACCTACAGCATCTGCCAATGCCTGTTTCTCCACACTTTTCCCAATGAAACTGTCACTTTTTGTCAATCTGATAGCAAAAAATATGCTATATTCATTGTTGTTGTCACTTTCAATATTATAAACTACTGATCTGTATGATAAATTTGCTACTACCTGCTTAGAATTTTTAGACTCTGGAAAATCTGCATGATGGATGTAGGGAAAGATCATCTCTTTCTGGTAATGGGTGGGAGCTAAAAATTGAGCCCCACATGCATTCTTTTGTTTAAAACTCCTTCTTTGGAACTATTGTGGTCATTGCTTACACAAGGTAAAATGTCTATAGTCAGTAGTAGAAGATGGAGATGATGATTTTTGCAAATTTCTGGTTTCAGGACAGTGAGATCCTTTTTTAGACTTCAAAATATGTGAGGAGATAAGGCCGGTAGGTTCTAAAACTGTATGTCTTGATGTCATCTAAGCCCACACTCTTTCCAACAGGCTTTTGGCCACTGACTGTGTAGCATTCTAATGGAAAAATTCTTATATATATATATTGATGGGCCTAAAAAAGAAAAGAAAAATAATCCACTAGAGTATACATTTGTTAAAATGTATCAAAATCTATACACTTCAGATGTGTGCATTTCACTAGGTATAAATGTTATATAAAAAAGAAACCATAGATTCCTCAAAAAAATTAAACATAGAATTAGCATATGCTCCAGCAATTCCGCTTCTGGGTATATACTCCAAATAAGTGACAGTAGGTACTCAAACAGATATTTGTATACCCATGTTCACAGCAGCATTATTCCCAATAGCCAAAAAGTGGAAGAAACCTAAATCTGCTCTGAAAAAAATAGTCTTGGAAAGAAAAGGTGGAGGCAGCCCAGGTGTCTGACAGATGAATGGTTAAACAAAATGTGGTATGTATATACATGGAATATTATTCCGTCTTAAAAAGGAAGGAAATTCTAACATGTGACAACACGGATGACCCTTGAAGACATTGTGCTAGGTGGATAAGAAAGTCACAAAAGGACAAATATTGTATGATTCCACTTATATGAAGTATCTAGAGTAGTCAAATTCATAGAGACAGGGAGTAGCATGGTAGCTTTCAAAGGGAGAGAGGAGGGAAGAATGGATAGTTAGTGTCTAATGGGTGCAGAATTTCAGTTGGGGAAAAGGAAAAATTTTGAAGATAGATGGTGGTGATGGTTTTACTACAATGTGTCTGTACTTAATGCCACAGAAGTGTACACTTAAACATTGTTAAAAAGGTAAATTTTATGTTGTGTATATTTTACCACAGTTAAAACTTTTAAAAACATAAACAAATATTGAACTCTGGTGCTATGAATGCTGAAGTGTTTAGGAGTAAAATGTACTGATGTCTGCGACTTACTTTGAAATGTATCAAAATTGATAGGTTAAAAGAAGAATAAATGAATACGTGGTAAAGTTAATATAGCAAATGTTCATTATTGAATCTTGAGGTGAATACGTGGGTGTTCACTGTGCCATTCTTTTAACTTTTCTGTATGTTTGAAAAATTTTTAAATAAAATATTAAAAAATAACCTAGGCCAGAAATGACCTAGACTAAAAATTTACTAGCGAATGACTCTTAAAAGCAAATTCATATTTGCTTTTGTTAATTATGGGGGATAATTGTGCTATTGAAAGATCCTCACGCAGAGTTAAGGAAATAGAACCTATTTTTGTTTGTTTTTAATAACTGTCAGACAGGAACATTTATTAGACAAGTATTGGACAGGTATTGATTCACAAGTGACTCCATGATATTAAAAATGAACTCAATATCACCAAACTTGATAAGTATCTCTCTATATATATCAAAGGCAAGGGTCATAGTTCAGCTTTTTCTTCCAGTTGTAGGATTTGAGCATGTGCAGAGGCAAAGAATCCCAGACTACTCAAATGGAAAAGATGATGCAGATAGGTTGGCTGAAATGACACACAACTTTAGACCATTTGAGAGACTGGAGGTCTTCCTGATAAATATTAGCTCACTGTGGAAGTATAGTAGATTATAAATAACAGCTCTTCCTTTCCTCACAGAAACCTTTTGGAGAGCTCCACATTCCTCTTCTTTGGTTCAATAAAAAGTAAACAGAGAAAGATGGCCTCTATTTCTGGGATCTCTACATTGCAGGCATGGTTGGGCAGTTTTTATAACTATAGAAGTATGCGGTCATCCCATCCCAGCAACACTCTTACTAGATTGGAATAAACATCCAAAGTTTCAGTGGAGCAAACTGAATGCCTAAAGGACAAGTAGATAACCCTAATGAGGGATTTGGGCCAGTCCAACTGGGGTTTATGGCCTCTTGAAGAACCCTCACCCTAACTAAGGAGGACTCCATGACTCAGTTCAGCCAGTTGGCCCATGACAGCCAGTTATGTGTTTTTTTAAGAGCAATATGAAACCTTTATTTTTATGTGAAATCTTCCCAATTTAAATGTGGGTAACTAATTCAAATGCTTTTCAGAAACATTGTATGGGTCACAAGAAACACGTTTATTGGCATGCTGGGGTCTGTGGGCTCCCTGTGTGTGACTTCTAACATATGTGAAAAGGATGGGACAGTCCCACTCTCCAGCACCAACATCCAGTAGAATCCAGATCCAGCATCCTTTAAGTTTTAGGGATTTTATTCTCGTCTCTACTGTCCTCGGTTTCTCTCTTGTAGCTGAGGAATATGACTTTTTCGGGCCTTTATCACTTTAAATAGAAAACAAATATTTGACCTCTGGAATGTTTGCAAAATTCATGCGGTAAATGAGTCTTGAAAGTCTACTTTGTGTCATGAATTTGTTTGCATCCCCCAAAAAAGAGGAATTGACAAAAATATATAATTCATGGCACCCTTAACTTATTTACAGGTAATGATCCCAAAATGTACGTGTTTGAAACTAGCAGCATATTTCCCATAGTATGACAGCTATCACTTGGTGAATGCAACCTCCGGACCATTCACTGTATGAGGTGATGTATATATTTAGCTTCTTTAATTCTCAAATCATTATCCCGACTTTACAGATGAGGAAACAGGCTCAGAACAGTTTCATAACTTGCCAAGCTGGTTAAGTGTTGGCGTCAAGAATTAAGCACATGTGGAGATCAGGATTCAAGGCCTGTTGTTCTCACAGTGTTCTACCTGGTATTAAGGCCCTCAGGACAGGCTACAAAATTACTACTGTATCCACAATGTACTTGCAGAACTTTCTAGTATTCTACTTCCAACAGAACCCAGCCTCGGGTATGATTATGCCGCTTTTATTTTTTTAAACCTCCCTCACTTTTATGCAGGAAAAATCTGTTTCATTACCTAAGTGATGCATGGATATATTCTTGGTGTGAAACGTCCAATGACACAGTAGCCTGCAGAGCAGCAAGAAAAATTCCCTTTGGCTTTCTCCCCCACCCCTGCTCCCACTCCCCTTCCTATCTCAGGCTCTACAATTATTAACAGTGTGACTTGTTTCTTCCAGACTTCTTCTATGCATCTACATACATTTATGTACATATATAAATATTCATGCAGCTATGTTTCTATGGTAAATGCATTCAGAATTCCACCTTGGGATGTCAGACACTTTTCTATTGCAGCACTGGGAACTTCCCAGCTCCAAGTCAATATGGGAGGACTTGGGAGTTGGAGGTGGGGGTTGAAGATGGCCGTATTCGTTATCTATTGCTACATAACAAATGAATCCACAGTTTATCAGTGTAAAGTAATGGACATTTATGATGTCTGAGGGTCAGTGTCTGAGGGTCAGGAATCTGGGAGCAGCTTAGCAGGATGGTTCCAGCTCAGGTTTTTCATGAGGTAGCATTCAAGACGTCCACCAGGGTTCTAGTCATTTTAGGGATTGCCTGCGGCTGGAAGATTTACTCCCAATTTGGCTCATTCAGTGATTACTTGCTGGAAGACCTCCATTCTTCCTTGGCTGTGGGCAGGAGTCCACAGTTCCTCACCAGGAGGTCCTCTTCATAGGGCTGAGTGATCTTATGACATAGCAGCTGGCTTCCCCCAGAGGGAGCAATCCACAACTTACCAGGAAGGAAGAAGCTGCAAAGGTCTTTAATGACCTGGTCTTGGAAGTCAGAGACCCTCACTGCTGCTAAATTGCATTCATTAGAAGCGAGTCACTACTCAAGGGGAGGGGAGTCATCTCTACCTTTTGAAGAGATGAGTGTTCAAGAATTTGTGGACATATTTTAAAACCACTGCAAGGGAAGAAAAATGGAGAGTGACAGAGTGTAAGCTCAGGGTGTAATGTAATAGTCTGAGTAACATGGAGGAAAGCAGAGGTGCTGAGGTCCTGAGATAACCGTGTAGAGAGAGCCTAAATAGTGTGGCTCTCTCCTGGCTGCACATCTGAATCACCTGGGGACATTTAAAAAGTCCTCCTTCATGTCTAAAACACCAAAAGCAATGGCAACAAAAGCCAAAATTGACAAATGGGATCTAATTAAACTAAAGAGCTTCTGCACAGCAAAAGAAACTACCATCAGAGTGAACAGGCAACCTACAAAATGGGAGAAAATTTTCGCAACCTACTCATCTGACAAAGGGCTAATATCCAGAATCTACAATGAACTCCAACAAATTTACAAGAAAAAAACAAACAACCCCATCAAAAAGTGGGCGAAGGACATGAACAGACACTTCTCAAAAGAAGACATTTATGCAGCCAAAGAACACATGAAAAAATGCTCACCATCACTGGCCATCAGAGAAATGCAAATCAAAACCACAATGAGATACCATCTCACACCAGATAGAATGGCAATCATTAAAAAGTCAGGAAACAACAGGTGCTGGAGAGGATGTGGAGAAATAGGAACACTTTTACACTGTTGGTGGGACTGTAAACTTGTTCAACCCTTGTGGAAGTCAGTGTGGCGATTCCTCAGGGATCTAGAACTAGAAATTCCATTCGACCCAGCCATCCCATTACTGGGTATATACCCAAAGGACTATAAATCATGCTGCTATAAAGACACATGCACACGTATGTTTATTGCGGCATTATTCACAATAGCAAAGACTTGGAACCAACCCAAATGTCCAACAATGATAGACTGGATTAAGAAAATGTGGCACATATACACCATGGAATACTATGCAGCCATAAAAAATGATGAGTTCACGTCCTTTGTAGGGACATGGATGAAATTGGAAATCATCATTCTCAGTAAACTATCGCAAGAACAAAAAACCAAACACCGCATATTCTCACTCATAGGTGGGAATTGAACAATGAGAACACATGGACACAGGAAGGGGAACATCACACTCTGGGGACTGTTGTGGGGTGGGGGGAGGGGGGAGGGATAGCATTGGGAGATATACCTAATGCTAGATGACGAGTTGGTGGGTGCAGCGCACCAGCATGGCACATGTATACATATGTAACTTACCTGCACATTGCGCACATGTACCATAAAACCTAAAGTATAATAATAATAATAATAAAAGAAAAAAAAAATAACACATATGATACATAATAAAAATAATGTATTATAATTACATTGTCATAGATGGCTGAATGATCATACCACATGCCATGACACTGCTGTGGCACTGCTAAAATGTAAAAATCGTTATTATAATATGAGCATATCAAAGATGATGCTCAGAGATAAGTCTTGATTCCATGATGAGCACTTTCAACATGGAACTGTGTTCAAAAATAAACCTTTGAAACATAAAAAAATAATAATAATAAAAAAATAAAAAATAAAAAGTCCTCATGCCCTGGGCCCCACTGCAGATCAATTAAATCTGTAGTTCTGGGATTGAGGACAGGTATCAGTATTGATTAACAGCTCTCCAAATGATTCTAATGTGCTGCCTGAGTTGTGAACCGTGTAACAACAGAGGTGCTAAAGTCCGGCTGTGTCTGGGCTCAAGTCTCAGTTATGCCAATTAAGTAGCTGTGTGTTCTTAGGCAAGTTCATTAGTTTTTCTGCGCCTCATCTGTACAATGGGCATATGAATAGTACTTCCTCATAGGGTTGTTGTATTACCTGAGTTAATACCCCATGTAAATTGCTGGGAACTGTCCTGGGCATAGCAAGTGCTGTTTCAATGTTATTATTGTGATTATTAGCAGCATACAATGGACTTTTCCTCCCTCCTGCTCCCGCTTCCCTAGTGCCTGTGCCTGGAGAGGAGTTTGGCTTTCTGTGCCCCAGCTCCCTCCCTTTCTCTTGAGAAGGCACAGTGGATGCCCAGCATCCTGCTCAGTCTGCAAGCCCTACCCTGCCCTCAGGCAGGTGCCAGGAAAACTGAGAAGCTGAGCTGCTGGGCTCAGCTAATGGTGGGCTTCACTGCAGAAGGATCTCCTTCATACTGGGAGATGGACAAGAACCTAGCACCCCAGGGGGCAATGAGAGGAAGGAAAATTCCCCCTCAGCCTCACAGGAGCAGGGGGCTGCACTCACGCCTTGCAATTTCTTCAAGGACCTTTCCCAATCTCAATTTCTCTGAACCCTTATAATATCAATATGGTCCTTCAATTACCTTCTTTCTTTTATATTTATCTATTTACCTTTTGTATTTTCTCTCCTTCAGACAGTGAAGCAAGGGCTATGGCTTCTGGCGGAAGTGTCTGTAAAAGGAGGGAGGGGAAGATGAAGAAGGAATAGGGGGTGTCCTGTTCAGATTATAGACACCTCTTTAGTCTTGAGGATTATATATATGTCAGTGGAAAATGTACTCTGCTTCTTATTAATGGCTTCCCCTCTCCCCTCCCTGTATCACTACCTCTCTAAAACACCCTTTCTCCTGACCACCATTTTTGTGGAAAATAGCATGAGTGTTCTTTCTCTTGCCTTTTACTGCAGAGGTTAATAAATTGCCACTACTACAGGGTGTTCCAGCTGATATTGATGAAGCAGGTACAGAAATAAGCTAATGGGTTAGTTCCTATAGAGAAATGTGTTTCCCAAGCATAAAAACACTATTTTGTGGGAAAGTAGATTGAGCTTTTTCAAGCCTACTAAGACAGATGGAAGGGGAAAAAAGAATAAAGAATAAAATAATTAAACTATAAAACAATTGTTGATAAGACTCCTATATGATTTTTTGCTCTCCATTATTGAATTAATCTTGATTTGAATAGGTTATATCTCAATTTTCTGTTTTTTGGGTTTTTTTAATCCGCTCTGTTCTTTAGGTTTATGATGTGATCCTAAAAGTTAAAGATCTTTTTAATAAAATATATTAAACAAAATATATTTAAAGTCCCTGCTGTTTACTAAGTGTGCTTTTACAGTAAATGTGAGTGACAAAAGAGAACATGATATTAATAGTTAAGCCTATGGCAATAAGGTGCCTAATTTCAATAGCACTTGGGTTTAGTTTTAAATATAGAAATGAACCTCATGGCTAAAAATTCTAGGTAGATGGTACCTGAACCCATGTGTATCAGTGGTGTAAGCATCTAAATGCGGAAAAGAGAGCATCTAGATCCTGATTTCTCCCGGCTGAGTTCATTCATTACTGCCAAAGTAGGAAATCCTGGATTTTAAGCCTTATAAGCTAGGAATAAAATTAGCCCCCAAATAAAAATTATTCTAGAGAAATATAGCCTTGATGGTTGAGGTTATAATAACTGTTACTTACATAAATAGCTGATTTTATTGGCCTGGTTAAATGATTCCCATGTGTCCTTCTGAAACTTTCTGCAGTCACTCTCATTGACTGCCATGTCAGCTATTAGAGAAGAAAAAATGATGAACTCAAGACTTCTTCATCAATGAGCTCAGCCTGTAAGATAATAAAAGGTTCAGTGAGCACCACTGACCTTCCCAGGAAAGCTACCAGTGTGAAAACTGAAGGAACATGGCACAGACACACAGCAGTAAAATTCAAGAGACTAAAATAAACTCAGTGAGCCTGCCTGGTCGCTAAACACTGAATACATTTAAGTGCTATTTTGACAAGAGAGCATGGCGGCTATTTAAGAATTTCATTTTTAAAACTCTAGTACAATTTTGTTCTCCTAACAGCATCATCCTGTGTCTGTGTTTGTTCCCAGTGAGGTCATTATTAAGTGAATTGAATTATTGTTCTGTTCAAATGACCTGTGCATTCAACAATGTGTGCTGAGCTCCAGCAAGAAATGTTTTATGTATTATTGGGAGATGGCCATCTGTGGCACAAACCGGGCCTCCCAACATGCAGAAATGTTGGGAGATAGTTTATGTTCAGTTTTATCTATGATCTGAATTCCATTTATAAGCTTTTTTCATCCACTTGTCAACACTGTTCACTATAGCAACACTGAAAATGGCCAGAAATGAACAGATTTATCAGAGCAATGTGAGGTCAGACTGTATGTTTCAATTATTGTATATTGAATTTTTATCATACATTTTAAATTTTGCCCATAAAAATAGTAACAATGTAATAAAAATGGAATTACTTTTCTTTGATCAACTTTCAGTTATTATAAGTTACAAAGTGAATAAGCTAGATTTCATGATTTTTATTAGATAATGGGTCTCACATTATATATGTATATTTTAAATATAACATTGGTTGTCCATGCCAAGAACTGTGGATTAATTTTTTTCAAGTCTGAAGAACATTGCCTTTCCCGTTCCTGCATATGTAATAGAACAGCATGGCAATATGTGAAATTAAATTTTAAAATTGTAGATTATATTTAAGCCACACCCTCCCAACCTTTTCATATCTTGTTAAAGTAAACTTTTGATAATTCTACTGGCGTGTTAGACCAAATGAATGATTTTACATAAGGTAAATATACCCAGATATTTTTTGTACAAAATGAAAAGATTTTTAGGTATCTTTTTCTGTTGGTTTTATTGTTGTACTGATACCTTAATTAACAAAAAGAATCTCCTTTAAAATAAAGTATAAAATCTTATACGGGGAAGAGAACTTTTACAAGAGGATTTTCTTTCTCTCCTTCTCTCCTTTTTTCCTTCCCTCCCTTCCCTCCTTCCGTCCATTCGTCCTTCCTTCCTTCATCTCTTTATTTTTGAAATAAAAACCTTCTAAGTTGTACAACACAGTGCTCACTTTGGACATACAGCTTTACAGTTTAAATACATTTAGATTTTAATTTCATTTGTAAGTGGGGATGTTTGTTAGAAAAATGACTAGTATCAGCAAACAGGTAGGGAGATAAGCTTTGTTCACAAATGTATCCCTGGAGGCATATTACACTCCCTCACCTTGAAAATATCCTAATGAAAATGATGAGAATGATGATGATGATGACAGAGCAATGATAACTAGCATTTAATGAGCACTTTATCTGTGCCTGGAGCTAGGCTACGTGATCCACAGGTCTTGTCTTATTTGCTCTTCATAACAATTCTGTGAAAGCAGGTAATTTCATCTTGATATGAGGAAACTGAGGCTTCAAAAGCAAAGAAACTTGCTCAAAGTCATTTACTGGGATTCCACCCTAGGTCTGTGTGACCCATCAGTCCTTCTGGAATCATGGTGGAAAGTGTAGAACATGTGAGGAGTCTCCCAAATTTCCCGTAGTCAGGTCGTAGAAGTCAAGCCAAACAGAGGCCGGTAGGCTTGCTGTGGCTGAGGGGCCTTGCGCTTCTGAGCTGCAAAGCACCCATCTGTGTAACACCGTTTTCTCCAGGACCTGAAGTACTTGGCTCTAGCCCAGACCACTTCAGAAAGTCCTATAACTTCTCTGCACCCACCCCTTTCTGATGCATTTTAGACTTTCTGGTGAATGTTTTTATTTAGTATTTGTTTGACATGTCATACTCTGACTCTTCTTTCTGGTGTTCTGGGACACATGTCTTCCATGACACAATGGAGTGTCTACCTCATCCCACATTCCCCAGCCTTTGCCATTGTTCTTGATAGGCCCAGAGATGGTGCCTCATCCAAAGAGGTTATCTGGCAACCCACAATGGTCAAGAACAAAGAACTCTGCACAACGGGGACAGCAGTGTAATTAGCTGACCTCCTGGGATTTGGACTAGAAAATGGGGAGAGTACTGGCCACACAGGAGTAAAGGGAGAATGGAACAGATAGACTCTGAGAAGCGGAGATGACATGGAGGAGAGGCGGTGAGCATGACCCAGACAGGAGCAGGCCCTAAGGCCCATCTCTTTTTTGGTGGTTTCCACTTTTAGTCCCACCATTTTCTTTCAGGAAACCTGAGGGAAGCTCTGTTCCTTGCAGCTGTAAGAGCCTGCCATATGGGTACATATGAAATCCCATCACATACATATTTTCATGGCTTCTCTTCACCCCACCCTCCCACCTGCCTTGTCCTTGATGGGTTTGATTACTAGAGGACTAATCCATATTGGTCAGGATTCTTTCCTTTGCAAGTGACAGAAATCCAACTAAAATATTTTAAGAAAAAAAAAAAGAGGAGGTAGAGGAACAGGATGGGGAGATGGGAGAGGAATAGAGGTTGAAAGACACTGACAAAAAACCAAAAAACAGAACTGAAGAAATCATCGCAGAACCCAAGTAGCTCCAAGCTCTCAGTGACTAGAAGAAAAGACTCATTGCTGAAAAGGTTTGATTCCACTTGTTGTTTTGCCTTTTGTCTTTTTCATTCTCTCACACAACCTACCTGGTAAAGGGCATGACTGACAGCAGCTGTTGAACACATTCTTAAAGCTTCGTGATCAGAAATGAATGAGAACTTTCCCCACCAATAAAACTTAGAAATTTCCTGGGGAAAAACTTTGATTGGCTAGGCTTTAGTCAAATGCCAAAGGAATATTTGCCAAGAGACTAAGGTCACATACTTATCACTGTAGCCCAGGAGCATAATACTATGATTCTAAGCTCACCAGAAGTATATGATTGGAGTGGGGGAAGAGCAGTTCCCCAAGGGAACAGGAACAAGCAGGCGACAACAGGCGCATGTATGACCAGAGGTGTAGCTATATAACTTTGTTGTATTGTTTACAAAGAAGCAGGGGAGCGAATCAATTCTCTGTGTTTCGTTTCCAAGGGCCCTGGTGGAGAGCTATTCCACAATCCCTGCTCCCACGTCAGATCATTGGCTCATCTCACGATATTAGAATCATTTACCTGAGGACAGTCACTCACCTCCACCTGACAGTCATCCTCACCACTGAGCCCAACAATTTGAATGAATTTGAAAACCTCAAAAGAAGACAGCAGAAGTTCTCTTTTCTTTATACTACGGGATCTCAGTGCAGAATCCCTGGACCCGCTGCATCAGCATTACCTTGTTAGAAATGCAAATTTGAGGGCCTTCCCCTAGATGTGCTGAATCAGAAACTATGGGATGGGACACAATGATCCATGTTTTAATAAACTCTTCAGGGAATTCTGATGCAGGGTGAAGTTTGAGAATTTCTGCTTTAAGCCAATTCTTTCAATAGTCCCTTGCTTACATGGTTTTTACAAAGCATGTCTAAATAAAGACTCTTGGCCAAGGATGCTGGCCTATCGTCACATGTGTCTCAACAGGCTTCCTGTGGTTGCCACTATCCATTCATCCACTGCCAACTGGATGCCATGTGGGTTCGCCAGGTAGACTCCAGAGAGAGTTTGAAGGGTAAGGGGAGGGTGGATGAAACCATTCCATAAGGCCTTCACATATGGTTCATTCATGTCAACGTACTCCTGCAATAAGTGTGATGGTGTCAACTTGACTGCACCACAGGGTACCCAGATTAAACATTATTTCTGAGTATGTCTATGAGGGTGTTTCAGATGAAGCTAGCATTTGAATCAGCGACTCAGTAAAGCAGGGTGCCTTCCCCAGTGTGTATGGACATCATGCAATCTGCTGAGGGCCTGAATAGAACAAAAAGATGGAGGAAGGAGGAATTCATACCATGCCTTTTGCTTCCTACCAGCCTCCTTGAGTTGAGACATCAGTCTTCTCTTGCCCTTGGACCGGGATTTATTCTACCAGCTTTCCTGGGTTTCCAGCTTGCAGATGGCAGATTGTGGGACTTAGCCTCCATAATTTTGTGCAGCAGTTCCTCATAATAGATCTCTTTCTCTCTATCTATACATATACCTCTATATTTCTTTCTATCTATCTATCTATCTATCTATCTATCTATCTTACTCGTTCTGTTTTTCTGAAGGACCCTAATACAATCAGAATGTGCACTTTCATGTGCAGGCAGAAACACATGCATCTAAAGTATACTGGTGGCACTTCTTTGTGTCAGCTTCACAGGCTCCTTGTGGCCCCAGAGGCTTTAGGAGTCATGCTTAGGGGAAACTCATCTTCCCCATGTATCCAATGGGACTTGCTTAAGAACCTTAAAGGCTTAAAAAGAGGAACATTGAGTCCCAAGTGCCTTCCTGCCTTGTTTTCTTTTTTATATTATTAAAAATATGAGATTTTGTTTTCTTCACACTGTGAACATCATTATGGTATCTCATAAGTGCTGTGTATATAGTAGGTGTAGAGAAGATAAACTCTGGTGGACCCTACAGCTCTTGCTTCAGATCCTCTGTACTGGTTTCTGGCCCATTCATTCAGAAGTAGTGATTTTCTCTGCATATCCAAAATTTCCTAACATTAAAATATTCCTTTTACTACTCAACAGAAAAAGGCTGTTTTTAGATTTCAAGAAGCTTTATATTTAGAATGCAAAAATCATCCAATATACACTATATAGATTCATGTTTTAGATAAGTAAAATTATTCAAAAGCCCAAGATCAAAAATCTTCAAAACAAGTGAGTTTTAATTTTTGTCCTTTGAATCTTCTGGGTGCAAGAACCCTTGTACAATCCTCTAATCCACAACTTCACCTCTAAGCCCAAAGTGCTTCTGCCAGGAAGGAGTTCTTATCCCAAAGTAAAAGGATTTGCAAGCAAAGATTCATAACAGAAGTGCCGTCTCAGCCTTATTGGTGGGATAACAAAGTGATAATTTAATTTAATTACACTATAATTTAATATCTCCTGTGTTTCCCTGGGAGTGCTTTCAGGATAGTGTTTGAGAGTGGCAACTAGGTCTTTGACAGAATACTTACACTAGTGGAAGACGAGGTTGCACCCACAAGTACTGGATAGGTTTTTAAAAAAATCTCAATCTCTGAAAACATTTAGCTCATGTTAAATTTTTTTATATATAAAATAACAAGACTTTTTTTCAAGGTTATTCATTTGCGTTCTTATAAACAGAGGAGGACTTTCCAGAGAATAGTTGAGTATTTATTTGCCCGACCAATGATTCAAGCTTTCTTCTCTAAAATAGAAAGAAAAAAACAGCAGAGACCAGCCACTTTCTCATTTCTTGGTTATATCACTAGTCTCCAACCCAGGCCCTAAAAACTGCCTAGAAATCTGTTGTCTTGGCTTCTTCAGTAATTCAGGGAGTAAAAGACAGATAGGACTTATGCCAGATTTCACTTTGTAGTGAATTATTTAAAATTGTTTAAAAGGATAAATATGCTGGAAATTAAATGTGACAGACTGTTAAAAATCGCCCAAGGCAATTTTTAGAAATCTTTAGATTTCTCATCTACTACCTTGGGTAAGGAAAAATGGTGACGCTGATAACAAAGAAAGGAAAGTAAGAAGGAAAATTTAACTTGCTGAAGGGAGGCTGAGTTTTAGTTCCCACATGGTGAATTTGTGGTGTGATGCAGTATAGTGGGCTCTGTCATATGCCATCCAAATTCCACATTCAGGACCACGGCATTTATTCCCCCAACTATTAGGGTGTTACCTGTTGAGGCTCATAGCTGAGTCCCTCTCCAGGAATTGCCCTTAGACAAAAGGAAGTGTCTTGTCTTGCCCAGCGTTATTTCTCTTTCCCTAGAGGTAGGTCACAACCAATGACTGGTTGATGAGGGATACCAAGTCCTAGCTCCCTTGCCTCAATTCAGGGATTCTCTGGGGGGCTATCTACCTTTCAGACTCCCAGTGGGATTGGCTGAGGCCTTGTTGCAACTGCATCACAGCTCAACATCTCCCTCTGCCCAATCCTGCTTTCTTCACCCACTAACAAGTGTTGTTTTCCCAAGCACATCCTAATAAAATCCCTGCATGCATACCTTTATCTCAATCTGTTTCTGGAGGAGTTAAACCTAGGATACCCCGAATTAAACAAAGATGTTAATATGATGAGGGAGGTAAAGAGGTAAAAGGAGTTACTTCTTTTTCTATTTTAGTTTTTATTTTATTGTGGTAAGAACACTTAGTATGAGATCTACCCTCCTAATAAATTTTAAGTATACAATATGTTATTGTTGATCATAGATACAATGTTGAACAGCAGATTTCTAAAATGTATTCATTTTGTTTAACTGAATTTATTTAACTAAAACTTTATGCCTATTGGTTACCAACTCTTAATTTCCCTCTCCCCCATTCCCAGGTAACCATCATTCTAGTCTTTAACTTCGTGAATTTGACTATTTGAGATACCTCAGATAAATGGAATCATGCAGTATTTGTCTTTCTCAGACTGGCTTATTTCACTTAACATAGTGTCCTCAAGGTCTATATTAGTCAGGGTTCTTCAGAGGGACAGAGCTAATAGTATGTATGTATATATGAAGGGGAGTTTATTAAGGAGAACTGACTCACACGACCACAAGATGAAGTCCCACATAGACCATCTGCAAGCTGAGAAGAGAGGAAGAAGCCAGTAGTGGCTCAGTCCAAGCCCCGAAGCCTCAAAGGAGGGAAGCTGATAGGGCAGCCTGCAGTCTGTGGCCGAAGGCCCAAGAGCCCCTGCCAAACCACTGTTGTAAGTCCAAGAGTCCAAAAGCCAAAGGTCCTGGAATCTGATGTTCAAGGAAGCATCCAGCGTGGGAGAAAGACGAAGACCAGAAGACTCAGAAAGCCAGCTTATTCCACCTTCACCCACCTGCTTTTTCTAGCCGCATGGGCAGCCAGTTGGATGGTGCCCACCTACATTGAGTGTGGTTCTTCCTTTCCCAGTCCACTTACTGGAATGTTAATCTCCTCTGGCAACACCCTCACAGGCACACCCAGGAAAAATACTTTGCATCCTTCAATCCAATCAAGCTGACACTTAATATTAACCATCACAAGGTCTATCCATGTTGTCATATATTGCAGAATTTCCTTCTTTTTAAAGGCTGAATAGGATTCAACTGTATATGTACATATACCACATTTTCTTTATGCATTAATCTGTCAATGGACATTTAGGTTGTTTCTTAGCTATTGTGAATAGTGCTGCAATGAACATGGAACTGCTGATATCTCCTCAAGATCCTGATTCCAATTCTTTTGAGTATACACCCAGAAGTGGGACTATTGAATTATATGGTAGTCCTATTTTTAATTTTTTGAGGAGCTTCCATACTATACTCTATAGTGGTTGCACCATTTTGCATTCCCATCAACAGTGTGCAAGGGTTCCAATTTCACAGCATTACTTTTTTACTTTAAGACCACCTTAATACAAAGTAAATTTATTGTAGTTTACAGGTCTTCAATCTGTAGCATCCCTTAAGGCTGATTTGATGTATTAATAGAGATAACACCAGCAAAAATCAGTTAGTCAAATATTTACTAAGCACCCATTCGGTAACTCGTTTCTGACTGAAAATCCTCATGAATAGTGAAATTTGTTTACACACTTGATCTTAGCCAAAAGGCTGAGAAGCAATGCAATTCGTTTATAACATAAGCTGTTGGTACTGGTCTTAGTCCATTTGTATTGCTATAAAGGAGTGTCTGAGACTGTGTAATTTATAAAGAAAAGAGGTTTATTTGGTTATGGTTCTGCTGGCTGGAAGACTGGGCATCTGGTGAGGGCCTCAGGCTGCTTCCACTCATGGCAGAAGGCACAGCAGAGCTGGTATGTGCAAAGATCAAGTGGTGAGAGAGGAAGCAGGGGAGGGGGAGGTGCCAGGCTCTTTTTAACAACCAGCTCTTGTGGGAATGAATTGAATGAAAACTCATTACTGTGAAGATGGCACCAAGCCATTCAAGCGGGATCCACCCCCATGACCCAAGCACACCTCCCATGCGGCTCCACCTCCAACACTGGGGATCAAATTTTGACATGAGGTTTGGGGAGACAAATATCCAAACTATAGGAGTCTATTTCGAGGATTTTCAGTTTTGATGTTAACAAGCTCATTTTTGAAAACTTCATAGATAATCAGACCATGTGATTTCAAGGGCTTAAAAGTGAGGTACTGACCCAACGTGGACTTCATTTACTAGCTTCTCTTAAGCAGCCAGAGAGTCATATACAATTGGGTCTTTATGAAATCTATTTAAAATGTACTTTTTGTTTTTTAATCACCTAATGGGACAGGTCAAAGTCCTCTGTGTAATGATTATATTCAGTGTGACCAAGACATTCAGCTGAGTTTAATAGATAATATTGTGAGAACTGTGCGTGATTCATTGAGAGGTAAGAGCCTGAATGTGGTATCTCTCATATCCGTGCCTCTTCCTCATTAACACTTGGTCAGGGCAACGAGAACTGCCCTGATGTTCTACCATTACCTCCGTCACTGAGAGCCCAATGCAGCTGGCCCAGCTGGAATAGAGGAGACCACACCACTGATGCCCAAAACATACAACCTACATTATGGCTTCTGCAAGTCATTTTATTTTTGCAAGCCCAGCTGCTCAGGTTTGCTTGCATCCCATTAATGTCCCACAGGTTTGGGTTTGGGAACCCAGAAAAATAGCTGATTATCCTAATTTTTTTTTTTTTTAGAGAGACGGAGTCTCACTCTGTCACCCAGGCTGGAGTGCTGGAGTGCAGTGGCACGATCTCCGCTCACTGCAACCTCTGCCTCCTGAGTTCAAGCACTTCTCCTGCCTCAGCCTCCCGAGTACCTGGGACTACAGGCGCACGCTTTTTCTTTTGTATTTTAGTAGAGATGGGGTTTCACTATGTTGCCCAGGCTGGTCTCAAACTCCTGAGCTCAGGCAATCCGCCCACCTCAACCTCCCAAAGTGCTAGGATTACAGGTGTGAGCCACTGTTCCCGGCCCCTAATTTTTTTTTTTTTTTTTTTTTACATGATGAAGAAATACACAATCCCTAGACTTCCCTGTTATTTCAAGTCTAAGACCTCCAAAATCTGTGGTGTTTCCTGCATAAGACAGCACGTCTCAACCATGACAGACCACATGTACTAACATGTGGAGAAATCCACCACACAGAAGATGAATTTTAGTGGTTTTTCTCTCTCTCCTTCTGTAATTTGATATTAAAATAGTGATTTAACATTTTAATGTGGCATAGTTGACAATGCAGGTTTGTGCGGTGAAAAGATAATTGCTATAACATTTAAAAATATTTCATTATGGCATTTCTAATAAGAAAAACAGTAAAATGCTTTTGCATTTTAGAATCAGCCTAAACTTTAATAATCATTCTTATTCAAATGACAGGATGTAGAACAGTTGAATGTTGTATATATACCCATGAATGATTTAGGGGAACTATGAAATTATATTAAATTTGAAGAATACAGTTTAGCATAGGAGGGAGAAAACGCTAATGATTTCACAGGAGAAATATTTATTGGAATATCATGTTACCTTTGTTTGCAGCTTGATGATCTCAGAGGGATCAAGCGAGATTGTTTTGATGGTAAATTTATTACATAGTTTTTAGGAGTCTGGGCCTAAGGGATCTTGTTGAAAAGGGTTTTGTGATCCCAGAAGCTGTAAGGAACTTTGGCCTCTCCCAAAGAGAGTCTCCACAGAGTGAATCAATTTCCTTGGAGAACCAAAGCAGATGCTGCCTGGGGAGGGAGCAATTGTTTCCAGTTGGTATTAGCTCACCAAGGAAGGGAGCAGACAGTACATATTTCATTCCTGTCAAAAATGCAGTATTTCCTTTAGAAACATTACTCCAAAGCATTTTCCTCCCCTCTTCTTAAAAGCTCAGGCTCCATACTGAACTACCTGAGTTGGGTTCTGGCTCTACCATTTACTGGCCATTTGACTGTGGTCAAGTTACTCAACCCTCCTGAGCCTGTGTCCTCATCTGCAAAGTGGAAACAGTAACTTACCTCTTAAGGTTGTTGTGAAGACCAACTGAAGTAATTGAAATTAACTGAGCAATAAAAGCAATCGATATTTAGCGCTTAGCTACGTACATAGTACATGGTACCTTGGCACATGATTAAACTGCCAATGACGGTAGCCATTATTAAGATGGTAAATAATTTTTTTTAACTTTTATTTTAGGCTCGAGGGTACACGTGAAGGTTTGTTACATACATAAACTTGTGTCACGGGAGTTTGTTGTACAGATTATTTCATCACCTAGGTATTCAGCTTAGTACCTAATAGCTATCTTTTCTGCTCCTCTCTCTCCTCCCAGCCTCCACCCTCAGGTAGAGCCGAGTGTCTGCTGTTTCCTTCTTTATGTTCATAAGTTCTTATCAGTAAATAACTATTTTTTAATGCCATGTTTTTGTCTTAATGTGTATAAGAGGGATTGATGAGAGCATGACTTGTGAAATAGGGTATGTATTTTGATGCCTCAAACTCCAGCTGCACTTTGGTGATCAGCAGGTCCATGAAGAGGGCCGGCATGAGGCCGGAGGTGCGTGCTCTCTCTCGCGGCCACCGCTCACCCTGGAGATTTAGAGGAGCCAGCCTACGGCGGAGGCCCTGGGGTGGCAGAGGGCCTTCCAGACTCTTCTCTCTCATGACTCACATCTCTAGCACTAGCCCCAGGGAGCCCAGAGATTCTGGATAGGCCATAGGGCACAATGACTATGTGTCAGAGTTGCCAGAAAATAAAATGTGATTCTCCCAACTGCATTTGCAAGAATTTTCCTGGCTCCTTGCCTCTGCAGCTCTCTTCTACCACTTGAGCCCTGTCTGTAGTTTATCCTTACCCCAGATCTGTGACCAATCTTGTCCTTATTTAGAGGGAACTGAAGAATAACTCAACCACTTTGGTGATTCCACATCAAGACTGCCTTAAGGCTTCTTCTGCTTTGATTATCTCAGTTGTGCTAATAATAATATTGACTAATAATAACTAACATTTTTAACACCTACTCTTTTCTAAGCGCTTTACATATATTATTTAATTCGCTTCTCATAAAAATCCTGGCCAGGCATGGTGGCTCACACCTGTAATCCCAGCACTTTGGGAGGCCAAGGCAGGTGGATCACGAGGTCAGGAGATGGAGACCATTCTGGCCAACATGGTGAAACCCTGTCTCTACCAAAAAAAAAAAAAAAAAAAAATAGCTGGGCGTGGTGACGCATGCCTGTAATCCCAGCTACTCGGGAGGCTGAGGCATGAGAATCGCTTGAACCCAGGAGGTGGAAGTTGCAGTGAGCCGAGATTGCGCCACTACACTCCAGCCTGGCGACAAGGCAAGACTCTGTCACCAAAAAAAAAAAAAAAAAAAAAAAAAAAAAAAAAATTCCTATGAGGTGGGCTTTGTTATTATTCTCTCTCTCTTTTTTTTTTTTTTTTTGAGACAGAGTCTCACTCTGTCACCCAGGCTAGAGTGCAATGGCATAATCATGGTTCACTGCAGCCTTGACCTCTCAGGCTCAAGCAATCCTCCCACCTCAGCCTTCCTAGTAGCTGGGATTATAGGCACGTGCCACCATGCCTGGCTAGTTTTTGTATTTTTTGTAGAGACGGGATTTTGCCATGTTGCCCAGGCTGGTCTCGAACTCCTGGACTCAAGTGATCTGCCTGCCTCAGCCTCCCAAAGTGCTGGGATTACAGGCATTTATTCTCATTTTACAGATGGGGAAACTGCAGCACAGAAAGGCTGTTACTTGACCAAAGTTACATACGTGATAAGTGATAGAATGGGGATTTGAACCTAGGCAATTCTCTGTCTCAGCCCCAGCTTGTTCTCCCATTCTAAAGATCACATCTTTGGCTCATTCTGTCTGCCTGATTGCTTATGGTGATGCTTGGGGCCACAGGTCCTCACTGCAGACCCCCCAGGGGCAGGAGCCTTCCCCCTTCCTCCAATTTTGGGCCTCTCTGCCCTGGACTCCTCCTTGGGCTGCCACCTAATACCAGTCTCTGAACATTCCAGATGCTATCTCTCTGGTAAGTTTCCCTCCATCACCCACAGGGATTTTGGTCTCCAAGCTTCTTGCTTGCCTACACTGGATGTCCCATATCTGGGCTCCGGCTCCTCCAGGACACCTGTGAGTACCAGGGCCTAGGCTCCATTCCTGATGATGCCATGCTGGGCCTTCTCTCTGCAAGGAGCATCTTGGCTGTAGAAGAGTGTGGCCCCATTGTTTTCACACCTGCTTCATTCCCCATCCACCTTCCACAACTGAGTCTGGAGGAGGGCCATGGATAGAGAACCAGCATTGGGGCTTTCTTGAAATATACAGAACAGGCAGAGAACCCTCCAGAAACTTCTCTAACATGTGATAAGCATACCAGTCTGCTCAACATGTACAGACAGGTTTCTAACCATGTAGACAAAGAGAGCAAAGGTGACTGAGCCCCTCCAAGACCAGTAGAAAATATTCAAGTGTCCCTAAGACTACACGCTGCATTCTTTTGAGTAGGAAAGGGAAACTTAAACTTACTGTATGAAAATGATAAACTAGGTGTTTTTCAATTTGATGCCTAAGATATTGAAATGTCAAGTATCCCATGATATGAGGCCAGTTGAAATTAACTGAGTAATAAAATATACCTACAGCAGTAGGATAGTTAGGGGACTCCTTAGTCATGAAAACACACTTTGATGAACAGGTCAGAAAAAGTCCCCTGTCTAAAAGGCTGAAAGTTAAACATTTTCAGAGGTGGTAGATTTCCAACCTAGAAGGTGACAGGCCACCACCTGAGATAATTAGCCTCCAGAGCACATGTCTCAGGGTCAAGGACATCTCTGACATGAGAGGAAGGCCTGGGGCACCAGAGCTGCCTTAAAACTCAAAGGATAGTCTGCAAAGCCCTTGATACAAGCTCAGACTATCTTTAAAAAGAAAAAAATGCAGGCCTACTTGGTTCAGCTGGGAGAATTCAGGAAGGTGGGAGAGGGTATGCAGACAGCAGAGCTGTTAAGATCCAAGGTCATAAAAGAAATATTTTCATATACTCACCCAGAAAATTTAATTCTCTGTGAAGCTAAAAGCACTATAAACAAAATTTAAATTTAAACAAGCTGAGTATAGGGCTCTCAGTCTCTGTCAGTTTCTGCCTCACCTCTGCTTCCCCTTTTACATATGGGGAGTTCTCCACTGTGTGACTCTGGATGAAGAGCAAGGTCCACTCTCCAACACTGGAGGTGAACAGTTCTGAGAGTCACTGTCTCTGTTCCTTCTCTTTGCAATGGGGAGGCAGGCTGTGATGGAGGATCAACCAATCAGACACTCTGGCCCAGGACTTTGAATCAAGACAGAGGAGAGTCCACTTTCGTGGCATCAGCATCAAATCTCCAAGACCAGGTGGGCAGAGGTGCCAGGAGTGGCTTTCAGCATCCAGTGTCAGTATTGGTGGGGTCCTCATCAGACAGTTCCTACAGTGCTGTTTGGGCTTGTGGTTGGCCCTGCTTCCTTTGGTGCTGCTCTGTTTTCAAAGTCTGGAATTCTAGCTTTGCCAGTGATTCTGTGATCTACCAAATATCCTTTCAATACATTCATTTTCTGCTGGAAGGAGCCAGTTACTTTCTGTTGCATACATTCAAGAACCCCTGTTATACTGGGAAGTCTACTTGCAGTATTTTACAGACAAAAATGAAATATACTGAAAATATAAAAGGCTCTAGCAAATCCAATAAGGAAAGATGCATAGTCCAATAGAAAAAAGGCAAAGGATATGAACAAACAGTTCACCAAAGGGGAAATACAAATAGCAAACAAACATAGAAAAAGACCTTTGCCCTCATGTTGCCAAGATGCGGATTTATCATATATTGTTGAGAAATCATTTTTCCCACAATATACAGAGATAAAAAGAGAGTTAATGCTCAGTGGGGTGAGCTTGTGGGGAGCAAGTTGTTGCTGGGCATGTAATATGATATCACCTTTCTGGGAAATCTGATACTGTGTATCAAAATGGAAAGTATTCCTTTTGGCTCAGCAATTTTGCTTGTCAGAATTTATCCTGAACAAACACCATGACTCACGAAGCTCAGTCCCCAAATGGTGTCTTGGAATATACAGTTCATGTAACTTGAAGCAAATTCATAGTTCAAAATAATTTCAGAATAACTCAAGCACTTTCCCATGGAAAGGATGGTGTATTCGTTTGTTCTCACACTGCTATAAAGAACTACCTGAGACTGGGTAGTTTATGAAGGAAAGA
Source organism: Pongo abelii (assembly GCF_028885655.2). NCBI lineage: Eukaryota > Metazoa > Chordata > Mammalia > Primates > Hominidae > Pongo > Pongo abelii. The sequence continues at coordinate 89,419,785 of NC_071989.2, read as the reverse complement.
GGTGTAACAGTTCTGCAGGCTTAAGGGGAAGCATGACTGAAGGCCTCAGGAAACTTACAATCACGGCAGAAGGCGTGGGGGACGCAAGCACCTTCTTCACATGGTGGCAGGAGAGAGAGAAAGAGACAAGGGGAGGAGTGTCACACACTTTTAAACCATCAGATCTTGTGAAAACTCACTATCACAAGAACAGCCAGGCAGAAGCCTGCCCCCATGATCCAATCACCTCCTACTAGGCCCCTCCTCCAACTCAACAGGAGATTTGGGTGGGGACGCAAGTCCAAACCACATCAGATGGGCTCACAGAATTATATACCATATTAGGCCCCTTTTCACCCTCTCCCACAAGTCACTATCCCTATACATGGTAGCTGTGATCCTCAAACATTCTTTGTCAAAGTATTCCTCCTTTCCGACCCAGGCTCTCCTGCTTTGGACCAAGAATGCATCTTCCCAAAAGGTAGAGGAGGTGGAGGAGAGACCAAAACTATGGCGGAGGTACAGAAAGGAAACAGTCATAAATTAGTAATCCTTGTATTAATCCTATCTAAAAATAAGTAGAGAAGGGTTCTAAGAGATATATCTCAGTCCCTACTACTCTTCCTCTCACTCTGTTCCAGGCGCCCAGACTCTGTGCTGTTCTTCTGGCCTTGGCACTTGAAACTGCCCTGTCCACACTGCTCTGCCTCCAGATAAATAAAGGGGGCTTGATCTCCCATCCCACTGAGGCCTTTGCTCATTTTTCACCCTTTCACTGTGGCCTTCCTGATCCCCCATTTGAAACTGCAACACAGGCTGGGTGGCTGACACCTGTAATCCCAACACTTTGGGAGGCAAGGTGGGAGGACTTCTTGAGCCTAAGAGTTTGAGACCAGACTGGGCAACATAGGGAGACCCTGTCTCTACAAAAACAAACAAACAAGCAAATTAGCTGGGTGTGGTGGCATGAACCTGTAGTGCCAGCTACTTGGGAAGCTGATGTGGGAGGACCCTTGAGCCCAGGAGTTAGAGGCTGCAGTGAGCCATGATCGTACCACTGCACTTGAGCCTGGACAACAGAGTGCCACCCCATTTCAAAAAATAAAAATAAAATTGCAACATGCAACTCCCTTGTATTTCATATCCCCCTTCCTTGCTTCATTTTTCTGCATGACAATAATCGCTAACTAATATTCTGTATATTTTACTCATTCATTTATTGTCCATGTCTGACTTCTCCCACTAGAAGATGATCTCCATAAGGGAGGGATTTTTGTCTGTTTTCTTCACTGCTTTATCCCTAGTGCCTAAAAGAGAAGCTGACACAGCATAGATATTCCAAAACTGTTAATGCAAAAGTATCCTTGTTCATGTTTAAAGAAAACAAAACACCCCAAGTGTAGATTTATTAAATAAATTACACCACATTTGCACAATGGACTGCTTAGCACACTGTGGTAAGCAGAATAATGACTGCCCAAAGATGTCAGGTTCTAATTTCTAGAACCTGTAAATGTTACCTTATTTGGAAATACAGCTGTTACAGCTGTGATTAAATTAAGGAATTTGAGAAAGGAAGACTATTCTGGATTACCATGTGGGTCCTAAATGCTATCACAAGTATTTTTATAAGAGAGGGGCACAGGGAGAATTCACATACGTGCAGACGAGAAGGTAATAGACAGATGAAGCAGAAAGAGGTTTGACGATTGGGGTGATGTTACCTTAAGCCAAGGAATGTCACAGCCACCAGAAGCTGGGCACCCTGATTTCCACCTAGTGACACTGCTTTCAGACTTCTGGCCTCCAGAACTGTTCTAGAAAAAAATTGTTTTTGTTTCAAGTTACCGAATTTGTGGTCATTTGTTAGAGCAGCTGCAGGAAATGAATATGCACTCCTAACTTTTAGGTTACTATTGTGGATTACCCTAGGATGAAATGTTCTCTCTCAGTAGAGGCACTTCAATGGTCATAAATGCCTCAATTCCTTTACTTTTTTAAATTAAACTTCTTATTTTAAGATAGTTATAGATTCATACACAATGGTAACAAATAATGCAGAGAGATCCCAGGTACTTTGTTTTTTGAGACGGAGTTTTACTCTTGTTGCCCAGGCTGGAGTGCAGTGGCGCGATCTTGGCTCACTACAGCCTTCACCTCCCAGGTTCAATGATTCTCCTGCCTCAACCTCCCATGTAGCTATGATTACAGGCACCTGCCACCATGCCCAGCTAATTTTTGTATTTTCAGTAGAGATAGGGTTTCACCATGTTGGCCAGGCTGGTCTCGAACTCCTGACCTCAAGTGATCCGCCCACCTCGGCCTCCCAGAGTGCTGGGATTACTGGTGTGAGCCACTGTGCCTGGCCCTGTGTACTTTTTACCTAGGGTACATGAGGTTACATCTTACAAGACAGGGCTCTATCACGAGGTTTTGTTACCAGTTAGTGGGGATCAAAGTCCTGGCTCCCCACATTGCCTTTTCTGACACCACCTCAACAAAAGTTTGGTGGTGCCTCATTACAGCTTCATCAGGCTGGAAATGTAGGGTCCCTATTGGCCTTCGCTTGTGGGTGTGGACAGAGCCACAGTGTTTTCTTTGGTGTTTGGCTGGAGTAGAGCAGTTATTGTCTGAAAGTTCTCTGTGCTTGATTGCCCTTTTCTTGGTCCTTTGGCTAGAGAGCAGGCTTTCGTTGGAACATTTTTTGTCTGTGCCCATTGGTGTTTCTGGGTTGCTGGTTTCTTTAGTTCCAAGTCTGGGAAAAATGAATAAAAAGAAAATCAGGGCACTCACCACTGTATTGTTCCTTGGGTCGTGAGGTCCCTACTTAATCCAACGTCTTCTCGCCACTTTTCAGAGGTTTCTTAGGTTTATTATATACATAATGTCTGGAGTTTTTGGTTGTACTTAGTGAAAGGAATAGGGAAAGTACACTACTCTATCTTCCTGGAAGTGGGAAATCACATCTTTAAGTGTGAACGAATTCTGTTTTATTTGGGGTTTTCCACTAATAGGAAGAATGAGGGAATGGAATATTTGGAAAGCTCCAAAGAGCAGAGCAAGCAATTTGTGTCTTAGGTTTCCAGTCTCAGAGTCATGCTGACCCTCCCTTAAAATTTAGGTGCATACTTAGTTTCCTGGTATCATGTTTTACATTGCCCATGCTTTCAGCTGTTTCCTGTAAGTTCAGTTTTTCCAATTCTTTGGCAAAGACTGTATCTTATACTTTATTTTCCAGTCTGGTTACCCACACAGGAGGTGGCTAATAATTGTTGATTGAACACGTAAAAAGACTATCTTCCACGGATCAAGCGATATGAGAGTCTTAGAGGGATGTGGAGGGAAACAAAATCACCATGTCCTCAAGGGCCTTAAAGTCTAGCACAGAGTGAATTATCCCTGGCTTCCCCTTTACATCAAGTGCACCAACTTGATTTTGTATGACAAAAATGAAAAGTTCGCTCACTCTACGAGATATGGAATCCAGTCCCTAAACATAGCATGTGGTGTTTTAGGCTGTTTCATAAGTTGACTAGGCTTGAACGTGGTGAAGGCTGGCAGATTCTATAGGTTCATTTGCTCACACTTTTTTTTAGATTATTCTCTGGAAAAGGCACAGATACTCTATATATCTGGATTAGGCAACTTTTACAAACTAAGCTCTTTACTGCACAGAGGCATGTAGGCTAAACTGAATGTTAGCCCCATAGAGTACATGTGTTCATCTTCCCTGGGGAAGACCAGGGCAGATGACCCTCTGTGCAAACCTCACACTTTAATCTTCTGGACTGAATTCTTTCAGGCAGTGACTATTAGCTTCAAGAGGCTGTCAGCAGTGGACGGAGATGATCATAGGGCTGTGCAACCACCATCACTCCTGGAATAACACAGCAACAACTAAGACCTTCAAGGTTTCTTTCTGAGTGCCAAAACCCCATGGACAGTGACAACTTTCTTTCTCTGAGTCTTTAAGGCTGAAATGTCTCATCCCCCATAGGCTTTAACATGAATGGGTAGAGGAATAAGATTATCTTTGTGTCTAAAATACTGATAATGCTGGGATTAGGGCCATCTTGTTCTAGCGTTGACTCCTCCTTGACTTTTCTATAAATTGTTTAATCTCTTTGTACCTTCTTTTTGGAATGCCATAAAAATTACCTCCTCACTTGAATGTTGTAAATGAAATATACGTATTAGTAGAGGTTTTTTTTTTTTTTTATGTGAGGTACACTTATAAGAAAAAGTACTGCCCTTGGGTTTCTAAACTATAAAGTTTAATCTTCAGTCCCCAGTGTCTGAACTCTTGGCTGATTAATTCATGTCAAATTTTCATACTTTCAATAGTTTTCTCTTTTTCATTCCCAATACAAATCTCAAGGACAATATACAGAAATTAATTTTTGAGTTAGAATGAAGGAAATTGCATTAAATTCCTTCTGAGAATTAATGTGGAGTTAAATGTAATATTTGCTGACTCTACAATGCTTTTGCTTGCAGTTGTCCTTGCCATTTTTATTTTAATCCTTTATATCTGCTCTTATAGAAACTATTTCAATTTAGATTTTCAAGTATTTTACAATAATGTTTAGTAGAGGGGGAAATTTTTCAGTGTGTACAGGAAGTTTACCGAGGTTGAATGACCATTTTTGAGTGGGTTGGATTTTTCACCATTGCTCTGTGGAATGTGAAGGTTCTACCTGACTGATGATAAGACACTTTTTGTGATGGTTAATCCATAGTCCTAGAAAAGCAGTATAGTTAATTTGTTTAATAGCCAAATCTTTGATTTTCCAGACACTTAAGAACACATTTGAAGTTGTGATGAGTCTGAAATAATTTAGAAACATAGCATCTGACTCCCCATTTATGATACTGACAGCTTTTCAAGTGAATTCTGATGATTTGTTTACCATCTTTTGTCCTCCCAAGGTATCACAGGGAGAATTATGTGGAAGAATAAATGTGGAAGTAATATATAAACTGTAAGGGTAGCTTAATGTTATAATCTTTATAATCTTTGTAATCATTGTCCTCAGCATCACCACCACCACACTTACCAGTGTCAAGTTGTATCTCAACTATTGCAAACTCATTTTTCTTCCTCACCTTGCTTCAGTCAGTTCAAAATTCTCTTCGAGTAACCTTTCTCTCCCTTCACTCCAGTCTTATTCTCTTCCTTCTTCAAACCCCTCCTCTGTCTTCCAGATTAAGCAACCTCACATCTTTCTAAAAGATTCATTTTCTCCTCTAAGGCTTTTTCCTTGACCATCACAACAATCTCAGAAATGCCCAGTGTCAGCGATGACTGATGACAGAAACTAATCTCCCTGCCTGCTTTCAGTTGGCTCTGCCTTTCACAGATTCCATTCTCAGTGCAAATGCCCTCTATTTAAATTGAGAGTTCCATCAGAGGACAGGCCTCCCTCATCTAATTCATTATTTGTAGCATCATTGCTATTTATGGGTGAGGCACAGTTGGCATTAACATACCAGGTTCTTGCTTGAGAAAGATGGTATGGGGGACCTGACTCTCCTAACATGCCCACCGGGGTTGTCTGCTGAGTTTAAAGAGAATGGGGATGAGCCATCACACATATTCTCTTCTGTCATCTTGCCCACAGGAATACATTTGAGAAACAGGTATCATAGCTCCCCTCTGTCACTGTGGAATAATGTTTCCCTTTGGTTTCTTTCTACATCCCCTCCTGTACCCCTCAGCTCCTGATATGCCTATTAGTAAGCAACCCATTTCCAGAAAGTGGCTGGCTCAAACTTTTGACACCTGAGAGATCATCCAAACCATAGGTGTTTAAAGTAAAGGTTATGTGTTTATTGACACTTATTTAAATGGATTTCAATTCATAGAGTTTCCTTCAAGTCTTCTTGGCTACCCTTTCTTGCTATCCAAATTATAACCACAATCTATTGCACAGTCACTATGTACTAGTCTCTACGCTAGATGCTTTTACATATATGTCTTTACAACAGTCCTGCAATTCATGCAATCCCTATTTTATGGTTGAGAAAATTTGGCATTTGAGAGGTTAAAAAATTTGTCCTAGGAAGCAAAATTTGGCAAATGACAAGCCCAGATTCAAAGGCTTGCCTTTTTCTCGCATGCTTCTCTAGAGATCCCTCCCCACATAAAATTTGGTGCCCCATACTACAAATTATTCCCCCTTCTCCCTAATTAGTTTTCTTATTCCCTACATCTTAGTTGTCGGGAAAAAAGAAAAACAATTGCCTAACTAAATTAATTTATGCTAAGGTATTGATGACTCTTAGCCTTAAAATAATAATTTGTCAGCTCAAGTTAATCATTACTTTGTAGAAGATGTGAAAAAACAATCTTAGAGGGGTGCCTTTTTATTCTTTCTTACTTGGCCCAAGTCACCAGAAGCTCACTTACTCCAACATATGCACAAGCTCATATGTATAATGCACACGCTCATATGCATACACACACATGCATACACATACAAATACATCCCTGAAAAATAAGAGGTTAACAATTTGAAATTTGCTTTGTGCTGACCCCAGATTTCACCAATTGAGCTAAGTGGCTCAGTAAGTACTGACAAACTAAGACCTGAGCCTTGGCTTACATATGGGATTCAAGGTTAATTTTAATATAGTCCACTCAAAGAGCTACTGGTCTTTCCAATTAGCCATAGAATAAAGGACAATTTCTGTTCAATAACTCAAGTTTAGCCATTGGAGAAAAATTATTTGAAAAGAGAACTGCAAGAGACCTGGCAGAGGAGACACTACGTCAATATATAGTCTTTTCTTCTTTCAATCTCTTTCTTTTTCTGAGACTTTCTAACCCCTTCCAAAGTCTGCTATTGAAAACCTAGAATCATATATGTTAAGACTATATAACTATATATCTAATCACATCCTGGAGTCTCTTTAAAAACTGTTTTATTTAAAATTAGACAAGGAATGCACAATTACAGGCTCACTGTAAAAAAATAAAATAGATATACAGTTAAAAATAAAAATTGCTTATCACCTTCATTCCCATTTTATTTCTTCCCTCCAGATAAACTACCATTCATAGTTTGTACACAGTCATAAGCTGTCTGGACCTTTTTCTATTGTTTATATACAGTGAATTTATACATGGATTTTTTCTTGTTTTTTTTTTTAATGTGACTGAGTTTATCCTAAAAATAATCAGATTTACTTTGATAGTTCCATGTCAGTATGTATAGACAAGTGCTTTGTTCTTTTAAATAGCTACATAATATTCTATTTTATAGATGTACAAAATCTATATAACAATTTTTAATTGGTATACTTTTGGGTGTTTCCAAATTTTTGCTATCACTGGTATTACTGACTAAACAGAATATCTTAATGCAATAGATTCCTAGAAGAAGAATTGCTAGTCAAAGGCCTCCTAAGTTTCTTTGAACAATTACATTATTTTTTAGTCAGCTTCATTCAGAAAGTCTCACGGGAATGATTAGATCAATTAAGACATAAATGCAGAAGGGCATGATCTTTCCAACTCTGGGATACTGATGTAAAATAATGACTTTAGAAACAGATTATATATTCTTATAGCACACTATACACCAATGCACTTCTAAATAAGCCACTTCCTAGAAATTCACCTTGTATAAAATTAGAGCTGAAAGGCACCCTAGGTATAGTGGCAAACGGCAATAATAACAATGATAATAAAGCTAGCATTTGTGGAGCACCTGGGTTGTGAGAGGCATTGCCCTTTTACCTGATTGTTTCATTTAATCCTCCCAAACAATGGGAACTCCATCCTTTAGAAAGCATGTATGTTCTCAGACAAGTTTTTTCATCTCTTTAGGCCTTAATTTCTTCCTTCTGCTGTGTAAAGAAGAGGCTTACTCTGGCACTGGCTCTTGAAAGCCACTCGTGTGCATCTCTTCTCAGCTTGTTCAGATGTTGGTAATTTAAAGATAGCTATGGTGGAGGTATTTGTATCCTGGAAATTGGCGAAGGCTACAAATCAAGGTTTCCTTGGGCCAGCAAGCTAACCCTAACCCAAAACCCTAATCTTCATGGGCATGACCAGCCCTGATAGTCAGGTGGGTTCCAGGAGGCTGGGAGGCTCCGCATGATGTGCTGCCCTTCACGGTGCAGTCCCATTTCACTTCCACGTATCCAACATCACTTCCATCCACCAATATGCCAATTCAGACTGGGTTCCTCATCTTCTGGTGCATCACTTCCCCCTTTACCTACCCTTATCTCCCAGATACCAGCTCTTTCCCTCATCCCTCCCATGTGTCCTGGAGTGGAGGAATAGGAGAGGTGGAAATAGAAACCAGTGATTTAATGCCAATCACACTTTATTGTATATATTTCACAGAACACATTAGCAAAGAATTCTATTAATGCAGTAGAGAGGCTTATGTGGAAAGTGGGTACTGGGTTTGTATCCCACACCAAACTGCTACCCTTTATCAGAAAGAAGTAATCAGGCCGGGGGCAGGGCCTCATGCCTGTAATCCCAGCACTTTGGGAGGCCAAGGCGGGCGGATTACCTGAGGTCAGGAGTTTGAGACCTGCCTGGCCAGCATGGCGAAACCCCGTCTCTACTAAAAATACAAAAATTAGCCCAGTGTGGTGGCGCGTGCCAGTAATCCCAGCTACTTGGGAGGCTGAGGCAGTAGAATCACTCGAACCCGAGAGGCGGAGGTTGCAGTGAGCTGAGATCACACCACTGCACTCCAACCTGGGCAACAGAGTGAGACTTCATCTCAAAAAAAAAAAAAAAAGAAAGAAGTAATCAGAGTGTGGATATTAAACTGGTAAGTGTCATTCTGGGGCTCCATGTCCCATTCTGCAATATCAGTCGCATCCATGTTAGCATCTTGAACCAGTTCCTCCCAGGTTAATATTTACCTACTACATAACTGCTTGTTATGAAGATTCAATTAAATAATTTACACACTTGTGCTTGGCACTTAGTAGGTATCCAACAATGTTAAATATTTTGTTTGTTTCAATGAGGAATCTGCAGTCCAGAATAGTTTGGTGGCTTGCCCATGGTGGCAAAAATGGTTACTGACAGCAGAGACCAAAACCTAGGGCCGTGACTCACAGAAAGAGGTATTTCTATGAAACCAGTGATTCTCACAGTGTGGTCCAAAGAGTCCAGGGTAAATCTTCTCTTTTCCAACTTGATGTATGTGTAACACTGGATTTCTTTATATACTTTAACCAAAACAACAGAGCATAACCTATTAAATGCAGAAGCAGATATGAGATTCCTACCATATTCTATTAAGGTAGCATTAAAAAGATTTACAGAAAAATGATATACATAACCAATTATTTTTGTTTTGGAAAACATTTATTTTGCATATATTATTTGTGCTAACATTTGTTCTCATTGTTATTTTAAAATAAATTCTTAGGCTGGGTGCGGTGGCTTGTGCTTGTAATCCCAGCATTTTGGGAGACCAGGGCAGGAGGATCACTTGATGTCAGGAGTTCAAGACCAGCCTAACCAACATGGCAAAACCCCTTCTGTACTAAAAATACAAAAATTAGCTGAGCTTGGTGGTGCAGGTCTGTAATCCCAGCTACCCAGGAGGCTGAGGCATGAGGAGGCGGAGGTTGCAGTGAGCCAGAATCATGCCACTGCACTCCAGCCTGTTTGACAGAGTGAGACTGTCTTAAAATAAAATAAATTATTAAATAAATATTTTAAAAATGTCTCATTTTTCATTTCTAATATTATATATATTTATCTAAAGCATAGTATCTAGAGATATAACCCATATAAACAAAAATTTTTTTGCATTTTTAATTTTTAAGAATGCAAAAGAGGCCGGGCACAGTGGCTCACACCTGTAATCCCAGCACTTTGGGAGGCCGAGGCGGGCAGATCACAAGGTCAGGAGATCAAGACCATCCTGGCCAACATGGAGAAATCTTGTCTCTACTAAAAATACACAAAATTAGCCAGGCGTGGTGGCATGCACCTGTAGTCCCAGCTACTCGGGAGGCTGAGGCAGGAGAATGGCGTGAACCTGGGAGGCGGAGCTTGCAGTGAGCTAAGATCACACCACTGCACTCCAGCCTGGGCGACAGACTCCATCTCAAAAAAAAAAAAAGAGTGCAAAAGAGTCCTGAAACCAAAAAAATTTGAGAACAACTGTTTGAAACCTTCCTGTCCCCCAACCCCAATATATTACGATGCTTCTGTGTGTCAAATAAGAAGGAAGTACAACCATAAGCAATCTTTAAAATCTTTTAAGTATTTTTTTTTTTTTGAGATGGAGTGTTCCTCTGTCGAGCCCAGGCTGGAGGACAGTGGCGCAATCTTGGCTCACTGCAACCTCTGCCTCCTGGGTTTAAGTGATTCTCCTGCCTCAGCCTCCCAAGTAGCTGGGATTACAGGCCCACGCCACTGTGCCCAGCTAATTTTTGTATTTTCAGTAGAGACAGGGTTTCACTATGTTGGTCGGGCTGGTCTCGAACTCCTGGCCTCAGGTGATCTGCCTGCCTCGGCCTCCCCACGTGCTGGGATTAAAGGCGTGAGCCACCACACCCACCCCTAAAATTTTAAAATATGCTACAACGTACCATTTTGACTCAGGGAATTTCGAAAGAGTGCTGGAGTTGAAAACATTTGGGTTAACGTCAGTGTGTTGGGTCTGCTCTAGGCTGTAGCAATTGCGATGGTTAATTTTTTTAAACATAAAGTTGTTTTATATTTTTAATTTTTAAAGCTGATACCTAGTAATTGTACATATTTATGGGGTACATAGTGTTATTGCAATACGTATCATCTGTAGTGATCAGATCAGGGTAATTAGCATATCCATCATCTCAAATATTAATCATTTCTTTGAGATGGGAACATTAAAAAGTCTCCTTCTAGCTATTTGAAACTATGTATTATTGTTAACTACAGTCATCCTACAGTGAATTTATAAGTAAAGAATATTAAAACTTATTCCTCCTATGTAGCTGTAATTTTGTGTCCTGTGACAAAACTCTTCCTATCCCTTCCCTCCCCCAACCCTTTCCATCCTCTTGTATCCTGTGTTCTACTTTTTAGTTCTATAAGATAAACCTTTTTTTAGCCTCCACATATGACTGAAAACATGTGGTGTTTAACTTTCTGTTCCTGGCTTATTTCACTTAACATAATGTTCTCTACTTAACATCCATGTTGCCACAAATGACAGGATTTTATTCTTTTTTATGGCTGAATAGTATTTCACTGTGTATATATGTCACATTTCCTTTATCCATTCATCTGTTGTTGGACACTTAGGTTGATTCCATATCTTGTCTATTGTGAATACTGCTGTAATAAACATGAATGTGCAGATGTCTCTTCAATATACTGATTTCCTTTCCTTTGGATAAATGCCCAGTAGAGGGATTGCTGGATCACATGGTAGTTCTATTTGTGGTTTTTGAGGAGCCTCCATACTGTTCTCCAGAGTGGCTGTGCTATTTTACATTCCTATCAACAGTGTATAAGAGTTCCCTTTTCTCCATATCCTCACCAGCATTTTTAAAAAATCTTTTTGATAATAGCTATTCTAATTGGGGTGAGATGAAGTCATAGTTTTGATTTGCATTTCCCTTATGATTAGTGATGTTGAGCATTTAAAAATTTATTTGTTGGACATCTGTATGTCTTCTTTTGAGAAACGTCTGTTCAGATCATTTGCCCAGTTTTAAATTAGATTGCTTCTTTTTTTGCCATTGAGATGTTTAAGTTCCTTGAATATTTTTGATATTAATCCCTGATGGGAGAATAGTTTGCAAATATTTCCTCCCATTCTGTAGGTTTTCTTTTTGCTCCGTTGATTCTTTTCTTTGCTGCCTGGAAGCTTTTTAGTTTTATATAATCCCATTTGTTTATTTTGGCTTCTGTTGCCTATGCTTTTGAGGTCTTTTTCAGAATATCTTCTCCCAGGCTGATGTCCTTTCCCCTATGTTTTCTTCTAGTAGTTATTGTTTATTATATTTAGGTCTTTGGTTCACTTTGAATTGATTTTTGTATAGGGTGACAGGTGGGGATATAGTTTCATTCTTCTGCATATGGATATCCAGTTTTCCCAGCACCCATTTATTGAAGAGATTGTCCTTTCCCCAGTGCATGTTCCTGGTATCTTTATTTTTAAAAAAATCAATTGGCTGTATATATGGACTAGTTTCTGAGTTCTTCATTCTGTTTCACTGGTCTATGTGGATTTTTATGCCAATGTCATGCTGTTTTGATTACTATAGCTTTGCAATATTTTTTGAAGTCTGGTAGAGTAATGCTTCAGCTTCATTCTTTTTGCTCAGCATTGTTTTGGCTATTCTGGATCTCTTGTGGTTCCATGTGAATTTTAGGATATTTTCTATTTCTGTGAATAATATCATTGGTATGGTACTTTGATAAGGATTGCATTGAATCTGTAGATTATTTAAATCATATGATCATTTTAACAATAACAAATTTTTTGATCCATGAGCATGGGATTTTTTTTCCATTTGTTTGTATCCTCTTCAATTTCTTTCGTCAGCGTTGTAGTTTTCCTTATAGAGGTCTTTCACCTCCTTGGTTACATTTGTTCCCAGGGTTTTGTTTGTGTGTTTGTTTGTAGCTATTGTAAGTGAGATTGCCTTCTCAATTTCTTTTTCAGCTTGTTCTTTGTTTGTGTATAGAAACACTAATTTTGTACATTGATTTTTAATCCTGCAAATTTGCTGAATTTTGCAGCAAATTTGATTAGTTCTAAGTGTTTTTTGGTAGAGTCTTTAGATTTCTTTCTATGTATAAGATCATATCACCTACAAACAGGGAAAATTTGACTTTCTCCTTTACCAGTTTGAATGCCTTTTATTTTTTTTCTCTTGCTTGATTGCTCTGGCCAGGACTTACAGTACTATGTTTAATAAGAGGGGTGAAAGTGGGCATATTTGTCTCATTTCAGTTCTTAGAGGAAAAGCTTTCAGCTTCCCCTCATTTAGTATGATGTTAGTTGTGGGTTTGTCATATATAGTTTTTATTATGTTGAATTACTTTCCTTCTATACCTAATTTATTGAGAGTTTTTATCATGAAGGGATATTGAATTTTATCAAGTGCTTTTTCTGAATCTATTGATTATCATATGGTTTTTGTATTTCATATGGTTGATGTGATGTATGATATTTATTAATTTGCATATGTTGAACTGTCCTTGCATTCCTGAGATAAATCTCACTTGATCATTACATATTAGCTTTCTGATATGTTGTTGCATTTGATTTGCTAGTATTTTGTTGAGAATTTTTACATCTATGTTTATCACAGATATTGACCTGTAGTTTTTTGTTGTGTCCTTCCTTGTCTGGTTTTGGTATCAGGTCATGGAGACCTCACAAAATGAGTTAGGAAGAATTTCTCCACTTCAGTTTTTAAAATAAGTGAGAAGAATTGTTATTAATTCTTCTTTAAAGGTTTGGTAGAATTCGGCAGTGAATCTGGGTACTGTACTTTTCGTTGTCTAGAGATTTTTTTTTATTACTGATTCAGTCTCATTACTTGTCATTGATCTATTCAGGCTGTCTATTTCTTCTTAGTTCAATCTTGGTAAATTGTATGTGTCCAGAAATTTGTTCCTTTCTTCTAGACTTTCAAATTTATTGATGTGTAATTGTTCATAGTGATCAATAATAATCCTTTGTATTTCTGTATTATCTATTGTGATACCTCACTTTTCACTTCTGATTTTATTTATTTGGGTATTCACTCTTTTTTTGTTAATTAGTCTAGCTATTGGGTTGTCAATTTTCTCTTTTCAAAGGACAATTTTTAATTTCATTGATTTTTTTGTAATTTTTTTAGTCTCAATTTTATTTATTTCTACTCTGACCTTTATTATTTCTTTTCTTCTACTAATTTTAGGTTTGGCTTGTATTTTCTAGTTTCTTGAGGTGCATCATTAGGTTGTTTGTTAGGTTGTGTCTTTCTAGTTTTTTGACACAGGCATTTGTTGCTGTGAACTTTCCTCTTAATATTGCTTTTGCTGTGTCCTACATTTATATTGTGTTTCTATTTTCATTTGTTTCAAAAATTTTTTTAATTTCATTCTTAATTTCTTCCTTTACTTATTGGTCATTTAGGAGCATGTTAATTTCCATGTGTGTATATACTTTCAAGGTTAATCTTGTTATTGATTTCTAGTTTTATTTCATTGTAATCAGTTAAGATACTCAGTATGATTTTGATTTTTAAAAATGTTTGAGACTTGTTCTCTGTCCTAACATATGGTCAATACTGGAGAATGTTACATTTTCTGACCAGAAGAATGTATATTCTGCCACTGTTGGGTGAAATGTTCTGTAAATGTCTGTTAGGTCCATTTGGTCTATGGTGCAGCTTAAATCCAATACTTCTTTGTTGATTTTTGGTCTAGATGATCTATCCAATGTTGAGAGTGAGGTATTGAAGTATCCAACTATTATTGCATCGGGTCTGTCTCTCCCTTTAGATCTAATATTATTTGCTTTATGTATCTGGGTGCTCCAGTGTGGGGTACATATATATTAAGATAATAGTTATATTCTCTTGCTGAATTAATCCCCTTATTATTGTATAATTTCCTTCCTTGTTTCTGTTTACAGTTTTTGACCTGAAGTCTGTTTTATCTGACATAAGTATAGCTACTCATGCTTACTTTTGGTTTCTGTTTGCATGGAATACCTTTTTCCATCCCTTCACTTTCAGCCACAGGTGAGGTGAGTTTCTTGCCAGCAGCATGTAGTTGGCCCTTGCTTTTTTTTTTTTTTTTTTTGAGTCCATTCAGCCAGTCTATATCTTTTAAAGGGGGAATTTGATCCATGCTCATTTAGGGTTATTGTTGTCAGGGGAGAACATACACCTGTCATTTTATTGATTGTTTAATGGTTGTTTTGCATATCCTTTGTTCCTCTCTTTCCTTCTGATTATTTTTGTGGTTGAGTAGTTTTCTGTAGTGATAAGGTTTGATTCCTTAACTCTTTCTCCTTTGGTTCTATCAATGAGTTTTATAGTTTTGCATGCTTTCATGATGGTAGTTCTTGTTACCTAATCATAAGGAGTTATATGAAAAGCCAGAAAAAGAATGCAAAACTAATAACCTTAAGGAAATTCAGTGAGTATGTGAGGAGATTCAGTGAGGAGAGTATGACCTCTCCTGTCAATAATAACCCTGAATAATACTGGAGAACTATTGTGTTCCTTTGGAGATGCCATGATTCCTTGCTTTTTCAAGTTTGATGTTTCCCTACGTTGGTTTCTACGCATCTGGTGAAAGAGTCACCTCTTCCAGTTTTACGGAGTTGATTTTGTAGGGAAAGACTTAGGCATATAAATGGGCCTCAGGCTGTTGGTTTGGTTGGATGCATTGGCTTTAGTTCTAGCTGGATGCACTAGTGTAGTCTCCATGTAGTTTTCTTAGCTGTAATCCATACTAGTTATGTTTTCAAGTGTCCCAGTAGCCTAGGATGAGAGTTTGTGGTGAGGGTGGTGTGGCTTTGCCGGGGGTCGGGGGGTGGCTTGTTGGGCTATTTCTTATGTCAGAGGTGTGTGCATGCATACAGTGGGTCAGCCAACTTGGGGCTGGGGTTAGGGGTTATAGAGCTGTTACTTTAGCCAGGAGCAGGTGCACGCCATTGCTCAGCCAGCATAAAGGTGTGCCTGGCAGGAGCAGCCAATGGGGCAATTTCTCAGTCCTGGGGCATGGGCACACAGCTGCTCAGCTGGCTTAAGGACATGTTTGCCAGGGACGGACCATGTGGCTGTTTCTTAGGTGCAGGATGTGTTTGCATGGCTTCTTGGCTAGCCTGGAGACATGTCCGCTGGTGGTGGCCCACATGGCTGCTTCCCAAGCTCAAGATGCAGGTGCATGGCTGCTTTATTGGCCTGAGGGCATTTCTCATGGTGGTGGCTTGTGGGGCTGCTTCTCAGGTCTGAGACACAGGCACACAGCTGCTTGGTTGGCCTGGAGCTGTGCCCACCATAGGTGGCTCATGGGACTGTTTCTAAGGCCTGGGATGTGAGTCCTGGGCTGCTTAGTTGGCCTGGGGGTGTGTCTTCCAGGGGCAGCCCATGGAGCTGTTTCTTGGATTACCATTGTGGGCATGGGGCAATGGGAAGGCCAGGGGCTTATCTGCAGGGGATTGGGCACTGTGGGAATGTTTCCCAGGCTCTGGGCAGAGGCATGTAGCCACTCCATCAGCCCAAGAGCATGTCAGTTGCTTGGAGGCTTGACAGCCTTTCCTGCTCAGGGAGAGAGTGTGCAACAGTTTGTCTAGCTCAAGGGTAGGTTTTCCCTGGGCAGGACTCCTAGACTATTCCTGCAACTGGAAGACTGTTCCTCCAACTGGCAGTGGGAACTGGTTTCCCTGCTAAACAGGACCAGAATGACAGCTGATCCTGGGCCCAGTCTCCATGCAGCTGGAGTTGTGGCATTCAGCCACCTGTGTGGGCTAGTGGAATGAATATGGAACCCTAGTGCTGGAGAGAGGCAGTGGCTACTGGCCTCCAGAGGTGGCTCTGGTCTCAAGATGATGCCATGCTGCACAGCCTGGCTCACAGCGGGTGGGTGAGGAGTGGGGAATACACACTTTATGCTTCTAATGCAGGGAAGTGCAGCAGTGTGAATTCCTACCATCTCTTCAAACGGGGCTCAGGGCTTGTGAGGACAGTAGGATTCTACTGCAGTAGGGACTTCAGGTATTTGTGGTGGCAATGGGGGCTGGTGGAGTTTCCTGCTTACCTTTTCCCCACAGTGGGACTCCAGGTAGATTTGATCCAGCCAAGGAAGACGGTGCTGCAGAGGCTGGGTGCCTTCACAATGACCTCCTAGATTTCCAGTCACCACAGGTGTATCTCCACACCCCTGCTGCACTCCACTACTCTCCTTTTGACACTCCAGTCAAATCTTCTCTATTTATTCATTACCTTGGTCCTTTCTTGTGGGAGAAACAAGTGCCAGGCATCTCTAGTCAGCCATCTTGCTGACCTAGACCTACTCTGTGATGGTTAATTTTATGTGTCACCTTGTCTGGGCCAGGACACCCAAATATATGATTAAACATTATTCTGGATGTTTCTGTGACAGTGTTTCTGAATACAATTTACATTTAAATTGTTGAACTTTGAGTAAAGCATATCGCCCTCCATAATATGGGTGGTTGGCATCTAATCAGTTGAAGGCTTGAATAGAACAAAGACTGACCTCCCTGAGGCAAGAAGGAATTCTTCCAGCAGGAGGCCTTCACCTGCAACATCTGCTCTTCCCTGGATCTCCAGCTTTATGGCCTACCCAACAGATACTGGACTTGTCAAGCTCCATAATTGCATTAGCCAATTCCTTAAACTAAACCTCTCCCTCTCTCTCTCTTTCTCCACTCACATACACACAGACACACACACACACACACACACACACACACACACACCTTATTGGTTCTAATTCTCTGGAAAACCCTAACAGTAGGGGATAGGTTAGGGCATAATGACCTGGGGGTTGAGGTCTTTCCATGCCTGTTGCATGGACAAGCTTTAGTTCTGGTGGAGGCATCTTTTCCTACCTCACTTGCTTTAGGGACTGGTCAGGGGGTCTTCAGTTAGACAGGGCATGCCCTGTGGGCAGGCCAGACCACGGGCCCTCTTCCTCTTCTAAGCCGTTCCTCACTCACCCACTATGCCACAGTGGGGAGGCTAAGCTAAGGTTCTTCAGGGAGAAAAGGGAGAAAAATTTATTTTACATATGAATATATTTTTTATATTTATTTATTTTATATTATTATTTAATTCATTATATATTACTATTTTTTATATAAAAATCTATTTTTTATATATATGTATAACTCTCCCCACAGATATCTTGAGTTAGACTGGGTTAAAGTGTCAGTTATTCTACATGCCATTGGAATCTTCTCAGGATTGTTGGTGGGGGTGTGATTTAAAAGGAGCATGAGGCCAGGTGCGGTAGCTCATGCCTGTAATCCCAGGACTTCGGGAAACCGACGTGGGTGGATCACCAGAGGTCAGGAGTTCGAGACCAGCCTGGCCAACATGGCGAAACCTCGTCTCTACTAAAAATACAATAAAATTAGTTGAGCATGGTGGTGCACACCTGTAGTCCCAGTTACTCGAGAGGCTGAGGCACGAGAAAGGCTTGAACCCAGGAGATGGAGGTTTCAGTGAGCCGAGATTGCACCACTATACTCCAAGCTGGGCAATGGAGCAAGACTCCGTCTCAATAAAAATAAATAAATAAAAAATAAAAGCAGCATGAGGACAACCAAGTTCTCAATCAGAGGACTGTCACCAGGCCCTGAACTAGGGAGCAGGACAGACAAGTAGGGGGCTGAGGAAGGGACATGTCACCATTCTCAAATTTGCTTAGGGTTGGTTGGCCCTGCCTGTGCCCACACTGTTGTAACTGGGTACAGTCCTTTTTTTTTTTTTTTTTCAATCTGAATATGTTGGAACTAGTTTCTTAGGGGATTCATCAGTTGAGGTATCTTAGACCCTTGGCTGTGGGCCATAAAACACACTTGACTGAGTATGATATAAATACCTTCCACTCCATTGATGTATTGATTTGTTTTCATTTTGCTGTCTCCATGTACCATACACATCCATCTCCCAGCTAAGTTCCCGGAGAGCAAGGGCTGGCTTGGAGAAATTCTTTTAGCACAAAACATGAATAATATGAGAGCCTAAAGAGGAAAAGAATTCATATCTATCCAGTACCTAAAATGTTGTAAGCATTTAAATATGAAACAATTATTCTAATCTTCACCACATTTAACAGATAAGGAAACTGAGTCTCAGGTAAGTTATATATGTAGTGTGGGATATTATTTTTAAAAGCATTTCCTGCTGTCTTCTCTCCTCTTCGTAAGTCTTGGGACGTTAGGAGATTATTGTTGGTTGGTTTGTCTTCCCGAAGCTTTAATACCACCGAGACTGAGGCAGACTGCCCCAAGGAAGGAGGAGGAATGTGGCCCAACAGGAAGGAGAAGGAAGTAAAAAGGGAGGAGAAGAACGGACATACCAACTCCCAAAATAGACCATTGGAAACTAAAAGATGCTGAGCAGTGTTGAATGTACAATTTTAACTTTTTCTCTGACTTCTGAGTGGGAATGGAAGCTAGGAACTAAGTTATCAGTATTTTCCAAATTTCCTTGATGATTACTCATGATAAACAATGCATGTCTATGTATATATACACATACACATACATGCATTCACATAAGCAGGACTACATATATATAACTTGCATATGTATATGTATGTGAGCCACTTTATTATTTTCTATTCTGTTCTATTTCTTTTAAAAAAACGTTTGTTGATCCTATAAATTTAATTCATGGCCTATTAACGATCACCAACTTTGGAAAAAACACAGTTATAGGAGATTTATTTTTTGACACATCTAAGTGACTCTCTCAGGGTCCTGTAGTATAAGCAGTGGATCTGGGATTTACCCCATGTTTGTTATGCTGAGTGTTAATGAGCCCAGAGAGAAGTCCCACTCAGCAGTCAGAGGTACCCAAGATACAACCAGTCCTTCAACTCAGACTTTTCCAGTTCATGGAAGAGACACATTTCCCCGTCCTACTACTGGGATCCCATCTGCTTTCAGCTACAAAATATTTCTTCCTAGACAAGTTATGGAACTACTAAGTTGTGGGCAAAATCTGAAGAACTTTAATTAGGAATTATCAAAGAGAATTTTCAAAAACGACATTCTCCCCACTAGAAGGGGAACTTCCTGTATAGGTGTATCTTTGTCCAGGAGAAAAATCTAACATGCAGCAAGTTCAGGAAGGACAAGAGGTAGAAACGGTCTTCCCTCAGGGCCATCTAATCCCACACTCAGCCAGTCCCATCTCCTTTGGGATGAGGATGAAGGGGTAGCAGTGGGCCATGAGGCAAAAAAAAAAAAAAAAAAAAAAAAAAAGCAGAAAAGCAATTCTTCCTTTACTGACTTGCTTCCCCACCTCCCCACTCTCTGCACTGTCTTGGCAGCTTTTTCCACTCCCTACTCATTTCTTACACAGTTTTCCTCATGTCAATTTTACTTTGGAATGGGCTATAATATTGAAAGAAAAAACCCAACCAAAAAAACCCTCTCTTTCCATGAATCAGGTTTGTAATTCTTCTGGAGGGAAAGAGAAAGCATGGTTGTCCAGGAATCGGACTTTCCAAGCATCTTAATTGACAAAGTTGGAAAACTTTGTCTTCAACACATGTATTTCTTTCCCTTCCGAGTGTCTCTAGGCTGTGGTGGTCCCTTTGGAGAAGGTTTAGAATAAACGTGGCCTGACATTTCCCTTGCACTTCCACTTGTTTGTCTGTTCTGCTACCTTGCTTAGACTCCTTTCATCCTTCCTGCTGGAGCAGGGAAGGAAGGGGGTTGGCGGGATCATGATCTACCAGCCCTGAGTGATCTGGCCCCTACCTCTGTTACTGAACTCCAGTCACCACTTTTGCCATTTTTTGAACAAAATGAGCCCTTTCCTGCCTCAGAGCCTTTGCAGAAGCTGTTTTTCTTCCTGTAAAGCTCTTCCTTTGCTTCTTCAAATAGTTCCTTCTCATCATTTGGGGCTCAGCTTGAATATCACATTCTAAGGAGATTTTTCTCAATTATACTCCGTAAAATACACCTTTGTTGTTATTCTCTAGAGTGGTCTTTGTTTTCTTTCGTGATACCAACCATAATTCGTTAATAGTTTGTCTTTTTTTCTGCCTCCACCACTATTATGGGTTTTTTTTTTCTCTCTTCCTCCCACTCCAAAAAGGCATAATCATCTTATAAAGCGGATAGTGTAATCCTCCTTTTCACACATTAAGAAATCTCATTCATCTTGTGATTAAGATACTGTTGGTAACCTTCAACACAGGGAACTCTGCCAGACTCTTCTTTCTCCCTTACTAAATTTATTCATTTAATCATTCATTCATTCATTCATCTAGTTAATAGATATTTATTGAGCACCTACTTAGTAACTTTGTACCGGACACTGTGCCACAATGATAAGCAAGGCAATTCTTGCTCACTTTACTCCACATTGCAGCCAGCCAGAATAGAACCATGGCTCTAAAGTGCATTTCTCTGCTAAAAACCTTCATCAGCCTCCAAATGCCTTCTGGATGAAATCTGAGCTCTACAGTATGGAAAGGACTGCAGGCCCTCTGTAACCAGGCCCTCCTTCCTCTCCAACCACATCTTTTGCTGCTCTTCTCCCACTCTGGGCCCTGCTGGGTAACTACAGGAGCTCCTTCAGAAGGCAGATAGCAACAACCAAAGTCCCCTGGGACTCGTTTTTGCTCTCTCTCTCTCTCTCTCTATCTGTCTTTCACACACATACATACACACACAGCCTGGGACAATGACAACAGTGACTTCTGGGTTGCTCTTAGAGAATCTTAGCAGGTACATTTCTCTGCTGGTTGCTCAGATAGCTTTTAGCTACTACTTCCTGGGCTGTGGGCTTTTTATAATTTAGCTCCCAGTCCAGGAGCAGCAAGTCGGGGGTTGATCTGGCCCTATAACTTGAGAGCAGGCCTCTGTAAGGAAACCTCACATTGCCAGGTCACAATGTGGCTGATAGTGTCAACAATGGCATGAGCTTTCTTGCTTCGAGGATGCTAAATGTCCTCAAAGTGCTAAAGAAGATGTCAAGAGCTGCAAGCATAAGAGCTGTGTATCAAGAACCTCTTCCCCTGGGTGAGGCAGAACCCTTCCATTCATACCTTATTAGAAGGGCCAGAGAGATGGGAATTTAAGTCTTTGCATTTGTAAGTATTTATTTCTCACTTTCAATTCCACATCTCTTCAGAGTTGCTGCAATAGATCCTTACAAAGCTTTCACTTTTTATATTTTGTGCTACATGAGACTTGCTTTTAATTTTTTTTTTTTCTTAGAGGAATATCATGAACAAAGGACTAAGGGAAAGATTTTCCTCAGCTTCTCTGGAAACTTGCAGGCTTCTAAATGCTTTATGCTTCAGTTTCTTCATCTATAAAATAGGGAATTAGCAAAATTAATGAACCTTTGTCTTTCATAAAATGTCTTATAGGATAGGTTCTGTGCAAGTAATATGCTATGGAATGATAATGTTTTGTTAGTGTTTATAAACATAATTTGAATTTTCCATTAATTGGAATTAATCCTCTTTATAAGAAAAGACCTTTCCAATTAAATCACTGGTGTGCGACTTTGGGTGGTTGAAGCCTTTATTTTGCTTTACTTCTAATAAAATGGGTTCCTACTCTATTTTGGGTAAATTCTTAATTTGCATCTTCCTTTGGCCAGTTTCAGTGAAGAGTCTCACCTTGTATTTAGTCTCTCTAAACATTATTTGTATTAGAAAATTTTCTTGGCTATTATGCCTCTTCTCATTATTGAAAATCACTTCACAGCTGAAGGTTAATAGCAATGTTTATTCAAGGTAATGTTACAATGTACTTAAGATTTTAAAATAAAAACAAATAACCTTTCATTAAATGCTATTTTGGCTGGGTGCAGTGGCTCACACCTGTAATCCTAGCAATTTGGGAGGCCAAGGCGGGCGGATCACCTGAGGTCAGGAGTTCAAGACCAGCCTGGCCAACATGGTGAAACCCCGTCTCTACTAAAACACACAAAAAATTAGCTGGGCTTGGTGGCACACAGCTGTAATCCCAGGTAATTGGGAGACTGAGGGGGAAGAATCGCTTGAACCCAGGAGGCGGAGGTTGCAGTGAGCTGAGATCACACCACTGCACTCCAGCCTGGGTGCGACAGAGCCAGACTCCGTCTCAAACCCAAACCAAAACAAAAACCACTATTTTAGTGAGTCACATTTTATTTTTATCCTGGATGCTTGATGTTCCATTTCCTTATGAATGAAAATTGTATTGAACACCACTAGCCCAAAATGGTAATGAATTGCAAAGCTATTTACATTTCAGCTTTCTCATAAGTAAATGGTCACCTGTTTCTAACATTGAGCTATGTTTTATTGCTATTCCCCCAAGAATAAGTCTTCTAACCCTGGTATAATTCTTTCTTATCTTGAAAAGTAAACATCTTTAACATTTCTAGATATGCTTTGAATCTAAACTTTAGTTTCTAATAATAGTGTTAGTCACTGAAGTCATATACTTGAAAACATTAAATTGGAATATCAATCTGTCTCTTTCTAAGTGGTACCAATAAAATTAGCAGCCACAGAGTGTCAGAGTATGTCCTGATGTGCTGTGACCGATTTACTCACTTGATGACTCTGGGATGCTTCGAATTTGAACCCATTTGACTTTGAATCCAGACAATTCATTGCAATCTGGAATCACTCAAGCTAATTTCTTTCGACTCAAGAAAGCCCTTGGACAAAAGAAAAAAAAAGTAGGTCTAGTTTATCCTTCCTTCATCCTAAAATTAAGAGTTCCAAATAATTTGAGAGAGAGGGATGCTAGCTCTCCTCTGTGAACCTCTTTCTGTTCCCCAGATAGTATGCTAACCTGATTAAAATCCTGAAGGTAGGTTTCAAGATGATATTTAAGGTATATAGTCTATAACTGTCAGTTAGGAAGTTTTTAATAAATATAACCCCTCTCCCCTACCGAATCTCTGTGATTGATATAAGCTTGAACTGAGTCCTCCAGGATGTCTCTAAATCAAAATGGTAGTTCAGACCCACTCTAAACAAGACCATTCCCTGTGCCTCAAATAGTCTGCTTACAAATAATCTTTATGGCAGGGATGCTGTAGAATCAGGCAGTGGTCTGGATGATCCATCATCAGGTAAGATTTCTTAGCCCATTATTTCTTAGTACATAGTTATAGAAAAATGTGGGCCTGAGGTTAACTCATGTTAAGTATTTAGCACGGTACCTGGCTCATAGACACTTAACATATATTAGTGCTTAATTTATTCCTTCTTGAGAGGATTTGGAGTATGAGAAAGCTAGGAGAAATATGGCAGAAACATAGACTTTAGTTCAGGCAAAAGATATTTAGCTTCATTCTTCCCTTTAGAAGAGTCCCAGCATACACATCTCCTGTCCCTAAAAGGTCTCCAACATCAAAGGTCTGCCGACTGCCACCCGCTGTGCTGGACTGAATGTGTGAGTAAGAGCAACACTGCTTCTGAAACAGCCCTGGTACAAAGTATGGGTTGATGATGATCAGAGCTCCTGTGAAAAATGTCTTAAGGATAAGTTGACAAGTGGGGAATTTTGAGCAGTGATTTTTCTGCAATCTGAGAAGCACGGCAGAATTGTTGAATGAATACAATTACATGCCCCTCACAGAGATTTCTGTGTAGCCTCTACAGTCACTCTCAAGCTACTTATGAACACCCGTGGTGTCAGATATAATCCACTCACACCCAAAACATTAGCCCATAATGTAAAATTTCCTAAGGATTTTGGAAGGGAAATGAAGGATGATTTTACAGTGTCCATGGGATATACTCTCATAAACCCTCTATTCACCACAGCTTCTCTTCCCAAGTCTCTCTGGCCTGCACTAGACACACACCACAAAAAATCTCCTCTTCTTTTCTTCCTCCCTCCCCCTGTAGTGTAATGCTCAGCCTTCTAGACCCTGTCCCTCTTCCTCAGTCCCTTCCAAGTGCTTTATGCATAGCCATTTCACCAAACCTCCCACTTCCCCAAACTTGCCTGCCCACATGCAGGTGCTCAGCACAAAATAATTCCCCAAAGCAACCTTTAGAAGGGAGAGGTAGGTGGATTCATGAATAACAACCCCATCTCCAATTATTTCCCACACACATTTTCCATTCATAAAGCCTAATTTTAGTTATTAATTTGTTAATTGACTGCATGAAATGACAAAGCTAACAGAGACAAGGCCAGATTTAGAATGAAAGCTAGGTTTAGAATGAAAGATTCCAAAGATTTCACTTCCTCCTAGCTTGCTTGGATGACAGCCTGGGATGGGCTTATCTACTCAAGATGTAACCAAGTGAGCCAGCGGCTCCTTGCTGGATTCTTCCTCCTAAGGAAGGAGGATAGATCTGTGTGATCCGAAGACTTTTGATCGCTGGTGCCTTCACATTATAGACCTTGGAAGCCTCACTTGTTTGGAAGCCTGTAGAGAGACTCAGGAAGAAATGTACTTTAAAAAAATGTGTAATAACCATATGTTGATTTCCCCCTTGTCCTCTTTGAGCTTCCAACATCACAAAACTCTTTTTTATATAAAAGCATTAATTATCAAAGTTAAAAAAAATAAAGGAGGCTTACTGAAGATTTACTAGGCTGGATGGAGAAGAGGTTTCCATCACACACCACATAGGAAACAACTTAATAAAGCCTTCATTGTGCATTTTTCCCCAAAGTCTTTTTCTAGCTGGGCCGTAAGCTAGAATCTTCTTTTCTTTGATTTCCTCCCCTGGGGAAGCCCTTGGCCTTGCACCTGGTTGCTCTCTCTCCTTTATTAGGCAGAGTCTTCTTCTGCACAAAGCCTGGACCCCAGCAGGAAGCTTGCTCCTACCTCATAGCAGGCTTATCAGAGGCTGTTTATAGCAGAGCAAGCCTCTTCCTACAAAGGAATTCTCACACCAGCTGCCAAAAAGATAGCGTTTTCTCCATATGTTATATATCCCTTGTTATTTGAAAGATAATATTGTGTATTTGTTGAATTTAAGTGTATCGATTCAGATTAATCCCTTCAACAGATAATTACTAAGGCTCTTTTATGAGCCAGGCAATGGGCTAGAAGCTGGGGCTACACCAGTGAGCAAGACCTGATGTCTGCCCTCAGTGAGCTCCCTGTTGAGTGGGGAAGAAGGGCAAGAAAACAGCCATTTCAACACCAAGTCTTCAGTGTGATATTGGGGTACATATTGGTTGATGTGAAAGAGTTAGCCCACCCAGTTCTGAGGGAGGAAGGCCTGGGAAGTCTTTCCAGGGAAAGTGATATTAGCAGCAGCCTGCCAGATGACTGGTGTTGGGGGAGCAGGAGGGCTGAGGCAGCATTCCAGCAAGGAAGCAGCAGGTCCAAAGCCCAGGGGGACAGGGAGCACAGCCTGACCCAGGCGACAGTTCACAGTTCCCTGGGGTGAGGAGGAGAAAAGCGGAAAACGATGAGGCTAGAGAAGGAAGCACGGCTGACCATAAATGGCTTGTAACAAACACCACGTGGAAGTGTTCAGGACTTTTTTCTCCTAAAATCAGAGAGAGAGATTTTGAGCAGGCCAGCAGCATATTTAGATTTCATTTTTTTTAGAAAAAATCTCAGTGGACACAATATAAACCAAACCAAACCCAAACAAAACAAAATAAGGCATACGTATAATAACTGCTATGTGTGAATTGTGCGCAAAGTACTGCAGAAGCCCTGAGGGGCCAGGTGCCTCCTCATGGCTGTCGAGGGCCCAGGAGGGCGTTCTAGAGCAGGTGACCTCGGTCGTGAGGGGGGGCACCTCAGCAGTGCAAATACCCCACCTTCTAAATGTGTTGGTTTGATTCCAATGCACATCCTCTCATTCTTGAGAACTTTGAAGACAGTATTACTCAAGCACCTTCTAAAACTGCAGTCCCATTTATTATTTATCTGACACTCCTAATGACTTTCTTTCTTGTCAGGTCTATGAATCTGAAGGAATTTTAGAGCCCAGATGAAAACTTTCTTGAATAAATTATTATAAAATTTTCAATTTCTAGGAAAATCATCAAACTACAATAATAATGTTAAGCACCATAAACGAAGTTTGGTGTTATTTCCCGTATGGTCTACAAAAATTTTACAAAAAAATGTTGAAGAATGAAGTTTGCGTGATCATAAATGTAGCTCTTTTTCCAGAGAAAATAGATTCTCTCTTCTAATGAGAGCATTGTAATAAAAAAAATGAATCTAGTTAAAGGGATTTGGTCATGTCATGTATGAAGATAATTTTGATGGAAATGAATGTCAAATTTTTGCTTGTCAACAAAGAACTATTTAAAATAACAAATAATATTGATCAATTAGTAGTATACACAAGTGTGATTTTTGCATTTTGTCATTTACTACTCAAAATAGTTCTATGAAACACATGCCAGTAACCATCATCCCCATTTTACTAACAAAGAAGCAGAGGCCCAGAAAGGTTATATAACTTGCCTAAAGTCATGCAGTTACTAAGCACCACAGCGGGGATTGAAAACTAAATTTGTCTCCAAAGTTTATATTTCATTGCATGGCTGCTGCAGTCCTTTTTCTTAGAGATCTTGGGGCTTTTAGATCCTTCCTTTGGGCTAGATATAGGATTTCAGCTTTGGGTATTTGACCAGACATACAAGTAGGAGACTGGTACAGAAAGGATAACTTGTTTAATAACCTCATAATCACCAGTGATTCAATAATTTAATATTAACATTAACCTCCATAGCCTTCCTTTCCATCAGCACATTATCATCTTTATTGAAGGATATAGGATATGGCCCTAAATTACTTATTTTTCCTAGATTTGTACAACTCTGCCCTATTGCATTGCTTTCTATTCTTGTCAATCTGTGGGGCATTATTGGCTAAGTGGGACTGAGTATGTCTTCCAATGTTAATTGTTTTCAGTTGTGAAAAGGGTGTTCCTGGAGTGGAAGGAGGGTAGCACAATGGTAAAGGGCAGCTCTGGCTTTGAATTCCAGCTCTACCATTTGCTTGTTGTATACTTCTCTTGATAAGCATGTACAGCATATGCCCAGAAAAACCTCCTTCCAGAGGATAATAATTAAGTTCCCTACTCCATCATCTTCTTTTTTTTTTTTTTGAGACGGAGTCTCGCTCTGTCACCCAGGCTGGAGTGCAGTGGCACGATCTTGGCTCACTGCAACCTCCGCCTCCCGGGTTCATGCCATTCTCCTGCCTCAGCCTCCCGAGTAGTTGGGATTACAGGCATGAGCCACCGTGCCTGGCCTCATCATCTTCTAATATGATCTTTTCTCATCAGGTAGAGGTAGGAGTTTTAATACTCATATTGCTTCCTTGATTCAAAGATCCTGCTCACATTTAGTAAGAATAAATTAGTGTTTGCTTATCATATTTAAACTTTTGATTTAAAATATTTTACTTTCAGTGTAGCCACTATGACACTATTTTTTAAAAATGTCAGTTTCCAAAAGAGTAGACAAATATGTGCTATGGTTTGTATATATAGATAATACTATAATACGATGGAACAATAGTGTCCATGTAAAATTGTCTTCCACTAGGAATGAAGAATTTGTATCAATGTTATAATCAGAGCTGTAGGGAAATAAATATCACAGGCCAGAAGACTACCAGCCAGTTAATGCCAGTGTTGACAGAGTCATATGGGCACAGATAGGTCTTCTGTTACTGGCTGATATAAAACTGGTTGTTTTTTGAAGGAAGCATCAGGGATGAACAAAAAGTCTAGAAGATTTCACATCAGGGCTACAGTTTCACACTTAA
This sequence comes from Pongo abelii, assembly GCF_028885655.2. Classification (NCBI taxonomy): domain Eukaryota; kingdom Metazoa; phylum Chordata; class Mammalia; order Primates; family Hominidae; genus Pongo; species Pongo abelii. Next base: position 89,391,390 of record NC_071989.2, on the reverse strand, counting down.
TTCATTCAAATACTGATAAAAATGGTAATGAAGAATGAAGGCCATGCTAATTGCAGTTCAATAATTTTAGTGATGCCTTTGCTATATACTGGGGGATCCAGTTTCCATAACACATCTATTGCAAATCATTCACTTGTTCTAGTGTTTATTAAGCATCTACTACGTAAGAAACTGTCTTAGGGACTATTTTGTTAAGGATCTTATGATCCAGAGGAAGGGCCCGTGCACTGTCACATGACAAAGAATATAGCTGCAAGGTCAAATTCCGTTACAACATAATTGAAGGAACATCCAAATTATTGTATTTCAATAGAACTTTATTTTATTGAATTTCTGAAATAAGTAGTTTATTGGCTAAGCCTGGGGAATCTTTTGATAATAGTGAAGTTTTCATTATGATGGTATTTATCGTAAGGAGATCTGAACTGTAATATAATACAATTACAATCATAAATATAATTATGAGGTGTAAGTGCTAAGGGAATACAGGAGAGATTAATTAGAGACAGGTGGTTCCAGGGCTTCTCCAAGGGCTTCTGATAAGTTCAGGGGGAGATCTTGATTCTCTCCAGATTCTGCCTTCACCCAAGGGACTCTCCTACACTGAGAGCTTATGGTGGAGAAGAGAGGGTCTTTTCCTTCACACTCAAGTCAGAAGGATCCTTTGGCTCCAGCTTTTAGGAGTCTCACTTTATTTCTTTAAAATAACTAATATTACTAGAAAATACTCTGTTATCCATTAAATAACTTATCTTTTGAGACCTTCGATGATGGCTCCAGATTTGAAAAATAGCCTTTTAAAATGAAGTGACATGCAGAGGACTCGGGTCAAACCCCCAAACGCTGTTGAGGAGAGGCATGCTTAATAATGGGCCCCGTGAGTTATGAAACATTAATGGATCCTGACACAGCTGTCACTGGGACACCGTGGTCACTCTCATCTGGTCAGTCGTGCATGAGGTCTCACTTTCATTCGAGTAGAGATGTGACCACTCTGCATCTTTTTATCTTCCCATTCACCTACACATTTCACAGCCTTGCACATTTAATATTAATAAGACTCTCCTAATATTAAACCTTGATTGGCCGACTGCTGGGTGTATTTGTTTTGAAATAAGCTGTTTGGATGGATGTAAACATTTTGACCATGCTGACACTAAAGACAATCTCTTTTTTTTGAAACAGAGTGTTGCCCTGTCACCCAGGCTGGAATGCATTTCATACATCTTCAAACACTCCCACTCTTCGCCAACTTTTCACCCGAGTCTATTAGTCTCTGCCTCTTTTCTCAACCCTCTTTAATCCATCTTTTTTTTTTTTTTTTTTGAGACGGAGTCTTGCTCTGTCGCCAGGCTGGAGTGCAGTGGTCCAATCTCAGCTCACTGCAACCTCTGCCTCCCGGGTTCAAGTGATTCTTCTGCCTCAGCCTCCCAAGTAGCTGGGATTACAGGCGCCCGCCACCACGCCCAGCTAATTTTTGTATTTTTAGTAGAGGTGGGGTTTCACCGTGTTGGCCAGGATGGTCTCAATCTCTTGACCTCGTAATCTGCCCGCCTTGGCCTCCCAAAGTGCTGGGATTACAGGCATGAGCCACTGCGCCCAGCCTTTTTTTCTTTTCTTTTCTTTTCTTTTCTTTTTTTTTTTTTTGACAGGGTCTTGCCCTGTCACCCAGGCTGGAGCGCAGTGGTGTAATCTCAGCTCACTGCAGCCTCCACCTCCTGTATTCAAATGATTCTCCTGCTTCAGCCTCCCGAGTAGCTGGAATTACAGGCGCGTGCCACCACACCCAGCTAATTTTTGTATTTGTAGTAGAGACAGGGTTTTGCCATGTTGGCCAGGCTGGTCTCAAACTCCTGACCAGATGATCTGCCCGCCTCGGCCTCCCAAAGTGCTGGGATTACAGGCGTCAGCCACTGCACCCGGCCAAGACAATTTTAAAACTAACTTAGGGAAATAAAGATAGTGCTAGGTTTTGCTGGATACTCTTAGCACTCTAAGCTTCAGTATGCCTGTGCACAGCAAACAGCAATTGGAAGTTCCTGGATGGCCTTAAGTAGAGCATCCCTGGCCTTGTGGTTATTTGACTGTATCAATACATGTTTAATTGCCATTAATAAGAAGCAGAAACAAAACTAGTCAAAGCCCAGTTTAAACCAGAAATGAGAATTTTGTGGAGCTCTAACTCCCAAGGCCATATAATCAAGTGTATTGTGCTGACCATCAGCTGTCAGGAACACCGAGTCCCCACTTCAGCTTGGTGATGACTCACTCTGCTGTCCTACGTGAGTCACTTAAACCCTCTGCTCCTCAGTTTCCCAACTCATCTCTCTTCACATGTATGCAAAGGACTTGCAGAAAGAGTCTTTTAAAAAATGACCTGTTTTCATCTGGGTGTGGTGGCTCACGCCTGTAACCCCAGCACTTAGGGAGGCCAATGCGGGCGGATTACAAGGTCAGGAGATCGAGACCATCCTGGCTAACACGGTGAAACCCTGTCTCTACTAAAAACACAAAAAATTAGCAGGGCGTGGTGGTGGGCGTCTGTAATCCCAGCTACTCAAGAAGCTGAGGCAGGAGAATCGTTTGAACCCAGGAGGTGGAGGTTCCAGTGAGTCGAGATTGCACCACTGCACTCCAGCCTGGGCGATAGAGCGAGACTCCGTCTCAAAAAACAAAATGAAACAAAACAAACAAACAAACAAAACCTGTTTTCAAGCATCTGAGTGTAATTGTTTGACAGGAACAAAGAAAAGAAACTTTTTAAAACAGCAAACTTCTAGCTCCCATTGATTTTATATCAGTAACAAATTATACTTTGTTGCTATATGGGGTTGGAAATCAGCAGTCAAGCAAAAGTGAAGTTCCAATAATCTACATTGTTGAAGTGCCAACAAGCAAAAGTCAGCTTGTCATGTTTCTAAACAACTGGAAAGATGGGAGCAGGCTGAAGCAGTGAGGAAAACCTTAGGCAGGATGGAACGTAGCTCCGGGTTACGAGGAGGTGGTAAGGGTGAAGTGGGATCTATGGCTTAACAAAGTGGTTAATTGTCATCACATGATTCAAATATGTTTATTTCTTAAACGTTCACTCCAGACGGAGGCGGACAAGGGGCCTCTTTCTAATTACAGATGACTATTAGCAACCAACAGGGAGAAAGAAAGAAAAATGAAGACAAGAAAAAAATGAATGAAAAAGAAAAGCACTGTGATCCTTTGCATTATCAAAAGTGATCAACAGTCAGTTCTTTACAGGCTGTGAGAACATTTCCACATTATTTTCCACCCACTGCTACCAGCAGAAACTCCCTATAGAAGGAGGCTCATAGCAGCTACACACAGACAACAGAGAAGGAAGCTGCTTGGTATAACCGTCACCTTCAGGACAACAGACAGCCAACAGAGCATTTCACCCTGAAGGTGTACGTGTGATTACACAAAACCCTCACTTGGTCATTTTTTTAATGTGTTTTAATAATGCTGATGCAAAATAAGAGTAAAATTACAGGTGCCAGTTCCCATTGTAGAATGCTGATAAACAACTTACCATTTTGCAGTGGCTGGTCACATCTGGAGCCTTTTGGGATGCAAAAGTACTGGAAGGATTATTGCAAAACTTAAAGACACTTTTGCTGCCATTACTTTGTTTTTAACCTAAATTAGTGTGGGTTTTCTTGGGGCGGGGGGTGCTGGGGGGATGCTTTTTTAGAGAGTCTTAATACTTATATTATAAGCTTATTTAGTTAAACACTAACCAAATAACAAAATGAAAAAGGGGGTTAGGTTTAGAGTAGTTGCTTGAAAACTTTTCCAAATTGACCTTAAATAGACAGAGGCTGGTATAAAACTATGGATTGGTGGATTATGACTTATTAATTTTGGTACTATCAAAATCCTCAATTTAAATAACCTGATTAAACTTGATTTGTCACTGTTGATACCTCTCTTACAAATGTCGAATTAGCATGTAATGTGTACAGTGTAAGAATAATAATATAAATGGAAGTGCATTGTTCCTGTTCTTTACGGAGCTATGGTTTTTCATAACCACAAAAGAACATTAACATAAGAATATAATGTATTAGGGTATAGTTAGTATTTTGACTCCTTTTAATAAAACTCTTCTTTTAGGATATAAATATTTCTCTGTATTTTGTATTTGCTGCAAGGTAATTTGGGCTGGTACCAGGACTAGACATGGATGGGTGGAGAGAGTCTGGATCTTCCCCTTTAGGGTTTCATGATTCTTGTATGTTTTCATCAGGTTGCTTGAGGACTAATTCTGCTTGTGTGTAGCTAGTAGAGCATGATCCCCTTGTCTTCTTTTCTTTTCGTGCTCCTCAGTTGAGAATATGCAATCTAAATCCTTAAGGTGCAAACTTGTCATAGCTACCAAAGTCCAGCTTCCAGCAGATTCTTTGCTATATCTAGCATGTACGAAATCAGACATTTTAATGAACGCATGTGTTTTCCTGTAGTGTTACGTGGACTGACAGGCTGTGGAGATGTCTGAAATGATTTGGCTGGACTCATTGCAGTCCTCCAGAAATCATTTCCTGTGATATCATGCAGTGCATTTCTCCTAGGATTTCCTTGTCAAGAATATTCCTCTTTTAAGCAAAATAATAACTTATGGAGCTTAATGGATTTTATAGCTGAACATTGAAGTAGTGTGCCCAGTATGTGAAGCATTCTAGCTTTCTTCATGCAAATGAGCAGATATGCTTAACAAGCCAATCTTGAATCTATTTGGTGAAAAAAGCCACTCTGTTGGCTGTGTGCTATTAGTACACGTAGATACAAGCACACACGGGCTTGGACATGTATTAGCTTCGGATGTTACTTCACTGAGAAAGTGATCTGTTGACCAAAAATATGCATATCTGAATGGAAGGAGGCCTTTGTGGTGCTCTTTTCAATTCTAATCTGCTATGGTCTGACTGTTCGCATCTCCACAAAATTCATGTGTTGAAATCCTAACCCCCAAGGTGATTGTATTAGGAGGTAGAGTCTTTGTAGGGTGATTAAGTCAAAAGATCAGAGCTCCTATGTGTGGGATTAGTGCCCTTATAAATGAGGCCCCAAAAAGCGTATTCTCCCCTTCCACCATGTGAGGACACAGAGAGAAGGCGCCATCTAAGAGGAAGCAGGCCCGCACCAGGCAGCAAATCTGCCAGCGCCTTGATCTTGGACTTCTCAGCCTCCAGAGCTGTGAGAAATAAATTTCTCTTGTTTATAAGCCACCCAGTCTATGATATTTTCTTATAGCAGCCCAAATGGACTAAGACAGCTATTTAAAGCCTAGGTAGTAGGAGACTTTCTGGCTGACTAGGTCAAGAAGTCAAAAGAGATTTCTGTTTTCTTCCAAATCATGCTTATTGATTTCGAGTGAAATTCTGTGATGGGCTGTAAAGTAATAGGACTCACATAGTGAGTCAGGAAGGAGGAGATTAACATTTGTTGAGTACCTAATATGTGCCAAGCTTTTTTCATAAATTACCTCATTTATTCCTTACAACAGACTGGAAAGGAAATATTGTTACTCTTCATGTATAGATGAGAAAACTGAAAGAGAGGTTAAATAACTTGTCCAAGTCCAGAGTTCGTATTTAGAAGAGCCAGAACTTTATAATCTGGGTCTAACTCTAAAGTGTATGGTGTTTCCAACTATAGTGTGCTGCTTTCTGTGGCTTCTGAAATTTCATGTAGGGGGACTCAGAGGGAGATAATTCCTTTGGAGGAAAACATCTCATATTGTTTGAAGTACATTTTCAAACCTACTTAGTAAATCTATGTGCTGCTAAGTGGGCATGTTCCTCAGTTGTCTATGGTCCCATCTGCATTTTACATCTGGAAAAGCATATTTGGAAAGAGTTTCATCCTGGTAGCTACAAAGCACCGTTGGAAACTTCTGCTTTTTGTACAATAAAATCTGCAGTGGTCTTGGTAACGACCTTTTCAATTGTGGTATTATTGTTTTAGCTCTATTGGTTACGAGGAAGAGTCATTCCAAGGGAGTTTATTGTGAGGTTAAAATGGGCCATCTTCTGGCCATCCTAGGAAAAAAAAATCGTTGTATAGCCCATGGGCTGGATTAAGGACCGGACCTAGAACTAAGGTACTTCCTTTGTCTCCCCTGCCACCCTATGGCACTTTTTCCTTTTTTCTGGAAATCTGCTTCTTCTCTTATTGCTCCTCTCTGTACCTCTGCTCCATTCTCCATTGCCTTCTGCCTGCTCATCAGCATGCTTGTGGTTGAACATGGCTACCATAGATCTCAATTTCTTATGATCAGCATGTTACTGTCTGAGGACACTCTTAAGTCTCTTTAATTTCTTTTTTTTTTTTTTTTTTTTTTTGAGACAGAGTCTTGCTCTGTCGCCCAGGCTGGAGTGCAGTAGCGCTATCTCGGCTCACTGCAAGCTCCGCCTCCCGGGTTCACGCCATTCTCCTGCCTCAGCCTCCCGAGTAGCTGGGACTACAGGCGCACGCCACCACGCCCGGCTAATTTTTTTGTATTTTTAGTAGAGACGGGGTTTCACCGTGTTAGCCAGGATGGTCTCAATCTCCTGACCTCGTGATCCGCCCGCCTCGGCCTCCCAAAGTGCTGGGATTACAGGCGTGAGCCATGGCGCCCGGCCAAGTCTCTTTAATTTCAAGAGAAGATCTGAGTCCCCACTGCTATTGAGTGTCCTTGCTCAGGTGTCCATCCCTAGTTCACCACTGTCACCAGCGAGGGTGGCACAAACTTGACTGCTATGCCTACCACTTTGGCAAAGGTTATAGGTAAGGGCAGTTTCTGGAGAAAGGGGCTCTGAGTAATGCAGACACTTCAAATACATCTCCAACCATAAACCAAAAATACATAAATGTGGCTTTATAGTTTTGGGAATGTTTTCATATAATCTTTGATCTGGAATAATTTATCCCTATTTATACTTAAGGAAACTATGACCAACTGGTTGGATGATTTGCCCAAGGTCATTTGGCAAAGTAAACTAAATACCAAAGCCTAGGTTTCTACCTGATTAGTTTCCACCACATTAGGCTGCCTCTTTGTCTACACAAATGTACACAACTTATGGAAGAAAGTTGTTTTGTTTTGCTCTTTTTAATCTACAGTTTAATTCATAATTAGCATTCATGAATGAATTTGTTAATTTGAACCACAGTGGACTTTGGCTTCTCTTCCTAAGTACCACACTTTAGTGTTGTACCTGAAGATTTGTATTGTACTCCACTGGAAGCTTGTGAATTCACTTTCTTATATTGGTATGGTACAAACTTGTAGGAATTATGGCTACCACAAAAAGGAAAAGTTGAACAGTTTGTTTTGGGCTGGAGAGTAATTGAGTTCAATTTTGTACAGGTAATAGAGTATGCCTTTAAATTATCATGTGCAGTGTTTTGGAGATGGAACATTTTGATTAAGGGAAGCACCAGCTCCAAAAAAGTGGGGATGTCCTAAAAGACCATCATTAAAATGCATAGAGAAATGAACGCTTAGTCAGGACTACACCTGAACACATTTATGCCAGTTTTTTTAATGACCCCTGAACATCAAACCAAAAATCAAGAACAAAATGAAATGAAAATGCTCAGTTATTCTCTTTGCCCAGAGACAATGCAATTTCCCTGTGCTAAATTCTGTTAAATTTTCCAAAACTTGAAAAAGTGGTAACATTTTAAAGATGAAAGGAATTTGTTCCTTTCCTCAAGAAAAGAACAGTCTGGTGTAATGGACAAATTGAAATGCATCAAAATATAAAGTGCTTCTTTATTTCATTCGTAGTGGACATATCTGTTGGCAGTGGCCACCATGGCAGAAAATAGATGGCAATTTTTCATGCGGGAACATTACAAATAAATTCCTGTGTGCTTGAAATGTCTGGAAAAGTCTGTGGAAATGGACCTTAAATGGTTACACAGTTAACATTCAGATATCAAAGAATTTTGTAAAATAGAAACTGTTTAAATATTAAACATCAAATTTTCCTTCTTTCAAAGGACTAATAACTTAGCAATAAAAATTGTCTTTGAATCTTGCCATCACAAGGTCTCAGTCAGGCAGTGGATTTTAAATGAAAACTTGCAGGCAGCTCTTATTTAAGCAAAATTAACAGCTGAGCAAAGAGGAATGAATTAGTAGACTGCCCCAAACTCACCTTGACTAGACAGCAGTCCACCTCCCTTGCAGCACAAGCCTCTCTGTGGAGCTGCCTGCAAAGCGAAACCAGGATCAATGCTGTCAGGGAAATGCTTCTGCACAGAGGCAAGGCACTAATCAAGTTCTCCTGTAGCTGCTAACCTGATCCCCAACCGTTAAAGAAGAGACACACAGCAATGAGAGAGGAGCAGATGGTGGACAAGGAATCAGAGAAAGGGAAACAATAATGGAGGAATCCGGGGGCGTGAAAATATTGGGCCACCCCAACAATAAAAATCCCTTTGTCCATAGTGATCAGGAAACGTTTGATTAAGATGTTCTCAAATAGGCTCACCCACATGAGACAAAGGGTAAGGTTTGCCCATGCAACACCTGAGGCTGTTTCTGGGTAGGCAACTGGGGCCTTCATACCAGTTTCCAAATGGGAGCCCTGTTACTGAACCAGAGCAAGAAGGCAGGGCCCAGCCAAAAGTAGCAGAAGGAGTCATAACCTGGGAGGAATGGAAAGTTAGGAAACATCAACATATTTTTTTTTTCTGTACAATCATGTGCCATAGATAAACGTTTTGGTCAATGACTACCTATAAGAAGGTGGTCCCATAAGATTATAATAGAGGAAGCAGAAAGATGCCTGTGGCCTAGTGACATCATAGCCGATGCAGCACAACACATTACTCAAGTGTCTGTGGTGATGCTGGTATAAACAAACCATCTGTGCTGCCAGTCGTATAAAGGTAGAGCATGTATAAATATGTACAGTACATAATACTTGGTAATGACAATAAACCACTACATTGCTGTTTTATGCATTTACTGTGCCACACTTTTTACTATTTTGAAGCATAATCCTTCTACTTATTAAAAATAAAAAACAAAGTTAAGTGTAAAACAGCTCCAGGCAGGTCCTTCAGGGAGTGTTCCAGAAGAAGGCAATGTTATCATAGGAGATGACAGCTCCATGACTGTTATTGCCCCTGAAGACCTTCCAGTGGGACAAGATGTGGAGGAGGAAGACAGTGATATTGATGATCCTGATCCTGTGTAGGCATCAGCTAATGTGTGTGTTTGTGTCTCTGTTTTCAACAAAATTTTCAAAAGTAAAAAAAAAAAAGAAAATTTTACAAATAAAAAAGGCATGCAGAATAAGTTTACAAAGAAAGAAATTTTTTTTTGTAGACACAGTCATGCTCTGTCACCCAGGCTGGAGTGCAGTGGCATGATCTCAGTTCACTGCTGCAACCTCCGCCTCCCAGGCTTAAGCAGTTCTCAGGCCTCAGCCTGCTGAGTAGCTAAGACCACAGGTGTGTGCCACCACATCCAGCTATATTTTGTATTTTCTTTTTAGTAGAGATGCGGCTTCACCGTATTGGTCAGGCTGATCTCGAACTCCTGGCCTCAAGTGATCCACCCACCTTGGCCTCCCAAAGTGCTGAGATTACAGGTATAAGCCACTGTGCCTGGCCAGAAAGAAAATATTTTTGTACAGTTGTATAATATGTTTGTGTTTTAAGCTAAGTGTTATTATGAAACAGTCAAAAAGTTAAAACCTTATAATGTTCATAAAGTTAAAAAGTCACAGTAAACTGAGGTTAATTTATAATTGAAGAAAGAAAAATATTTTAATACATTAGCATAGCCTATGTGTGCAGTGTTTTAAAAGTCTACCATAGTGGGCCGGGCGCGGTGGCTCATGCCTGTAATCCCAGCACTTTGGGAGGCCCAGGCAGGTGGATCATCTGAGGTCAAGAGTTCTGGACCAGCCTGGCCAACATGGTGAAACCCCGTCTCTACTAAAAATACAAAAATTAGCCAGGCGTGGTGGCATGCACCTGTAATCCCAGCTACTCGGGAGGCTGAGGCAGGAGAATTGCTTGAACCCAGGAGGCAGAGTTTGCAGTGAACCGAGGTCACGCCACCTCACTCCAGCCTGGGTGACAGAGCGAAACTCCATCTCAAAAAAAAAAAAAAGTCTACCATAGTGTACTGTGATGTCCTAGGCCTTCACATTCACTTGCCACTCACTCACTGACTCACTCAGGGCATCTTCCATTACAACCTCCATTCGTGGTAAGTGCCCTATATAGGTATACTATTTTTTATCTCTTATACCTTATTTTTACTGTACTCTTTCTAAGCTTAGACAGGTTTAGATAAACAAATACTTACCATTGTATTGCAGTTGCCTGCAGTATTCAGTACAGTAACAAACTGTACAGGGTAGTAGCCTAGGAACAGTATGCTATACCACATAGCCTAGGTGTATAATGTGCTATATTAGGTTTGTGTAAATAAACTTTGTGATGTTCACACAATGATGAAATTGCCTAATGACACATTTCTCAGAACATATCGCCATCATTAAGTGACACATGACTGCATATTTTAGAATCAGCTCATGAATTTCTACAATAAAGCCTCTTGGGATTTTCCCTGAGATCACATTGAATCTATAGATCACTTTGGAAAGAATTGACATTATGACACCATTGAGTGTTTCAATCCATGAACATGTTATCTCTATATTTATTTAAATCTTTTTTCATTTAGCTCTGCAATGTTGTATCCTTTTTCAGCACAGAAGTTATGCACTTCATTTATTAAGTTACTCCTAAGTATTCACAATGTTTTTTGAAGATATTGTAAATTTTGTTTGTCGATGTTATTTGCTTTCTTAAAAATGAAAAATCCTCATTGTTTTCTTATTCTGGAAAATATAAAGACATAGAAAAGAAAGTATCAGTTATAATATTACAGACTAAAGATTATTATTGCACCTTGGTGTATATCCAATACTCTTATTTATATTCGTACCTACATATACATATTTTAAAAATATAAATGGTGAATCGGTCCTTTGAAAATAAAAATTAAGCCAAATCAACATCAACATAACCTAAGAAGCATTGAATGACAATCCTAGACCTACTTTGGGCATTGTTTTAAAAATCCCTATATATACCCATTTTGGGGAAATCAGAACACATTTTTTTTCAACAGAAACAGTGTTTAAAATGGTAGATTATCAATTCAGGCCAAGCACAAACAAACAAAAAAAAAACAAAAAAAACCCTACTTAACCCATAATGGCTTTTAGCCTTCTGTCCCTGGCCAATTTTTATTTATTTATTTATTTTTATTTTTTTGAGACGGAGTCTTGCTCTTGTTGCCTGGGCTGGAGTGCAGTGGCACGATCTCGGCTCACTGCAACTTCCACCTCCCAGGTTCAAGTGATTCTCCTGCCTCAGTCTCCCGTGTAGCTGGGATTACAGGCATTCGCCACCACGCTCAGCTAATTTTGTATTTTTAGTAGAGATGAGGTTTCACCAAGTTGGCCAGGCTGGTCTCAAACTCCTTACCTCAGGTGATTCTCCCCACTCGGCCTCCCAGAGTGCTGGGATTACAGGCATGAGGCACCACACGCGGCCTGTCCTGGGCCAATTTTTAAATCCTTCTAAGGTAGCGCAATCCCTATGCCTTTATTCTCTGTAAGCCTTGGGCCTCTTAAAACCCTCTAAGGAGAGAGACCCAGGATGGAACTGGTGGAGGAGCTTGAGCAACAGCAGGAGCTGGGAGTTGAGCAGGGAGCCTTGTACGATACTGACTCTAGGGTTCCTGCGTCTAAGCCTCAGAAGTCGGGTGGACTCTGGCAGTAGAACCGAGTAGTGCCAACTTTTTGTCTGTAGTAATCATTCCCAAAGAAATTCTCCTGAGGCTGAAATTCAAGAGGTCTAACCTCAAGGTAGTCATGTTGACCAAGAAACAGCCAATACCTAAAAGGTAATTTCAGAATAATTGATTCTTTATTTGCCTTTCTCAAATGCCATGCTGTCAGCACACAGTCCACAGCCTCCTTTTGTACCCCTCTTGACTTCATCTTATAGCTTTTCAAGAACTCTCTTCTCTAAATCTTGAAAACCTTTTTTCCTAGATATATCCCATGTGCCCTTTTCCTTCTTCTCTTCTCCTCTTTCTCTCAATTCTGCGTTCTCTAGCTCTAAAGAAGCATCTGGCAATGACAAGACCCTCCCTGAGGACCCAGGGGCAAGGACAATGCTGGGAAGGCCCCACATGAACAACCTCCACCAAACATCCCTGAGTGGAAGCTTCCTAAGTCAGGAAGAGCCTGTGTAGCTTGGAAGACTTGTGGGAAGTTCTGAAGGCTGGGGAAAGATAAAACTTATTCATAAAAATGTATAGCTCATTCTCATATGTAAAGATCATAGATACCTCAGAGGGAACTTTAGAGGCATGTCATTTTCAGGAATGTTTTATCCACTTTGCTTTGAGCCTCCATTACTAAACCACGCAACAAATTGTCTCAGCCCTGAGCTCCAGAAGGGCCTAGGTTTGGAATTCTGCAGAGCTGCAGGTCAGGAGGGAGCTGTTTTGGCAGTGCAAAACAGGGAAGCTGGCACGGTGGCCGTCTGCGCTGTGTTGATCTTTTGGTCTGATACTTGTTTTTAGTTTCACTTTCTTTTAATTATGGTCTTTCCATATCTGACCTTAACAGCACCATTCTTTTGGTTTGTTGGTTAATTTTAATGATAACAGTGTATTACCATTAGAGTGGTTTCTCAGGTCACAGTGTATTGCAGAGAGCAGATTGTTAATTAAATGGTAATGTTTTCTGAATTTGGAAGTAATTTCTAAAGTTAATAGTTATTAGTTACCTTGAAATTGTAAAACAAAATCATCAGTATATAAAATCAGTACATAATTAGCAAGCTGTCCTCCAAGAAGCAGATCACATCACACTCTGTCCAAAAGGAACAGCTTTGCTGACAAGGCACTGACATAGTTAAGAGAAACCATGAATCACGCAAGGGGCCAGGAAAATGGTGCTGCCCAGCTCACATTCAGAGGCAGCATAATTTATGAAGCTCTGAGGACAGTGGGAGGTAGGCTGTCAGAAATGCTAAGTCCTCTGTGGAATTATTACATTCCCTTTGAAAGATTCGATGTCATTGAAACGAGGTAATCTGGGGAAGGTTGGAGGTTCTGTGCAATTGGGGAAATGTGCAAAGATACTTGGAAATGAAGCCAAATTTTTTTCAGCCCTTTTCCCACTGGAAATCAGGCCCAAGGTCTTATGAAAACAGACTTTCTTTTCAAACATCAGGAGGAAATAATGCAAGAAGGATGCCCATGGCACTTTGAATGTTCCGGATCCACCAATATCAGAAAGGTTAGAGCAATGTAGAAACTGCATGGACTGTGACTTTCAGATCTGTGTTTGCTTCCTCTCTGAGCACATTCTTTTCAATTATTTAAGATCAGATATTGTCTATGAGTTCAAGGGGAAAAGAGAATGAAAAAATTAGCACTATATGTTGATGAGTTGTGCAAACTTATTATCAGTCATTATATTTATTATTACTTTTGATAAGTACTTTCTAACACTTACTGTTGAGTGCTTACTGAGTGCTGAAAACAGTGTGGAGTGCTTTGCCTGGGTTATTTTACTTAATCCTGCCATAAATATAAGCACCACCTTCAGTTTACGGATCAGGAAACCGAGGCTTAGAGAAGCCAAGCAACTTGCCCAAGATCACACAATTTATCAATGCTGGAGCCTATATTCCAGTCAGTTTCTTTAGCTTTTATAAAGGTATCAAGTTTTAATCTAATAAAAATATTAAAATGACTAGATCTACTTGACATTTTGGAATTGAATATGATTCACCTTGAGGTAGAGCGCTCTGGATTTTGGCATAGCAGACTGACTATTTTTTTTGTCAAATCATTTTTATACAATTCCTTTCTGGTCCATAATGGCTCTGTGCATGTACTCTCTGAATATAGATGCTATCACTTCACTGTTAATGCCTACAGAATGTTTCCTCAGTAAGAAAGAAAGTTTATGCAACTTTGGAAAATGGTGTCTGAACACCAGTCCAAAACCACCTCATACAACTGTCAGATTCTTTTTATTTTCCCCTTTCCTGTTCATATACACAGTTCATCCATTATGACTTGGATCATAAAGAGATTTCTTTTAATGGGTTACATTATTTTCTGTCACACAGCCACTTATTTCCTTGGAGGTCCATTGTACACACTATCCATTTTCCATGGGGGCAGGTAGTCCTGTTTCTGAAGTATTTATAAGAAATTTTATCATGGTTTCTATGGCAATAGAGCATGAGAACATTCCTTCAAGCCATTTAAGATGATAATTCACCAAAACAAGTGCATTTATTTTTGTTTACTATTCGGCCATTGAAAGGTCTGGGGTAACTTAGTTGGCAGTTTGAAGAAACCTTTTCCTTCTCACTTCTGTGCATCAGGCAGCTACCTGGTCAAAAAATTGATTTTAAGAAACATGAATGGCCACAGAGCAATTTTAGCAACAGTTTTTGCTGAACCTTTTGTGGTAAACATTGCCATTTCCTAGGTGCAGAGTGATTGGACTTCAAAATGAACCATCAAGCCCACAGGCAAGCTTAGTACAGAAGGCAGGCCTGCTTTCCAGGATAGTAGTTAAGCTTTTCTCTTCTGAATCAAATATCAGAAATAAGCCTTTCTCATTTGTGTATGATACCAGAATAAATGGAGGCCCCTCACAAGGGAAGCATTTTGATTCAGCTCAATTCAACAGATGGTTATGGGGACATAGTGTGGCATTGCAGAAGGACAGCAGGCTTTGGGCTCACCAGAACTGGATTCAAATCGTAGCTTTAGCTGGGGAGCCCTGAGAAAATGACTGGTCTGCTTTAAGGCTCTTTCCTCACTTGGAAATTAAAAACAATAATGCCTACACTGTCAGGGTGTTTTAAATATTAGAGATAATATATATGTAAACTGGGACCTACTTGGTCCTATCTTGGAGAAGAGACAGAGGCTGGAAACAGAAGTAAATCACATTCTTTACCTGGGTTTCTCAGAGCACAATAAAAGATACCCTGTTTGTAATCTACGACAAATTGATTGGGAGAAACATGAATGGCCACGCCTTTCTCTCATCCTCCCCAAAGTCCTACTCTCCTAGGGCTAATCTTTCCTTTCCTTCCTCTTCCTCCCACCTCATTAGTTCTGTCCCTCTGGCTCCAGGTCTCCTAATTCTGCATCAGAAATGCCTAGGAACCTGGAAAAAGTCTGATTCTCCTCAGAGAGCGGAGAAGAGGAGAAGCTGCAGAGCAAAAGCCAGAATTCTCTGTAGATGGCAGAAAGGGCGTGGTCGAGACTGCAAACAGACACCCAAAAAGAGGTGTGCGCTGGCATATGCACAGAAAACTCAATTCAGTGCCTGGGACCTAGCAGGTTCTCAATGAAAGGTCCTAGATTAATAAGCGCCCACAGTGTGCCAGATACCTCATGAGTATGCAGGTTAGAGCTCAATGAGGGGGAAAATAAGATCCCTAATTCAAGGAGTTCTTAGGGTAGAAGCTGTTCTTGAA
Organism: Pongo abelii; assembly: GCF_028885655.2. Lineage (NCBI taxonomy): Eukaryota > Metazoa > Chordata > Mammalia > Primates > Hominidae > Pongo > Pongo abelii. The sequence goes on along the minus strand of NC_071989.2, from coordinate 89,375,829 downwards.
TTTAGGTGTCTGTTTTAAGCTGTTACATCATCACTGAAACAATGAACATGCACTCAGTTATTTCCATCAAATACCCTATGCCTAATAGAACATTTACATGGCATACATGACAAATTAATATATCAGTTGCATTCCAGAGAAGGAATTTCAAAATGACCAAGAAACATTTCTTGAGAAACAAAAACAAACAAATCAAAACAAAACAAAACAACCCACCAAAAGCAAATTACCTAACATGTGCATTTATTAGTTTTATATTTAGCAACAAATGTTACTTGTGGGCTATATAATAACTAAAGTGGTACCAATGTACTTACATTGTGTCATCACTTTTTGCCAATTATGATATCCTGATTAGAATGATAAACACATAGACTTCATTCACTTCTTGCTTCCTTCCGCTTTTATAACTGCCACCCTATTCTAGTTGTAAATGGATTATGGGATATGAAATTAGCTACTTATTAACACTATTTTGTAGCAGATTACTTAATTTCTTTGAGCTTCAGTTTCAAATCTGCTAAATGGGATTAAATTTTATAGTAGTGGGTACCTCATGGAATTATTGGAAGGATAAGTAAATTAATGCATCTTTAGCATCTAACAGTCTGGCGCAACTGTAAGTGTTCAACAGATGGTTTTTTTATTATTGCTGCTATTTTCATTGTTTATTATTGCTTTCATATCATTTCATTATTGGATCTGGACTCTATGAGGTACAAACAGGAAGTAGTTTTATTTTTAAATTTCATTGCCTTCGAACATGCTCTGTCTTACCTCCCTTTCCTACTCCTGGATGATACCTCAGGCAGATTCTGTGTATTTTCCTGTTACTTGAGGATATTAAACAACAGTTCATTTTTAGAATTTAAAGACATCTAGTCCAACCTAAATCAAAACTTCCATTTTCCACCCACTTGAAAGCGTTTCCCCTCTCCTCAGTTCAGGCCAGGCCAGGGATCCCACAGATCAGCTGAGGGAGCAGCGCAGGATCTGCTCCTTGGCCCTCCTGGTTCTACCTTCTCTGTCACCTGCCTCTGGCTCCTTTAGGGTTGAGGATGGATAGTGGCGTGGGGCAGGATTGGGGGGCAGCACGGACAACCTGAGGAGATGGTAGCTGCTGTCCTCGTACTTCTCTTTCGGTTCTCTCCTGATAGACTCTCTCATATGGCCTCCATCCAGGCAGCTGTCCATCTGCTGGCCCTTCCTTTCATGGAACACTTTTGTGAGATGGAGACTCTCACCCCTCCATATGGTCACCGTTAAGAATGTCAAATACCACACTCTTCTCCCAAGAAAGCAATACTCTTTCTGGTCCAGCGTGCAGCCCTGGAACCCAGCTACCTTCCGGGTTATCTGTTGAACTTATGGGAAAGTCACCCCCCTTTCCCTGTCAAATTCTGGAAGATCAGGCTCTCCCATTGCTGTCCTCTCTGTCCCTGCCCACCTGTAGTCAAGAGTCAGGCACGAGCCTCTGTTCTTTAAACTCCAGGGAACATGTGATTTGAGGGGAGAGAGAAACCACAGCACTTTCCGTTTTTCCAAATTCCCTTACATGTCAGAGTCTTCTCTTTCATGATTCACTAATTTCCCTTGTAAATAGGATGAGGGCATGATGGAATACACAGTCAGAGACCTGGTGAGCAAGTCCCACATTGATGAGTTCAGGAACTGTCATGAGAATGAGCAGACTCCTACTGCCTATTGTCTCCGGCCCTCGTGCTTCAGCGGAAACCCTGAGACAACAGGAAAAGTCCCATCCAGCATCCTGTTACATTTTTATTATAACAACATTTACAACAGCCTCTTAATTGGTTTTCCTGCTGCCTATTTGCCACTATTTCATTCCATCCCATATGCAAACTCTAAATTAATGTTTGCCCCAAAACTCTCTGATTCGTGTCATATTTCTCTTTTCAGTCAGTCACTGTGGCTTCCACAGGTTGGCTACCATCCCAACAACCCTTTTAATAATACAGAAAAAAGCTTCGGGTCCCCAGATTGAGTGTAATCCCGGGGGATTATACCAGATATCATAGTAGCAGAGTTTCTGTGGTCCCAGCAGCCCCTGTGACACTGGTTGTTTTCAACTGCTTATTATGTCAAACTCCCCTGGCGACAAACATGAACTCCACTAATTCAGTGAGACATTTACAGTATGATCAGAGATCCATAAGGCACTAGAAAGTATGTCTTTAATATGTAATTCCAGCTTCATCATTTCATCAAAGTCCTCTAAATTTTTAGGAGTGACCCACAGGCTGAATATTACATAGATTGCTTGGAGCTGATTTCTCCAAGAGCCAAACTCTACGTCAAGAAAGTGCAAAGTACAAAATCTAACCAACTAGAATTTTGGAACCCAGAGAACATCTAATTCAACTTTCCTATTTTACACATGACAGAATGGTGACTCAGAGAGACTGTGACTTGCACAAAGTCCCCAGGTCATTTGAGGCATGACTGGAGAAAATACCCAGCTCTCTTGATTCCTAGACTCAGGCTGATTTCACTATCCCAGGTGATCGCTTGCCTGTTAGTTTCATTACTTTGTAAACCACCGTCCAATTAGTCCCCGTACTACAGAAGGTCGCCTCCCTGTAATGGAAAGGGAATGCTCTTTCTAAAATTGGTATTAAAGCCTTCTCTGATAGCATGTAGGGAGAAGAAGAGTACCTATTAAAAATAATTAAAACAGACTGCAGACCCAGAATTTGTCTCAGAAGATGTTGATGGATCTTTTCGGTTATGAAGGGGAAGGCCCAGGATTTGGCCTGGATAGGAAAAGCTAAGATAAACCAAGCCAAATTGCTTTAAATAATAAAGTAACAGGAATTTTCCATTTCCAGTGAGGATTGGGAGGGAGGTATTTTGGCAGGCCTGGGGCTTGGAGAAGAGAGAATAAGAGGGAAAAATTCCCTGGAGATGGGGAGAGTGGGCAGACCAAAGGGGAAAATAGCTATTAAAAAAACTCCCCAAAACCTTAGAGCAAAAAGACATTATATTCAAATGTAAGTGCTTTTCTGTTATACTGTGATCACCCTTCGTGATCCACGCGGCTTCAGTAGAAGTCTGTTATATACAGCAATGGGTATTAGAGGTGCCTTGAGGAATACAGGATGAGGCAATTTGCCCATGCTTGGGGCAGGGGTTGTGGGAGAGTCAAAAAATCACGGAACATCCTGACTGCTAGGTTGCCATGGTAGGCAGCATAGTAGCCGCCCCCCACCCAAAAGATGTTCCTGATGTTCCTATCCTAATCTCATGAACCTGTGAACCTGTGAATATGTTACTTACATGGCAAAGGAGAATTAAGGTCCCTAATCAGCAGACAGGGAGAGTCTTTGGGATCACTCACATGAGCTAAATATAATAATCACAAGTGTTCTTAAAAGTGAAGAGGAAGTCAGAAGAGGAGGTCAGAGTGATAGAGTGTGCGAAATCTCCACCCACCATTGCTGCTTTTGAAGATGGAAGACTGGGGCCATGAGCCGAGGAATGTGAGTAGCCTGTAGAAGCTGGAGAAAACCAAGGAACATTCTTCCCTCAGACCTGTAGAGACTTCTCTCCAGCCTCAAGAGTCTTCTCTAGAGGCTTGAGGGAAGGATGTTCCTGCTGACAACTTGATTTTAACCCATTGAAACTCATGTTGGGCTTCTAACCCACAGAGCTGTAGAAGAATAAATCTGTATTGTTTTAGGCTAGTAAATCTGTGATAATGTTTTACAGCAGCAATAGAAAGCTAAAACGAGTGCCTAAATTAGATTTGATAAGAATCTTAATATTTATATTTAACTGAAATGTTTCCAAGTCCCTCACTTTCTGGGTTCAACCTTGTAAAAGTACGGAGCTGGCTCCAACATTTCCAAAGTTTTCCAGAGCAGTAAGGAGCTGACATTCTACTTTGTGGTTGTCCCAGTCTGCTACTATATAATCAAAGTTTTCAATTATTTCCTGAATTTATTATATCCATTTGCTTTATGTTAGCATTTAAGTCACTACACAGGCTTGCCCAGCTTAACTTTCTCAACTTCACCTCCCACTTGTCCTCTTCATGGATCCTTTAGTGCTGCCAAATTGCACCATTAGCACCTTAAACACACTCCTCTGGGCATCTGCTGTCCTACCACCTGGAAAGGTCTATCTCCTCTTCCCTGTGTCCCCAGACTGTGAATAATCAGCTTGTCCCCCGAGGCCTAGTTCAAGCATGGTCCAATCTCCAAAGTGTCCCCTAGCCTCCCCTCCTCGGAATTTCCCAGCATTTCGTCCTTAGCTCACTTATAACCACCTGTGATCATTTACTTGCAACTTGTCTATTTGAGCACATCCCCTAATTCACTGTGTTGACCAGAAGCTCCTTTGGAGCATAGAGTGTATTGTTTATCTCCACATCCCCCACAGTACAGAGCACAGTGCTTTTCCTATCACAGATGCCCAATACATGCTTGCTGAATGGGGTCATGAAAACATTTTTGGCTAAATAAATTATTTAAAGAAGAAGTCATTATAACTAACATTATCAATACATACTTCTCTATCTTTTCTTTTTTCTGAATGCCATGGTTCATAGTTCAAAAAGGAACCACCACAATCTCCAAATAACTCCTCCATACTTTCAACTATCATTTAATATTGGATAAGGTGAACACATACCTTTGCGTGCCTGGCTGGGATAGTCTCAGTTTACATCTGTTGTCCTCGCATGGTGATTAATAGTTCAAAAGTATCTTTGTATGGATGATAAATTGGATGGTCATCCGACTGTTGGAGAACATAGGGTACAAAAGCAGCGTCTGGTTTTCATCCTTTCCTGAGAAGAACAATTGGAAACCAGTTACTCCCGCCAGATGTCCTCTTTGCTCCAGCTCCTTGGCATTTCTCTCCTCTCGGCTTCTCCTTCCATGGCAGCCCTCAATGCTTGGGTCCACCCCTCTGTGTCTCTGCCACATCCCTGCTTCCCAGTCTTGATTTTGTCCAGGAGTGTGTCTGCAGTGGCAGGATCAGAGGAGGGAGAAGAACGAGGAAGACAGGACAAATCCCAAGCTAGCTGCTCTCTTGTCACTCACCATTTATGTGTCTCCAGCCTGTCCTCCTGGTCTCGTCTCAGTGTTCCAAGGCATCATTCCTTGCCTTTATCATTCTGTTCCTTATCCTTCCATGCCTGGCTCTGCTTTGTATGTCCCAACAATACCCGTCACTAATTCTAGTCCCTGACTGATATCAAGGGAATGATCACCAACATCCCTCTTACCTTCAGGGTAACCCTTAATCTCACAGTGGAAGAAGTGCTCCTAATATCTTAAATCGTCACGCATCATATTTTTCTATAGCAGCAATTTTCAAAGCGTGTTTTGGGGAACTGTAGTTTGGGGTGTTAATATGTTTTACTCACTAAAAAGATTTCAAAGTCAAAGAAAGTTGATGAATTCTCAATGGAACCATTTTAAGCAGTTTTCTTTTCTTTAAAGAAAACTTAAAGCCTTTAATATGCAAATGTACATTACGAATCTCTGAGAGGGATATATGATATGCTATGTTTCTCAAACTTATTTGACCTTGAAACTTTTTTCCTTGAAAGGACTTTGAAAACAGGCTTTTGTGAGTGAGTACATCTAAAAGTACCATTATTACTATTATTGGGTACAGGGTCTCACTCTGTCCCCCAGGTTGGAGTGCAGTGCAGTGGTGCGATCTCGGCTCACTGCAACCTCCACCTTCCAGGTTCAAGAGATTCTCCTGCTTCAGCCTCCCAAGTAGCTGGGATTACAGGCACGCACTACCACACCTGGCTAACTTTTTGTGTTTTTAGTAGAGACAGAATTTCGCCATGTTGGCCAGGCTGGTCTCGAACTCCTGGCCTCAAGTCATCCTTCTGCTTCAGCCTCCCAAAGTGCTGGGATTACAGGCGTGAACCACCGAGCTGGGCCTATTTCTTAATTAACTTGGTTTTCTAATAGGAATAAAGATGCAAACCCACAGATAACGTTCAAACCCTACTTTTTTTTGCAAAACGCTTCGATCCAAATAATTTTCCCCAACATAAAGCACAATTAATAAACTAATTTCACTTTTTTTCTCCTTCTAGATCTTCACTGAGGTGGAGGAGCAGTGCAGTGGCCAAGAGAAAGATGGGATTGACAGAGGGAAATAAAAAGAACTCTGACATGTAATAGACTGGATAATCAGGATACAGTAGGCCATGGTCACATTTGAGCTCCAGGTGGTGTCTGATTGACTTGGAAACAGTGCAATAGGGGCAAATTTTACCCTCACATTTCCAGGCAACTTTGGGTTCAAAGATATTAGCTGTTACTTGACATTCCCATTGGCAAAAATGAAGGGCATGCCTCTGTTGACAAAGCATGAAACGTCATCTGTTGTCTCTGTAATGCCATAAATGAGTCATTGATTCCATAGAAGAGCAACAAAAAAGAGCAGGAAGGGCAGGAAATGTTAGTTACCATATTTCTCCATCATCCACGTCATGTGATGGGGCAGAACCTGTCACCAGGCAACAGCCACATGGGGCTGTTTCTTGGCCCTCTCAGCTCCGGTACTGGGATAATCTATTAAATCGTCTCACAACTTTCTGGGTATTCTTGAGCCCTATTCATCCTCTTTGGTTCAGAAACTGATTTGGAGAAGAGGGACTCTGAGTAATCTGTAAAGTATTGTTTATCTATAAGACTTTGGTATGCTAAGCCTGAATCAGCAATTAGGTTTAATGCCTTGCTATATTTGCTTGAAAATGAAACCTGTAGCAAAAGTGAATGTGCTATGCTGAAAGAGCATTTAAAAAATAATCTCAGCTGAGTGTGGTGGCTCATGCCTGTAATCCCAACACTTTGGGAGGTCAAGGCAGGAGGAATGCTTGAGGCTAGGAGTTTGAGACCAGCCTGGGCAACATAATGAGACCCTATCTCTACAGAAAATACAAAAATTAGCCAGGCATGGTGGCACAAGTCTGTAATCCCAGCTACTCGAGAGGCTGAGGTGGGAGGATCACTTGAGCCCAGAAGGTCAAGGCTGCAGTGAGCCGTGCTTGCACCACTGCACTCCAGTCTGGGCAACAGAGTGAGATCCTGTCTCAAAATAATAATAATAATAATAATTTAAAAATAATCATAATTTTTTGTTACTCTAGTGATACAAGCCATGGATGATAGTAGGAAAGTGAATTACACAGGCAAACATGGATAAGGGGGGTACTGCATTATAAGAATCACATGCATTTAGGATAAGGGGCTACTTGGAGAAGGGGAGTTTCTGTGTAAATAACACAAATAGAGAGATTTTCTTTAACTCATCTGGTTGCTTTTCCTTACTAGAACCTGTACGTTGAATATTCCTTTGTTTTTTTCTACTTTTATCATTTGATGTAAAGACACTAACATTTTATGAAAAAGCATGGCTTACATGGGACTCTTTCCAAATGGTTTTATTTATATATTACCACTTTCTTTTTTTATCTTTCTTTCTAAACAAAGAGTCTCAAAGCATATTATGACACCAAATTCATTAATCTGAATGTATGGTGAACCACTTGTTTGCCATTTCATGAAAACAATTACTCTTGCTTTTACCTCCCCATAGTGATTCAGTGTTAAAAAATGATAACAGAACCCAGTCCCCTTTATTCCCCTGCTTCAGGTCCAACTTTGATTACTTAGCACATGCCACCAATTCTAGGCATTAAATTGAATTTTTCAACAGTGAATCAATTAGCACACATTCTTTGTTGTGGTTGAGGAGGGGGTGTCAATAACAGAGAAACAAGATGGAGAAGAGTTGAGGGAAACAGGTTATTTTATCTTTCAAAGACAAAGTTCTGCACGAGGAAGCTTCTTGGTGCTCATTAGGAACACAAACCTCCATACATGCATGAAGAATGGGAGCAAAAGGAATTTCAATTGCTTTTTCATGAAATCTGACCCAGAGTTGAACAAAGAGAATTCTAAATCTTTTGCATATGCCATTTTTAGGGGCAGACATCAATCTTTTTCCCCCTTCTCTTGTGTTCCTTGAACAAAAAGAATTATTGAAACTGAACTTGTTCAGGTTTTTATAAATCGAGATGTCAACAAATACAAGCACTAGTCTAGTTACAACAAGAGACTGTAGTTTCTAGAATAAAGCTAACCTGTTTTTTTTTTTAAACTCTACAAAGAACACATTGTTTACTCTCATGTAGAAACGTCATGTAAAGCAGCTCTCTGTCAGGTATTCTATTTTTATTTAGTTGTTTCATAACTCAATTATAATGTTCCCCTTTACCTAATAATTAGGAGATATAGAGTAACAAGGCTGAAAACCTCTTCTTTTCTCCACTGTGTGTCAGTTACATTTCCAGATTGTTAATGGATAGCAGGTTATGCCTGTGTAGGTGAGTCCTCGTCCCTGCTGGCCTGGCAGCTTACCCTGCACAGTAGCAAGGGTCAGCTCGCGGAGAAAGGCCCGGCCAGAGGCCTGAGCAGGAACTTCCTGCCATCTGGAAGAGTCCGGGGCACAAGGAAAGATGTCAGCAATAGGTGCTCATATGACTCTTTAGCTCCCCTGGGAATACCAGTATTTCTCCTAGTTCCATGATTGGGAAAATTTAACACCCACTACCGGTAATTTGATGCACACATTTCAGGGTCTGTATTTGGTTGCATTTCACTCTTACAGATACGTGCCTAGGTTTTTGTGGCCACTTACTACCTTTTGAACACCCTTTCTGTGTTTCAGGAATCCCCCACAGCAGGAGTCCGGCCTTTCCAAAGTATGAGCCCCAAACACACTTTCCCGGCTTCTCTTATAGCAAAGTTGTACCCTTGAATATATACATATATATGTATTTGCACACTTGCGACCTAGACCCAGCCAGTGCACCTTAGTTGGAGAAATTGTTTTGGAAGAGAACAATGAGAGGAAGTAGGTGCTGCACAGAATCCATTTTCTGGCACAGGTGACAGTCGAGCTTCTAGCTGTGGGGGACGACATTGGCAGACGGTCTGGTGTCCAGTGCCTAGTGTTAGCAGCGCTCATTGTGATAGAGGGGGAGGGCCACAGGGGTCTTCTTGTTATACTCATGGTGGATACTGTGCCTAAGACCAAGATTTTCTTTACAATTAAAAGAAGTTACAGGCATCTAATGTAATTGTTCATTAAACATAGACACTTCTAAAATCAAAGCATTTAACTTAATTTGTTGGATTTTTAAAAGTTATTTTTAAATAACTTTTAAAATAACTTTTAAAACTATTAAGATGGTAGCTTTTATGTGTATTATTTTCCATAGGCAAGTAATACAGCTTGTCATAAAGAAACTCAAGGACCAAGGTGTTTGTGGGAAACTGGCCTGGTCTGGTTAGTCTTGAGATATTTTGGGGGCACATATGGGTTTATATTTAGTTTAGATATTATAATTTACCCATTTCTGAACCTCCTTCCTCCTTTTTCCTCCATTCTCTTTTCACCCTAGCATTATTGCACCAATCTGTTTTTTCTGGGCCTGAGTGGACAGAGCTCTCTGAAATATAGCATGGCCTGTAGGCAGAGCTCCATTAGTTGGGTTGGGAAAGGGGTTACAATGGGACCTATGAAGTGAAAGTGGAGCAGAAAACCCCATATCCAAATTTTGGTGAAAAATACATTTTTTGAAGTTGATGCTATTTGTAATTTTCTAAATAATTTGCATTTTATGAAAAAATGATATTTTCTAAGAATAGGTCAATTAGTTTAAAAAATACAAGTCATTATTGGGCCATGATAAATGGATCATGACCACGCTTGACACTATGGAAATAACTGCTGGGCCTGGAATCTGAAGATATGCTTGAAGAAGATTAGTAGGCCCCTGCTTTATAAGGGGGGAAATCATTGTAAAATATTTTCTCAGCCAGAATGACATACTACAACTGTATTACTGAAACATTACAAATTTATGGGATCTAAATCAATGAGTTTTAACCATAGAGATAAATTCTGAGGGATGAGGAATTTATGAACTCAGTACGTAGTACCAAGTTACAGGAATCACAATTAAAGATCTTTACTATTTTCTGCCTTACTCTACCATGACATTAAAAAAGACTGCTAGGCAGGGCATGGTGGCTCACGCCTGTAATCCTGGCACTTTGGGAGGCTGAGGGGGGCGGATCACAAGGTCAGGAGATTGAGACCATCCTGGCTAACATGGTGAAACCCCATCTCTACTAAAAATACAAAAATTAGCCGGGTGTGGTGGTGGGCACCTGTAGTCCCACCTACTTGGGAGGCTGAGTCAGGAGAATGACTTGAGCCCAGGAGGCGGAGCTTGCAGTGAGCCGAGACAGCGCCACTGTACTCCAGCCTGGGCGACAGAGCAAGACTCCGTTTAAAAAAAAAAAAAAAAAAAAAAAAAGACTGATATTCTAAACTTTGATGAGCCCGTCTTTATTTAGTCATTCTATTGGTTTTTAAAATTATCTCCACTTCTATCCTGTACCTTATGTCATATTTCTACATAATAGTATTCCTGTTATAAATACCGTTCAGGTATTAGTGATGCAAGCAAGGAGAATTTAAATGTCTTGGTAAAGGTCCCTCAGGTGAGGCTGTAACTGACTAAATGGAGGAAGGAAACTACAGTTTTCTCCTAGCATTCAGGAGGGCTCTGTACCCCTTTCTAATCTGCCTTCTAGTTCTATGAACCTACATGCTTGCTTTGTATGTCTCATTTTGTGATTTCTGCTATATATACACAGAAAAGTATGAAAACAATAACCTCATATTAGTATTAACTTTTTTCTGCTTTTTTTCATTTCATTCCCACTGGTATCTTATTATTAATAAATGATTTTAAACTCAATTTTGAATTCTTTTCTCAACACAATTTTCATGTTTCTATAATTCTAAAATAGTACTTCTAAGTATGGGAGATATAGCCATCTGGCTGGAGCATTCTAGATATAGTTCCACCAAGGCCAAGAATATGGCCTGGTTCTATCTTTGAGCACCATCCAAACAGGGGTGTGCAGGTGTGGGAGACACAGAGATCTTCTTTTAAGAAAAAACATGCTATTCTGCCCTGGGGAGTGCCAGCATCTTCAAGGTCTGCCTCAGTTGCAAAAAAACACCTCTTGAGAGATCACATCCTCCCTGGGGCAGCTTGCAGCTGGTAAATGAGGCTGGGATGTAAAGACCAGGACATTTTGGCCAGACAGAGGAAACTCTGTTGGCCAATGTTTGCTCCAGAGATCTCTGCCAGATTGGTTTACACATTGTCAGGCCTGTAATCTAGCTAACATCTTTCTCTGTCCAATCCTACTTTCTTCGCTTTTTTTCACAAGGTTGATCCCTAATAAACATATGGTATTCCATACTCATCTCAGAGTCTGCCTTTGAAAACCTAACCAAGACAGCAGGTGAGTAGCATGGGATCTGGAGGCTTCTCCAACCAAGGTCTGAATGATCTAAGTCAGAATTTTGAAATGTTGCTTGTCTTGAATCTATCTATCTATCTTTTTTAAAACATTTTTTTCTTTTGTTTGGTTGCTGTTTTAATTTTTGTGTTTGTGTGTGGTCTGTCTGTCCGTGTTTTTCTTGTTGTTTATGTGTTTTTATGGAGAATTATAGGAAGTGCTTTATACATTAGACACCTGAAGAGAGTAAAATGTTGCTTTCCTCATCAACTTCCGCTGTTGTTAAAAAGATATGTTCTGCAAAAGGTACTTGGTTCCATCATGTGAAATAATTTACAGTTAAAGGACATGTATAGGCAATATAAGTAAATGCATTGTAATAAAAGTAAATGCTTTTTGCCTGTTAAATCTATGGGTGTTTAATTAATATTATCTTGCTAGAAGTTAGCCAAATAGATCAACTTTGCCCAGTCTTTTGAAATGGGCACACACTAGTCCCAGTTTTTTGAAATCTTAAGATTGCATGCAATCCTCTCCTCTCCGTTTTCCTTACTCTACTTAGCGTGGCTCATACTTTTATCAGTTCTCACTTGGATCCTTGTGCTGTCCCCTTCACTAGCTTCCTCTCTCTCTCTATCTCTCCACACAGCTTTCAGAGTGAGTTTTCTAAATTGCAAATCTGATCAGGTCATTTCTCTATTTAAAATCCTCCAGTGGCTCCCCAAGGCTATTCAAGGATTTAAAACCCAGTCTTTTTCATGGTACTCATAGAAAGCTGTTCACGAATCAGTCTGCTTACTCTCCAGCTTTCTCTGCACAACTGCCTCGCAATCACCCCACTCCAGGCAAATTTCCTGTAGCTTCTGGAATGTGCATGGTCTCTCCTCCCCTTTTGCCTTTGTACATGCTGTTCCTTTGTTCAAATGTCTTTCTCTACTTTTATTAATTTTTTTTTTATTAAGGTAAGTCTTATTCTTCCTTTAAGTCTCCACTCAAGCATCAAGCAAGCTCTAGGTGGGGGTATTCCTCTGTGGCCCAGAATATTCACTGCCACTAACATCTTTCCCAGCACTTATAAGACTATATTGAACATATGAGACTCTTACACTCTCCTCTAGACTACCGAATCCTCAAAGTCAGAAATGTTATCTGTACACACTAGGACTTAGCGCAGTGCCCAGCCCATGATAGGTACTCAGGAAATTTTTGTGTCTTTCTCTAAACTTCTTTATGGCTGCTACTGCTTCCTATAAATTTTTGCATGCCCTCCATTGCTTAGCAAACACTGTGTTGCTTAATACTGCATACTGTAGGTGCTCAGTGAATGTCTGTTGATTGGATGACTATACTGCTGTTGTTGTATTTCCATTCTACCACCAATAAATGCTTAAAATGTTGCAATTACCAGGGGCAGCTTAGAAAAATATTTGAAGTGTTGATTGACTGGTAGAAGTCTCTGAAGATGTTTTTATTTCACTCCGGAACAGTCACCTAGACCGTGAACTACAAGCTAATAGTATTCACAGGAGAGCGACTTTGTCTGTTTGCCTACACCGTTTGTGATATTAGCTATGCAAATAAATATTTTGATTGTTCATTTGGGAGAAGAGGATTACTTGATGACTGTCTTAAAGTATATGTAGGCTTATTATTAGGAGAATGATGACTAATTTTTCCCCCATTGCTACAGCTGATTCAATGAGGAAAAGTACTTAAGTTGTATCACTAGTTAAAGGTAAGAAAGAATTTCTTTACTGGAATCTAGGGACATTGTGGAAACTCCTTTGCAGATGTGACTAGATGACATCAAAATTCCAGTTTTCACCCTTGAATCTGTGAAACTCAAAAGGATGTCATTACAATGACTAACTGCTACCCATAAAAAGGCTGTTGAATTTGGTGTTACATATACTATTCGCTACATTCAAAAATGAGTTAGCGGGTACATTCTACGAGTATGGGACTATCTTGGGCACTGCTGGAAAATCACAGCATTATCTCTGCTCTTATATCCCTGTTTTTATGTCTTGGGGCAAAAAGACACAGGAAAAGTTAAGTTCTAGTAAAAGGCAGCTTGTCTGTATGATACAGATTGTGTCTACGGCCATACCATCCTGAACGCACTGGATCTCATCTGATACAAATTTTAAGTGCAGAGAATGACTAACAAAGGAGCTAGAGTCGGAGGGGAACAGGGAAAGCCATTCAAGGTAAGGAGAGTTGTATGCATCAGATATGTGTTTGTGTGGTTACAGACCCTATAGGTTATAGACAAGCTCTACTGAGAAGAAAACATTCATAAATATTTACTAAGCACTTATGATGTGCCAAGCTCTGTGCTAAACCCAGTATGTGCATTTTCTCATTTAATCCTCATGACAACACTAATATGTAGTAACATCATCTCACTTTGTAGTTCATGAAACTGAGGTTAAATGACTTGCCTAAGATCATACAGCTGATAATTGGTGGAACAGGGAATTCAAATCTGGTTGTCAGACTTCAGCAAATGGGACTAAAATTTAATTCTAGAAACATTAGCAAGTAGCTCCCAAAAGCAAGGCACAAACTGAGTTGGTAATTTTGGGGCTTGAAAGCAGTGACATGTCTTCTTCAACAATGTATTTTCCCTATATCAAGCTCAACATGTAGGCAAGCTGGAAATGCCTTTGAATGAACAGACTATTTTCAAGGAGTACATACTCTAGTAGGGAAGACAGACATGCCTAAGTTACTTAATCTCCCAAAAGCTGTAGGTGCTGATGGATCATACTGGATACAAATCTGAGGGGAGAGGAAGTTATCCTATAAGCAGTGGGGAGGCATTGAGGTTTTTGAGCAGGAGAGTGACATGATGAAAGCTTATTACTGAAAACTTAATCTGCTGACTGTGTGCTACTTGTTTCCTTATTGTCAGCAACATTAAGCCACGTGGAACTCCAAGCAAGTTAGATCTGTGATGATAGAAAAGAGGAGGAAATATTTCTCTCTTTCATGTCCTGCTCACCGAAATTCTGCTAAATTGGTTTAGATGCTGGAACAATAAATTGGAGTAAGAGCAGAAGCCTGAAATCTAAATGTGCGCTGACACTTTCTGATCAATCCCCGTTGTTTCTAAGAATACAAGGAGCCCCCAGATGGTGGGGGTAGTGTAGAGGACAGGAAAGATTGCCTGCTGCAAATATCTAAGAGAGATAAGGTCTCAGGTCGATCTTGTGTGATATTTTTAGAGTAATCTATTCATTTATTCCTTCAGTCAATGAATATTTGTTTATTGAGAGCCACTGTGTACCTGGTACATTTCTGGGTTTTAGGACTCTAGTACCCCAGAGAAGAAGAACAATAAGACTGCTGCCTCTATGAAGTATGCGAGCTAATGAGTAATTCAGACCATGAACATTTCAGATAGTGACATGTGACTATAAAGAAAATAAAACGAAATGACAGGATGAGGAGTGACTGAGGATGAGGCACTAAGCACTCTAGAAAGGACTCTCAGAGAAAAATCTCTCCGGGGAATTGATCTTCCAGAAGACCTGACTAAGGAGAAAAAAAAAATCAGCCATGCAAAGAGCAGAGAGAGCATTCTAGACAGAGGAAATAGCCAAGGCAAAGGACCTGAGGCTGGAAGTTAGAAAAAGAGGCAGCAGGAACTGTGAGCTTTGCCATTAGCCACATTTAGGACTTGGAAGAGCACATCTGAAATAACACCTCTTCAAATACCACGCCAGTGAAACATTTTAACAATTAACAATTTGATGAAACTCCTTATTGTTAACGTTGTTCTTAATAACCAATTTAAATTTTCTATCTAAAAATGGGTATTTAAAATATTTTTGGATGTAAACTGACAAATAGCAAAAAAGAAATAGAGATTATAAATAATAAGACATCAACAAAATGGATGAAGAGTTTCAGAAGATCACCTTGGGGAGGGTAGTGGTGATGAGGGTTGGAAATGAAAGGCTGAAAATCATGTACTATTTATTAATTTAATAAATCTGTCTTGATGTCAATGTAATCGAATGTTGCCACAAAATAATGGTCTCCTGCTGCTATATAAATGTTGAGGCCAAGCTCTGATGTTTATTTTCAAGACAGGAGACATTGATCCTTCACTAATAGAATATTACAAGTTTATTTCTATTATGCTAAGTAACCAAAGTTGATTTCATTGTTTGATTTGATGGATGTTGGTGCTGTCAGAGTTCAGAACGGTCTGGGGCTAGGAAGCCAAGAGGACGAATATTTTCTTGTCCTAATTAGGCATACTTGGATTTCATTCTAGTATCAAATCAATAAAGGAAAACTTTGGGATACTGAGTCCCTGGGATCCTTCTTCTGAAGTCCCAGGGACTGGAACTATTTGGCATAAGATTGCTCTTCCCCTAAGACCAAGACCACTCTGGAGCCAGGCGGTGAGTGATTTGGATGGGGCCCCATCGAATTGGAAAGGCAACAGGAAATGTGATGAGAGGAAAAAGACAGCTATAACAATAGGAGGAGGAAGTGAAGCCCAAAAAACAAGGCAAGAAGAAAAAGTAACAGTGAACTACAATAATCCATGAGGAAACGAAAACCACACAGAAAACAAAACAACACAACAAAAAACCCAAAAGGAATTGCAACCTGCTGATTTAGATGCAGGGGACCTGTTTTTGACCATTTCCAGAGGTAGGGCTCTTATTTGCAGGGATCCAGTTAATGGAGGGTACTGCCCAAGTTTCCCTTTTCCTACGCAGAATGTGAATTAAAACAAAGCTCTTTGTTTTCAGGTTTTACATACCACAGATCACACAGCCACATGGAGCTGGGAAATGTGATCGACTTGAAGAAGAATGAATACGGCGAAGATTGGAAAGAAGACATGAACTGATCAATTTAGTAGGAGTAAGGAAAACACTTTTTTTTTTGAGACAGAGCCTCACTCTGTTACCAGGCTGGAGTGTGATGGCGCGATCTTGGCTTACTGCAACCTCCACCTCCTGGGTTCAAGAGATTCTCCTGCCTCAGCCTCCTGAGTAGCTGGGATTACAGGCACACTCCACCATGCCTGGCTAATTTTTGTATTTTTAGGCCGAGGTTTCACCATGTTGGCCAGGATGGTTTTGATCTCCTGACTTCATGATCCGCCTGCCTCGGCCTCCCAAAGTGCTGGGATTACAGGCATGAGCCACCGTGCCCGGCCGGAAAACATGTCTTTTAAATATCGAAGGAGAAATGGATACACACCAAATTATCTTTCCCCATTGTATCCTATAGGCAGCCAAAATATTCACCTTATAGCAGTGAAAATGGGAGGAAATGATGGACCTGAGAAAAGATGAGTCTCCAATAAAGCAGGATGTGGCTTGGTGTTTCTGATCTAATCAGGAGGTTTAGGGGCCGACTGTGCTGAAATGATATCCATAAGCCCTATTTGAGTGGCCCAACTGTATTTAACTCAACCTGAATTCACAGAAAAGTTTGTCCTTCTAAAATCATAGTACATGAAGGAGTAAACTTAAGGGGTAGGGATGGTTGGAAAAATTTGTGTGTCAGATTCCTGAAAGGTTTGATGAGATAGGGAGGCTGCGTGTGAATCTCAATCTGGTTATTTACTGGTTGTGTGAACCAGAAAAAAATGTGCAAATAATAACTACCTCACAGGATTGTGTTTTTTTTGGTTGTTGTTGTTTGTTTGTTTCTGTTTTGTTTTGAGGCAGGGTCTCACTTTGTTGTCCAGGCTGGAATGCAGTGGCCCAATCATGGTTCACTTGAGTCTTGACCTGCTGGGCTCAGGTGATCCTCCCACCTCAGCCTCCCAGGTAGCTGGGGCTACAGGTGCACACCACCATGCCCAACTAATCAAAAAAATTTTTTTTTGTAGAGATGGGGTTTTGCTATGTTTCCCAAGCTATTCGGTAACTCCTGGGCTCAAGTTATTCTCGACCTTCCAAAGTGTTGGGATTACAGGTGTGAACCACTGTGCCTGGCCTCAAAGCGTTGTTAAAAAGCATTGAGACACTGTAGGTAAAACACTTAGTGCCAGGCACATTGTATGAGCTTAATACATGTTAGTTCGTGTTAACACATAAGCAGTCTGTAGCATGGGATGCAAGAACTGAAATTATTGCACAGTTGAACCATATAATGTTGCCAGCAGTCACCTTTGACTTACAAAAATAGTGATTTCATTCTCTTTGTTTCTTCCCTCCTTCCCTCTCTTCCCTCTACCTCTTTCTCTCTCTCTCTCTCCCTCTCAACAGGGTCTTACTCTATTGCCCAGGCTGGAGTGCACTGGTGTGATAATAGCACATGGCAGCTTCAAACTCCGAGTAGCTGGGACTACAGGCGTGTGCCACCATGCCCAGCTAATTTTTAAATCTGTTGTACAGACAAGGTCTCTCTGCATTTCCCAGGCTGTTCTAGAACTCCTGTTCAAGCAATCTGCCTGCCTAGGCTGCCCAAAGTGCTGAGATTACAGGTGTGAGCCATGCACCTGGCCAATTTCATATATTCCCACTAAACTTTCCTCTTCCTTCCATGTATATATATAATATTATATATCTTACATATATATGAAAGATTATATATATCCATTACATATCTTATATACATATTAAACACATATATGCCATATATATGATATGAAATATATATAGTAACATATATAAACTGGGAGATAAGGTGATAAGATGTAGTACTGTGCCTCACCTGCTCATTACCCTTTGGTAAGCTCCTTATGTCTTCAGAAAATTCCTGGGGCATGGATGTGTCTCCTTGTGTAACAAGTGATCAATACTTCTTTAGAATAAAGAAAAAACCCGAACTACGAAACAGAACTGGCATCTTCTAAAAGGACACACAAGCCAAGGCAAGAATAAACGAAGCAGTATGGGAAAGCTGGGGTGTAGGGACAACTCTTTCAGAGTGATAGGAGAGTGTGCCCAGACCTCGGCCCACCCTGGCCACACTGCTCCCCAGACTACCCGCATCCATTCCCACAGTGCGCTCTTTGCTATCTCCCTTCTAGAAACCAGACTAGGCTGAAAAGCCAGGATAAATGGATATAGTGCCCCTGACTCTCTAATTTCAGGGCAACTCAGGGTCAATAATAGTACCGCAGAAGAATATTCCAGAGGTCAGTATCTTTGGCAAAAACTATCTTTAACCCAGAGAGTTGCAACAACTTTAGCCTCAGGTCGGATCCACAGAGTAGTAGACATTGTTTAAGGTTCTCCTCAAAGAACTGAAAATTTCATGAGAGTTACAAGGAGGACAGTGCAGGAGGTAAGCACAGAATAATAGTAGCAGACCGACCATTAGACAGAAATATATTCTTTCTTTACTTCCTTAAAGTGGGCCTCCAAAACCACAGACAACATGGGTCTTAGAAGTTGGGCAAGGCTGGTGGGAATTTGCCTTGTTACGGTCAATACCTCAGCACCATATGGCAGGGGGATCCTTCTGTTCTCTGCCTGAACAATTTAGGTGCAAAGAAAAAAACACGAAGTGTTTGAAAAGCATTTAAAGACAATGACACTGTAAAATTATTTTTCTGATGAGGAATCTGACTGTACATGTATCACCTAATGGTATATGATGGTGCTGGCAGGTGGCAATTGCCACCACGGAATACACATAAATCTTAAAAAACTACTGTACTTACTGTACTGCAACACATAGGGCATAGCCCAGTTGGTTTCAAAGACTTGTTGAGGAACAAGCCCTAACTCCCAAAATTTGTAGTGTCCTCTATATCTTTGACAAGTGTATATGACCATGGTAAGATTGTTTATACCTTATAGCTTATGATTGGCAATGGCAATATTCAGCCCTTGTCTTAAACAGATTTTACTTGGCATAATATATTTTTAACCACTTATTTTAAAACTATCTAAAGGCAAACAAAATGCAATAGTAGTATAATATGTCGTCGTCTTCCTTTCCTGCCATACTTGGTTAAGAGGATCTGATTATTTTGGAAAATTATGAAAAGCAAATGAAGTAGGTGTTTTTTTTCTCTGTTTCCATTTCTAACAGAAGGAAATGACACTGCCTGGAATGTTGCATAGCCTCCCTCTTGAGACTGGGGCTTTTGTTAGCTCCAAGAGTGCAAAGATATCATATTGGCATAACCTTACTAGGTGAAAAACCATTGTGAAGATTTAGGAATGCACTAAAAAAAATAGTAATACTTTTGAATAAAGAACACTCTTTGGCACACTTCCTATTACATAACTCTCAACATTTAATGACAAAAATCCAGCCAGTGAACATGACAACACTTGGAATTTGTTTTGCAAAACGCTACAGTATATGAAATTACCATACATGGTAGCCCTGGTTTTTCATTTTTCATCTTCAGCTTATATATAATTCTTTGTATAAGGATAATTTTATTTTATTCCAAGTCACTAAACTTTACATTCTTGGTAGTGTTAAAAAAGACTAGACCTTCTAGGGCTGGAACTCTTTGGAACTGGTAGATCTGCACACCGCGTCTCCTAACAGATTGGTAAGTGTTTATGAATATGTAAATTGGGATTTAAAAAATCCAGGGCAATAGGTTAAGGAAACAGTCATTGCCTCAGATTAACTGATGTGAAACCAATAATAGTGTGTCAAAAAATGTTAATTTGAGGCCCAATTTCATTTATTATTCTGGTGTAAGTGACTAAATTGCACAGTAGTATAGTTGCAATGACTATTCATTTCATTACTTTGGTACATGGCATTTGAGCATTTTGTGAATCTGAGCATGCTGGTCTGTTCTGCCTGGGAGTGAAGTTTCACAAGGTAGTCTGAATGACAAACATCTCAGAGCTTGCTCACATTCCTTGGTGGAACAGTCACTTCTGAGAGAAAGAGGTGTGGCTTCGTGGTCTGGGAAAAGGACTGCCAGCCAGGAACATGGAGTTCTTCTTCTGGAACTAGTTCTGTTTTCTTTTTGGATCAGCTAATGCTAACGAATATATCTAGAACTCAGTTTACCCAGTTTAAAAAGCTGGTTAGGGAAATCTAATTAACTGGGATGTATTGAGTAATAATGAATGAATATCTGTTAAATGATTTGAAATGAATAGTGGTATGAATACAACTGAGTTGTTATTTGTATAAACTGATTAGTTTTATAAAAAAATAAATAATAGAACAGTTTTATTTTTGGGGAATATTACTCTAAAACAAGAAAATTTATTTTAATGTTTAGTTTATTTTTCTAAATATTTTTATTTCTAAGTGGTTTTAAGTTAATAAGTTAAATGTTCTGTATGATACACATAATTAAATTCATGATTAGCTTCCATTTAAACATAAAGAGGTGGTCTCTTTGTTGTATATAACACAGGTAAATCTTTTCTGAGATCTCATGCACTGTAAGAATGTAGACGTTATTAACCTGAATGTTCTACAGAAAAAAAATTAGGATCAAAGAAATGTATAGTCAATCTAGAGCTTGAGCAGGGTGGCATAATGAACTGCCTGTTTTAAAGTGATAAAGACTTCCAAGAATTAGATGTAGGTTCCAGAAAGAGAAAATTGTGCATACGTGTCCAAACGAAATGGGGGTAGGGATGAGGGAGACCTAATGATTGAGTTATTGTGATGTTCTATATCTGAAAAAATAAAGTTTTTAAAAAAAATCAACCTCAAATCCAAATGTTCCATTCTGGTGACATTGCTGGTCAGGGTTCCCCTATCCCAAATCCAGTCTCCCCAAATTCATCAATCTCATATGTGGGTTAAAAAAAAAACCTCTCTAAAAATACATTGTGATTCTCTACACTGGGAAGCTTTAAATCTCCAATCTTTTCCCTTTTTAAAAAATGAAAACAAAACAATGGATCTTCATTTCTGTGTCTGGGATCTCAAATTTGGCTCTGAATATGTGTTTCAAATCTCATTAATTACAATATTGGTCCCAGGAGATACAGTTGCTGATGCAAAGAACACTCTTTGTACTCAAAATAATTTGAACAAGGGCAAAGAAGCATTTTATTTACATGTGAAAACATTTAGAGGAAAATAAAACAGAGATAGTTCAGGTAGCTGCTGAGCTGTTTTAATGATAATTGATTTGATTACTTAAGCTTTAAGGTTACTATATACGGGATACATATACATATAAAAGTCATGTTTTCACTTTGTATATTTGTCAGATGAGAACATTCTTATAAAGGTAACTCTGACATTAATTTGGCAAGTTCTGAACTAAGACCTTTTAGCATTTTATTCTTTCCAGAGACTAAGACCAAATTGTTCTAAATTCCATACCCCACTGTGCAGATCTATAATTTATTTATTTTTTAAACATCAGAAAATATGCCATTACCCATAGGACTTCCAAATGTAACAAATCTGGGTAAAAAGCAATCAAATGAATAAATTACAGCAGTAGACAGCAAACAGTTTCTCCTGTTCTCTTTCTTCATTTTCCTTTCTCTATAAGAAATAGCAAATTAAACCATGGCTATTCGTGGTCTTGTACTATGAGAACACATATGGGCATACATTTTTGTCCTATTAACAAGTTTGTTGGCTTGGTGGCAGAAAGTAAAGTACACTGTAAAGACATCTTAATGCCTTACTTGAGTAGGGTCATTTGTTAATGCACAGCCCAACCTAAATGTCTTGTACTAAACTCTTATGGTACCCATTGTCTGTCTTTAAATGGATACTGAAGAGCAAAGGCAGGCAGCCCTGGTTATACACAAGAGCCACTTGGAGCTTATAAAAAAAATGCAGGTACCTGGGTCTATCCCCAAGGTTTCTGATCCAGTTAGTATATAAACAAACAAACAAAACCCAACAACAATGAAAATAAAGGCAATTCTAATGTGCCATGATTGAGAACCATAGTTAAGAGAGTCCCAACACCAGTGCAAGGATAATACCTACTTTGTTTCTGGATAGTAGGACAAAGCCCACCCTTAGTTCGTTTTTCCAGGGGCAGGCAGGAGGGTGTCTGAGAAGCTGCCAGAGCTCTCTGAGAACTGACAGCATTCTCTGAGCAGCACCTTTATAGGGAGTATTCTATAAGAGATGGAGCCTTGAGATACTAAAAATTTTCTGGGTTAAGGCCAATGGAAGTAGATAATTGAACAACAAATTACATAATGCTAACCTTGAAGTTGAGTCTGTAAACTGTGGCAACCTTATACACATTTGAGCATTTTGAGCAAAAGTTCATTAAGAGAGGCTGACTGGCTCAGCTTCGCTTCAATCACTCAATCATTGCAGGTCATTAGAAACAAAAGAAGAATATGAATGCCATATCCCAACCACCCAATAACTGTAGGTCATTAGAAACAGACAGAAGAATTCTTAAGTTAGAAATGGCAAATTACATCTCTTGGAAATTAATCTACTTAAGCCAGTGTATTTTTTTCCCCACTTTTCCCCTCTCATTTCCCCCCTCATTGGCTTAATTTTTGTCCTTTTAATAAAAGTGCTTTTTTTCTTATATCTTTTTTTTAACGATAATGTCTGTCCCCTATTACTTTTAGTCTTTTGCTATCACACTCTATGGCTTCTTCATTTAATCCTGTATCTTCCAGTCTTCTCATGTTTTTATACCTCACTTTCCCCATGTTTTTTTCCTTTTCGTTAACACCAGTATAGAAGTCCTTCCTCTTCATTTTCCCGTCTTTGATTTATGTTTGGTTGCCAACCGCGTTTTTGATTCTCGACATCTCATTTTTGCTAACTGCCCTTCCTTAATCTTCTGTTGATGTTTTATTCCTATCACTTCTGTCAATGCTCACACCCATTTCTTTCCTTTCCATCTATCTCTGTATCTCCATATGCATTTTATGATCCTACTACTAAATGCTTAAAGCTATATGTGTGTGGAATAGAACGGTACCTTCCTCCACGCGAATCCTATTTCCCTCTCCTCCCATAGCTACTTCTTGTCTATTCATCCTTTCCAGATGTCGCCCTGTCCCACCCCATCTGTCCCCTTCTTCCCCGTGTGAAGCCCATCTTCTTTCTAACCCCATTTGCACCCGTCTGATTTTACAGTCAAGGGCTTCAACAAGATAAAGGATGCAGAGTTCTACTGGGAACCAGATTGTGTGTGTTTCTGAAACTTTTGCGCGTTTACTGAAATGGGATTAGGGATTTGGATATAGAAACATTCTCGGGCAGCCTTTCAGCCCTGGCACAGCTTTGTACACCTTGGAGCGCGCTGGGGCCTATTCTAACGGGCAAGGACAGGGAAGTGTTTCAAGACCTTTTCTGGCCTTTTCCACTCCAGGGGTCAGGATGAATAGGCATCACTGACCCAAACGGTTAAACCAGGCCGGGTGGGGAATCCTGGGGCCCTCTTCTGCGGCAGATCTGGCGGGGTGTCCAGGACGCCGCGGGGCTCCGTGCAAGGAGGGGTTGGAGCAGTGGCCGCTGCGTCCGCATGAGTCACCGGGCCTCCTCGGGAGGTCCGCTCACCTCTTACAGAGGAGGCCGACCCCAGGCCGGGTGCTCCCCTGGGGCGCAGGGCGCGGCCCCGGGCGCCGCCACCGCAGCGGCGCCAAGGGCCGGAGGTGCAGTCCTTCCCCAGGAGAGAAAGCGAGTCGCTGTCGGTCGCTCAGCCAGAAGGTCGAGGGAACAGCGCGGGTGTCCCTCGCCAGCCGGCCCTCTGGGAACAGGGCGGGGGCGACACCCCAGGGAGTAGGGCTGAGGACGGCAGAAATCAATCGTGGGTACCGGCGCGTGGTCACGCATAGGAGAGGAGCGGGAGAGGGGCTGGTGGGGGCCCCTGGGCGGCTGGGGCCGTGGCTCTGTCTGTCGACTCGGCGGGCGCCCCGAAGTCTGGGGCCGCCACGGCTCCAGCTCTGCCGGCTCCGGCCGGAGACTCCAGGCCGCAGTTTCTCCTCCTCCCGGAGCCTTCTCTCCAGTGAGGAGCTGAGCGCGGGCGGCGCGGGGGGAGGGGTGGCGGCGGAGAGAACAGCCAGTTGTTTAAAATCCTTCTAGAGCAGTTTCTAATTCCCCCCTTGCGCCCGGGTTCGGAGGGGGGAGGGGGGAAGGAGAGCGGGTGGAGGGAGGAGAGCGGAGAGGGAAGGCGGGAGGGAGGGAGTCGGGGAGGGAGGGAAGGAGGGAGGAGACTGCCGCTGAGGCTTAGCCGCCACCGCGCGCTTCGGAAGGCCGGAGGGAGGGGGAGGCCTGTCAGTCTCGCGCGTTGCCTGGGCGAAGGGGGCGGAGCCTTGGCGTGGGGTGGCCAATAGTGGGGGTGGCTGCGTGGGTCGCCATGGGGACGGGGCTGTTCCCGGGGAGGCTGTGATGGGTTGACAGGTGCGTGACAGTGGGAGCTGCTCTCGGCACAAGCATGTACGGCAAAGGCAAGAGTAACAGCAGCGCCGTCCCGTCCGACAGCCAGGCCCGGGAGAAGTAAGTGTCTCCGCTTCTCACCCACCTCCGCCTTCACACGCGCGCACACTCACGCACGCACTCGTACACTCTGGGAGACACAGACACTCTCCGCCCGGGGAGCGCCAGGGGTGGGCTGGCAGGGGGAGGGGTGCCGCGATGGGGGCGTGTGGTGCGGGGAGCGGCGCTTTCCCGGGAGGTGCGGGCACTGGGCGGGCGGCCGCAGGGGGCTGTCGGCGGGAGGGAGCCGGTGTGTTGAGGGGCGACGGTGGTGCTGGTGGCGAGGATGGAAACTTGTTTGGGTGACTGAGGGAAATAACCCGCGGGTTCACCTTCCAAAGTAACTTTAGAGCTGGGGTCCGGGGCTCCGGGGACCTGGGGAGCCGCCGGGGGTGGCGGGAGGGGCAGCTGCGTGGAGGAAGGCGCGCAGTGGGAATGTGGGTGTTTGGCGGGCCGGCCGGGGTCGGGGCCGGGGTCTGGGCGGGCAGCGCGGGGAGCGCGGTGGCGGGGCCCTGGGTGCTGGGGCTCAGGGCCGCGAGCGCGGGGCGAGGCGAGGCGAGGGCGGCGGTGCCGGGCGCGCGGCGGGCGGAAGCCGGGCGTGGAGCGGCCGAGCGGGGCCCCGCGGGGCGCGGAGACGCGCGCGGGGCACGGAGGGCGTGTGCGGGTTGGGCGTCCGGGCTTTCCTGGGCCAGCTACGGACAAGGCGCCCGCAGTCTCCTGCGCGGCGCGGAGCTGGGGCAGGGGCGGGTGGGCGCCGGAAACGCCGCAGAAGTTTGGGAGTCGGAGAGGGACCGAGTTCCCGGGGAGCTGAAGTGTGCTGGCGAGGAGCGGGATCCGCTGGAGGAGGCTGGCGTTTCTGCCTCTCGCAGCGGACCCAACTCCGCGGCGGCGGCTGGCGAACTTTTTGTGAGGCTGGCAGCCCCCGAGCGGCGGGAGGGGCGGGCCTCGGCGGGGCGGTGGTCGGGGGCGCGCGGAGGGGAGTTGTGGGAGCCGCCGGGGGCGCCCGAGGAGGGCAGCTGCGGCGGGGAGGGACAGTGGTCCGAAAAGGGGTTTGTGGGGGGGAGAAGCGTTCAGGTGGGAAGGAGCCGCTTGGTTACA